>NC_090933.1:1011794879-1012425176 GCF_040938575.1 Ambystoma mexicanum
TAGCACTAAATGAAAAGTCATATATAGGAAAGATAGATGATACAATCTGGTGTAGTGTCTATTATGCATCACTCACCTTAAGAACATCCCCTTGTGCTAGATGGAACGTCCTCGCCGAAATGTTGATTCCCTTCCCCGCTTGCACTTGTATGCTGTAAATACACTCATGGTTGTTTTCGTAGTTCAGTGGGTAATTTGGAGACAGCAGTATCCCTTCATTGTTTGTTGTAGACGCTCCACATTCAGCTGAAAGGGAGACACAATAATGCATTGTATATTATTGAGCAATTCCTTAAAAACTGCCCATGTTGTTGCATTTGATTACATTCAGAAATAAGATTAAGGGATGCTACAGTGTTTTCAATAGAAGAACAGATGGCTTAATGATGAATAGGTAAAATACAGCATTAGCATTGGGTTATAGAAGAGTGTTTCCTGATGCGCAGATATCTGTTTTCTACTTAATCATCTTCACTATATTCAATGTTAAAGGCCAATGAAAGTGTCAATGCAGGCTACATGAACATATGTATGCATTATTGGCATTAGAAATTATATATATTACAGGACCTGCGGTAGCGGCCCTGTAGTTAGAGTTAAGTTGCTCAACCCATAGGAAGAGCACGTTTTGGGTGGTGTATAACTTTGCCCCTCCCAGATGAATCCTCACCAGACTGGGTAAAAAAAGTTGATCGCCCCCTCGGATTGATTCTGCGAAGTTTGGTGTGGTTTCGTCCAGGGGGGCAAAGTTATGGGTTTGGTCCCAAAATGTGTGGTTTTTACTAATAGACACAATGGAAAACAAATTGTGCTCATGCCTACAGCCCAAACCGCTGGACAGAGTTTCACCAAATTTGCACCAGGAGTGGGGGTTTTGTCCCGAAATTGTGCTTTTGTAAATTTGGTGTGAATCTGTCCATTTTTTTTTTTTTTAAATGGCCAAAAAGTAGGTAAAAAAAATTATTGATATATGGGTCCAGTCTGTGTACTGGCTTCCCGTATTCAGTCCGTGGTCACCCTCCTTGGTGAATAGGAGAGCGGTGTGATGTACGCGCTCGCTGACAGATTTTTTTAAATGGACACCATGTTGGTTTGCAAACAGCGCCCGTAGTCTGCAGACTTCGCGGTATTAACATAATTAAAAAAAAAACAACATTGCACTTGTCAAAATAATGAAACAATCTCTGGGGAGGTGAGGGGTGATGAGGATGGGATGGGATTTGGCCATAAAAAGCCAAACAACTGATGTTTTTTCTTCAACGAAGTCCACAAACAGTCCAGAAGTTCGGGGACAGCGATGTGATGTTCACAAACATGGCAGATGATATGATTTTGCATTTATCACGTGTTTCAAGGTGCGGCGAGGCAAGGGAAGATAAACAGAGGGAGGACAAAAGACAGCGATCTAACTAGGCCTAGTGACATTGAGATTGCACAAGTGCAGGGAAGGGGAGGGGAAAAGTGCTGGGGGAGGGAGAGGAGGGAGAGTGCAGTACAAAGGGTAAAAACAAAAATAGTGCAGCCAAGCAGGTAGCAAGTGCGCAGGTTCAGTGCAGACAGCGGTGTCAAATAAGTATAGATAAGGGGACTGTGGGGTTACAGATACAGACCCAAAGTGCAGTGGTTCCCAGGAGGCAGTGCGTGTGTGCAACTGGGCGGGCAGGGACCTGGGCCCGAACTCAGAAGGTTGCCAGGCGACCAATGCAGAATCAGACAGGAGATCAGCCGAGGGGAGAGGAAGAGAGAAGGCAGAAGCAAAGAGGAAGGTCTTCAGGTGCTTCCAGAACCAGAGATGGTTCTCCTTATGTTTCAGAGAGTCAGGGAGGCTGTTCTAGAGGGAGGTGCCAGCCGAAGAAAGAGATCTACCACCGACTTGTTTCTTGGAGAAGCGACTGAACTTCAAGGAGTTGGAGGTGGAGGAGCGAAGAGCTCCAATAGGAAAATATTTCCGAAGAGAGAGTTGGAGGTACTGCAGTCCCAGGCCCCAGAATGCCTTGTGGACAATGCAGAGGGTCTTGAACTTGATCCTTGCAGAGAGTGTGAGCCAATGGAGAGATTTCAGAACTGGAGAGATACGATCCCTGGGTTTGAGGCCAAGTACAAGTCTTGCAGTCCTGTTCTGAATGAGTTGTAGAGGGTGGCAGATTTAAAAGGAGGCTGTTGTAATAGTCCAGCCTAGAGAGAACCAGAGCCCTGGAGATCGTGAGCTTCTGGGGGAAGGTGAGGAAAGAAGAAATACCTCTGAGAAGGTGCAGTTGGTAGGTAGACTTCTTAGATATGTCAGAGAGATGAGGAGAGAAGGAGAGTGTGGAGTCAAAGATGACCCAGAGGTTCTTAGCCTCACAGGTGGGAGCAGGTAGAGGGCCAAGGGAGTCCAGCCAGAGAGTGACAGTAAAGGAAGGTGCAGGTGAACCAATGAGGAGGATCTTCATTGTGCTGGCATCAGGCAGAGATGATTGGTGGCACACCACTGCTGGATTGCGGACTGGATTTCCATGATGAGAGAGGGAGAAGAGATGGCAGAGGGGAGCTGAAAATGAGCTGAGTGTCATCCGCATAGCACTGGAACTTGCAGCAGAAAGTGGCAATGCTGTGGGTGAGAGGTACTGATTGAACAGCCAGGCAGAAAGGTTAGACCCCTGGTTAACACCACATGTAGAGAGAGAGAGAGAGAGAGACAGAGGAGAGGAAGGACCCAAGTTGGACCTGGGAGAGTCGGTCCGAGAGGAAAGAGGTCAGGTATGCCAGGGCCTGATTGGTGATACCCAGGTAATAATGCAGCCGGTTGAGCAGGATGGCATGGTTGACCATATCAAAAGTAGATGAGAGATTGAGTAAGATGAGGACAGAGGGGCAATTAGCATCATGGTTAGAGAGCAGTACTTCACGGATGTCAGGAGAGCAGTTTCTGTGCTTCTGGCTGCTCTGAACCAGACAGATGGTCATTGAAAGAACCAACAGATTCAGTGTGAAGATAAGGCTGGGAGATGAGCTTTTCAAAGAGTTTTCCCAGGAAAGGAGTGATGTAGATCGGGTGATGGTTAGCCAGATTGGAGGGGTTGGCTGAGGATTGAGAAAAGGGTGCACAAGAGATTGCTTCAGGGGGGGAAAGGAAGGTTACAGAGGTGAAAGAGTGATTACATAAGTCGGCCTGGTCCTTGATGGTTTTGGAAGAACAGGCAATAACCTGTAACAACGTACTTGGTCAAAGCCACTGTTGTTCACACACAAGTATTTTCATCCTTTGAACATTTAACCATCAAAGTAACAGCTGGTATTGATTTCTAAGCTTTAATTGTCTATTATCCACTGCATCATGATACCCGGTTCTCAGAACACTTTCTATGCCTTTGTGAAGAACTGCATTTGTTGTCAATTTAGAATATTATGTTAGGTTATTTTAATCTACTTCTTGATTATAAAGATGCTTTTCTTACTCTGAACTTTTAAACATACTTGGCTTTAGACCGCATTCTTCTGGCCGTACACACATAGAAGGACACTTTTTGAATTCAAGATGTCACCATTCTGGCTGTGTTCCGGTCAGATCACTCCTTAATCTCATTCTATTGCAAGATAGAAAGCTAACTGTCGCTATTAAAGAACCTGAAATAAAGTTGGCCGCTCGCAAAGTGCTTCAGCTACAAGGTAATTAGTCACACGCACTGTATGCGTTGCATCCTAGGTGAGATCTGAATGTATCACCAGAAATGTTACGTGTTTATTTTTATGAAAAGGTGTTATGGTGTATGAACTGTCTGTCCCTCATAACTCAACAAATCCGAAGTCTAAAAACCATTGTAATAATTGCTTTTTCAAGCCAAAACTTGTATAAAAAAAGTGGTTGTTCATGTCGGAAAACATATAGTATTTGTTATTCACAAAACACATGAATAATTACTTTTTCTGACAGATATACTCATAACAATGCTTCAGCTCAAAACATTGTAATATAGATTTACAGCACATTCTCTCATTGGTAAAATAGCTGAGGGGATTAAATGCACCTGTAGCACAGAACTGTGGAATTCACATGTGTCTTTTCTGAATGGGATAACTTGCATTTTCAAGGGTAATACAACGAGTACCAACAATGTGTTTTAAAATGTACATGTTTACGTGTCTCATAGTGATTCTGTTTTAATTTGCTATACAAATCCAGTGTAATTCTTCTCCAGTCTGCAAGAATGACAAATAAATCGCTGCATGTAATGTGCCAAAAGGTGCTCCATATTCAACTGTAGCAACATATGGAGGGAGCTCTGGGAGTGGCCTAATAGTAGGACTACATATGCAGGTAAAATAGGTTCTTGAGTTGAGTTGCAGAGATAGGTGTGGTCTGAAAGATATAGGTCCTAATCCCAAAAAAGCAAATATGACAGTTTCGTGGTGTACGTGTGGGGGAAACTGTGTAATCTGTAGGTCACGAGTATAAATGGCAGTGAGATAGCCCACTGCCAATATGTGCACACTGCATATATATGTGCATAGTCTACAGTATGTGTGCTCTAATGTCAGTAAAAGGGTTTAGAGCCTAATAAGTTACTTTAGAAATGCTCAAGACAACTGCAGGTCACAAGATCAAGTTCAGATTAGATAATACAACGGGCTAATGTACCCACTGTAGTCTGAAAATAGTTCTAATCCCAGACAGATATATTTAGGATTCTTGTGCCTGTGCAGGGATCTGAATAGATCACTTTCAGGTTTAAAGTACAAGTTCACCTGTCCCAAATCAACAAAATGAATATGTTGAATAAAGTAAGACAACTATTCAAAAGGACTTGGATACTGCAATAATGAGTACATTCTAAAAATGGAAGCTTGTAGCAGGATTTTTTTTTGCCAATAAAATTTCTATTTTCATAAAATACATGTAGCCTCCCACCACCCCAACATAGGAGAGTTGGAGGCATTGACATGTTGGTGTAAAGAAGTGGAATATGTGCCAGATCAGAATTGAAAGGCTTTGTTCATAACAGAGATTGAGTAAATGAAGCACATTTTTTTTAATTTGCCAAATTGTGGTCTGAAAATTGGGACTGTCCTTCTCAGTAAGGGACAGATGGGAAATATAAAATGAAGTTCATGAAGAATTGTCAGCCCTTTTCCGGCCCTATCTCCATACAACTATCAACTCACCTTTTGTTTTCTTCCTGGTATCCCTTCAGGTGTATAGGGTTCAGCTCTATTTAGCATCACTGATGCTGACTTACAGAGAAACAATTACAGCAGTAAAGGGGTTCATGTGTGCATTCACAAATATAAACTGTCCCATTAGAACCAGCAGTCAAAAGTTGGAGAAGGTCTAAAATTACCATTTAAAAATTGGGGTGGTTGGCAGCATATGTCACACAGCACCTCAATAAGCTTTACTTACGACAACAGGCAACCTAACCATTACTCAACAAAACGTCAGATGAACGTGTAAGGCAAAATTATAAGCAACACAAACATACATAATCTTCCCCGTGTTGCTTTAAAAGATCACCAGATGACGTATGTATAAGATCTACTCTCTCTGATGAGTACTGACACAAATGATCGGGTCAATGCATAGATGAATGGCCAGGCATATGCCAGAGTCTCACGGTGCCGTGTTATAGAAACAGTACTAAAGACATGTTCATAAACGAAACACTGAACTCAAAATATCAGTGTCTCCTTCTGAGACATATATCACTTTGGTTCACATTGAAGTGTCTCTTTCCTGCTGCTGAAGATCATGAAATGTGTGTTTCAGTTCAATCAAAAATAAAACGTGAGGGATATAAAAGTACTAGCCACAGTGGCACTTAGTTCAATATAAGTTGTGATGACTGACCTACACTTTCAAACCAATACTGCCTGCACGGAGAAGGTGTGGAAATAATCTCCATTCTCTTTCATCTCATAGCACCCTGTGTCAGTAGATCAAAGCCCCTCCAACATCTGGGCAGTTTGTCTCGGTAGTTCCAAATGCATTTCCTTTGCTAGTCATGCCTAGCACCAACACGCAATCTCGAACATAAAACGACAAATAACAAATGTTTTAATAATGCTCCTATTCACGTCAGACGCATTATGAGTATAGAGTTAAAGTTACTGCATGCGATACATATGGTTCATTCACATCATAGATGTATTTTATGTGTACCCCACACCATACATATCCAATGTAAATCCCACTCGTATCCAGGTGCTATTGAAAATACTCTGTAGTTTTAACTTTATCACCTCAGACAAAATGAGACCACATAATACCTCAATTTCCAGCAAATGGGATCTACACGCCAAGGTGAATACATCGGCGTATATGTAAACAACGTTATGTGCCTATTACTAAATTATGAACAATGACAATATACATGCATGGAGGCCAACAACAGACACTCTTTGCATTGATGTGTAGCCTGTGAGATAATGTAAGGCTGGGATTGCACTATTTAAGGTAAGATCTAAATAGATACATTATGTCTCCAGTTGCTCCAAACCGTGGCTGAATCTAACTATCTAAGCATCGTGTTGGAGCAAGTTGCTCACAACGGCCCGCCATCTTCCCTCGCTGCAACATTCGCATCCCCATCGGTCGTGCTCCATCACCCCTGCCCTGCCAGCACACACTTAACTCTCCATGCTGTTGTGCCTCGGCACCGCACCTCAGCATGCCTCACATCACCTCCCACACTGAATGACATGGAAATGGAAGAGGCACATAGCATGTAACCTAATCCTCCTTTCCATGGCAGCAATCATATGTGTACGTTGTATCTATGTATGAAATACCTTTTTGCAAGAACACTACATCTCATTATTTCATTAAAATGCATTGCTTTCAGCAACCCGGATAGAAACACAGTTTTATAATAACAGTACTAACACATTCTGCAGGCTTTACCGGTTGGTAACTGTGGCATGGACGGCATTAAGCTGGCTTGATCTCCAAGTCATTAACAGCATTAAAAGCCTGTGGAATATGTTACTGTACCTATATTAGAACATTGGACTATTGGCAGTTCCATTGCAAACAATGCAGTTGCAGAGAGCTGGAATGGCTACTAGAAGTCTTCTCACCCAATAACCCATTGTTCCTCTTTTTTCTTTCATTGTTTTAAACTGAACAGTCAACCCTCATTAGATGGAATGTTTAAATGACATCAATACCCCTGTCCCCAGGACATTACTAGAAAGTAATAACAAATGTCCCTCTTTAAATCAGTCTACGGGTTGTTCCCATCTGCTAATTTATAACCATGTTGATAAAGCTTCTGAATGTACCAGATTGTTGAGAATACCTCATTCTAAGACTACTGCGATCATGGAAATCATCCAACCCACCCACTAGGGCCGCAAACACAAGGTTTAAACTGTCAAAAGCTGGGGGCAGCAGCTTCACTGTCAAAGCTGCTCATTTCTGGAATTCCCTACAACCCCACCTGAGTGCCAACCAACCTTACCATCTCTTCAGACTGAACTTCATCAACTGGCTTAAAGATAATGACCATTAAAACACCACACAATCCTTTGATGTTTTTATACTTGCATTCTTCTACGCCATGCTATTAACTGAACTGTATCATATCCTTGTATCATATTTCTGTACACATGTAAATATGCAACCTTTAAGTTGTAAATACCCACGCACCCTGTTTTATATCACTGTATCATACCTATGTACTGTTGCAAACGTGTAACCTTGAAGCTTAAAAACGTTCTTGTACCATGCGCCCTAATACCTTCGGGTCTGGCGCTCATTATAAATAAATAAACAAACAAACTAACATGGATAGGACCCAATCTAAACTCCCTGCAACCGACCAGGCATGTGCTTATACTACCAACAGCCCTGTGCAATTGTATCTGCAACCAATTGTCAAGGATGTCCCATTTCGGCTTTGATACTATCAACAGCCCCTTACAAATCTTCGTTAATCTAAATATCAAAAGCTGTGTGCCTGTTAACCCCAGGAAATAAAGAATGCCCCCTTCCCCCACTTATTTGGGCACATACATGAATTCATGTGATTCTTCATTTATGCTTTTTTATCTTTTTTCTTTCTTTTTTTCTTTCTCAAGAAAGAAAAACAAATTTATGATAAATTTGAATTCAGGGATCGGGCCATAGTGGGTGTTCTAGGCCCATAAACCTCGAAAACGCGGTACGACGTTTAGTTCAGTATTCGAGGCCGATAACACTCTGCATGCAATCGGAATGGTCGCATACTTTTTGATTGTAATGTTTCTTTAACCATTTGTTATTCTACATTGGGTTACCAATTAACATGTTCACTCTGATGCAACATCTGAGTAATGTCTTGCCTTCTGTCTTGCTTTCTGATTTTTTTATCCAACGCCTAAACAACTTAGATCATCAGTTTTGCTAATTATTCTGTCACCTTTTTTAACATGCATTCATTGAAGGGTTCTCAGAATGCTTCACTTTCACATTCCAATATTCAAGGGATACTTTTCCATAAAACTAGCATACACATTTTATCATTTCCTTTATAATAATGTCTCTAACCTCCATGAACAGAATCGATTTTTAAAATCCTGTAATGAAAAGTGTCCCTATAACTGAGCTCTGTCTTTGTCTGCAACAATGCATGTAGAAGAAGCAAGATTTGTTCTCGGAATGGGAAGCAGTGCCTATTGTGTTTCTTTTTTGTCCGATATTTCCATTTTCATTAGGTGTGAGAATGAGAGTGACCTTTGTTTCAGGACGCAAAGCCATGGGAGCAGACAATGAAGGGAAGGGTTCGCTGAGATATAAAACCGTCAAATGGAATATCACACACCGCAGCACCAAGGTTATGTCAGTAGTTTCAGTGATATTGAAAAAGAAATACCTGTTTGAAATTCAAAGACAAACTAAATGGTACTCCAGGGCTTTAGTGTGGAGATATTAAGGATAGAATGGAAGGAGATTTATAGACCATTGGCTTGTGAAATCTTCACCTTCAGCAGTTTCACCTCAGTGCAAACTGTTCAGATCCAAGCTCATTCTGTGTACAGACGCCCTTTATCTTCCGTTTGGACCTTGCATTTCAACAGTGCCAGGTACTTCTGACTTCACAAGTTATTTGCTGCAATTATATCTTCCTCTTCTTTGTGGTATGTAAAATAAAACAGGATTGTTGCTTTGACTACATTTTAACAACATGTATCCCAGATCCTGTAATACGAATACAGGTTTACATTTGCAGTAATTCAACTCTTTTTTGACTGCATAGTACAACAATCACAATTGGATCCATAATGTAGAAAAGATAGGTGCCGGTGGACCGTGCCACATATTGCCTATGTTCATCACAGGCTCCGTTATGGACACCTGGGAATGTGTTTAGAGTGGGGGAAAAATGTCTTATACTGTAAACACTGGTCAGAGGGCTTACAGTACCTTTGTGGCGTAGGCAAGACTTGCAAATTCATGGATGATATATCTGCTGCATCACTCATTTGAAAGAAAACACTGAAGATACATGTAACAAAACTGATTTGGTTTTGTATTTAATTACGCACAATTTACAGGGAGTAGGAAGTGGTGAAAAGAGTTATTACATTACGAACAAAAAAATATTGGTTTTGAGAGAAGTACAAGGTATTGAAGGCCCTTCCAACCAGGTTTTCCATCTTCTCAAATCAATATTTCTTTTGCGGAGCAAACCGTGTGTTAGAGTCCTGCACTGTTAACTAGAGAATAGTGCCTTGTATAAACTGTTTGTGAAAAACTTGGAAGTTCCCTTTTACACGCACCTCAAGACTGCATGCATAAATACCTTTGGCAATTTAATTAACTCATTCTAGATGAGCTCCCTAAACCTCCCTCAATTTGATTGAAAACAGAAGGAAACAATTAAATATTTTTGAATAGTCCAATCACAGAGTCTCAAACTTCACTATGTTCAAATATTGTTCACTTAAGAATTGGAACGTGTGATACCATATTTCCAGAATTGAAACTGATGGTTAGAGAGAGAAAAAATTGTTTTCCATTTTCACACCCATGTTCATGGCATCAACCAATATAAAGAGAGTCAGTTGGAAAAGCGTTCAATGAAGCTTGATGCAGGACAGGGAACATTTCAACTGAAGTCTAAATATTGCTTATGTTCTTTTAAGTAGAGACTGGTCCACTGGATAGGCTGTCCCTTTATTGAACTATTGAAGGAAAAATACTTGATATTCTTTTGCTCAAGAAAGGCATGCAGAAAACTGTAACAGGCAAACGCTGAGTGAGGTGTCATGCTTTCTAGGCGAATGCTGAAAGTTTTCTTGGCACTGACAATTAAACTGAATTCTTAAAACTTTTCATTGCATGTACTGGATTAGGGCATGTAGCTCAAAGCAGGATGTGGTTTCTCCCACTTTAATAAATATATTCCTCGTTAAGTTAGTTAATGCCATTCATCACTAACTTTCCACATCCTGGTGACAGTGAGATAGGGATTGAATAAAGAAATAAATCATAACATGATATTAAAGAGTTTGCTTTCAAGACAAGATCACATTGCAATTGCTTCTAAAGTTGCCAACATGACTTTGATAATGCAGCTATGCAAAACTTTCCTCAACTAATAGCTGATGAAAAAGAGTCTGCACAGCCAATTGGCTATTGTGCTTCCACATGGAAGTTCAACCTCTTGAGGAGAGGAAACCTCTTAGGAAAAGCATCTTCACTCACACAATTGTTTCAGAGGACGACCTCCCTCTACACCATTGTATAATGGATGGGTATAATGCTCACCCAGAGTTGTATGGATTTTCTTGATATAAGCTCATTTATCAACACATTTTGGAAACTACTCACTAATCTGGTATTGGGTTAACTGGTGAACTGGCACAGACAGCCAATAGAATAGTGCAAAGCACACACCCTATTTTATATAACACCTGATGAAAAGGATCAGCTTTAATTTTTATTTGACCCTCACTTCAAGCAGAAAGGGACCATGTTTGTGAGTTAGAAAAAACATTGAATACTGTAGGCGCAAAATACAATAGCAGGAAGAGTATATTCGCTAAAGAAAATTGAAGCGTAATTTGGTGCATAATAACCCCAGTCCCCTTCCGAACTCTAGTCAATGCTTCATGTCAAAATTGTTTCATACCTGGTACAATTCCGCCCAGCAGTTTTTGCTGTGCGCTGCATAGAATGTTAGACATTTAGACATTTTCTATATGGTGAAATTAATGGGATTAGGCCGAAAACAGATTTTGTTGGGTTGTTCTTACTAACGATTTAATAATTTAACAAATATTTCCCAAAATATCCAGGCTGGGGCAGAGCGGGGTCCTTGGCAAACTTTTGCAAATTATCAGCCAAATCCATCATGCAAGTCAAAGGTTATTAGCAATTACATTTTTGGATTTCCCACGGAACTTGATACCCAACATAACTATAAATATATTCAGTGAGAAAAAAAAGAAATATGCCAATTATGGTATGCTATACAACCATAACTAGTGCTAACACCATGTACTGCTAACACTAACATGCATGACATCAAAGATGGCATCACAAATAGCATCATCAATGAAGACATCACATACAAACTTCACCAGAACATTTTGGGGATGTGGGCATACTATGTTCAAATATTGTTGTATATTTATAATCTTAACCTTGGCGTATATTCTTAGGTTTGTTTGCTTACGGTTTCGATTGAGGTCATGGCATACATATAGACAGACAATACATTTTGTATACATAATCATAAAACCATATCTTTGTGTCATTTTGTAGTGATAGTATTTGTTTTATTGTTATTACAGTTTTCCTGTATGTACCTCAGATTTGTTTGCTTTGTTTTATTGTTAGCAGTTAATTAAAGTTCACATTAGTGATGATTCGGATAGACTTGGAATTATCAATCTACCAGAGAAACATACCAAATTAAACTCCACTTCTATTGTCCAAGCTAGACCTATATGCTATATACATATATTATTAGTGTGCTATAGTAACAACAACATGTTAGTACATTTGTGTTTTACTGTGATGATATATGTGTTTTACTTGTGTGATATATGGACTACTTTATAAGAGAGTATTCGATCACCCTTCATATGTTCCTTGCAACACTCTGAATACAATCCTTTCTGGGGACATGCCATAAAAATAGATGTGTTATGTGATGTCTCAGTGATGTCATTGAAGGTCACTTTATCAAAGTTGTTTAACTGAATTTCATAGGTCTTTTAGGGAAACATAACCTGAACAGCCTTTTAACAAAGTTATTTCACTGAATTTCAATGGTTTTTATAAGTCAACATGTTTCATGATGTTACAGCACTGTATATACGTTATGAATTATTTCTCTTTTAACACAAATGAAATAACTATGAACCTCCTTTACAATAAAACATTATTCTGCCAGCTATGCAGCCATTCCAAATTATGCAGACTTTATTGTGCATCCATGGACGAACCTGGAAGCAGGTAGGAATTAACCCAAACCAAAAACACAGAGGACAACACAATGTTCATCTTTCTTTTTAACAGAAACAATATACATTGACCAACATTACAAACAATGACTGCATCTCAAATGTACATTTATACACACTTGTATGTTTCCAAATCTACAAAATGTTTTTTTTTTACACATTACACAGTATTATGGATTGTGCCACATACTAAATATAACTGTAGACTTTATGTAAACAATGTACTTAACACCTTTTAGGAACTGAAGTACAAGATCACAGCACAATAAAACAGACTCTCTGAACTTAGTAAGTAAACATGACCTCCCTTTTATTCTAAATATTTACCATGGGTAGTAAATACATTTATAATTATTGCTCAATAACTGAAAATAGTCTTTACATGTTTCTACAGAAATCGCAAGCACACTTGAAAAGCTGGAGGAGCACTTCTCAAAAGTTGAGATGAGCGATGAGCAATGTATTAATGATAAATACAGACTTATATATTAAAATACACTGAAATAATGCAAGTCGACAATCATTTATGAAATTCCATCTTTTTCATATGTCTTATTCTCCACAAAGACCAAGAAGGAAATATCAAGGACAATAATCATGAGAAGCAATTATAAATATTAATGAGGGACAAATAGTGTTGAAAGCAAAATTAATAATTTATGTACAGAAATGCCTGAATTAAGTTGCTGAACTAGCTAATTATGTAAACATCATGTAATCCATAATATTGATTTACATTGCCCCACAAGTACCTGAAAACAAAAATAAAATACAAAAACTGTACCACATTAGCCAGAGCATTGATACTATCTAAGCTGGATTACTGTAATGTACTCCCATTAGGTATCTCCAACTCTAATTTAGACAAATTACAACTAATGCAAAATAAAGCCCAGCGAGCGGCCCTAGGACTAAAAAAAACAGACCCTATCTCCAACATCAGGAGGGAACCACATTGGCTACCCATCAAGGCTAGAATTATCTTCAAATCATTATGTGTCACCCACAAATGTCTTGCTAAAAAAAAGCACCCATGTGTATTAATAACTCAATAAGAAAAAAAAGAACCCAATAGGACATTTAGATCTAATAAAGAATTGCTCCTGGTGGTCCCGCGCTTCACAAGTTCCAGAGCTCCCACTCACGGCCTCCAAACACTGGAATTCCCTCCCCCTAAACATCAAAAATGAAGATTCCTTCCAGTGCTTCAAAAAACGACTAAAACCCTGGCTATTTAATCAATTCTAGCCAGCTGACACCCAGTTAACACTTGGCAGTCAACCTCCACCCTAGCTAAAAGAGGCTGGCTATCTGAATATGTAAATAAGTAATTCTGACCTATGTAACTATGATTAATGTTATTTTATATGTAATCACTTGTATTATTGTATTACATGTGTATGTACTTCTAATGCTATTGTACTATAAAGATGCTTTCTGTAACTACGCCGCGACACCACAGGGTTTGGTCATACAATAAATGCAATAAATAAATAAAATACCTGTGACCACTTTCCTGAATAATCAGCCCAATCCTTGACAAAACATTTTTATAAGTCTTGTAATGACTTTCTATCCCCAATTCTCCCATTCATGAAAACTTGCAAAATCCAATTTCCCCTATTTTGTGCCCCATCTATTTTTTTAAAGAATATGAGTGTTAATATAACATGTAAATATAAGTCACACAAATATTTTTTTTGTAAATATTTAATGTGAATAGGCTAATATAATGCAACAACATAGGTCAAAATGTATGTTTTTGTAACACATAATGTTAACATCTTCAAACTATGATTATATGCCAATGACGTATTACATACGTTTTTCCATTCGTAAACGTTCCACCTAGTCAGTGGAGTGAACTACACACTTCTTACGTAGTTTCCAAACATCATTGTGTGGTCCTGGACACTATACCCCACACATGCTACGTAATAGGCCACGTTGTGCGTGGTAGTTCACAAATGTTGTCACGTGACCACTGAGGTCCCCTAAAGTAAATACCTTTCCTTACACATGAAGGACTAGTGTTTTCCAGAAAGTGCTATGTGATACACTATAGTGACAAGATAGTTGAGTACCCCAGGCATAACCGAATTGTATTTTACTCCTTTTCCAATAAATGCTACTAACACAACACATTCCAATCTATTCTACTGAAACTACCTGAACATTACCACATATACCAACAAACTTTCTTTTACAATTCCAGAAAACTAAGATTGACAAAAACAGCTACTGAACAAAGAAAACTCTTCATGTGCTACAAAGTCAGTATATTAATATAGCACATATGTCTCTCTAATTGAAATAACATAATGTCACTATGTATTAGACTAAACCGTTTTGTCCACTCAACAGTATTGTATTACACTCTTACTCATTCCATTGCAGCAGTCAATCCCATCTCAACATTGCTCCTTATTCAATAGACCAGCAATCACGCATTGCGTAACAACACAACTTTCTCTCATAAACCTTCTATACCTCAATTGCATTTCTTTATTCTTGCATAGCCCTGCCCTCAGCAACTCCTAATATCGAACCTAAACATGCCTATAGTCACTGCATTCCAAACTAACACACATTAACAAACATACACACTCTTCCTGACCCCTTTACCATTACACCCACACAACCCTAATATGTGTACAGTAACACTATTACAGCAACCCATGTTTCTCTCATCATAACATAATATTCCTACTTATTCTATAACAACACCACTCTCTTATCCAATATCACTGGTACTGTGCAACACATATTACTATGAACAATGTATCACCCATTCCCCATGGCATTCACATATTTATTTCATGCAACACCTCTCAATTTCAATGTTGTATTTAACGAAACCCACTACACCTATACGACCTCTCACTCTTACAATCTTCTCAACAACACCTATCATCCCACTACACAATCACAAATCAGTCATTTTAAACCCTCTACAATTATACCAACACACCCAACATCTTTATCCAAAACCACACGCATACAAATTCTGCAACTTTAAAATGAACACACACTTGTTTTCCAACAGACACAACAGACTGCCTACTAAACTACTAACTCAATAGAAAACAAAGAAAATATAGAGCAGATAAAAATAAAGACATGTCATATAGTCACCCACCACTAAAACAATGGGCCTCATTTAGAGTTGGGCGGTAAGGGTTAACAGTCACCTGGTAATGATGACAGTGCCGATAAACCCTTACAAACCAATTCCGAGGTCCCTTAGCGGGACCCGCAAAGGACGTGTGGTCTGACCACACGTCCTTTGTGGGTCCCGCTAAGGGGCCAGCGCGCTAATAATGGGCCCGCTATTTGCGGGCTCAAATGGGAATGGGGAATGGTCGACAGAATGTGGACTTACCGGGTCCTCCAAGGTCAGAATGACCCGGTAAATCCCCATTCTGTCAGACCGGACCCGGGTTTGGAGGCAGCCATGGCGCTTATAGCGCCATGGCTGCCTCCAAACTCGTAATGTCATAATGACCCCCAATGTATAGAAAACATTCAAGCAGGAGTGCAAGTAACCCCATTTAACCAAACTAAACCAGTCAGCTCGAAAAAAGGAAATCACCCTCTTTAAAATAAAATGTAGAAAGGAAAATACGCCTGAAGATCAACCTCACATGATATCTAGCAATGTTAATGTAGCCACATTAAAACATTCTAAAAAGTCAATTTCACAAAAGATTTTCCAGATTAACGTTCTAAGAAATATCATTAAAAAATCTGAGAAATCACGTTCTACACTTGAAAACTATCACAGAAAACAGATCCTTAAGCTCTGATTGACAGCACATTTCAACTTATGAGATGTTCTTCATATTGATTTTAAACAGAATTAAACCACAAACTAAATGAATTATTTATCAAAAATAACATACATATTTTAATATCTATACATTTATAAAACATATTCATGGTAAAACCATACTTATAAAAATAATTGTCCAAGTGGTTAACACAATCAAATCATTTTTTTCAAAACGCCATTTCATTATTAGTGTATATGCACCAAAACACAAAAAGTTTTTGTAACTAAATGTGCCAACAACAGTTCTTATCCCTATAAAACAACTTCTTTTTAGGGGAGGATAGATATAACAACTCCTTTGCAGGGGAGGATAGATGTGTCAACACTTAAAATGTGTTTCTAGAACCAATGTCTATTTCAGAAATTCATACAAAACAATATTCCTTTGTATTTCTCATTGATTCTGTCTTCAGGACACTTTATTATTCATTTCACATGGTGCCATTCTACGTGTTGCATATCAGGACCATGATGTGTACCATACAATCTACAAATTAAAACAAAACATAAACCTAAATTAGTGTCCTCTCTGATTTCGTGTGTTGTGTCTAAAATTCTGGATATACTAAGGCCAACATACCCTAACATTTCTTAATAGCTTGGGAACTATCTATTTTTTAATTCTAAATCCGGGCAAAAAAGACCACCAAACCATTTAGCCATATTGACTGTAGCCACATTTATTTCGTTCTACACCAATGTCCTTTCTTTTATTCTGTTCAACAAGCCACTCACATCTACATTTGCAACATGCCACATCTCATTATTACTCCACGTATCTACCCACATTATGCTCGATATTCATTTATAGGTGACATCGTATTAGCTCTTGTTTGCTCTGTGTCATATGAGGAAAATGTGGATGTCCAATTTGATCTTTTGTCGGTATTTCTTGCACCTATTGCAAACAGTAATATTCTCTATGTTAGCCCAACACTGTCACATTAATTGTTGTCATACTCGCCCACCCATTTACAGGCAGTTCGTAAGAGCTTACAGAGTGCAAGCAAGGACCGGGTCGGCTTCTTTCAAGGATTAATGCCGCATATGTCAGTTATCGTGTCTACCTTTACGACCGCGCATGAATCACTGATTGGGCATACCGGCCTGTTAGAGACATAGGGCCTCATTACACGGTAGGCGGTAACCATGGCGCTATTAGCGCCATGGTTGCCGCCGGTATTTTACTGTGTCCGCCTTGGTGGATGGTTGAATTACCGCCCTATTCCAAGGTGAGCGGGGGCGGTAGTTCCCCATTCACCAAGGCCCTTCCCCATTCCCATTTTTGCCCCCATAGGGCATAATGGGAATGGGGAAGGCGCTTATTACGGTACCGCAAATAGCGGTACCGTAATAAGCACCAAGGCCCCTTTGCGGCACCCTACTTTAACGGCTGGTAAAACCAGCCGTTAAAGTCGGGTCCCGCAAAGGGAACTCGTAGTAAGGCAGTAAGGGTTAACGGTCACCGGTAGCATTACCGGTGACCGTTAACCCTTACTGCCTTCCGTGTAACGAGGCCCATAGTGTCAAGAGTGAAAGAAATGTCCCCACTACTTTGCGTACATAACATCCTTCTCAGTCTGGAAGTTACATGGATTTCACCAACGAGTCGTCCCATGTTCTTCCGCTCACATCCAAACTACACAATGCCTACTCTCGGACCACTGCAACCAATGTAGGTAACGTGATCGATGCATTTCACGTATGCACGATGCCGTTGCCTTTAAATACCGTTTCTTCTCACTGATTGGGCACCAGTGGGTGTTTCAGCCACAGCCTACTTATCCTTAGTTTTAGGTACGTTGGTGAGCAATACATTTGTAAAAGAACTTGAAATTCCGGGTACAATCTTTAGTTGCAGGACGTTACAGGGAGAAAATAACGCAACAAAACCCCTGAAATTCAACAAAGGCCACCTTAACTTTGCGCCCCCTACTGTGCAGTTTATGACCACAATGATGACATCACAGATGTCCTCACTGAGGACATCACTAATTACATTTCAAAAGTAACAATCGCTTAAAATGGCCTTCAGCCATGGTCAGTTTGAATGGCCAAAAATGTGTTAACACATTAATGGTCTTCAGCCACGCCTGTATATTTTAAAACACAAACATGCCATCAACCTTAACCTTTAGCCTTCACCAGTGGCTATGACCTTCAGCCGTGTCCCCTGTATATTATATACACCAACCAGCCACTAGCCATTGACTTCAACACAGTACTAGCCAGTGGCCACAGCCTTTTGATCTTTGCTCCATCAAGCAGTAGACATGATCATATCAAAAACTAACTGTAATATCTGATTACAGTGCAAAGTGATTTAATTGTCCTATTGCAGATCAGTAGAGATGCCGGTAAGAACAACATTATTTTAGGTTTTTAAACGGGTATTGCGGGCTGCGTCACAGCTGATCTGTGTCTAGTCTACAACCAATCTGTGTTCATTACATTAATTGAGTGTTCCTAAATATTAATGAATTCACGTCACGCGTTTCTGATCATGTTCTGTTTGCATCCTCATCTACAGAAATAAAACCTGTCCTTTTGTACACCTTGTGTTTTGTAATATTATTTTACGTTGTAATTATTTATGTGAACACACCACTTTATTGTAATCCATTTAGCACCTTTCTATTCAAGAAAGCAACCGCTGTGCATTGAAAATAAAAATGGAAGCAGGATAACCTATTAAATGTAATGTACTGATGGTTCAACCTTTCTACCTTGGCTCAATGATATTGTCATCCCCTTCAATAGTGCTGACTTAACTGCTCCCCATAACGTGTCTAGACCTCCCCATGCTGCGTTACCTTCAGTGTTAATTGCACTGAAGCAGTCGGAGCACAGCTGCATACTGATCGTTAGCATCTAACTCTTTGATATGCTTTGCCTCCTCAGTATGGCGCGCACGCCTGTGCTTTTGACTTTTTATGTTGTTGCATTTTTTAGTTTACTGAGTACACACCCGGATGTTGATTCTGTTCATCCCACGTGGAGCAACACTTCCAAAATCCAAATGATCTGCTCGTTACGCGCGTGCATCTTTCTGATGTGGGGTTAAGAAGTTAAGATTCAAGTACGGCCTATTTTTCAATCTCCCTGGGGTAAATGCAATAAGCTCCAATTGTATCGTTATAATTGCATCCCTAATGCAGGGCCCATTTCTCAAATGAAAATAGCAACGTGCCTGCTGTGTTTCTATTGCACAGAAGCGAATTACCATTGGAATCATTCTAGGCCGGATGCGGGTAGCATCGAGTTCAAACGCCCACCTCGAATACGTTCAATTTACATCAAGTCCCTGGCATTCGTCGGCCATTTCCGATGGCGTGGGCCTATTACCTGGGCTCTGTAGAGAAGTACACAGTTCATAGAGCAGTGGTTTGTATTGTGTTGCACAGATGCAGGCTGGATGAGACATTGATATAGCAGGAAATACAAAGGTGGGACAATGCGGAACGGACCAATGCAGTATTTATTTTGCTTGTTTTAATTTCAGTGGACATAATCACAAATTGAAATTCAAAGGAGAAAGGGGTTTGCACCGAATGGCACGATTTGTACAATTTTGAGCGGGTGATCAGCAACGTGTGCCATGGTCAGCTCAGAAGATACTTAGCCGCTTCTGTCCCCCCTCCACATTAAAGCATTTGCAAGCGCATGGATTACAATTATATGCACCTCCCTTCAGTGCAGGAAAAAAACATTTTTTTTAATAAACTTCAGGGTCGTTTTTAACATTGTTTCAACCACTTTAGCTAATTCCGCCAGGGTAAAATGTGGAAAAGGGTCTACAAAATACTGGGTGTTCTACCACTGTCAGACTTATGAGGGCTAAATGCGGCAAGAATTTAAGAAGAAAATGCGGGTTGGTGTTCAGCCGCCAACACTGAGTGAAGGTCAGTGGCATGGCATGACATTTTCAGAAATGGTCAACTTCTAAACTCCATGCCTCATTACAACTCAGGCGGTAAGGGGTTTACGGCGCCGTAAACAGCGCCGACCCTTACCGCCTGAGTACGAGGTCCCTTAGCGCCATGGCGGATTTAACACCTGCTTTTAGCAGGTGTTAAAATCCATGGCGCTAAGGGACCATGGAGTTAATTACGCCACCGTAATTTACGGTGGCGTAATTAACGCCTTCCCCACTCCCATTATGCCCTATGGGGCAAAAATGGGAATGGGGAAGGGTAAATGGGGATTGGGGACTTACCGTCCCGCCAAGGTCGGAATGGGGCGGTAAGTCCGCCAACCACCATGGCGTAAACGTAGTTTACGCCATGGTGGTAAAGTCACGGCCCAGGCGGTAACTTACCGCCTGGGTCGTGAGTTAATAGTTCTGTAGTGTTATGGATTGAGATGTCACCGAACAAATATTTCTTCTTCTTAACCCAGCAACAATGTTATTTTATGAAGCAACGTATATGTCATCAGAATGTCAATACGTCAGTACACTGTGCGACAGTGTCATTCATCTCCAGCATTGTCTAGAATACTACTGCTAACCATATGATGCTAATCCTATTTCACTAACTCTATATTGTGACCTACCACTTTGTAATCTGCTTTACAACCCCTTACATATGGCTAATCAATCTATCAATGTCGTTTTGCTGGGCACTTTTTTGTAATCGTGTTTTCCTGTACAAAAAGTGCATTTACACACATTGTAATACACAAAATATAACATACCATTATAGAAATAATTAGACAAATGAAAAAAAAGAGGAACAAAGAAAAACACATGAAAAGTACATCAAATAAAGAATCCAAGATCCTTATATTATGCATTGTACAGAACATTGTCTGCATAGATTGTAACACCAGGGACCGTATCTCTCCAGGACTGAAATCTCTACACTGGCTCCCAGTGGCTGCGAGGATTAAGTTCAAAACCCTCTGCATTGTCCACAAGGCCTTCTGGGGCCTGGGGCCTAAATACCTGCAACTCTCTCTTCCTAAATATCTTCCATCCCGAGCCCTTCGCTCATCCGTCTCCAACTGCCTCAGAGTCAGCCGCTTCTCGAAGCAACGAGCTGGGGGTAGATCTCTCTCCGCGGCAGGAGCCTCCCTCTGGAACAGCCTTCCTGCCTCCCTGAAACTTTAGGAGAACCATCTCCGGTTCCGGAAGCACCTCAAAACCTTCCTCTTTGCTTCTGCTTTCTCTCTCCCTCTCCCCTGCTAATTCTTCACTAAATTCTGCACTGAATCTGAAACTTGGCCACTCTCACCGACCTCGGTCCTGGGCCCAGCCACTCGCCACTTGCACTGCCTCCCTGGCAACCCCTACACTGCGGGACTGTCTCTGTATCCCTACAGCCCCCCCTTCCCAGCACTTGTCTGCACTTACCTTGCACTTGCCACCAGCTGGCCCTATTTATTTATTTATCTATTTATTTCTATTCTACTTACCTTGTACTGCACTTTTCCCTTCCCCCTACCCCTGCACTTGCGCGGTCTGAATGAAAGCTGGCCTAGTAGGATCGTTGTCTGTCCTCCCCCTGTTCCCCCCTGCCTGCTTCGTCGCGCCTTGAAACACTTGTGTATAGGCGCGTTACAAATGCCATATCATATCATATCACTTGTGCCTCCTCCACCAAGACTGGAGAGCCCTAAATACAAAAGTGGAGAAGATTGTATTAACACGTGACATCTAATAAGGACAGCAGTCTGTAGTTTTTCGACAGCAACCGGTCACCGTTTTTGTAAAGCGAAACAAGAACAGACTGCTGTCATGATGTCAGAATGTTTTGTTTCACACAAATCTTATCAAACAAAACTTTAAGTATACTATCACACTTGTCAGGGTTCTGCTTTAAAAAAAAACATTGGCTAGGCCATTCGAGCCGGGTACCCTAAAGTTCTTAAGCTTTATAATAGAGGCACGTTCTTTTGCTAGTAATTAATATAACATAGTGAAGACAGACACGTTCCATAGTTTGAACGTCAGAAATTGCAATTAATTATAGAAAGGTATTGAAAGGTAACACAGCATTTACTCCACTAGCTAAAGGTAACATTCTTTTAAGGAATATTGCAATCTGTGATATGTCTACACTTTGTTGGTATCATTTTAGGAGACCAAATGACATCTATTACATTGGACAAACAATTAGATACGTCGTGCTGTGATGGCACAAACATCACTCCGTTTAAAAAAAAATAAAAGAAATTCTAAAATGTCTACAGCAATACACTTCTCTTAAATAGAATACCAGATGTGTCAAATATGTTTACATATTTTGGTAGCTGTACCACCATCAACATGCATCTTAACTTTAATCAGAGAGAGATTTATTAGTTGAAAGATTAGATTATTTGTTCCTAAAAGCATTACTGAATAAATGTCCTTTGTTTTCTATAACCGTGCACTATTGTAATTTATATAATCTACCTTTTTTTGGATTTATGATTGAAACAAATGTGTGAACAAGACGTCTCCATTTAACAACATAATTATATTGTTATTTCTGTCTTGTTTGTACTGTTTTGTGAAATTGTACACATGGATCGTAATCAAAAGCTCGGGGTGGATTGCTGAATAGAGTGCTTTGATGTTAGACTTGGTATTACTATAAGATTTGGTTAATTGCCAGAGAAATGAATAACATGATGCGGTTTGCAACTTTGATATACCTTACCTATTTTGGTATCTTGAAACTTACTTACTGCTTATTGTACAGGCTATTTTGTACATATTGTACATGTGCTATATTTGTTGTTTGAAATTTGATTTACACATTTCCTTCACTTACTTTTTCTATATACATGTTTGCTTATAATGTATGCTTAGAGATCAATATTTTCCTTCATGATATGTGTCAACACAATGTGGACGTTATCAATACAATATCACTTCCATATATTTTGGTGGTACTAAGACGTTAACCCGCCACATAAAGTTTATTATATATATTTACCAAACTAAGAACTAAAATGTGTAGAGTTTACATGTGGTATGATGGTATATTGATATGAGGAGAAGGAAGAAATGTTTGCTTCTGGTGCAGAGTGGTGGCATGCTGACATCATCACTCTACACAGGGAAGTAAGCATCTGGCATCTATGGAGGTGAATAATTAAAATCATGGACTTTGTAAAATACGGTCCTCTTGTCAGCATTCACCAAGCGACTTATTATATCTGAATACCACGCAGTCACACGATTCTGAGGTATCGGGTGTCCTTTATATGTATGAGACCGGTACCATTAAAACTTCAGCAGAGTTAATGTCTAATTAGAGTAAATAATTTATATTAGTTTTGAATTGTTGATACATACAATTTAGAATATGATTAACTCAACGCAGCATTAATCCAAGATGGAGAATCACATAGATTCAAAATGCATAGGATTAACATACCTCCAGGGAGGCCGGAGTGAGCCTCTGCTACCATGGAAGCTGTGGTTGAAATCCCGCCCACAGTTATATGTGCCCATATTAACATCCAGCTTTCGAATATATAGAACCTGGCCAATCGTGGTTTAAGAAAAGAAGTATAAGTGGCTTTGCAATTAGTGTTTTCTTGGGCAAGGATTTCTGCATGCTTTGGCTCACCATGACACTCTAGAAGGCTCCAAGTCTGGCCTTGGACAGGCTTTGTTTCCTTAGACACATTGTAGTCAAGCGTAGGGTTTTGGTAAATGTGACACAAATGAGGGAACCAAAAATGGTAGGGTTTTCTTTTGCTTGTTTTTCAGGGAGCTTTTCAATCATTGCAAATTCGAATTTCTGGCATACAACCCCTCCCAAATGTTGTTGAGGGCCTAGGGGAGTACATTTAAGAGCATTTCAATCTGTATTTTATTGTGCATAGCTTCAACATGCACAGGCTCACCATGCAGTGAGTAATTTTCAGACATACCCCCTTTTCTGAGAGAACACATCCTCTCCAGACATTTCTCCTCTTGGCACTGTGTCCCATAAAATACAGCTGAGTTCCACAGTAAATGTGGTCCAATTGTATGGAAAGCTCCTCTCCCTTTTCTTTCTCATGCCTTCCTGTGCGTCTTATCTATCCCTCATCCTCATCCCAACTATCTACCCGACTTTACTTCTTCCTACCACCTCTAAATCTTCTATAATATTCCCCCTTTGCCTCTCTGATAGGCAAAGCTCTACAACGCCATAAACTATATCAGACAGCACTATACAACTGTACGACAACATAACATATAATAGCTATAGTGGAATAAGAAGTCCTTGAGATATAAAAGAGGTTATTTGTTCAAACTATCATATTTATTTTATTTATTTATATTGCAATTTGTATAGCGCAACTAACCCAAAGGCATCTAGGCGCTGTTCATACAGAGGATGGCATAAATAATACAATTATTTTTCATAGTTGCATGTATACATGACAAATAGTATAATGACAAGATGTACTCTTAGAGATGAGGGTTACTTCTGTAGCTACCTTACTGGACTGAGAAGAATGAGTTAGTTACATGTTACCTGTGTAAAGAGTTGGGCTTTCAATTGTTTTTGTAAGGTCCAGAAAGAGTCTTTGGCCCTTTGTTTGGCTGGTAGGGTGTTCCAATGTCTAGCAACTATTGTAGGCAAGCTACTGCCTCCCGCTTTCTGTAATCTGAATCATGGTGTGGCTAACAGATGCATGTGTGCTGAGTGTGTGGGCTTGTTAGATTGGGATCTGAAGACTTTGTCTGTCTGGTAGGTAGGAGCTGACTTGTGTAGGCATTAATGTGTCTTGGGGAGCGGTTTGAACGCAATGTGGTCTTGAACTGGTAGCCAATGAGCATTCCTTATTGTCGTAGAGATGTGAGAGTTTTTGGGTATGTAAGGGCTGCTCTTAAGGCGTTATTTTATATCACCTGCAGTTTTTTTTTTTATATTGTGGTTCTTGGTGCCAGCATAGAGGGATTTGCAGTAGTCTAGTGCGGTCAGGATGAGGGCTCTGGCCAGAGTGATACCACTGCCAGGCGACAGAAAGGGTCTGCAGGCATTGGTAAGCTTAGCAGTGTAGGCTGCCACTGACGCAGTGGCATTAACTTGTTTGGTTAGAGTAAAGAATGAGTCCAGGTAAAAACCAAGAGGTTTTACTTCTTTAGACATCTTTATGATGTTGTCGTCTATGTTGAAGACTTTAAAGGAGTAATCCAGTTTATTAAGAGGGAGTTGTGAGCCTAGGAGGAGAAGTTCAGTCGTATCGTCGTTCAAGCATAGACCATGGCGGGTCATACAGGTTTGGATAGTTTGATAGAAAGGGTTGAGAGTTGATGAGTCGATGTCATGAGAGCCTGTGATGGGAATGAGGATTCAGATGTCATCTGCATAGTTAGTGTAGGTGACACCCATGTCATCGAAGCGGTCAACAAGGGTTTTGTACAAATGTTGTAGTGCGTCAGTGAGACACAGGAGCCTTGTGGTACACCACATGTGAGCTGGCTTGGTTGTGCTTCAGCACTCATGGAGAGGACTCTCATTGTTGTGTCTGTAAGGAATGATTGTATCCATTAAATGGCTTTAGGTGAAAAGTGGGCCGCTGATGCTAGGTATCTACATAATATTTTGTCAGATCAAATGCTGCAGAGAGGGCGAGTAGGAGGAGCCAGGCTAATTTACCTTTGTTTTTGAACTCATCCATTTGGATTTTCAAATCGAGAAATGCTATTTCCGTCCAATGTCTTGGGCAGAATTCAGATTGTCGTAGGCAAGGTGGTTGTTGACTTTCAAGTTATTTTGGATCTGGAGATAAGCCACGCTATCTAGTATTTTGAGTAGGAAAGACACTGTTGTAATGGTTCAATAGTTTGTCAGTATTTTGGGGTCAAGCAAAGGTTTTTTTAAGTAAAGGGAGTACCCAGTCATTTATGTGATTAGTTGGGGCAGAATTATTTCAAAGAAGGTGTTGATTAGACTTGTAATGAAGGGAGTGAGTTCAGGCGCACAGTCCTTGATGACCGCTGCTGGGCATGGGTCACCCTGGAACCTTGATGGTTTGAGGCTGGTGATGATTTTTAGGACTTCTGAGTTGGAGGCAGTTGTGAATTCAAATTGAGGAACTGTGTTGTTACCCAGGGGGCTAGGGGTCCAATGAGGTGGTTAGGCAGGTTGGATGGTGTTTTTTAAAATTCAATTTTAGATTGAAGTAGCACAATTTTATTCGAGAGTGCTTTCTGGATGTTAGTGTACCAGCTTGTGTCTTTGTTGCTGACTTCTTATGGTGGCACAGGGGACTCTAATTCTCTGAGGATAGTAAAGAGCTCCTTCGTTCCTGATTTTGCATCAGTTATTCTCTCAATGTATGGCAAACTTTTCGTATGGATGACCGCCTGTTTGAACTTATTTGCTACTTTAGCAAATTTTGCTTTGTTTAATTCACTTGGAGATTTTTTCCAGTTAACCTCAGCCTTTCTCTTGGAGCTTTGCAAGTCTTTTAGGGTAGGTGTGAACCATGAGTTGAGGTGAGCTACTAGTTTAGCTTTGCGCATGAAGAGAAGAGCTAATATGTCAAGTACCGTTTGCTTGTAGAGCTCGACCATAGTGGTGTGGGCTTTAGTTCCCATCTCTTGGTATGCCAAGATAGGTCACAGCAGTGGTAGTATATTGTGTGCCATGTGTTTTGTGTGTTTCTAGATGGGTCAGTTGGTGCCACCAGTGGGAGGTTGATAGGCCTTGAAATCTTGATAATATTGAAGGCTATGAGCTGATGGTCTGACCCTGGACAATGGGCATCCGAAGTTAGTTCAGTATTACAGTTAAGGTCAGCTAGCCAATTGAGAATATGACCTTTGATATGTGTGGGGTTCTGGATACGGCGCTAGAAACCTAATGCTGAGATGGTGTTTGCAAGAGATAGTGCATGCTTGTCCAAAGGATCATTCAAGCCTACATTGAAGTCACCCAGAAGAAGAGTTTGGAAGATAGGTTTGATATTGATCAAGGGGAATTGGGGTACATCATCCTTGAATGATAGTATCGGGCCAAGGGGTCTGTAGATCAGGTGAATGTACATTGTGGCAGTTGGTGATCGGGCCATTTTCACTGAAAGTAATTCACCAGAGAGTAACGAGGTGTTCGTTATCTCTCTAATGTTGAAGATGTTTTTCACAATGATAGCTACCCCCTCTCCTTTTGCTGTGGGTCTGTTCATCCTGAAGATCATGTAGTTTTCTGGGATAGCTAGACCAAGAGCAGGGCCTGCTGATGTGTGGAGCCATGATTCTGTGATCGCTATGAAATCAAGATTTAGGGCGGTGATGATGTCAGCAATATCCATGGTGTGTGCTGGGAGAGATCTGGAGTTGAATAGGGCAACCTGGATTCCTTGGTTCTGTTTGATAATACTGTTAAGCATATGGGCATCTGACGTTGGACTATGTGCTGCTAAGTGGGTGTCAGGTGGACTAGGTTTTCTGGCATAGCAGGTACTGCTCAAGGTTTGAAGAAGCCTGTCCTTAGTGTTAGTGATGTGATGTGTTGCTGTATTGGCACAGAAGTTGGCTGTTCTGTAGGCACGGTATGAGTTCCTTCTGATGTTTGCAGGGGTAGTAGCAGGAGGTCACAAAGCACATCAAAAAAGTGGGAATAATGAGCAATATTGGGATAAGATCAACCAAGTCAAACATATGTTGGGCAGTTATCATTACGAAGGTGGTCACAATGCACATCAACAGAGTGGCAATAACAAACAATATTGGGATGAGATCGAACTAGTCAAACATATGTTGGGCAGTTAGCATTACGCAGGTGGTCACAAAGCACATCAACAGAGTGGCAATAACAAACCGTATTAGGATGTGATCCCAGTGCAGGGATCAGCCTAAACAAGCAAAATATTAGGACGGTTTGAGTGTGAGACCTTAGGCCCAATGGTAAAATCTTAAGGCAGATCAGCGGAGTAACAGTGATATTCAGTATTAGGATGAATTCACAGAGCAGAGATTGGTGTACGCATGCAGATGCCCGGCATTTAAGCATTAGCAAAGTAACAAATGCACATGGCAGAGCCCTTAAAGGCGATAGCATTCTGTATTAGCGGGGGACACAGTGCTTGATGGAGCCTGATCACTGAAGCAGTGGGGCTATTGATAAAAAGCCTAGGGATAGTGACACGGAACAAGTCAGTCAATCGGGCAGTTAGTCTTAAATGCAATGCAAACTAGTAGGTTATTTTGCAAAATCGCATTTGTGATGAACGGCGTGGCATGTGCACCGGAGCCAATGAAGACAGGTTTTGTGACTTAAGCTTAGACGTTTGAGTAGTCGCAGTGTTTCAGGAGACACAGCCCAGTGCCCGAGCATAAGGCTGTGCTTAGTGCTTACTAGAGATAATTCCAAGTGCCTTACTTTAACCCTGCCGGCGATTTTGGTTGGCTGATGTAGTTAAAGGCAGCCAATGGGCATTCAGCAGCAGCTACGGCTGTTGCTAGGGTGATGCACCCAGGAGATGGCGGCCATTTGTAAACATGGGGCTAAGGCAGGTTACTGGTCCAACGTCGCTGATTCCAGGGGAGTCTCAAAGGTGACAAACATCGAATGTGGCATCAAAGAAGATTAGATGCAGAAGATACAAGGGAAATGTGGCCAATGAATTAAAAAGGGAAATTCCCAACTTCGTTGTGATTCAAAACAATGTGCCAAGGGGATGCACTCAAGATGTAGCAAAGCCAGCAGGGCTTACCTCGTGGGTGGAATGTGCGTGCGCTGCTCCAGCAGCCCACAGCAGCATCAGGGGGCCTCCTCCAAGAGGTGACTACAGGATTTAGGTTCAGACAGGAGCCTTTGTTGTCGGGCCTTTTTGTAAGTTCCACCTGCCGGCCATTTCGGTTGGCTGATGTAGTTGTATGAAGCCAATAGGCATTCAGCAGCAGCTACGGCTGTTGTTAGGGTGATGCACCCATAAAATGGTGGCCATTTGTAAACATGGGGGTAAGGCAGGTTACTGGGCCGACGTCACTGATTCCAGGTGAGTCTCGAAGGCGACGAACATTGAATGTGCCATCAAATGAAAATAAGATGCAGAAGATGATACGTGAGAAATGCAGTGAATTAATTAAAAAGGGCAATTTCCGACTGATGTAGTTGGGCTGATGTAGTTGTAGGCAGTCAATGGGCATTCCGTAGCAGCTACGGCTTTTGCTAGGGTGATGCACCCATAAGATGGTGGCCATTTGTAAACATGGGGATAAAGCAGGTTACTGGGCTGACATTACTGATTCCAGGTGAGTCTGGAAGATACTTGGGAAATGCGGCAAATGAATTAAAAAGGGCAATTTCTGACTTTGTTGTGATTCAAAACAATGTGCCAAGGGGATGCACTGAGAATGTAACAAAGCCAGCAGGTCACACCTCAGCGGTGCAATGTGTGCATGCTGCTCCAGCAGCACAGAGCACATCAGGGTGCCTCCTCCAAGTGATCTCGAGGTGACTACAAGATCCAGGCTCAGGCAGAAGACTTTGTTGTCTTGCCTTCGTGTAGGGGCTGGCATCCACCAGACAGTGATTCCGGTTGGCTGATGTAGTTGTAAGCAGCCAATGGGAATTCAGCAGCAGCTACCGCTGTTGCACGGGGGATGCACCCAGAAGATGGTGGCCATTTGTAAACATGTGGGTAAGGCAGGTTACTGGGACGCCGCCGCTGATTCCAGGTGAATCTTGAAGGCAATGAGCATATATTTGATAGTTGTATGCATACCTTATTGGGAACATTTGGGTCTGCACAGGGAATATGATGGCATCAGATGCAAAATCTGGGTTTTTTCTATCCTGAAAATATGAATGATTTCACAACGTTTATTTAGGCATTTGAGGCTGGCCCGCATTACAGCAAAGCCTAATGGTGTTGCCAATACTTGCTTTTCGTATTTTTGTGTACATTCATTATTTTTATTTCATTATACACTGTCCAGTAAAAATGAATAAAGCGATCAGAAGGGGTAATACTTTTAACAAAGTAGATACAAGTATACGGGTTCCAATGTATTACTCATGCGTTCTGTGCGTTCTACCAGAACATTAAAGGATCTCATTTCTGCAGAACGTGTACATGGCACACCTCATTTTGGTGATATACGCTTGTCTGATTAGAGAAGATGAATTGCAGACAAGGATATGTAATCAATAGTATTCACATGCAACATCTAAATGCCACCATTTAAAGGAAAATGGCATATTTCATATGTGTTTTGATCGCACCAACAACTACTTGTGTTATCATCCCTTACAAATGCATGACATGTGCAGTGGATACCAGCTCGAATAGTAATGTTGTATCCTATTCCAAAAAGTTCAGTAAACCATGAGCTTGGGCCTCATTCTGAGGTGGGCGCAAACGGATACCGGGCACCGGTAATGACGCCGGTGCCAGTAATCCCTTTGCGCCCTATTCCGAGGTCTCTTAGCGGGTCCCTCCCTTAACACCTGGTTTTACCAGTCGTTATGGATGGGACCTGTTAAGGGATACCGGAGTCAATAATGGTACCGCAATTTGTGGTACCGTTATTGACGCCTTCCCCCTTGCCATTGATCCCTATGGGGGCTCAAATGTGAATGTGAAATGGCTTTTACAATGGGGACTTACCGGTCCCGCCCCGGTCGGACTGGACCGGTAAGTCCCCATTGAATGAGGGCGGACACGGTCCCGTTATTGGTGCTAGTCATGGCGCTAATAGCGCCATGACTAGCACCAACCTCGTAATGAGGCCCCTTGTCAGTAAATTACTTCTTCATTTGAGCATCAGCATTTTGTTTGTTTATTTTCCTTCTCCTTTAATCCATCTCCAGAGTGGTAAATCGGCTGGCTTTACTGCGGATTAACTTCATAAATTGATAACTTCTTCAAAATCAATCTCATTTGGGAACATAATCGGTAGCAAAACATGTATTGTTTTATATGATTGAACCTGTTTGCCATTTAGACCATAGAAAAATGTGTCTGTAGCCACTGGTACTTAGTGGATTATCATTGTATTCCACAATACATTGCAGATTAAGGTGTATCCAATTTCTCCTTTATCAATATAAATTATTTTATTGGACTGTTGTGACCAACAGTCCGATGAAATAATGATTTAAATTCTACAAAAACATATAGTTTTCAACAACGTTCATGCATTCAAATTGTTGTATGTTTTTGTTTACTCTCAGACAATACAGTTCACAATTACACACTACAATTGGAGGAATAGACAGTTAACCGAATTTCATTCTTATAAAGCATGTCGTGGTTTAAGTCATGCAGCAAAACCTTCAACCACAACATGTGGCTAACACACGGTTTCCTGCATCACAGCATTGTATATTATTTTGGGCATAATGTGTACTTTATGTGCTTAATGAGTGGTTGTACTGGGTGTTACACTAATAATTACATTATTTTATAAGCGAAAGTGAGTAGGTTGTCACAAGCTCCAATGGGGCTTTAACTTTGCCATCTATCTTTCATTTTCTTGATGATCTAATAGTGTTGCATTCATATGTGATTCTATAAATTAAGGTAAGGTATTTAACAATAGCTTTAGGCTAACCAGGTTTTGGACAATGGCCACAGAGGCAACTGTTCTTCTGTCTCCCAATGTAGGTGAAACATTAATTACCCTATTGAAGGTGGATTGCAATATTTGTAAGAGACAGACTTAGAAATATTGAGGCTAGTGCCCATCCTTATCTTAAGCAAATCCCATATGCTGCATTAAGGACCGATGAAACATCGTTCTCAATTGTGTCCCTTTCTTTGTGTGCAATTAACCTTTATAAATAGCAATACTTAATGTATCCCTAGTAGGATAATTATCTTTAACTTTTTTTAAAAAATGTTCATCTTGCAAAAGCATAGCCTTTTCCCTCTTCAATTCAGTGGCTCATGAGCCAATGCATTTGAGGCAATATGGAGTCCAATCCTAAAAACTGTTTGTTATAACTGGATCAATCCCTGATATGTTGCCTGATGTTATATGTCTATCTGAGACAGAGTCTCGGGTGATAGCTACCGGTACGGGAATTAAAATATTGGTATACACATCATTTGTGTTATTCGGTCTATTGGATCTATTTTCTGGCATTTTATGTAGTGGTCATATACATCTGTGTCATGACAACTAGCAAACTATCTCGGTGATCTGAATTCTTCCCTTATTCGTACTATATAAAACTGTAATTTCGACCTGCATAAAGACGTGCATGAAAGATAACAATTAACAACATTCGGATCATCCATACATAAATGTTGTAATATGGTGATTTAAAATCAACTGCAATTGCATCTTCTTGAAACTTCAATTGATCAATTGTAGTTATCAAGCAGCTTCTAAATACCAGAATACGTGGACCATGTCTGCCTGTGGAAAAGTCTAAAGAAAACTTAAAATTGGTGGCTCTGCCAATGCTTGTTTGCAGATTGGTAGATACAATTTTCTATTCAGCAATGTTCTCTTTTTTTAGATTTTTAGAAGGAATACCAGTTTAAGCCTACTTTTCTAGAGCTACTTTCAGCACACTGTTTTATTTCAGCTTATAACCTATGAATATCTTACTAGCTTTAACAATTTCTTAACTTCTACTTTACTTGTAGGTTCCATCTTATCTAGCCTCCATTAACATTATTCTCTCTAGTTTGTCATCATGATCTCAGGTATACAATTACCCAAAACGTCTTATATTCATACTCTTCTCATTGCCATCCTCTTCGTATTAGTTTACACACATTCCCTCTGTGTTATATTGCCTCATTCTCCTATTTGCAAGCTTCAAGCTATGCAAAATTTGAATCAAATATCATGAAAGATAGCATGGTCATTTTACCACTGCATTATTTTGGAGTGTATTTCTGCAACTGCATTTCCTTCAACACCATCAAACGTCTGCATGTGGGGTTGCACTTCCTTATTTGCTTTCTTTTCTTTCTTAGCATAGGGGAGACCACTGGTCACCGCAACATTGGTTTTATTCCTGCGGTAGGACGGACCTGTGTGAGAAGTGGGGTTTGACAGGTTGACCAGGTATGCAAGATACACCTGCCTTCTTGAACCCTTTGTTCTTCCATCTCTCACTGCTACTCACCACTTCTGTTTTTTTCAAAACAGCTCATGGGCTTATGGTGCTTTGATGTTCAGGCCCCAAGTCTTTGTAACTCTTTCCAAAATCCAAGTTTGGTAACTTTTATTGGATTAACTGGAAATTGTATGCTGAAATGGTAAAATTACTGAGCATTTGATTTCCACAGTTTTTGTTCTCAGAGGCCTCTCTCCCCAACATATATTTTTTGATGAAATTCCCCTTTTCCTTCAGAAAGAACCTTAACATTTGGTTGGTCCTATTTGTTGTCTAAACTGACATCTTATTTTCACTTGTTCTTCCCTTTGGGTAGCAATGTTTGTCCTTCTACCAGCTCTTATCTTTCACATGTGGTGTGGCAATGGTTCCATGTTGAATTAACTTGTTATAAAATGTTGGTGATTAAATAAATACATTTGAAAAGCAGGGACATTCATTGGGGGTCACCAGGGAATGCAACTGCGACCCCAGGCAATTGCTGTGCGATCCTTGGCTCTGCCTCTGGGACCTCATTTAAGGGTTGCAGAGGCAGAGAGAAACCAAAAGTGAAGGTATCCCAGATGAGACTCCTCTTTACAGTCATTTCTTTTGAAGTCACTTTGATGGTGCAGGTAAGTACAGTGATGTGTAAGAACATGCCCCTGCCAGTTCCCAAGCGAGAGTGAACATATAGAATAAGGAAACTAGAATAGGGTATAATTTTGTGTATGCCACCACCATCTAAAATGTAAAACAAGTAGGATAGAGTTAGTTTTGCCAAACTGTAGGGAGCTTGTTGTCATATTATAGGGAGGGTTAGGTTGTTGAATACACAACGAGGGAACATAGTAACTGATGGTATTCACAGTTATGTCGGGCAAATATGTAAAAGCAACATTATAGCTTAATAGGGATGTTTTGCTGGTCCGCAATGGTGTTAAAGTAAGTATGATCAGTCTTAGTATGTGGTTATGTTGGCATTTCTGTGCAACCAGTCTAGGTATGTCTTACTGTGGCATGTACATTTGTTTGTGCATCATTATGGCAACAGCAAACATGATAAGTTTTATTACATGTCTGGACTGCATTGTGCAGCAAGTTGCAACATGTTTTCTTATGGTGGCATTGCATTTTTCATAGCAAAGTGGTAAGATAGCTCAGTGGGCTGAGCCCTCCCTGCTGCAATCTGTGTGTGATCTGAAGGTCGCAGGTTCAAATCCCTGCAAGGCCAACACAGCCTTTCATTTTTCTGAGGTTGATAAATGTGTGCCAACTTTAGTTGGGCTTATACTTAAATGTAAATGTGTGTTATGCAAAGTGTTTTGGTGAAAATGCTACATAGAAAACACATCAAGAATTAAAGCATTGCTTTTCCTGTGCACTGAAAGTGACTTGAATGTCTTGGATTTGTGGATACTATATTATCAAAGCAACTGGTAATATAAGGGATCTACTTTTCACATAATGACAATGCCTGATATGATGCTCTAATTGGCATACTATGTAAGTAACTGGCCATACAATGGTGACATGTCCTATCTTTGCCAGTGCATCATCCTATTTCTTTTGTATTTGTAGTTTATTAAAATCATATACATCACAACTCTTAGTTGATTACAAATGACACTAACACCCTGATTTATGGAATTATTTTTGTGAAAAAGGCAGATTTGCGCGCCTTTCTGCCTGAAAATCCCTGTTTGAAGTATGGGGATTTTGGGCAGAAAGGCGTGCAGATTTACGTTTTTCACGCAAATAATTCCATGAATCGGGCAATAAATTACATCAGACAGAACATTCTAAAACAAACATTGCAGACATTAATACATTCAACACAATACAATTTAAAACCAAATACTACATACCCAATGGGCATCCCTTTCTAACCCCCAATATTACATTTTCCACCTATCTGACAGCTTACTCACCTTCCCTACTTCATTATAGTGGAGTAATTGTGAAAAAACATGTTCCCACAATTGAGATAGTGTATCCATACAAGAGCCTAAATCACATGACTTCACATTTAAATCCTCTAATCTCCCTATGAACTTTCCCAACCACATTTCCCTCAGCACTAGTGTTGTGCTACAGCCAATAAGCAAATGTTTCAGCCTTGCTGCCTCCCCTCGCTTTTACAGGGCTGACAGTTTCTTTTTTTGACAATGCTTCCCTCTTATGGGACCCCATCCTTGTAGGGAGCTTGTCAAGTTAAAACTAAAGTGCATATAAATGTAACAATATTAGGGCCCTGTGAATCCATCACAGAGGACTGGATCTCTTTTTATTTGCTCAGGTGTGTGGTTAGCTCCCTTTATAGTTTATACAATGGCGTTCTCTGTGTATCTTTCCCATTTTTCAATGTTTGTTTTGTTCTACATCTTCACCGGGCTTTTCATCAATGTAAGTTTGTCTGAGTCCATTTCAGCAAGAATGAGGTCACGGCACTCTCCAGAATTGTTCAATGCTTTGTCATAATTATTGTTTGAAGATATATTCATATCTTCAAAACGCGAATCTGATGGTGCAACCAATTTCTCCTCTGCCTTTATTGTACTATTGGGTCTAACCCTGTCATATCACGACCCCATCCATGGCATATAAAGGCAGCACCTGTGTTAAAATGTTAATGGCATCTAAAATATTCTTGTCTGCTTCAGTACGTGTTTGGTATTTTAACATGTGTATATTTATGTACTTCTTTTTATCACCAGGGGTAAAGATGAACTGATGCCATCTGGGTCACAGGTCAAGTGATATCACTTTGTGTGAATTCATCAGATCGGTGATGTCACTTCCGCTACCCAGGCATTTTGGTGAATAGACATCCCTTATGAAAAGTGAAGCAAGACATTTCAATCTTAAACACACGTATTATAAGATGCTAATGATGAAATCAATATATATATGAAAAGTAAAACAGGACTGATGCCTGTTCAAAGAGTAGAGCACACTCTGCATAACTCCTCTCACAGTGACACGTATACTGCTCTGCAAGGCACTGCTCTGCAGCCAAGTATGTTCAATGATTGTGGCACTGTTGTCTGACAGAGTAGATAAAGCAAGATGTTCACTGTGACTGGCCTTTTCCTCCAAATCTATTCGAGGAGACAGTGCTGTACCAGGAGTAAGGGAGGGGCAAGCTGAAGGAGGTGGGAGAGGATAGTAGGCCATATGTTTCCTTTTCAGCAAGTGAGGACGAGATATAACAGCTAGGGGAGATTACAGGAGTTTCAGGTATGTGTATGTTTTTGCATTGAAAAGTCACTTTGCACTGCCAAGAATCACCTGATTCACAGAGTGGTGCAAAAATACATGTTGCACCGCTCTTTGCATCATAGTGTTTACTGGCAGTAACAAGCCACTTTGCACTGCACTGCACATAGCCCTTAATGTGCTATGTCTCCCAGTTTGTGCATCACCAGTTGGGCGGTATCCCGGCGGAATTACCGCCGGGATACCGCCTGGGCTAATGGCGTCACAGCCAAACCCTCCGCCGCTATTAGCGCCAGATCACAGGGTTTGGCGGTAATGGTAATTCCCCATTCCCTATAGTGTCCATTGGACCCAATGGGGAATTTTACGGTGCAATTAGCGTGCACACAGCTGGGGGTAAATGCAGCCAAACCTGTGATTTGGCAGACCCTTAAATGCAGCGGTACTAGCGTTACCACCACAATTAAGGGTTACTGCCAAACTTGTGATGGGGCTGATTGTCTGCTCTTGAGGGAAAACCATCTCTGCTATTTGGTATTCTATGTCTGCAAATAATATGTCAGATTTGCAGCAAAATGTTAACAGCTGTTTGATTACAAATAACACATTTAAAGCTTTTTACAACAGGCCCATAGAAATGGATCTGTAACACAACTCATACAAGGTTTTACACTTTCTTTTAGTTTTGCTGTTGGGTTTCTTTCCCTTGCTTGACTACTAGCGTGGAAAATGCAATTATCATCTGCTGAGCACAACACCATTTATGAAGCACCCTCTGGTGTCATAATTAAGCATGCCATATAACACGCAAACTGAGCAATCGGAAGACTGCTGGTAAAATAGGCTTCCAACCAAACATGAACAATTTCAACTAAAATTGCAGCAAAAGTAAGTCATGCTTCATTGTGACAGGACAATGGACACACGTACAAGCAAATTAAAGCAGCTGACCACGTACCCACACACCTTGGGAGAGGTGCACTCCAAACACGACGACCACCACCAAGGCAGATGACTTCAGATGCCCCTTCCAGTCGGTAACCAGGTGAACAGGAGAATGTCAGTGTGTCGCCAACCCCAAAATTAAATCCCATTCTGTTACCGAATTGAGGAATACCCGTGTCTTCACATGGCTCAAGATTGTATTCTGTAAAGAAATAAGAACCAAATCATTAAGTCATTTTGTTTCAAGAATTGTTTGATTAAGTGTGATACATATGTATTAATGATTGCCTTGTATCTTCTCATCACAAGAACGTCGCAATAAGAACAATCTGCTTATTAATTAGCTTTAATTAAGGATTATGCCCAAATAGTGACATTAAAGTGCAGGGAGACATTGCAAGAGATAATGTGTGGCACCCAGTATTGTTGCATTGGATTGGCTAAAACCCTATTTATGGTATTAAAGAGGCAAGAGTCATTGTACAGGGAAGTATCCAGCGTGGCAAGAGTGGGATGGAGAACGATGGAGAAAGTAGATTTTTAGTGGGGGGGCATTGGGTTCTCCCAATGCATGGTCACAGATGATACCAAGACCTAACCAACCTATATATATGGGCATCCTTGCCACAGCCTGGCAATACCACTACAGTCTAGTAATGTTGAAGCTGGTGATTTTGTAAAATGAAGGGGTGCAAATGTCTTCCCTGAATGTAATTGAACAAGCACACCTGAACTAATGCAGTAAGGTGTTGGCTGGTACTTCCCCTTACCCTTTTAAAAAAAAAAAAATAATATGTTGAAATCAAACATTTCACGGCTACAATTTACACTCTACTCTGCCGGGCACACATGACACACTCCAATAGATGCCAGGACACCAACAATACAATGGACATTTAGTCACAGGTATCGATGTTGGCTCCATAGAAAATCAGGAGGCCCCTCTGAACATGGGGCAGCATTCCCCAAGTACAATACCTTTTCATGCTGCTAATGCCAAAATTATTGTTAAGTGTTGTTGGTACGTTTTACTATTAGATAACCTAGGAGTTCCATGACGATCTAATAATCCCAATTTTACAATCCTACACCACAATTTAGGACAAATAACAGAACGTGAGGGATTCAAAAATTGAATTAGATTTAAAAGAATGAGATCCCTTTTTAGGCAACTGGGTTTCCAACTTTACCCTGCAGCGAACAACAATATGATATATATTTTTTTTAAAAAAAGACATTATATTTTACCTGCCTATATGAGTCTCACTATAATACGTCCACAAATGTATCCACTATGAAACACAACAACCTCCATATAAAACTGCTGTATTCTAATAAACAGTAGCCATACTGAAAATTCTGCTTAGTATGCATTTTTCGAAGAACATTGCTACATTTCAATGGCACTTGTCACAGAAGACAAATACTGTTAAAACATTGTTTTTTCTCCAGCATCAAGACAAGTATGGCACCTGAAAAAACTATGAAGAAAATACAACTCCCCTGGGTACATAGAAGGTAGTGAATGGATAAGCTATCAAGAGGGCACGTATAGGCAACCAGTGGCTAACATAGCCATTTGCATGCAGACGGCAACTTGTTTGCATTGGCCCGTGAATTGAATTCACTGGCAATATGTGATTTACAATCTAAGCATGTTTGTGGATGTGTGCATGCATGTGTTCTAAATTTAGTCACATGAATCTTCTAGTGTTTATGGCCATGCACCTGCGTGTGTGAGTTTTACTAACCTAGATTGTTCTTCTCAATGTGTATGCATGCACATTTCTATAGGAGCATGCATGTGATGCTTTCAATCTTTTTAGGGTTAGGGACGTACTATTCTCCAGTAACAGATTCTTAGCTGAGAATTCTCTTCCCTCGCACACTACAACTGAATATGCCTAGGTGTTGACAGACAGGGTAATGCAGAGGATTTGCACTTCACACAGTTCTTAATAAATATAATTGATTAGTGTTGCATACATTTCATCACACACATAACCAGTCAATACTATGGCTCTCCTTGGTGGCATTAAATGTGTGATCTCACTCCAGGCAATTGTTCAAAGCATTTATACTATGACCCCATGTGGATCTACACTGATTCAAACCACTGACTATATTTGCAAGTCATATTTAACTTTACAAAGGCAACCCCACTTTACGTATCAGCCAAATGTTTTTCAGTTTGGATTTTTTTTTTTTGCAAAGTGGCAGGAGCTAAAATAGCAATCTCTCACGTTGCATTCAATATATAAAAGATTATTCACAGGGCATTAGGGTATTAACATAGCACACAAACACTCACACACACTGATATGCTCACTCTCTACTATACACCAATAAACAATAGAATGCAGCTATGCCCATCAATCAATGTTGGCCTAGCTGCACACATACCTACACCCCCCCATAAATACCTCAACAGTCTTTAAAATGCAGCTATACTCCACCATAAAATCAGCCTAGCTGCACACCCAATCTCATACACAAGCTCCACCACCGCCAGAATGCAGATTCTGAGGTCACCGGCCTGTCTGCACACATTCTACTGATCTCACACAACCACCACACCACACCTTGCATTAGAATGCAGCTACACAACATGTAAACCGCAATGGCAGCACACATATTGAGGGCACTCAAGCACTATTTACTACCCTACACTCTCCACTGACCTGGACAATGGTCCCCGAGGGGAATCAACCCCCAGCACTTTGACATAATACCAATGGTATATAAAGCGCAATACAAATGTACAATCACATAACATAACATACGTTCACCTAATTTCGAATTGCACCCCCCCCCCATGCATTCCCAGTCCTTTTCCCTTCCCATATTCTACCCTGATAAAAGCTTTAAACTGATAACAATGTTTATGGAAATGAGTAGGGTTTTCTTTTAATTTACCCTTAAAGATGCTATTTCTGATGTTGGGATTATCAACCAGTGCCCCAGTCAGGCAGGCATAATTCCAAAGGCACATCCCTCAATTCAGGTGGCTAGCTTGGAAATCAATTCTCCTAAACTGGACAGCCACCTATGGGCTAATCTCTCTTCCCTCTTTCCATGAACAGTTTTTTTAAAGGCCTTTAAAAGCTAATTTTGTTTTTGTGCACTTACTTCTGATTCACTGGTCCTACCATGATAACACATATATGTTGTGTTTCTGCACATCAAGGCAAACTATTTGTCATGCTATGATATTATATTCTAGTATTTGTAATTATTGACAATTTGGACATGTTTGTCATTTTTGTGAGCAGTTTTCAACATATTCTAATGGGGCATACCTTGATCTACAAACACAGCAAATTTCACATCAATTGAACCTTTCTGCTTACCTCTTCCTATGCTATGTGATGGATAGGAACTAGATTGACAATTCTCTTCTGAAGTTGAAGCCTTATGTTTATTCTAACATTACAACGTAGTCTTAAAAGCCATCTGGCCTTTTCAAAACATGTAATTATCTCCTGACCAGTGTCCACTGGCCTGGGGCACTGAACTCTTCAGTAAGCCTACAAGTGGAAGAGAGCTTAAAATACAACATTGATTATGTTCTATTCCTTCAAGCTCTTGGTTTTCAAACAGTATACTCTCAATTAAGTACTACCATTACATAATAAAGGGCCACATTATAAAATGTCATATTGAATGGAATAGTCATTTTGCTTTAATGACATGTATGACTTTGCATATGCCATTCATATTATGAATTCCAATGATAGGCTTCAAATAAATGGTTTGCAGAATTCCCTGCAAAATAACTACTTTAATTCTGGTTGTGCTTTTCACATGTACCATGGTTTATTGTTGGAATAAAAGGCATTGCAGTTCAACTTTACAGTTACTCTGCTTAATGCTGCATCCCAAATGCATACATCCTGCGCTTGATGTTTTAGGCTCAGGATTTCACACACAGGTGAAACCAAGATTTGAAATGTTTCCAACTGTGAGCACACTGCAATTTCACATGATGTCACTTTTTAACATGACAGCAAGCAAGAGACAGACATGCCTAAAAAGCACTAATGTTGATATATTTGATTTCTCCCCTTTTGCTGCCAGGAATGCCTTTCTCTTGTTTTTGCTGTTTCGCCATTCTAACATGTCGACAATGGATTTACCCTGCCGCCTTTCATGCTTCACATGCACAAATCAAATCCTGAAGTCTACCTCAATGAATAGCCATGCTCACCCCGGTTTTGCATTATGAGACTATCAGTGCACATACAATGTGACTTTGCCCCAGACACACATTCACGCAAACACACATGGAAACAAACTATGTTTAAATGTGCCTATTTGTTTTGTTATGAGCCTAAAAGTCAAGAATGGTTAATTATTTCACACCTGAAATTGGAAAACTTGAGGTCTCTTTAAACTGTCGTAATATCTTCAAAACTTGGACGCAGCTAGAAAATACTTTGTGATAAACCCATCAGCTTAAAAGCCTTTGGGAAAGGTATCCATCAGGTACAAAACATGTTCACATCAAACAATCATCTGTAACACTTAAGGAGATTTTTGAAAAGGAAATAGATTCCTCTGTATTGTTTGTCACGACTTGTGCTGAGGGAAAACTACTCATAAACGTTGGGGTTGGGGTAAACAAATGCTTCAATTAGTGGCTTTGTCAGCGACATGTTGATGGTGCATGTCCCTCTGCATTTTATTATAATTCCATCTAAGATTGTATGGAGTGTTTTAGAGATGTCAGTGGTCAGTCAGAAGGGAAGTCCCAGGCAATTAAATAGAAACTGAATTTGTGGCATAGCACAGTCTCACCTGACATAACATCAATTAGCCTAACTACCTACAATATTACATCATAATGCTAAATAGCAGAAGTACAAATATTATACATGGTTGTAATAAATGAATGCAACCGACTCTGATGCTTACAATGTGAAAAATGTTCTCCCTGCATACATTTTTCTTTTTTTTAGGCAATATGTGGTCAACACACCTTGTCACACAACTCCTGTCCTGAAACAGTACAGCTTACACAATGAAGCCTACAACACTTGAAGACATGTGTCCACACTAAGCTTCTCCATTCATCACAGAAACTCGCCATAGATAGACTGACATGTGAAGTTAGCCCTCCACATTTTTTCCGATATCGGGTTAATTTGGGACCCTGTTTCAACCTTATCATTGTCTTTAATTAACTTCCAGAAGTCATGCGAGCTGTTACTAGCCATGATCTCCAACATTTTACGGGTATATCTCAGGGTCATTTGATGGCGATAGTGTCATAGCCAAACCTTGAAGATCGCCTTTAGATGCAGCATACTGCACATATCTTCATTAGCGATCTCCTTACGGGATTTCCGTAGCTCTCTTTTTTTAAGTAAGATAACCCGGTCAAATGTATGTCTATGATGTATGTCTATGTAACAGTTGGCAGGTTTCCTTTTAGGCAGCCGCTTATAGATTTGTTCCCAAATCGCATGCACAACCTTTCCATCAAACCCTTCCTCAAAATGACTATAAAATTCCCCGGAGCCCAGGATTCTATTGAAGGCCATCATGTTGTACTCGTTCCAGTTTATTTTGTTCCCCCCCACATTCACCTCAACATCAAAGTTGTAGGCTCCCTGCGTCTGCTTTGTAGCACCACTGACTATTCGATTCTAAGTGGCAGCTTATCATTTATGACGTACCTGTACACAAGTGTTTCTAGGCATGACAAGGAGGGGGAAACGGAAGGAGGACAAAACAACAATCTTACTAGGCTTTATGCCATTCAGATTGCGCAAGTGCAGGGAAAAGGGAGGGGAGAAGTGCTAGTTGGGGGGATATGTATCATTCCCCAAGTGACTCAAGCTCATGTGCAAAATGGGTCTGCAACAGGCACAACATGAGAGTCTTTTATTTTGAAAACAATTTAAAAAACTGTAAGAAATACTGGTCATTTCAGAATAAAAATGTGGGTATAGCAATAAAGTGGCACATGCCCCAGGAGGCCATCTAAATGTACAGATGATAGTAGTATAGTCATGCTGGTGCCAACGTGCATTTATACAACAGAACAGAGAAGTGAGACCAGGGCACTCCAAAATGTCACATTCTAATACATGTCGGCAAATACAAATGCAATACGAGCACTCTGCAACAATAACCAATCCCTAGAAAGAAAAGATCTGCAAGAAACGCTGGACATCTCATGATATTCGATGAGTACAGCGTTAATGGAGGATATGCACTAGAAGGCTGAATGGTACAGATAACACCAACAGCAAGTTTTTGCCATATTGCTCTAATTAGAAAAGGAACCGGTAGTAAGAATAGGGGATTCCAATATGGTGCCCATCTTAGACTTGCCGGCCAATACAAAGGTGAGCACTACGATCCCGTGGTTTTCATTCATCAATGAACAGTTCAGTGTGACCAAAGATGCACTGAAGCTGAGAGGGAGCAAATGACTTGAAGGGTCACAGAGACCATGAAAGGGAAAGCAGCATCACTATGATTAATCAATGTTAGGCTTGAAGGGTCACAGAGACCATGAAAGGGAAAGCAGCATCACTATGATTAATCAATGTTAGGCTAGGCAATGTATACAAAAGCCATAATTGCCAATAACCTGAGACAGTAGAAGGCAAGCTCACACACAGAGGTCCTGCAGTCACACAATACTTAGTAGTGGATGTAGAGATTAGCCATCCATGGTAAAAGTCATGAAACAAAGTCGCCAAAAGGAGATACAAATGCTTGGCATTTAGGTGGCAGAGGCTCCTCAAATATTCAGAAGGTCGAAATTCTTCTAATCTCAAGGTAAGAAAAATCAGTGAGGGTTAGTGAAATACACGTATGAGATTGGTCAATGAAATTATAATGACAAGGCAACAAAGTCAATGCTCTGACAAGTGTGACCTAATCTGGCAATCTTAAATCAAGATGGCTAGTATTTCTAGATTGTAGGTGACATAAGCATTCCAAAACATTGAAGATAGCAATCTTGTTATCCATACGTGTCAAGAGAAAAATAAGGTCAGCGACAAACTTTTAATACTGTCACTGTTTTTCAGCATTAGCATCAGAACTAAGTAAGAAGAAACACTAAAAGATTAAAAAGGGTTCTTATCATGATTATTACAGACCGCACTGCAATATCTAATGCAGCATTAAACAATTCAAAGTGCTGCCCAGCATGACGACAACAAGATGTCAATGGCAAACTTCTGGATACAAATGTTGGCAGATTAAGCAGGACAAAAAAGTTGCATCAACTTATTTAATGTATTTTTTTAATGTATCTTTTATAGAATGAATATCGTTTGCATGTCTTAGCAAAGAGATTGAACCTTTGTGTCCAAAAAATTAATCGCTGTCCTGAGGAAGGCCTACAATCTAAATGATTTGAGATTGCAAGGGATGGGCAGATCTCTGTGGAAAAGGCCAAAACTCTGTGTGTTCTGTTTTTAATTGCATGCTTTGTTTAATGAAACAAACAGGATATTAGAAAATAGATATCTTGTGGGGAAACTGTGCCTTTATTAAGTGTGTTCTCCTATGCTTAAAAACAGTGAGAGTTTCTATAGATGTGTATTGCACTATTTGAAATGAGTAGGTTCATGGAAACCTCTATCTGAATTGGTAATCAGGATATGAATGGCATTGCAAATATAACCACACTCCTGACCTTACCATGTGTCAACATATGTCCAAGAATTCATTGTAAAAGATTCAAGTTCCTAGTGTGCTCATAGTCCTGTTGTCATTGTCGTGTGAAAGCTGCAAGTGATTAATCACATGTAAATGGTTGTCAGGGAATATATTTGTAGTAACAACATATGTATTGTTGATTTATGAGTACATCTAATGAGCCAACATGTGTTTCGAGAACTGTTTCTCTTCTTCAGGACTCTCAATATATATATGATGTAGCTATTAATAAGCAATCATAACCTTTCTTAAACGTGATGTTGGTATTGTGAACAATTACTGCACAATGAATCTGTTGGTGGCTTCTGCCAATCTATTACATCATTTGGAAACAGAAGCCACGTTACAACATAAAAACACAATTTTAGTTAGTTGGCAGACTTCTCAAGAATAATGTGATTCATATCTGCCCAGGGCAAGCATCGGGGCATTAGTTCACAAGTTAAGTGTTTATAGAAGATTATCTATAACGAGTTGGTGGTCACAATTTCAAGACGCGGTGGAGTGCTCTACAATAATTCTCCAGTTATAATATTTGAGGGGTAGATTGAAAAGCTCATCTGCCAGATAATGTTGAGCTGATCTGAAGACAGTCGCGATTCCATCTGTCTTGCTCTCGTTTAGCCATATTGTTATCTGCTATAGATTATCTTCTATAATCACGTGACTTGTGTACTAATGCCCAGATGCTGGGCCTCGGAATTGTGAAAACATGACAGAGCTAACATGCTTTCACAAGCCCCTCAAAACATATCTGCTCAAATAAGCCTGTGCACTGTGGGTAGTTTAGGGCTAGGGCATAATCTAGTGGATACACCGCAGATCTGTAGTTTTCTTTCACTTCACCTGCACCCAGATGCAGTTCATTCTGCCAGGTTCCAGCACTATATAAATATTTCCAAATTCCAAATTATATTCTGGAACCGTACATGGACAGGATTATGCAGGATTTCTGATATTTGCCTGGGTGACACCCCATTGAATGGGGACACCCTCCTTTGTCATTTTGTTGGTGGGGAACATTGTCAGCATACTGAGTGTGACACACATGCCTCTTTTTTCACTACTAAAATGTCTATAGGGTATTTATTAAAAGTGGTGCAAATGCAGTGCTATTGAAATAAACGTGCGCGTCTGTAAACATTTGTGTCTAGAATTTTCCATAAAGAAGATCGTGTGGTAAGCAGTGCTTTGATAGACGTTTCTGGAGCCCTTCAGGAAACACTAAAAGATATTAGCAAGGGCTCTAGTGTACACATCTCTGCATATAAAATGGTAGATAACTTAACATGCTCTAATCATTCCTCGAATTTCCTGTAACTGCTTTCATTGAACATTTTTTCCGGGTTAAATTTTTTGTTCTGTAATCAAACACTGACAAAGCTGCCTTCTAATTGGTCAACCAAACATGATGAATTAACAAAGTCAATACACATTGTGTCTTTTTGTCTGTATGTCTCAAACAGACTCACATGTTACATATGGTCACCTTACCAGCAAATGTCCTGCATGCTGGTTCCGCCATCTTGTTGCTCCCACCCCCATTTCATGCAGCACAAATCACTTGCATGCAATGTCAGAAGGCAAAGTCTACTTGTTTCAAGAATAGTACAGGATATTTAAAGCAAGCTTGCTTTTGTCCATCGCCTGTAGATATTTGCCATAAAAAGAAGTGGGCCAGAGAGGGAGCAACGAGCATTGGCAAGGAGACGGAACAATGGGCTTGTGATTGAGCAATAGGCTAAACTGGAAGTGATAGGGGAGACAAGGAGCGAGCAGCAGATTTCAACTGAGGATGGGAGGTGAAAGGCTGAGATTTAGAAGGAGCAAGCGATTCGGGGAAACATGGAACAAGGCAACGACTGGCGCAATGAGATACTGAGAAAGAATGAAAGACTGGAGAGTACCAAAGGAGCTAGCGAGTGCAAGGTGTGAGTTGGGTGCCTGGTTGGGAGTGTGGCAGGGACCGTGGACTTCAAGTTCTGACTTGTCAGGGTCACAGTGCTAGCGATTATGTGCATCATTGACAAAATATGATGTTGGGAATGTCTGTTAGGATGAACAATTGGTGAATGTGCAGGGTGATGATGAGTGTGAAGGGTGTGAGTGACTGAAGAGCATAAATGCATCATTCAAAGTGATAGACATCACTAACGTGTATTCATTTAAAATGAACATCCAGGTTGAACAAAAAAGGTAGATCAAATCAAAAACAGTTTCTATTAAATTGCTAGTAGAGACATCAAACGACTGGTGCAAATAATGACAACTTGGATCTCTTGCAAACTCATGCTCTTACACCCTTTTTATCAAACACTTTATAGACAGTATGAGTGCCACAAAATGCTGCAAAACATATATTTTGCTGCAGATGTTTATTTCTTCAATCTCATGACACAATTGTCAGGTTGCTTTAAAATGTGAGGTATGCATTTTGCAAGTAATCACTACAAGACATAGGGCGTCATTATGAGTACGACGGTAAACCTGCCTGTGCAACCGTCAGGTTGCCGCCGAACTCGCAATATTTTACCGGTGCCTGACTTCCCGGTGCCACCAGCTGATTACGAGTCTGGCAGCCCGGGAAATCAGGGGCCGGTAAATTGTCCCCATTCCCATCGAGTCCCATAGGACTATATGGGAGTGTGGACACGGACAGTGCCAGTGCTTCTATGACGGGTCTGCCTAGCATGGCCACTGCACCCGGCAGGGTCAGACCTGTCAGGCACAGCAGCCACGGCAGGCAGAATATGAGTTTGCCGTTCCAGAAGCAAGAGTGCTGGTGATCTTACTGTCACATTTGTTTCTGGACCCGCAAACTCCTAATGAGGCCCAGTATAATTGGAGCCATTGAAAGTTAATCTTAAATATCCCTACTGGAAACACATGGAAAATATGTGGTCAAGTGCCTAATTGCAGAATGCTTTAAAATCCTGGCTTCATTGCTGAACCAAAATGTGTGATCTGAGACAGAAAATGTGTAATATCAATGAGTCTCAACTGCAAACTTTTGAGTCCTTAGCAGTATTTAAGTACACACTACTCGTAAAGGACTACCATGCAATGGGGCAGCTTTAATGATTTTAGGGATACATATTGCTCATGCTAATTCATTATTAACCCTTGAGACTGACACCTAGAATTGTATTTTTGTTTTACTTTTTACTGGCTCGCTCTTAATCTCATAACACTTAATTTGACAGATGGACGCATAGCCTCACCAGACATTTAGTTCAAAAGACATTCTAGTATAGTAGATGTACTGCTGCAGGATCAATTTTAATTCCCTCCACTGTCACAGCCAATAATTGTGGTTACTTGGGACGTCCAGAATACACTCTCATGGGCAAATGAGTTAAACCTTTTGATAAGCCCTTTTATGCCATGTTATGTTGATTAGTCTTACAACATAAACCTTCTGCTGTTTTCACATGTTCTTGGAGCTTTTTGATCTGCAAGTGGCAGCATAGAGGACTGACATAGAGCAAAGGGGACCAGGGAAAGTTTGCTTTGTTGCAAACTTGATATCTGCAAACCTGAAACGTTACGGCTTTCTGTGATGGGTGCCATATTTTGCAAATTGTCTGGAGCAATGGGTAAGGTTGCTAATGTAATTGTTTGTGAAGGTGTTTTGTCTTTTAGAATTATGCTTAAGGGTGTGTAGTTATAATGTCGACTGCAAGAAGTCGAAAACAAAAAGGTCGATAAAAAATAAAATGTCGGGGTTTAGCTATAAAAAATAAACAGGGGCTTGGGGGGAAACCCACATTAAAAAAAACTTTTTTTTTCAACATCATTTTTTGACATTTTTTTTGACATTTTCACTATAAACCATGCTTAAGGAGTGTGGAGAGTTAACAACTTGATTTTAATGGACCACATGCCAATAGGTTTGCTGCATCAGTTGATGGCCGTGGAGACAGACACCAAAAATAATATGTTAACAATAAGTGTCCCCAAATCGAAAATGCTAACCTTTCAAAAGGGTCATGGAAAAGCAGGAGGTTAATTCAAATTGTAATTCAAATTGTATATTGGAGGGATACCTTTATAGCAAGTGGACCATTGTGTGTACCTGGGTTTCTGAATCCTCACAAAGGATACTAGAAAAAACTAAATATCAGAGCATTGGCCTCCCAGGGCAGCTACTTAAACAAGAAATCTGGGTACTTCTCGATAATTCACGTATGTGAGTTCTATTGTAAAAAAAAAAGTGGTCCCAGTGGTGAAGTATGGTGTGGAGATGTCGTTTTTTGCCCTTAAAGGGCAATAATGTAAGCTCAATTGAATTAAATTGAATTGAATTGATACTTTATTTATATCGCGCTCATACACAAGTGTTTCAGAGAGCGACAAGGCAAGGGAGGGGAACACGGGGAGAACACAACAATGATCTTACTAGGCCCATTGACATTGAGAACGCGCAATTGCTTGGGGAAGGGAAAAGGGAAAAAGTGCAGGGAAGTGGGGAGAAGTAGAAAGTGCGGAGCAGGAAAGAAAGAGATAAATAATAATAAATACAATGAATAAATAATAAAGGCAATTAACAGTGGTAGTGCAGCCAGCAAGCGGCAAGTGCTGAGTATAGCTAACAGGGTATGTCAGATAAGTGCAGAAGAAAAGACAAGGGGTGTTCCTGAGGCAGTGCAGGAGGTTGGCAGTGTGATCAGGTACCTGGGCCCAGAGGACAGAGGGTGGCCAGGTGCACCGTGTCAATAGAAAAACAGATCAGCAGGAGATAAGGGGGGCAACGGCCGAAGCAAAGAGGAAGGTCTTGAGGTGCTTCCGGATCCAGAGATGGTTCTCCTCTAGTTTCAGAGTTGCAATATTCTGGAGAAAAGTACAGTGCTTGCCAGCTAGTGTCCCTACCCCTGTTTTAAATTATGAATTGGGTCTGGTGTCGTTGGACACCCTGTGTATATGGAAACATTTAAATTTCCTACAAAAGATTTGTTTGGTGGAAGAGGGATCAACCTGGGGTTGCTAAAGTGTGGGCTAGAGTCCAACTCCCCGGCTGGCCTAGCAGGATGGAATACCAAGTGTCTTGAAATATTAAGTGACGTTGACTCCTCAGTGAAGTACTTAGTAATATATCCACTGAAAGTAAAAAAGAGATTATGGGAGATCGATTGGATTGACACAATTGATTGTGTTAGGAACTACCATTTATTTTCGGGATTGTTGTTAGATGCCAGACCCTATAACAACTTTCCATACTACTTGAGGAAATGACCAGGGCAACACTGGCGTAGTCAGTGTTTTGGCTTTTGCCTGAACTTGCTCCCTACCAAGGAAATCCTGGGTGCGGAAGGCAGTGTAGCGTGTAATTCAAGAGGGTGTAGAATCTGTAAAAAGGAGAACTCTAAAGAAACCCTACAGCACCTGTTGGTATCTTGCAGTGAACTGACCAGGGTACGCCAGACACATTTTTCACACCTCTTATAGGAATTTAAGGTGGTCCGCCCGGGCTGGGTTTGGCAACGTATTTTGCAGATATATCTTTTAATTGGTCACTGGCTGCTATACGTTTTATGAAAGAGGTCTTAGTGCTCAGTTAAGAATGCTACTGGGAGAGTTTGTGCCATAGACGATAGCTGATCAAATTATGGGAAGTTTATTAGTATTAACAAGTGCAAGACACTTTTTACCTATTGTTATATACTGATATGTATCTAAGTGTTTTTACGTCTATGTTTGTAGATTGGAGATGACTTGGAAGGTTTTGGGAAGGTCCACTGGTGTCATTGTTAATGTGCTAAAGTGTGTTTTTTGCTTTGTTGTAACAAGTTTGTTGTTCCAATGTCTATTGTGTGTATATGTGAAAAGTACCCTGTGAACTATAGCAAATCAATAAATAAAAACAATAAAAAAATGACTTACATCATATCATACCTATACTGCCCTAGTTCAGAACACATTGGGCCTCATTACAAGTGAGGCAGTAAGGGGTTAACGGCGCCGGTAAAGGTGTCGGTGCCGTTAAACCCATACCGCCTCATTACGAGGTTCCCTCGCGGGACCCGCTCTGGGCGTCTGGTCAGATTGCGAGGAGACCAGCATGCTAACAACGTCAATGGGAATGGGGATGGTTCGTGTTCCCTGAATGGGGAAATACCAGGCCCTCCAAAGTCGGAATGGCCCGGTATTTCCCCATTCAGGGAACACAGACCCGGGCCCGAGTTTGGAGGCAGCCTTGCCCTTATTAAGGGCATGGCTACCTCCAAACTCGTAATGAGGCCCATTGTGTTTGTTCAACTTCATTGCACTGTTTTCTAACTGGTCATAAGTGCATTAGTGCTTAAACTACAGACCTTTTTCATGTCCACACTGCTGCACTATTATAATCATCGTATTTTAATCCAGCTGGCTACCATTAATGGTGCTCATGGTACAGTGTTTCTGTTACACTACAGTTTAATGATGGTCATCTTGTCGGGAAATATTGTATCGGATTACAAAGACAGCCCCCATTTGATGCTCGTGTTTAAACCTAATCTTACACAATCTAGTATCTTGATCACATTTTACTCCAATTTGCATAAGACTATGGCCCTCATTACAACGTTATCTGTCTGGAAACAACGTTGCCGGTAAGCTTACTGGCACTGTTGTTTCTGGACCGGCAAAGTGCAAGTCTGTGGGTGGGTTTCCTTTCCTCCTGCCAGGTCGGCCCTGGCGGGCGGAACGGCACCCGCCTGCAGTTTTTCATGGAAGCAGTGCTTCCATGGTCCCCATTCCCTTTGAGTCCAATGGGACCCCATGGGAATGGGGACTAACAATTAATGCCGCCTGACTTACCAGACCGCAAGGGCTGTAATGTCCTGTTGTTTCCGGGAAGTCAGACAGCAGTAAGTTATCACAAGTCTGGTGGCAGCCTGCGGGTTTTACTGGCACGGCTACTGCCGGACTCATAATGAGGCCCTATGTCTCTATCACCTCCTTGTGGTAGTGTTTTAACTGTCTGTATGACAAACCAGAAGATGTCTGTGTTGAATGTTTTTCTTGGCAGAAATGTTGCACCATTGTTTTCTATGCACATTTTAATGCATTAACCATCATTCTTGGTGACCTTAATCTAGGACACTAAGACCCTAAAGACCCTGCGGCCCTCAACCTCACTAATACCTTAACAGATTTAGGCTTCTCACACCACATACAGGAACCCACCCACATTAAAGGGCGGTCCCTTGACTGGCTCAGTGACACCAATTGCAATATTAGTGTACTATACAACGCCCCTTGCATCTGGTCTGACCACCACGTCATCACTTTCAGTATCGAAGCAGCTTCACCACCCATGCCTCTGGTCGCCCCAGCCACCCTCACCAGAAATTAAAAGAACATTACGACTGAAAAACTACTCCCCTTCATCCTTCCCACATTAAATAATGCTCCTGACACTTGCTCTGACCCCACCACCCTAGCCGACATGTACAACCAGTCAGTGGTTGCAGCCATCAACTCCTTTGCCCCGCTCAAACTGAGGAAACACAAACAACGAGCACACCTTAACTCACGGTTCAGCCCCCAGCTTAGAGTGTTACGTAAAGAGAAACGTACTGCAGAGTCACGATGGAGAAGTCACCACTCTGACGCCCACAAGGACAGTCTTCTGATAGCCACCCTTAACTATAAAGAAGCTGTACTCCAGGCAAAAAAAGATTCTTACAATAACCACATATGTCAGCCCAGTCTAACACCAAGGAACTCTTTAATAATTCTTAAGGAACTTGAGACACCTGCTGCCCCCCCGACTCTGCTACCAAAGACAGCACTTGGTGCTCCAACATTCAGCCAGCACTCTTGGGTAAAATTGCCACCCTCCAATCCAAAATCAGAGACAAACAGAAATCCCTACAGCTTGACCAACCACTGACCACACTCACACTCAATACACACCTAGCCAATCCTTCTCATAAACCTTTCTCCTTCTCCCCGCTCACTGTTCTCGAAGTAGAAGGCATCATAAACAATTTAAAAGCATCCAATAGCCAAGGCGACCCTTGCCCAGCACCTATCATCAAGGAAGCATCTCATGAGTTAGCCGTGTTCATCACAGCATTCATAAATGCTTCTTTCAAGATGGGTATTGTCCTGACAACCTAAAGGATACATGGGTTATCCCGCTCCTCAAAAAACCCTCCCTTGACCCTAATATCCCAACTAACTTCAGACCAATCACTACAGTCCCATTCCTGCTCAACATCCTGGACCGTGCAGTCTACCTGCAGATTCAGGATTACCTCGAACTAAACAATCTTCTGGGCTTAAGACAATCAGGATTCCGCCATAAACATGGCATGGAATCAGCTCTGATTGACCTGAAAACTCAGATGGAGTCACTAAAGGACAAGGGGAAGTTAGCTCTTCTCCTCCTCCTTGACCTCTCCGCGGCTTTTGATTTGGTCAACCACCAAATACTATGCCAGCATCTCAAATCTGCAGCCCACTTCTCTGACTCTGCCAATGCCTGGATCCATTCATTCCTGAGCAACAGATCTATGAGGGTCTTCTCACCCATGGCCTCAGCCGACCCCTCCCCATTCATTGTGGCGTTCCTCAAGGCTTGTGTGTATCCCCTACGTTATATAACGTATTCACCAAGCCCCTCTTCGATGTGCTTGACTATCTGGGTGTCTCCTACACCAACTATGCGGATGACACCCAGATACTCATCCCCATCAAGGAGACTACACAGCTGACACCAAAGCCCTTACCGATGTTTACTTGGTCATCCAGACCTGGATGGCACATCACAAACTTTGCCTTAACGATGATAAGACCGAGCTCCTACTTCTAGGATCAAATCATCGGCTCAACGAATTAGACCAAACGTCCTTCATTATTGATGGCAACGATATTAAAGTCTCCAAAGACACCAAGACTCTAGGCGTCTACCTCGACTCCACACTCTCCCTGAACAGACAAACTAATGCAGTTAGGTCAGCTTCAGCTTATACTTGCAAACTTATCACCGCCTGCAGACCCTTCCTAAACTCTACCAACTGCATCACCCTCGCCAGAACACTTGTCATGGCCAAAATTGACTACTACAGTGTTCTCTACCTTGGGACTAGTCAGTCTAACCTTAATAAATTGCAAACTGTACAAAACAATGCCTTAAGGGTAGACTTAAACATCCCGAGACGTTCCCATATCTCCTCCATCAGATCGGACTTACATTGGCTCCCGGTAAAACAAAGAATTGCCCTGAAAACCCTAGCCAAGACTCACAAATGCCTGAGCAACAACACCCCACCTTACCTGTCCGCTCGCTTCACACTCCACACATCCACTCGACCCATTAGAGCAGCTCAAACTCACAGCCTCATCGTGCCGAGATGTAAACTCCAAAAAACTGGTGGGGTGAGTTTCCCTGTCCTAGCTTCCAAACTTTGGAACACTCTGCCCACACCTATTAGATCTGAACCTTCGTTCCACTCCTTCAAGGACAATGCTAAAACATGGCTGTTCTCCCAAGATCCATGATACCCTTACTCAGTCCAGTCTCCCTGTGTGGTACAGGACAAGTATATACATCCCTGCTCTGTCTGCTCTGTACTTGTATTATATTCTGTTAATGGTACCCCTCGGTTGATGTATATATGCTGTATATTTTGTAACTTACTGTGTAACTACTGTTTTATTGTAACATGTCTAAGAGTATGCGCCCGGTTGCCCCTGGGCCTGGTTTTCTGCGCTTTATAAATAAAATAAAATCAAAATAAAATCAAATGTGTTGCCTTATGGTCTACCTAATATATGGGAGGCTACAAGTGCATTTGATCCTATTCACTGCCCATGTGGTTTTTCAGTTTTTCTTTTTCTTGCATCTTTTTTAGCTCTGTGTGGGTAACTTCTATGTTTCAGATGTACTGCAACGTCGTCAATTAAACTGGTCAATTAAAATACAGTTTCGTCTGATCTGCAAGAACTGACCAAACGGAAAGTTGAGTTATAGATTGGCTGGGTCATAGTTACAGAAATATATCAAGGTGTTTTTGTCCGTAGGTTTACATATAATGTAGTGTTGATCATGTCATTTACATTTTTACTTATGTTTTATCTAGAAAAGCCACAGAGGTCATGTTGTTCATCATTGTAAATGTGATCAACGGCTTGTGATTGTCCAACCATATCTTAAACAGATCTTGTTCCTCAATGTTGTCTGTCCAGATTAGCAGGACATCATCAATATACCTAAGCCAATTTTTTGATCTACATTGCAAAAGGATTCTGGTCACTGTTAAGATGTTTTGTTTCAAAGGTGTCATCTGAATGCCAGACAAAGGAGTTTAAAACCAATTATTTCCTTCACTGGAAGCAATTGTAAAGATCTGTGCAGAGCTGAAATGGTCGAAATTTTACGGTCTATAATGATTGATCAAACTGCCATGTTCTGTGCTCTCTGGAGCCTAGTCCATTGTTTTCCCGGGCTGCCTGCTAACCGACTGTTATCATAGTACAGATGGGAGATTTCTAAAGCTCCCACTGCAGTAGCACGATCCTTTTGAGGTATAAAAGGATGAGCAAGGCTTAAGAGATGTGAGGAGTGGAACATAGACTGCACCTTGGCACCACTTTGATTTTCTCTTCCAAAGTTCACTTGGCAAATACAGCCCAGGTTTCTTATTTTAGAATATACCAGGGGGACTGCCTGGAAGAGTGCAACATGTAGAACACCCTTAGGATGCTTGATATTCCACCATGTCCTGAAGTGTTTTGAAAGGGTGGGTCCCCCAATGAATAACATTATATCTACAGGCCCCCACAGAGGTAGGTGCTCTGTTGAATATTTGTTTTCCTCCATCAGTGCGCGAGGCATGTGAGCTTCTTTCTCTCTGTTGATGGGTGGCCAATATTCATAGCTGGCACATTTGAAGGTGAGGTTGCACATACCTGAAAAGCGACATGCCCTCTCTCAACAAAAAATCAATAAACATGAACAACAGATGGAAGCATCTGCATTGCCCACCATTTAACAATCTAATGTTTAGATCAATACCTCATCAAACTTATACACCTGTTATGTGCTTGATGAATGCCTTCTTGAAAACTAAAAACAAATTGTATTTTGTGTTTGGTCTAGAGCTTCTCTTTGAAATTTCAGATCACACAACTGCACTATAATATTTTCTGTCATGTGTGTTATTATCTTTACTATATGCATATTCTTTTCTCATATATGTAAAACAATGTTTTTCTTTGATGAATATAGACTGCTATCATCACTGTTACAGAGAGGTAACCAGTAGTGGAGATGGGGGGTGTCTGCACCTCATGTCTCCCCACTGCTGCCGGAAGCCTCCCCCAGCAACCTCTTACATGGCTGGTGCTCTGAGAGCCAGCCCTGATTAAACAAAACAAAAAATCACACTGTGAGTGGTGCTCTATACCACACAGGACAGTGCGCCACTCACTTTTAAAATATAGATTTAATATCAGCACTGGCTGTTACCAGTCAGTGCTGATATTGCAACAAGAAAACATCCTGTGAGTGGCATGCCATCCTGTTCAGTGCAGCATGCCACTCATAGGGTTACCAAAGCAACTACATTATTCCTGTGGCCTGTGCAGTGGCACCACTCCCCTAAATTACATGAATCATTCAAGTCCTTCCGGGGTGAGTCTTCTCCATGCACACAGCATGCCTCTGCTTCATCGTGCCTCTGCCCTGGCCTGTAGAGGTGACCCATGGCATTGGAAAGTGTATGTTTTGTTATTGTAATGTTTGTTTTATTGTTAAGTTTGTATGTATGTATCATGCATTGTAAATAATGTATGTATTGTAATGTATAAATGTTGTCAGGGTGCAGAAGGAGGAGACACAGAGGTGGTATGGTTGCTGACATACACTTTAAATTTTTGAGAATTAAAGGAGAATTCATACCTTTCCCTAAATCTAAGAGTGGTTTCACTGCCTCAACCCAACATACTAGGGGTTCAATTAGGATGTTCATGTAAACCAAACTCCCATCATCCTAGGTCAAAGCCCTGCTTCTGTCCCTTAAAATTTTAGCTAAACTAAAGAGGTCATGGACCTTTGTGACTGAGAAGAATGACTGCCTACTTCTGGACAATTGATTCCATCTCCAACTGTAGGTCGGGCCTATATCTGGGGAATGACAACCTTCCCCATGTTTCCATCCCTTTCAAGCTACCAAAACAAAGTTCCAGGTTGAGATGTCAACAATGATAATGTTGAGTTCAATTCAAAGGGCAAAGTTCCAGTGCAAGTTACAATATTCCTTTCAGCCCACAGTTTTTCCTTCACTATAGCATTTTACAGTCTGACAGTGTCAGAGGGAATTACTCCCTTCCCCTGACCTTCTTTATGCTTCTAAGTACAATTTTCAACAGGTGGGGAATGTCTGCCTTCACCTGTCCTTTCCCAGGAGTCTTGCTACTGTTCACAACAGTTGGGATAACTTCTCCCTTCCCCTGGCCTTACTGGCGTCTACAATAGTTGGGGGAAAGTTTTCCTTATCCTGGCCTTTCTCAGGCGTCTTACTGTATTTCACAGCAGTTGGGGGTCTCCCTTCCCCTGGCCTTTGTCAGGCTTCTTACTGCACTTCACAACAGTTGGGGGCATGTCTGCATTCCACTGGCCTTTCTCAAGGTTTGTATTGCACTCCACAACAGTTGGTGAAATGTCTCCCTTCCCACGGCCTTTTGCAGGCTTTTTGTTGCACTTTACAACAGTTGGGAAATTGTCTCCCTTTCCCTGGCCTTTCTCATCTTGGGTGGGGTTTTCAGACCAATATGGGCAGACCTGGTTTACTTTCCTGGCAGGTACTGCAACAAGGAAGAGTGATGTTGATGCTGTTCCTATGAGGGTGTGGGTTCCAGCCCTGGGTTGGAAGACTAGGTTTACCTCCTTGACATGTACATGTGATGAAGAAAAGTGATTGTGATGACCTTCCTATACGGGTGCTGGTCCCAGACTGGTATTGGAAGACCTGGGGTGCTATCTCACCAGGTTTTGCAATGTGGAAGAGTGGCAGCAATGCTCTTCCTATGAGGTTACAGGGCCCAGTCTCTTGTCTTTCTGGTGTGCATTTAGGAGACTTAGTTTTTCCCCCAGGGTCTTTTCCTGTGCCCCTATATGGTCATTCCAGCAGTTGCCAGTAACTCATCTTACACTTTTCAATCCCCCCGTTAGCCCTGATACCTTCAGGGTTTATGTTGCTTCAGTCCAGTTGGATATGTGCTTCCTCAATTTCTGCTCTTGACTTCTGTGTGCCTCTAGGGTCGTCCAACATGCTACTGCGGCTCTGCAGCCCTTTCAGTCATTCTGTGTGCGTGTCTTCCTCAACCTCAGCTGTGCTCACCTGGACATCCTTGGCTTCTCTCTGCCTTGTGGTCCTTCTACGTTAGACCTTTTGCAAACCTTTCCACTTGCTTGGCAATCTTTTCACCAGCATCTTCTTTCTGTGTTGCGGGCGTGCATTCCCCACACTCGTGGTTACTCCAGGGAGAAGCTTCTCTCCTGATCTCAAGTCTTTCTACCCTTGCTAATCTGTTTGGGCCTATCAGCACTCAGGAGACACCAGAATGTTCATTGTAGTTGTGGAAAGTGCTCTTGATGGCTCTGCACCTCCTCTTGATCCCAGTATCTATCCTAGTAATCTCCCTAGGGTAGACTAGGTTCTTCTTCATCCCAGTACTTTGTGTATTCTCGGTTTGACATAGATACATGGGGCAACTAGATATGGGATTGGTGCGGGAGGTGTTTTGGGGCAGAGGGTACCCGTTCTCCCTGGATAGTAGCCCCTAGTCCCATAGGGGTGATCGCTCCCCATGAGATCCTCCTGCTGAGTACCAACCCCAGAGGGGACTATTGGGTAGCAGCCTCAACTCCCTCAACTCATTGGAAGTTGCTCCCCCTCCGGAAGAAGTGATGAAATCCAAGGATTGTATGTATTGTAATGAAGTACGTATATATTGTTATGAATGTATGTATGACTATGTATGTATGTGTGTTTGTGTATAATGCAGTGTGTATTTGCAGGACTAGTTGACTCACTCAGCAGCTGTGCATGTATTATATTAGTATGAGAGTGTGTGCGGGGCATGTGTATGTGCATATATAGCATCTCTGCGGCGCTGTACATCCCTTGCAGAGACTGCTGAAGTGACCCTTACTAGCATGGATATGTTTCCTAACTGCACTAATAATGGTCATTTTAAATTTCATACATGAAGTTTCAGCCACAGCCTATCTATTCCAGTAAGGGTCACGTTAAATCATATGCATGAAGCACTTCACCCAGCATGCATGATATGTAAAGTGACCATTGTTTGCCTAGACAGGTTGCGCTTGTCTAGGACAGTAATGGTCACTTTATATCATATTTATGTGTTTTCAACAGGGCCAGCCGTCCAGAATGGTCGAGGGGTTGCCAACCGCCTGAGCCCTCGCCCATCATGGAGGTGCCACACCAGCCCAGAGACCCTCCCAACTGCTGCTTGATAAAAGATAGTAACACATGTGTAGGTGCCACACCACCACCCACTCCCCAGTCCAGCACAAACGCACATGCATGCACATATTTACTCACTTATTCCATTCACACAGCATTCACTTCCTCATTCAAAAGCGCGGCAATGCATCATACAATGCCAGATTCACACACATATAAGAGGTGAAAAAATGTAGCTCTGCTGCAGCCTTATGAAAATGATCTAAAGGGCTCCTTTGTTGTGTACTGTTGATGACATGGCATTTCATTGATTGTTTTCATGTTTTACCCTAGAGAACCAACTGTAAATTGCATTGCTTTTTACCTAATTTCTTCAAAGAAAATCTGCTACAAAATGCATCATTTCAGCAGATTATTTTTAAAACAATTGTCTGGGGGAAACTCCTTTGAACCCTCCTCAATCTTTGGGTGCTTGGTCAATTGTACTCATTTGATGAAAAATGTAGAACCCTCTACTGCAAACATTCACCACCCAGAGTGGGCTTGCTTACCCATGAATCATTTATAAACTTTGAGGCTCTTTCAGGAGCTATCCGCAACCCTAGCACCAAAATCTGCCTCCACCACTGGAGGTAATGGAACAGGGATATACAGTCACCCACTGGACGTAATTAACTAAAGTACAATATCACCTAAGCAGATCTTTCTTAATAATTACATTCATATCAAACATCATGTTCTTAACCTCGCAATTCTTGCTGGGACCAGGTCTTTTTTCTTACCTGAAAATGTGATGTTAAATCCTTCATAGGAAATTGAGAAATCGGAAATAAAACGCAACTGAGCCCTGAAATTTCCATAGAGACCAGCATTGATTGCTGTGGGGAGCTCGGCGCCCGTTAGCCGTGCCAGTGGCTGGGTAAAGCTGCCATTCTCTGTGATTAGTAAGTAGTCATGAAGATCTTCCAAATGAAAAGTGTGAAAGGTGAACTGCACTCCTGTTAGAGGGAGAACGAAAAGAATTACAGATTACATCATTACCACCAATGCCTTCTATTCTTAAGCACTACATTATCCCTCTAGAACCATACATCCATTGCAAGAAGTGCTTTTAGGATGACATGTCATTCAAAGTGCTAATTACTATTTCAAAATGAATTCAAATTGGTATGCATGCACAGAAAGGCACAATGTTCATTCATTGTGTCCAACTAGATGCATTTAAGATTCTATTTTATAAATGTATTTGTAATTTGTAAACCACATGCTAATGTATGAAATGCTGGAAAATACACATATTGGATGTTTGCAACTCCAAAATGAATATACATGTATTTAATTGCCATTGTACTTTTAGTAAATAAAACAAATATTGCTTTGCAATTTTGGACATGCATGTTCAGTATATGCTTTAAAAAAAATCATTGAACACTATTATAATATACTATACATAAATACATTTCGAAATTCCATGTGTACCAACGTGTAGCAATGTTTCACAGCTTCTTCAAAAGAAGGAGGCTGATTCAATTTTCATCCACATATTGTGGTTTTGCAATACAGCCATTTTTTAATCTAGGTGCACTCTCACAACAGGAAAACTGCTAAATCGAAACCACAGGGAGGCTAACTCATCCATCAACCAAATACAACAAGATCAAATCAAGGGACCCCAAAAGAAAAATAAATAGGCATACAGGACCCAACTAGAGAAGAACTAACAAAGAAGCCAACAACAACTGTTGAACCCAGTACAAATACAATAGGCCACAGATATAAACCACAGAACATGCAAGAGATAATTTGAAACACTGATCACCACAGAGATGCTTAGCCAATGTGAATCCTGTACAGTTGTAATACCACAAGTCCACTTCAGGATAAATCAAACCCGGGGAATCACACATAGTCACCTCATATACAATTACAAAACCACAGCTTCCCACAAGGAAGATAAATCTACAACTGTGAATAGAAGACAATCTACCATAAGTCTCTACAAGGGATGATAAAACCAGAGAATCACAAGGAGGCTGTCGCAACTGTGCACCCAATACCAACACAACCACAGATTGGCAGGAAACCCACTAAAAGACATAGCACCACAGAATATGCCTCACACCACGGAAGACTGACGTGCAAGAAACAACCAAAACAGAACAAATGAAATTGAACAATCTCAGAATATCAAACTGGTATATAGACGCACATCAGGGGACAACAACGCCCAAGAGAAATAAACTCACCCCTGGAAACAAGACAAAAATCAGTCTACCTAGGACCCTACTTATCAATGTACAACTCACCCGGGTAGCCACAGACAATCAAGAACATTAAACATGAACAGAGAGACCGAAAGGTGGCCCTTGTTGCACCCATCCCACTCTCATCTCAGAGACAGAGAAACGAGAGGTGTACATTGTTCATGGGCACTTGCTCCCCATAATCAATGCATCACAGCCCAATAACCTGATGATAGCGTTGAAGAAATGCAACTGCAATCAACTGCAATCAATAGAGCAAGTTGACTGACCGTAACCTCAAAGACCACCGATGACGACACAACCAACACTATGGGCCTCATAACGAGTTTGGAGGTAGCCATGGAGCTATTAATTCCATGACTGCCTCCAAACCGGGCTCCTTTACCAGGTTCCTGCAATGGGGACTTACCGGGTCATTCCGACATAGGAGGACGCGGTAAATCCTCCTTGCAGGACCATTCGCCATTCCCATTGGAGCCCCATAGGGCTCAATGGGAATGGGGATTGAGGTAACAACGGGAACATTATAAGTGTCCCGTTGTTACCTCCCTCTTTCCCTCGCGGGACCCGGAAAAGACATCTGGTTTTACCAGACGTCTGATCCGGGTCCTTCAAAGGGAACCTCATAATCGGCCTTGACGGAATGAAGGGGCCTGTCCCGTCCCAGCCCCCTTCATTCCGGGAGCGCAAGGGTCATGGTCATAACGAGGCCCTATGACATAGATGCACTAGACATGAAGTGCATAGACATCCCTGCATGAAGTACCTCAGACATTGAGATGTACTGCTGGCCAACAGGAACAGCATGCTTATGATTCACATAGATAGAGGACTGACACACATATACCTTTGCCAGGCGGAAACCGGGACATGCTCAAGAATACCTATAGCCTGCTTACTGATGCTTAAAAGCAACTAACATGGGCGGCCACAAAAATAAAGATGGAAGCCAGAGGTACATTGGATTGAATGAAAGAAGACGAAAGAGCTTGAGAACACAGAGAAAGCTGACAGGCTGATCCTGCTGAAGCAGCCATACCGGGCTTGCAGTGTGGCCACAGTGCACAACCTTGCCAAGGACACTGAGAGAAGGAACATTTCAAGTTAGCAGAAGAGATAGCACACCTGCAGGGAACACAAGCCTACAAGCCAATAACCCTCAAAATTGCAAGCAGGGGAAATCCATTTCATGGTTGATACACACATGATCTGAACCTATATCTGTTGTGGTGCCATATGTGATGGACTTAAAAGTGTTCTCAGGATTGGTGCTTTTGTGAAGGACATTTTGGGTCTCATTGTAAACCATTTCTGATATCTTCATCAATTGAGACAGGTGCCAATGTTTGTTGAGGATGTGTTGCACCTTGAAACTGTCCTGACTGTACTGGGTTACGTATCGTATTGCCTCTTCTCCAGGTGTGTTCTTTGCTTTAGGGGTGAGAAGGGCTGACCTGTCATTCAATAAGGCTGATTTGAAAACTGTTTCCTCGTGGCCTCAGTTGATGAATATTTCTTCAAGGATTCTGCATTAGGCAAGGTATGCAGTGTCATTGCTGCAGTTCCTTTTGCCACAGATGAATTCACCTTTGGGTATATTCTTGATGATCGACTTGATGTGACAGCTAGTGGCAAAGAGGACCAAATTGATTTCAGAGGGTTTTCTGAAATGTATGGTGTGTAGTCCTTTGGTGTCTGCGGTGATTCTTATGTCTGGGAAATAAATGGTGTGTTGGCTTTGCGTCCCTGATAATTATATGCCACATGAATTGCTGTTCAGGTATTCTTTAAAAGGCTGAAGCTGGTCTATTGTACCAGCAGACCAGGCCATAATGATATCATAAATGTACTGATACCATTTACGGATGTGGCATTTGAAGTCCTTGTTGGTAAATGCGAAGACTTGTTCAAAATGGTGCATGAACAGGTTGGCCACTGAAGGAGCGTTTGATGCTTCCATAGTGACACCCTTCATTTGGTGATACTAAGTGCCATCAAAGTGGAAAACTTTGTTTGTGAGGGAGAGCTCCAAACAATCCTTTGTCATCACTGGATGTGAGTAGAAAGATGGTGGTTTTGCTAGCATGTCTTTTATACAATGGCCCACATTACGAGTTTGGAGGTAATCATGGCGCTATTTGCGCCACGACTACCTCCAAAACCGGTACTGAGTCTGCCCTGGTTCAATGGGGACTTACCAGTCTATTCCGACCTTTGCGGGACCAGTAAATCCACATTGAAAAAGCCATTCCCCATTCCCATTTCAGCCCCCATAGGGCTCAATGGGAATGGGGAAGGAGCTAATAATGGTACCGCAAATTGCGGTACCGTTATTAGCTCTGAAGTCCCTTAACGGGCCCCGTCCATAACGCCTGGTAAAACCAGGCGTTAAAAAAAGGGACCCGCTAAGGCACAAAGGGCACAGAACACAGGGCACATAGGGCACAAAGGGATTACCGGCACCGATGTCCTTAACGGTGCCCGTTATCCCTTTGCGCCCAACTCGGAATGAGGGCCAATGTGTTTTTTGGGAAAGATTTTTCTTTAGTTTCAATTTTCTGGTCATTTGAAGAGATCAATGTGAGCTTCTGTGAAGCTGGTAGCGTGTGTAGGTGCAAAGGACAACCCTTTGCTCAACATGCTTTCCACAAAGGTTGACAGTTCAAAACTGGAGAGATTGAGTACCAAGTTCAATTGCGTGGTTCCCTCTGCTGTAGCTGTGTGTGTAATCTTGTCAACCTGAGTGCCCCTTCGGCTTCTGAGTTTATGTTTCTTGCATCTTCCTCTCTTGCCTCTGCTCATCCTCTGTTCATTGCTGTATCTACCGCGAGGGGAACCAGGAAGCATACGTGTTTCATGTTGTTCCTGCAGTTGCCTTTTTTGTACCTTTTGATTTGTGCTAAAAAAGTCGATCTGGCCAGGTCCTTGTTGTGTGGTGTTGCAGTCTCTTCCTACGGTGTTATGTTATATACTGTAGCCACTCCTAGCTCGAGGATGGTCTCTGGGTCACTCTACACATCCAAGCTGGCAGGTGAGCTGTTTGGTATGCTTTCTTTAGAGGCACTTTTGTAGTGGTCATCAAATGTGGGCTGAAATGTAAATACCCGATCATCCCAATAATCTCTCCCAACTCAAGAGACTTTTCTGCATTTCCTTAGTTTCAAATCATCCTGGTGTAGCCTTAGGATCTCACACAGTGTTTTGTAGTTCTTGTCTTGGACTTGCAGGTGCATTCAAAAGGCCTATTTCGTGTTTGATGGTATCTATGTCAGCTGTGATTCTCTTGTGTTCTCTGTCTGCATGTTCAATTAATAGTTCCAGCATGATTTTGGACCCTGTGACTAGGTTTTGTTCCCATTTGCAAGAAAGGTCTGCATCATCACGATTGCTGAAGTCTGGGAAGATGATTATCCTTAGGTCTCTCAAGATCCTATCTTGTTCAATGTATGATTGTAGGATAAATCGCTCCCAAAATGTGTCTAAGAGTAACTTGTGGGTTAGTTCTGGGCGGAAAGGCATGAATGGCTGATCCTCGTGGGGTAAAACATTATTTGAGGTCATCATTGAAGATATGATCGTGCACCAAGCTGCAGTGTTATTTGTCCAAAAGTGACAAGGAGAAAGGGAAATTGTAGATCACTGCACTTTTCCGCAGTGTTCACTGTTGCGTCCTGCAGCAGGTGAGTAGTTTCAAAAAGACTGGTCCTGACGTCTTAATTAGAGTACACATTGGGTTTGGTGGGGAACTCAACTCAAACCATGCAACGAAACTTGATGAGTCTGGGCTTGTATCTTAAATTAGAGCCAAGCCTTACATAGAAGCTAAATTATCAGTGCATTTATTAGCCAATTATGCCAACACTTGTTTCAACTGAACAGTGGTATTTTTCAAGGCTGTGACTGATGGTGCAGTGTTGTGGTATTTTGTGATGTGTCAGAGCCACATGTGAAGGAGCCCAGTGAAAATGTTAAAAGTTAGACATATCTGACAATTGTGAGTGAATACACACATGGGGCCTCATTAGAAGTTTGGCGGTAGCCTTGCTGGTAAAACTGGCAGGCTGCTGCCAAACTTCCGAAAATGTACGGAGCCTGCAAATGGGCAATTAGTGGGTAATTACAGCCCTGCCGGATCTGGTAATTGCCCATTTGCATAGGGCTCATTGGGAATAGGGAGGTCGGATGCACCATGTGCTTGCGGGTGCCACTCTGTTCATACCTGACGGGCAGAAAGGCACCTGCGAGCACAACTCATAGTTTGCCAGTCCAGAAACTACGGTAGCAGCAAGCTTACTGGTACCGTAGTTCCTGGACCGGCAAACTTGTAATGAGGCGGTATCAAGACAGTGGTGTGTACCTAAGGTGCCATGTTTGGAAGTGATTGTGACCAAAAAGGAAGTCATTAAACAAGTTAATGGGTTGTTGTCAGATCCACAAGTAATAATATTATACAGCACGTTGGATACAGTCGTGAAGCGGATGCAGGAAAACTATAAGGATAGAAGAGTGTGTATCATGAATACATTGGCATTGTACGGGAAAGGAAGAAGACAGGGAGAAAAACGAGATGAAAGTGAAATGGGTGAATAGTGAACGCATATGTGAACAGAACCCATGCTAATGAGCACAGGGCTTGGCGGATACGTAGGGGTAAAGTCTTACTGTATATTCATTTTGTGGTGATAGTAATAATATGCTCAATAGTCACGGATTGGCTGTTTAACCTACGGGTTTGAAGAAGAAAGTGATGTGGGATGTGATATGGCAGAAAAGTGTGCAGTGGCAGGCCAGCGCTGTGGAGCAGGATCAAGTGTACATGACAGGATCTTATAAAAGATTAAATACGTGGGCACATGAAGTGTGGAGTGTCTCTGTACTGGCAGGGTGGCTGGAGGTAAGGTGCAGCTGGTGCTAGAGGGCCTACGTGAGTAAATGGTTATGAGCGGGCACTGTGTGCGAGGTCTGGAGAAATACTTGTCAAATGGATGTGAAGTCAGGGCTTGGGCTGCATTGACCCTGCGAGGAAAGGGCATGAGAGGTGCTTGCCCCTGGAAGCTAAGCAGCATGGAATGGATTAGCGATGCACAGGGCAAAATGGCAGAGCCGTTGCCCTGGAAGGGCAGTCTTTCCAAATCTGTGCTGAAGCACATTACCACATATTGACATGAAGCATATGAAGGGAAACATTGAGTAATCAATTAACTATATTGGAGCTATGGTAAATGTTTGAGGATGGGGAAGAGAACACACCCAAGAAGGAGTGGATGTTGAGCTAGCATGATGTGGGGGGCGAAGCGCCCATGGGCCCTACTCCCCTCCTCAAAGCACAGACCCTTTGACAGAAAGCCAGGGATTCTACCACTTGAAGGAAATAAAAGCAGTGGCAGGATACGCCAACCTGGTTTATGCACCACCCACATATAGCAGCAAGGACATGCTCAGTGGCACGAAGCAAGCAAACAAGAGAACAGAGGCTATAATTGATGAACACAAGCAGCGCAGTGACCTGCAAGTGAAACTTGTGGGGAATGACAAAGGGACATTGGGAGATAGTCGGTTGGACCTGGGCGTGGAGAGGATCTTGTAGCCATCAGGGAGGAGAGTGTCAAAGCTGGTGACAGTGCTGGCCATGAAGCACATCTCGGTGAGGCCGAGGACATCGAGGTCAAGCTCCTCCAGGAGGCGGCAGATGTCAGAGGAATGTTTGACAGCAGAGCAAGGGTTTAGGGGGGCAATATGGAGAATGTTTCCACCCTTGAAAGACTTCCGGGGAGGGGTAGGAATCAGAGGTATGCCCTGCGGAGGTGTAGAAGAGGCCGGATGGGGGCAGAACTGCAAGGAGAAAAGGGCAAGGTAGCCAATGAGGACATAGCTGGGGGAGGCAAGGAAGCCATGGCTGGAAAAGAGGGGACAGCAGGAGAAGGAAGGACATTAATGAGGCGCGGAAAGCGTCTACTGAATAGGAGAAGAGTGGCCTGAGGGCCTTGGACCTAGATGGTACCGTTCAAGTAAACATTAATGATGACCTTGGAGGAGTGGAAAGAGGGCAGGAGGGCATCCCACCGGGTGCCACCATTGATGGGAGAAGAAGAGAAAGGAGAAAGCACATAGACCATATGAATAGTCCATAGGTCTGGCGAGGGAACAACAAAGAGGATGTTGGTGAGGGTTTTCCTAGAGGAGGCACTGATATAGGTGTGAGCGATAGGGAGGCCTGGGTTGGAGACCAGGATATCCTTTTAAAATGTATTCCTACCAGATTTAGTGAGGGGAGCAGGATAGTCGATTGAGAAGTAGTTAGAAAAAGGGGATAAGGGATGGTAACTTGTATTTGGAAGAGCAGTCAATGGTCCTCTCGTCCGCTACCCGTTCTGTCAAAGTGTCCAAGGTTGGTAAACTAGATGCCAAACAATAATAAATCACCTCGACACACTGCCCATGATGGATAGTGCTAACCAATCAATGAGCCATGTAGTGATCTATTAGAAATGGTATCTGTAAGTAGGATGTGCCCAGGTGGAGCCATGTGATAGGTTGGTATCTGCCAATTTAATGACTAACCCCTAAACATTCTGTATGTAGCTCGACCTACTAACCAACCCCAACTCCCTGCAGGTTTTGTATATTGATTAGGTTTTGTATATTGATTATGTAACATTATTTCTGATGTAAATCTGTAACAAAACCTGCATGCAATCAGTAGTAAAATGAGAGTGTCAAGAGGAAATGTGTGTATGTTGTCTTGGTTTAAATGTGTTGTCTGAATAAAGTTGGGTTTTGACATGCGCCTGTGTCCTCCATCATTGAGTATTTTTCCTGAAAGATTGTGTGATCCTCGGCATCTTCTCAACAGTACGATAGGCCTTATGTGCAGTCCGATAAGGAGGTTTTAGCACTTTGAATGTTAGAGATGAAGGAAACATCGAGAACATGAGGAAAGCTATGAAGGTCCCAGGAAAAGACTTTCTCAGATTCTGTCTAGGGTACTCCTCTGGCTGCAGCAGTTGCAGTGCAGTTTGAATATTAAGGCTAGCGGAGCAGCATTCAGACACAGGTATGAAAGCTGTGGTCTGTGGATGGGATGTATAATAAAACCTTAGAGGTCACTGCACTACAAAGATTATCTAGAAATGGTGTTAACATATTAATTAATCTATGGTAACAAACTGAAGAAGCTGCACTTCAGTCAACATTCGGAAAATCCCTACCTGTGAAGGGGATATGTATTAAATCAATAACATCTCTCTTGACTGGTATACGTCATGCAATGAAGCCATTAGGAAGGAAAGTAGAATGTTCTGGCCCGTAGTAAGGAGGAACCCAACTGAATTGGATACTGGCCTTCTGGTTGTTCCTGCTATCAATACTCCTGACAAATTGTGTAGTGACCTATACATCACCCTGAGTTGATGGAGTGCCAAATTATATTTTTCTTGGCAAGACCAATATGTGAGTTCCAGTACTGGTCAGGGCATTCAATGAACTGAAACACCATTCTGAGGAGTTAGAAAACAAAATGAATAGTGTGGTAGTTGGAAAACAAACATAATAGTCCCTATTCATAAAAAAAGGATATATCTGACCCAACACCGTCCCACCCAGTGACTTTGATGGATGTTACCTCTAAGATATTTGCAGGAATGATGCTGGAAATACTGCAAGAGTGGGTACAAGAGAATGATGTCCAATCAGACACCCAGCTTTGCTGTTTGGGCAGGCACCTGCACTACATTTCTGAATTTCAATTTGTTGGCCAAGCATATGAAGAGTTTTGGAACTCCTGTTTGTGTGACCTTTATGGACCTTAGTTTTGCGAGTGACAACATGGATACAAGTTTTCTTTGGCCGGCCTTGAGTGAAATGGGTGTCCCAAAATCATTGCTCTCTATGCAGGAGGGTCTGCATGAAAATTCAAATGTTTCGGTTTGCTACGGGGCAGGGGACAAGTTTATTGAGTGTATTGACATTATAAAGAGGGTCTGTCAAGGAATCATGCTTGCCCCACTTCTTTTCAATCTATACATCAACACTCTTTCCGATAGTCGGAGGCTATTAGTGAGGATCTACCAAGACGTGGAGCAGGAGAAGCCTGGTGTTGGCTACTCTGATGATGCAGTGATTTTGGCAAACACAGTGAGATCCCTCTAATTACTAGTGGATGAATAGTATGTGCTATATGTCAGCGAGGGGATGACAGGTAAATCACAGCAAATGTTTTGTTATGTGTGTTTCGACTATATAAAAGCATTTTGATCCTGTGACCATTGACGGTCATAGACTGGAAATCTGTACCAACTTTGACTATCTCAGTCTTAGTTTCAACTCCAGGTTAACTTGGGGAAAAATGTCATCCATCTGACCACATGGTGGCAATACATAGGGCAAAGGCAATATCAGCCGAATCATGTGGGTGCACAATCTGGGGATATGACAGACTGGACTCTCTCCAGAAAGCATAGAATTATTTTTGTACACAATTACTTTCTGCCACACATTCCAAGCCTGTTTTTATGACCCACCTTGAGACTGCCTCTAGTTATTTGGTTGACTTGTTGCGTTCTAGACCAATTCTCTTTCGGCATTCCTTTGGAAACATGAGGAGGCAAACCTGGCAAAGATGATGATTCTAAGTTGAATCTCACACTCAATCTGGGAGGGAGTGAATTGGTTTGTTTATGTCAGCTTACATCTTCAAAAGCTGGTTATGGGGATGTGCTTTGAAAACACAGCATTGCTGCACAAAGTCTCAAAGCACATTTTGAAACATAAAATCATCCATCATTTTTCTTTTGTCAGGGAGCATGAGAAAATGCATAAACATCAATTTTGGTTATAACCCTGTCTCTCTCCAATCGAAGGGGCTGCTGGGTACTCGTCAGTGTTTTACCTCTTGGGCCATATTAAATGAATCAGCATTGAGGGCTGTGATGGACAAATGGAGTCGCAAGCCAATATCCAGAGATGCCTTTTCATGCATATGTGGGAAAGGGAGATATTGGCTCATGTTGTCTTGTTTTGTTCCTTTAATGCTGGAATCTGGAGAACAATGTTATTGGGAGTTCTGAAAGGGAGTGGTGTCAGGCAATAGAAACCACATCTGCCATTCTCCTTGTTTTGCTCAGCAGCGAGAGTGTATTGTGTGATCTGTGTTTTGAACATGTTTTATGGATCCTTGATATGAAATAAACAAATAACTACAACAAAACTCTCTCTGTTAGTAATAGATGTTTCCAAAATAATGCTTTCTTCCAAGAGATGCATAATATCCCCCAGTCACAACTCTAGTTGATCTTGATCGCATAAAGATTGTCCTACATTAGTTTCACTCTTATTGAACATATATTTCTTCCACACAGCGTGCACACCATCAGCGTCTTTTCTTTGGGTGTAATACATAATTGCAATACCAACAATATATAGAAGAAGACATTATAGTTCCACAACAAATATGAAATGTTATGACATGGAAAACAATGTCAAATAATAATAATAATAATAATAATAATAATAATAATAATAATAATAATAATAATAATAATATATAGATAAAATGTATGCATTGATCTTGATTGCATGTTTTGCTAAACTCTTATTGTCAAGTCTATTATATATAAGTCTCATTGTATGTGAGTTACCTTGTGCACATTTGTTCTATTGTTTTTAGATCAGCTGTAGCATCTTATTATTTGGTCAAAAGTTTTTTTTTAAGATTATTGGAAAATGATTTCTTAGCTCCCTCCCCTGGGAAAGTGCCATATTGATCTCCAGAGTTGTCCAATCTGAGGATACATGTTTAATATAAAACATTGTCATAAAAACGATCATATTAAAATAGGAAAATTCAACTAAAGTTGTACGTTTGTTTCAAAAAACATACTTGTTCCAGTCATATTCCATGGGCCCTTTTTTGCCTGGCACGTTTGAATTCTCATTTGAGTTTGTAATGAGAGAACTACCAAAACAAAAATACTCAATATGTACCTCTCAAATAAATAAGGAAAAACAACATCGCATATGCATTTCATTTATCTCAATATGAACTGAGGTTTTAAATATTTACTTTCCCAGGAATGTTCTAAGGGCACTTTTTGTAACACTCTTCTGCATTTCTCTAGTGTGTATATGCTTTCTGGTTACTATCATTTCTTGTTCTATATTTCTGTTTATTGTAATGATGAACTACACCCAAACAAAATGCCCTGAACATGTATACATTTTGTTTAATAAATATACACACAATCAATGGGAAATGTGTGAGGCTGATTTTTGAGATCAACTAGCGTTGTGATCAGACAATATTACATATGGCTAGGAAGAAAGTATAATTTTGGAAGTATCTGTTATTATTTGAAGATTTTAAAATAAACTATTGTAACACAAAGAGGACTCTAGTACACCATCAGCCCAGAGAATGTTTTTGTAGACCAACTCCTTGTTCAGCTTCGTATAGCTGGTTATAGCAGATAATTGAAGAGCCAGGTTTCAATGTATTTTCTGAAAGTCTTCAATGTGAGCTTGCTTGGGAAGTGGGATCCATAGTTTGGTTGTCAGTAGTTAGAAAAGGAGATCACCCTGCATTTTTCTGGTGAAGATTTGAACTATCACTAAAACAGCACCAGATCACCAAGTGTGATGAAGGAGCATTTTTGGGAAGAGTAATTTAGAAGAACTTGGTCAGACTCCTGTTGATACAGCGTATGCTGCAATATCACTAACAGATGTTGAGATGCATAATACTTTTACCTTAACTGTATTGGGTTTATTGATACACACAACCTCATATCTGTGTAAACATTGATCAAATGAATATTGGAGGTAATGTGGACAACAAACACGGCTTTTGAATGCAGCCTTGTCTTCCTCCAAATCAGAACCATTGAAATGGCTCAATATCTTTTCCCTTAGTCGTGTTAGATGTTCAATTTTAAATGTAGTGTGCCCAATTCAAAATTAATTTTCTCTGTGTGTGTATGTGCTTTCTTCTCATGCAATCAGGCAAAAATGTACACTCTGTATGCACACATGTTTTTGATACACAATGTGTTTTTAAAAAGGAATGCACACTCATTGTGGCGCCTGCCCGTTTACGAACAGAGCCTACATCACATATACGTACTTTCCAACCGTATGGAAAGTATTTTTCTGCCAATAGAAGTAACATGCCTGACTTGCCGAGAAGTGTCTACGTCATTTGCTCCCACAGGTAATGGTGAATAGAATTTGATTAGAAAAGCCATTGTACTCTGCATGTCTGAGTGGAAAAAGCAACCAAGAAGCAGCTGGATTTGCAAGCAAGAATTTGTTTTTTTAGTGGAGCAGTCTGTGCCCAGCCTTCCCACGGAGCAAACCATTACAGAATCACCCCCCCATGGAGGCGGATGCAATCAGAGTATGCCAGCCCTACCAGAGTGGTTAGCATTGAGTCCTACCACCATGGCACATGTGCTCTGTGTTATGAAGCAGAGGCAAGATGAGTTATCTACTTGACAATGATTTTCTTCAGGCAGAGACAATTTTGTAGAGACCTTTGGGTAGATTTGGTGACCACCATTTACTGGCCAGTGGGATCTGCCCAATTATAATACAATTTGCTGTAAAGGCTGATACTTAATTACACAATATGCCTGTAAGTGTTTAAAAGGTAGATATCACTGGCAGCAGAGGATGAAGTTTTCAGGTTCTGCTCAGTTAATTCCTAGGCCTTAACAATCATGATGTGGCCTTATATATAGGACATTGCTACTTCCTGCTTAAATTAGGCGATGAAAGGGACTGCTTGCCACTGCTTGCCACATATAAAGCACCCTGAGAAAATAAAACCCAAAAATACATCATATTGATCATCAACCTTCATAAAATGTATATTTGTACAGAGCCATACTAAATGTATTTTAAGCAGCATTGCACAGCTATCACATTACACTAGCCAAAACAGACAGCACACCTGATATAATTGGTGACATATTTGAAGGATTATGTACTCACTTTAATAAATCCCCACAAAACACATGCATCTCTATCTCTCTCTCTCTCTCTCTCTCTCTCTCTCTCTCTCTCTCTCTCTCTCTCTTTTTCTCTCCCTCTCTCTTTCTCTCTCTCTCTCTCTTTCTCTCTCTCTCTCTCTATATATATATATATATATATCAGAGCACAATCTGTTCAACAGACTTCTGTCAGGAACTTGGATATGGTCACTGGTGTCATTAACCGTGTGTATAGTTTTCTAATGTGTGATGTCATACATGATCATGCATGCCTTTTGGGCCGTAATCTCGAACGCTGTCGGAGCGGAGGTCTGCTCCCGCGCCATCCTCGTCGCCAGTGTTAAGAGGCGTGGGGGTGTTGGTGGGCCCCACGTTGTCACACAATCATGCGCTCCGCATTCACACAAGGAGACACGCCGGAGACGTGTTGCCATTCAGGTCCCCGGCGCAAACTGCCGGCGGGCCGTATTTATTTTCTCCAGCGCATGCGCAAGCCTCGTTCCCACTCGCACATGCGCACACTGGCGTATTACTACGCAACACCCATGGTTAGATATCACTACCCTGAACGGTGTTGTTTTGTATACCATGCAATTCATCAATTCTAATTACTGTCTATCAACAGTATGGGTGTTTTAGGTCCTTGCTACATTTAGCTACGCCTAAATGCAGTGACTATCACAAATGACTTTAATTACACAATTGTAGATATTCAGTTTTAATAATCACTCTTTAGGAGAATCATGCACTATTCTCTCATATCAGTCAACGAGGACGTCATTGCATTAGCTTTGATTTCACTGAGGGTCAAGGGCCTTGTTTTGTTATTTCCTCTGAATTTGATTTGGGTGAAATGATGCCACCCTATGTGATGTGTGTATGCTCTAATCAGCAATAAACCATCACTGAATAAGAGTAGTGTGGCTCTTAGCATCACATTCCCGTACAGCTGTTTTTCTGATACACATTCTTAACACTACTGCTACGACATCTGAATCATAGACTAGATGGATGGACAACTAGATCTCTCTCCCAGATTTGTTTGAGGCATAAGCTTACAATCACCCCATAGTTCAGTATTCCAGCTGCACATGACACAATAATAGCTTTGCGTTGGACTGTCAGCTTGTTTATGCAGCTCAAATGGAACATGCATGCATGTTTCTCTCTATCTAGACTTCACGAGCAAGCTGAACCCTAGCTTGTCTCCATAAATTGCTTTACCCAAAAGGCATAAATGAAGCAGAGCCTGGGAAGTCAGCGGTATCCACAATAGCAATATATTGTGGTTGGTTTTTAATCTTCTTTTTGGAAGTGTTGCTTTAGATTTGGATTTTTTTATTGACCCTATGAAATTTATCTGACGGTTATGTATGAATTCAATTTTGTTTGCACCAAATCGCACAACTCATCAGCAGAACCCTATTCTCCTCCTGGGAAATGAAGTACCTGACCGAAATTCACAACGATAGATAAAGACTGAAACCCACAACCAGACTGGGAATGCACACTGCGGTTTACCTTTTCCGTGCGTCACTTCTATCGTCCATGTACAATTCAGCGAATTTGGGTAAAACTCAGGGTAGCCAGGTGACAAAATGGTTCCACTGGGGCCTCTGACGTCACCGCCACATAGTGCTGGAAAAGAAACACAATGAATTCAGCGTCATTTTAAGTAGCGCAAGAGAGATTGTGTGTGTGTGTGTGTGTGTGCTCTAAAATGCAATCGATATGTTTAAATGTAGAACATGTCAAATCAGCAATATCCAGACGTTTCCATTCCCTTTCTAATACAGCTTATAGACAATCACATTGTATTCAAAACATCATTAAGGCAGAGGTAGCTTTTGCTTGAAATTAATGGTGTTCTCAGGGATGGGCATCATGTGTGGTAGCCAGTACTAGACAGGAAAGCCCAGATGAGGCTGCTTGCTATTGCCATTGGATGCATAGCAACCCCTTTATGTAATCAGTCAGACTGGTGATCTACTATGTGCAGGAATGCTAGTTGATATTGTTATGCCCCTACTCTTAAACTATGGGCCTCATTACAAGTTTGGCAGTAGCCTTTCCGGTAAAACCAGCAGGCTGCTGTCAAACTTGCAATTTTTTCCGGCACCCACGAATGGGCAATTACTGGATAATTACGGCCCCGCCGGACCTGGTAATTGCCAATTCGCTGGTGCCATAAAAGAATGCTCCCCATTCCCGTTTGAGCCCCATTGGGCTCAATGGGAATGGGGAGGTAGGATGCACCGGCACCGCTCAGAATGGTGCCGGTGCATCCGACATGCTCTGCACGCAGGCCAGTCCTGGTGGGCGGGAATGCACTTGCGAGTAGAACTTGTAGTTTGCCGGTCCGGTAACAACGGTACTGGCAAGCTTACTGGTAGCGTTGTTACCGGACCGGCAAACTTATAATGAGGACCCTGTGTATTCTCATGCTCAGCCATGCTTGTGCAATACATATAGTTTATAATATGATGGCACATGATCTGTTTCACGAATAATCCGATGCCTCCACCTGGAATATGATAAGTGTGTGTTGTGGTTCTTCTGCCACCAATATGATTGTAAAGAAATAACAACAGTGCTTGCAGGTGTTTTTAGGTCGTCCATGGTTTTTAAAGATAGCTCGTTTTTATTTGTAAGGAAACTCGCATCACGATCTCACAGACACCCTGTCAAAACTGTGCATTACATACAAGAAGACCAAATGGGACCTCAATAATATTACCCCAGCACAAAAAGGTAAACAGTGGGACTGATTTGCAAAGCGTTTTTCAATGAGATATTTTCATTTGTAAATCAGGCCAATTGGCCCTGATTACAAGTTTGTTGGTCTGTAAAACAGTGCCGGTAACAACAGTTACTGGCACCTTTTCTGGACCTGCAAACTACAAGTCTGCCGGTAGGATCTGTGAGCAACTGGCAGGCCTGATCTCCAAGTAGTTCTGGCCCCTACCGGCATATTTTTTAATGAAGCACCGGCACCATTAATAACGCAGCCGGTGCTTCAGGGTTACCATTCCCGGGGTTTCCTACGGGACTCTATGGGAATGGGAACTTACCGGCTTTCCGCCCGTAACATCCTGGTATTACCGGGATATCTGGCGGTGGAAACGCTAAGGTGAGTCTGCCAGTAACCCGCTGGTGCTACCAGAAGATTACCGGCAGACTCATAATGAGGGCCAATGACTCTAACAATTAATATCTAGTTATAAAAATCATATCTAAAGGTAAGAAAAATTAGTGTTTTAAATAATCTAAACGTGAACTGGGAGAGGGGATGTAACAGGGATAATATGGAAACTCAGGAGGCATCAGTGAGGTTTCCTAAAACTCGGTTATGCAAACTGTACTTCTCCAGATGTCTTGGACTATGAGTCCCTTGATCTCCCATCATTGGCTATGCTGTCTAGAGCTGATGGTAGTTAAAGCCTGAAACATGTGAGGAGCCACCAGTTTCAGACCCCGGTCCAGGGATCCCTTTGGGGTGTAAGAGAAATCTCAAAAAATAACTGCGCATCCTAATGTGCAGAGGGAAGCCACTACGTGGGAATCATAATCTTGAATGCCAGAAATGTGCGTGGGAAGGACTGTAGGCTTCACCTCTATAGGGTTAGCACGCATCCTTTGCAAATCACGATAAGTAATAATGCTTTGCAAAAGGGATGGCGATCCTGAAAAGTGCAGGGTTCCCAGCTTTGCTGTACAGTTTTGCATTGCTATTCCTTCAACAGGGGGCAGAAATGTAAAGTCTGGCATTGCAGAAGGTTGTCTCCTGTTCCCCACTTCCAAAACCCATGTGGGCGGGTGGAAAGGGGACTGGTAACATCAGGAGGACTCCACTCCTCTCTCTATGCAATGTCTGGCAGCAACCAATAGCATCGTGTTGACACACAGTAAAATATTGAGTTACTCACAGAGAGCCGGGCAGTGCAGAACTTGTGCTCACAACTCTTCCCTCTCAAAACAAGCAGATCCCTTTTTGATAATTAGGGGATCTGTGTATTGACATGCAACGTTGCACAATTGTGTTTGCACGCCATTTGCCAAACAGCTCTTTTTCATATGTAAATATTCTACCCTTTAGAGCTCTACTCACTTAACCAACCATTACATAATAACTACCATCCACGGAGCCAGGAGGCACTTATTTCAACCTGAGGTTACATTCCAGGTAAAGTGGCATTACAGAGGGTAATTACACTCTCTCTGGACTCAGTCAGGCAGAATCAAGAGGTCTAAGGGAGTGCAGGAGACACCAGGAGGATAGCCTTTTGGTGCATCCATCTGAGAAAGGTACTAACTAGTCTTTGCCGTGGTAACCCACATGTTTAGGGGTTCAGCAAGACCTGCCAGTACCACTGGTGAAATGTGACCGACTGTATAGCGGGGTCACACCAGGAAACTTTTTCCTGCTGGAGGCAACCGCCCCTCTGCCTTGTCATACTTACACAATGAGATGTACAGACTTCTCATTAGAAGCCCGTGCTAGTGCCAGCATCCCTGTCGCGACCTTCCATGTAATGGTGCTGCTGATGCTGCTTAAAGTAGATTACATTGTAAACATTAACAATTAATTTAATTTCTAATTGAAAGGCTATGCAATACCCTGAAAATGTTCAGCCGGAGAAGGAAGACCTGTCTTCCATGCTCTTATTCAAGTTCATTGCAGACTTCTACAATACTAAACACAACATGGCTGTTTCGGAAATGTGTATTAATACACTGGTTATCGAGGTAGTCCATGCCTTGAGCATGGCAGCCTCTGACCTGAGTACAGTCGACCTTGTTTTGAACTTCAGGATTGCCTATGTAAAACCACTGGCAGTGACATGCTTTTACAAATCGAATTTGATGTGTATACCGCCTGACAATGACTCACTCCACAATAATCTTATGTAAAGGCACCTTACTGCCTCCACTCTATGCCATTGCCTTCTTCGTAAGTCATTTCTCGTGAGTAATTTCTGTTTAGAATGGCGCCCCGTCCTTCAATAAACATAAACACAGTATGCAATATAATTCATAGTCTAGAATAAAAAAAAAAAAAAACATCGCAAGTGTTCATTAAATACTAATTGCAGCTATACATGTTTGCCTACTTGTTGTAGTTTTGTGGTCTGGCAAGTCGAAGAGAGTTCTTCACATTCTGATATATTTGCTTACTGTTCACAAAATGTGCTATGCAGTAACGCACTGCTCTCCACAATCTGAATGAAATTGTATTCATACATTGTTTTTGGCAGTTGTGCTGTCAGTGGGATTACTCAGCAAGTTCTTCCCCTTTCAGCCATCAATCAGAATGTTTGATTGATTTTTTAATTGAACATGTTGCATTAAGCCAAAATGCAGGCCATGCATTCCTCTGCCAACCACAATGAAACAACAGTGCTCGTTTATGATTCTTGAAATAAATGTAATTTGAACCTATTATTATTGATGTTCGCGTCATAAAGTAATGAAACATCAAAAATTAATCAAGTACTTGCACTAATACATTGTGTTCATGCTTTTCTAATTAACAATTTAATTTATAGTCCTTAACAGGAGTTCACATATAATTCACTTTCCTAGTTATTTCAACATAACGACACAGAGGATGTAGTAGAACCCAACTTTAGGAATTTGAGGCAGAGAGCGTGAAAGCGAATAGAGAAAAAGAGGAAAGGTAGGTCGAGTGAGTCAGAAAGGGAGATAGAGAGAGAAATAATGCAATTGCAAAGAGAAGGACGTGTTAGTGATGGTAAACAGTAGAGAAAACAAGAGAGGAAGAGAGTGATTGGGAATAAATGTTTACATGATCTAGAATGATAAAGGCTTAGAGAACATAGAAAGACTGAAAACGAGAGTAGAAGAGACAGAAGAATAAAAGTAACAGATTGGAAGAAAGTGGAAGAGAAAGAGAGAGATAAAGAGAGAAATAAAATTGGAGATCTATGTGAAAGATAGGATTTCTAAGGAGAGAAATAGTGGACATGAGAGTAAAGGGGAAGAGAGAAAAGGAGCAAGTCAGATTAAATTAAATATAGAAAGAAAGAGGTAGCAGAAAATGACTGATCAGGAGAGTAAGATAGAGGAGGAGAGAGAAAAAGAAAGAATGAGAGAGCAAGAGATTAAGATGCATAGATAGAGTTAGAGAGAGGACATTTAGGAAAAAACACAAATGAAAGTGAGAGCGCTACAGAGAGTTAGAGAGAAAGAGATTAAAGGTATAGAGGAATGGACAGAAGTACACTTTTAGCAGTGGGTGCAATGGACACAGTAGCATTACACAATTACCAGTCAGCAAGGACAGGACTCTATGAATATAGTGTGCTGGAAATCTGGTGGTTAAGAACAACTAGGCGAAGGCTGTGGGTCAATTCTGTGGGCCATTACTCCAGCACCCAACAAGGGGGGGGTAGCCATTCATACCCCAAGGTTTATCCAGGGTGCACATTGTTCAATTCATCTTTTTTGGAGATATGCTGCGTGCGTATTGTGTGAGCCAATCCCCCCTGCCAAAACAAGATGTCTGCCAACATAGGAAAAAGGACATAGTCCCTTTTCCATTTTTATGATGGTGGCCACAGGTGGAAGGAGTGCCGGGAACGAAGGACAGAGCTTCGTTCCAGCATGTAATAGTGGAGCGAGGGAGAGGGGTGGTGAAATTGTAAGGTTTGTTTTTGTGGGTGGGGGGAAGGTGGGGATGTGGCGAGACAACAGGGAGAGGTCCCCATTGCCTCCCCAGGATCAAGATGGCACAACCAGGGAAGGGCCTCATGTGGCTGTAAAAAGTGGGTGGAAAACAGGGTATTCTCATTCACTTTTCCAGCCACCTGATTGGCTGAACACACTTCCCCAGGTGCAAATGTACATTCAAATAGCTTACCTGTGTTTGGTTCTCAGCCCAAATGTTGCCTAAAAAATCCTTGGTATTCTGTACTGGTTTACTGTAAGATTAGATATATGTGAATTTAGGGTGAGGAGACAATCCAGGAACTGAGTATTATAACAAGACAGGAAGTAAACAGGAAAGGACATCAGTGGGCAGTGAACACTAGGTCGTTGACATTTTTTTGCGCGTTGACCAATCTACTTCTTATAGATATGCATCATAATATCCTTTCACAATAGCAGGACAGAACAGGCAAATGTGATCTTCATCAAGATAAAGACTAGCAATCATGGGGTTTAGACAGAGTCTGCTTGACTTTAAATACTACATTTTTCTTTAAACTTCATGGTGGTGAGGGAGTGGCTCCTAAAGTTAAAGAGGCTGGTGGAAATGGTGACTATTATTTCCAGGTATTGTGATGCATTCCAATTACTCCTTTGTTGCTGATGCATCATGCATTTACAAATTCAGTCTTTCAGGGGCAGAACATCCAGTTCAATTATGTTTGTAGGGTTACATTTTTGTGCCCTTATGCCATGTCCCGGACAATCTAGCCACTGTCCATGGCCACAGGTTATACTTCAGTCACCAAAGGTATATCACTATTTTTTGTACCTACATTATGCTTGTTTTCATGTCCCTGCCAATGCTCCTTACAAAAATTTGCTGGACATCCAGCCATGTTTTATTTTTTCAAAAGTGTCAAAATGTACGTACATACAAAAATCATATAACTTAACCCCCACTTGACAAAAAATCCATTCAGACTTTGCAGAAACATTCAAGGTTGAGTCTCAAATGTTTCTGAAAACATTTGTCTACATTCGTCATACAGCAACAAAGTTATAAGCCACCAAAAAATGTTGAGATCCCCTCTCATTTCACAGTACCCTTTTGCAAAAATTCCACCCAACTGTGTGAAAACATTTATATCTAGATCTAAAGTGTTTTTTCAAACCTTTGTGCTGATTCATCAAAATGTGCAAAACCATTTACATCAAGATCTCAAAAATATTGCAAACTTTTGTGCACATTCTTAAAATGCCACCAAATTTATAATCCTTTACAATATGTTGGGATCCCCCTCTAATTGTGTTCTCTCTTGACAAAACAGCACCACACTTTCCAAAACCATTCAGAATCAGGTCCATGATGACATTCCAAAATTTCATGCAGTTTCATTGAGTGGCACCAAGTTTATAAGCCATCCAAAAACTGTTTTTCATCAACCGCAGAATGCAGAAACAAGCATAGATTCCCCCAAACATCTAAGATGTCCGCTAACATCACAGGACAGCCCCAGACTGTTTGCAAACATCGGAGAAGAAAACACACCAGTTCTTTGGCTTTTATGGCTTTTTAGACCATGTCCCATCTTCATCACCCCTCACCTCCCAAGAGATTGCAGTACGTTTGACGAGTGCAATATTGTCATTTTTTAATGTTTTTAATGCGATGTTCGCGGACACCAGTGCCTGTCCACAAATCCAACATTGCGGCGTTTCCAAAAATCTGACGCACTTCATGCTTTTCACCATCCAATCAGCAGTGCTTATTGGATGGTGAAAAGTGTGAAGTGGGCCTGATGCATGTGGAACCCAAGTCCCATCTGGACCTATCGGAGACCCATCTGCGGACCGAAAAGGGAAGTGAGTCTGCATACCGAACACAGATATCACTTTTTCTTTTACCTACTTCTTGGTCATTTAAAAAAAATATACTGGATGGATGTACACCAAATTTACGAAAGCACTCCTTTGGGACCAAGCCTCTGCTCCTGCCGCAAATTTGGTGAAAATCCGTCTAGCGGTTTGGGCTGTAGGTGTGAGCAACATTTTTTTTCCATTGCATCTATGGGAAAAACTTACATTTTGGGACCGCCTATAACTTTGAACCTCCCCCCCCCCACCACCACCTTGACAAAACCTCACTAATCTTTGCAGGATCAATCTGACCGGGCCATATACTTTTTTTTGCAAAGTTTCCTGATGATTGGTCCAGGGGAGGCCAAAGTTATAAGTCACCCAAAAAGTGTTCTTCCTATGGGTTGAGCCACTTAACCATAACAACAGGGCTCCAACAGCTGGCTCTGTAATATATGGTTACATGTAAAAGCTTTAAAACCTAGTTATGTGTCTGTATCTGAATCTCTTAAAACACATTCAACTGCTACCATCTGTACATTGGGGGAATGACACACCATGTTGCACCATTTTGTCTGTCGCATTTAATTTTGCACACTATGGTAGAGCCATAAGTACACAACAGATCTGGATAGCACCGCACTGGTGTCCAGTCAAAGGGTTGAATACATTGATTCAAATTAGTTTTGAATCAAAAGGACTGAAAACTAAAAGGGTGAATGCCTTTTTAAAAAAGAAAAATGTTTTGGCTTCCGGAAAAAAAGTGTTTGACTCGAAACTATTGCATTCAAATCAATTGCAGTCAACCCTTTCACCTACAAACCACCGCACTACCACCACTGAACCACCACTGCACAAGAATTAGATGTGTCTTCAAAAGGGATCAACTTGTGTGCTGTAGGCCATCCTGGACTTAAAAGACTTTTCCAGGTCCTTCCCGGGTCATGCAACTGCCCCCCATTTGTATTGATTACAATAACATCAGCCTATAATAGTTTTTTTTTGTATTGTCACTGATGCATGGGCCAAATCGGTTACTGGCAACAGAGAATGCATCATCTGTTTGGAAAAGAGGATTGGGTACTCAACATACAATTTCACTCAACCCACCTGGTGGGTTATAGTCATGTTCTACAGGCCCATTGTCTTTGAATTATGTGAAACCAGTAGGTACTTTTATGTAATTAATAGTGTTGGTGTAACAGTGATGTTGAATGGACTCTTTCTGGAGGCTATGTTCAGTGCCTAAAGAAGTCCCTTGCAATTCTAGGCAGATTTTGATCTCCATAAATTGACATCATCAACATACCTGTGGTTTAGTAGCCAATCAGTTCTTGGACTGGGAGAATAGCAGCACATTTGTGAAACACAGTCCCATACTTTTCTTAGAGGCTGGACTCCAGCATGAAGTTCAATATAAGAATGCAGTTCAATGCATTTATTTGTTTTTTTATTATGGTATGTGGGTCACCAGAAAATGGTATAATACATAATTTTTCAAGGTATTTCCACAATATGATACCAAAAAAACAAAAACAAAAAAAAACATGTTGCAGTTAAGCACTGTAAAGTAGAGGGACAAGAAGATCAGTAATGCACTGTTTAATAAGGGGTTATCAAGCATACAAGGTAATACATGGACTTTAACAATCCAAGTTCCCTTGTACATCAAAGGTGAACAATAGTGAAATCAAAGCGACTGTAATTAAGAGCGACCATTGGACATGGCTCTCGTTTATATTACCCAAAAAAGCTATTTCATTGATCATCACCAATCAACACTTACTGTACTGTACACGTGCTGCTCGTATTCTGGAATAACCAACCTATTTGGCATATGGCAATTGATCATTTTGGATATGTGATCAGCCAAGTATAGAATTTTACAGTTTTTTGGTTGACTTAATATACATTTAACACATTTTGTTGTTTTGCACAGTCTCTAGCAGAGGGTGCATTTATTGTGTGGTTCACTCAGCTCCTGCAATTACTCTCATTATGTAATACACATGTGTTTGCAACTCAAACACAAACTCTCCTTTAATATTAATTTCTCTTATGCAAGTCTACCACTTTGTCCTAAAAAAACACTATTGCACAACATAAGATAAGATTCACACCATTGGATAACAGTTCCCAGTCTCCTCAAAGTAGAATCTGACATACATTCTTTGCATAAAATATTGTATGCCTGAAAACTGGTGTTCTCTAGCACCATGAAGTGTCTCATGTGATAGATGCAATTACCAATAATGATCTCGTACCCAAATAACCAGACAGAATCAAAAATGATGGTAAAGTACTATTTTATTATCAACATAAAATAAAGTAGGGCAATCTGGAAAATAATGGGCAGTAATTTACACACTCACACCCAAATGTGATTTATACAAAGGTTTTATGCATCGATGTGTGTCATATATAATGTCATCCTATGTGGAAAACTCTATTGAAATGAGGGGTTGGTTAAGGGAACATATCTTCCTATGGTATACATAAGTGTTAATAGCTTAATTGCCTGCCCCTTATCTGGAGGGCATGCCTTGAACTACCTCCAAATACGTATGAGTCACATGCCCCAACACCTCACCACACCACCAAATATCGGCTATGGTGCAATAATGTTCAAAAAGCACTAGCAGACAAAATGTCCCTCCTACAAAATAAAAGTGAAGCCAAACAATCCATACTCAATCTTGATCTAGACCAACAACCCACACCCACAACCCGAGAACCATCTTTGCTCAATAAATTTGCACGTAGTCCAATAACTACAAAAGAAACCATTAATATCATTAAAGGACTCAAACCTTCTAGATGCAAAGGCAATACCTGGTCAGCCACATTGATAAAGGAATGTGCACAGGAACTAGCTCCTCTCATTACGCCCATCATCAATAGTTCATTCACCTCCAGCTCCATTCCGGATGACTTAAAAGAAGCTTGGGTGTTACCCTTATTACAAAAAAAATATACCTTAGGCCCTAATATCCCAACTAATTTTTGACATATCACGACAGTACCATTCCTTCTAAAAATCCTTGGCCATGCAGCTAATCTCCAGAGCCAACAATTCCTAGAAACCAACAATCAACTAGGACTAAGACAGTCAGAGTTTAGACCTGGCCATGGTACAAACACAGCTTTACTGGATCTAAAAATACAGACGCACCGATTCAAAGACAGAGGAGACATATGTATCCTTCTTCTATGAGACCTCTCGGCTGCCTTTCATCTGGTCAACCAGAATATCCTATGCGACCACCTCGAAACTGCATTCCTGTTCTCAGCAGAAGCCAACAAATGGATTGAATCCTTTCTTTCCAATCGTACAATGAGAGTCTTCTCAACCACAGAAGCAGTCTCCCCCATCCCAGTAACCTGGGGCATCCCACAAGGTTCAGGCATATCACCAACATTGTATAATGCATTTGCAAAGCTCCTCTTCAACAAACTAGATAACATGGGCATCACTTAAACTAATTACGAGGATGTTACGCAAATACTAATGCCAATAACAGGATGTCATGACACTGACACCCTAAACCTGAACAAAATCTACCCTGCCATCCAGGCCTTGATGGCCCAAAATGAATCATGCCTTAATGATGACAAAACAGAGCTTATCCTAATAGGAAATAAATCCAAACTTGATAACCTATGAAAATAATACAAATCCTTTAATATCAATGGAAACGAGATTCTGGTCGAAAAAGAAATAAAAGCATTGGGGGTCTACATTGACTCATCTCTCTCCCTCACCAGACAGGTGAATGCTGTTGTCTCAAATGCAGCCTATACTTCCAAACTTGTCAGATCCAGCAGACCTTTTCTCTCAACTGACAATAGGGTCACACTAGCAAGAGCCTTGATCCTTTCTGGGATATACTATTATAACTCACTATTCGCAGGCACTAGTATGAGTAACATCAAAAAACCTCAAGTTGTGCAAAATAACACGATCAGAGCAGCTTTGAAAATACCCAAGAATGAGCTTATCTCCTCTACCAGACGACTCATACACTGGCTACCCATCCACGACCGGATTAAATTCAAAATTCTCACGCTTACCCACAAATGCCACAAATGCCTGGCCAACAATGCTCCGACATATCTCAATAAACAAATCACCAGAACCCAATCCAACAAACCTACTCGCTCCTCCCGCTCCAACCGTATCACCACCACAATTGAGAAACTACCCATCCATGTGGTCATTCTAAAAAAGTCGCAAAACCAGGCTATTCAGACTAGACTCACAACAATGACTTACCCGTCACAAACGATAAGCAACATACTGATCATGCCGTCTTCTAGGACACCTGCTAAAGTCAAATTGTCATTACTAGCCTGCATGTCTTCCTGCATGTACTTGTCCTATGAATGCAAATACAAACTGTAACATGTAGCGAACATGTACCTGCCTTATGAATGTAACCGCAATCGGTAACATGCAACAAGTACATGTATGATGTACTAACACCTCAATTTAACCATATTCTTAAGTTCTAGCGCCTGATGCCCCTTGGCTAAGTGTGCTGTACAAATGCCAAACAAATAAAATAAATAAAGGATACTGATTATAGCGGAACAAACGGCAGTGGCTTGGTCTTTGCAACATTGTATAGCGTATTGTTACATAGAATCTATAATTGCTTGGCATGTTTTCCCAACCATGGACTTTTGGCTCGTTAGCAGCACATAAGCAAAACAAAACTCAGGTGCTGCAAGCAAGCCAGACTACGCCCTACTTTCCCAATTAGTCCATTTCTCTCATTAGTCAGGCCCTAAGCCAAGAGTTCTCCTTTGTATATGACCTCAAAGCCTGCTCTCTGTTCTGGGACATTCAAGAGACTGTAAGGACACTAGTATCTTTGTTTGCTGATTCACGTGTGATAAGACCACACATTTGTCCAATTCAACCTTCTTTTCACTAATTATTGATTCAATTCTGCTGGGTTCATTACACTTCTCTGCCTCTGGGCCCTTTCTCACTCCATATTACATTGGTTTTCCACATCTTCAATTGTCAAATACATGTCTCTTTCAGATTGGTTCTCCTTCGCTTAATCGAAGAGAAATATGTCCAATGTACATGGCTCATCCTTTTGACTCCCTTTGTGTCTTGCAATTATTCTTGAAATAGCATAGGTGATGCCAGACCAATAGACTCCTCTTTATTCCTCAGACAAAGCTGTTTTTTCCAGCGTCTGCTGACTCTGCTGCAAAGTACTGTCTCTCAGTTAGATTCAATAGTTTTAATATGAGTCTGACATACATCTTTCCATCATGGCCACTCTAGCCATGTTATGCTTTCCTCTGCATCAAGCTTCTATATGTCTCATCTACCTTGTGTTTCTGTGTCTACATTTATTAATCAACAGGTCACTTTATCTTATTTTCTTTGCATATACAATTTCTTCATATTCGATTACATGTTTTTCGTGTTACATCAGATCTTTATCCTTTGAGTATTTAAATATTGTTTCAGTGAGTCTCAGTATCTCTCCTCTATGATATGATATGATATGATATGATATGTATAACGCGCTTAATACCCAGAAGTTTCTAAGCGTGGACCCGGGGATCGAACCTGTTGTGCTTCGTGTCGTCTTGCTTCCAAGGCGAGCACGTTGCCCCTGAGCTATCCTTCCAAGACTATGATGTCACTCTGTTCTTGCCAGATTTCAATTATAATACTATGATGTCCAATGGTGTGTGCAGACATCCTTCCACCATCTCAGTGCGTGGGTACATTTGATACAGTTGTCTGAGTGCATATCGTCTCTCATACACTAAATGTGGTATTGGGATGATACCTAGTGGCCCACATAGGGTTCTTCTCCTACTGTTCCAGTTTAATGGAGGTGAGGGGGCAAAGAGTAAACATGGCAAAAGGAAATCCCACGTTCTCCTCTGGGGCTCCTCAAGAGCTCCAATCATGCATTTGAGAGTTCTATTAAACCTCTCAACTAAGCCATTTGTTTGTGGATGATAAGCTGCTGAAAACATATTGGAGACCTCACACTCCTTCCACATGGCTTGCATATACTTGAACATGAATTTGCTACATCTGTCAGACACAACTTTTTTAGGGATGCCAACCCTAGTAAAGCCTTAGCAATTGACCTGGCAGTTACTGTCTTCAGTTGGATGTCGTCAGGATTTCTGGTGGCATGTTCAACTAACACCAGAATAAACGTGCTGGCAGAGGATGTTTGAGGGTCAAGGAGACAAACAATGTGAATCCCTACCCTCTCAAATGGTATACCAACTACTGGGAGTAGTATCAATGGAGCCTGAGTCGATGTGCCACTTTTACCAGAGATTTGGCAAGTAGCACAACTCCTTTAGTGACCTTCTACCTGGACCCCCATCCTAGGCAAATAGAAGTGCATGGAAACCTCTCCTTAGTCTTCTTGATACCAAGATGACCTGCAAGGGGGACCCCATGTGCCAACTGCAGGATGAAGGGTCTCACCTGAAGGGGGACCACCAACCTCCTATTGTCTCCTTCAGTGGACTCTATGGGCTCACTATAAAGTAGGCACCTACCAAAAAACTTTGTGTTTCCCAGGAGGCTCACACTCAGTCTGAGAACAGGCTTGTCTCATAAGGCTTTTCAAAGATCGGCACTCACGTTGGCCTTTCCTGAATTATTCCATTCTGGGAGCCCCCTTCTGCAAGTAAACTATGCCACTCAGAGTGGTCATGGGGGCCAAATGCTTCAGGCAGTTCCTATCCTTGTGAGGTTCAGTAGTTTGGCTAAATGCCTCCACCCGAGTAGCAGGTGAGTTGGGGGGAATTTTGTATTTCCCTCACTTTGTTTGTTGATTCCTTTAGCCTTGGGTTTCCCCTTTGGTTGATATCCTACAATACCTAAGTCTCTGAGAATATTTCCCAACAGTACTCTCCCAGGGGCTTTCCTGTGAACACTTACAGGTATGCTGACTTACAGGTATGCTGACTAGTGAACCATTCACAGCTAGAGTTGCAAGCATAACTGGAAACTTGAGAAGGGGACCATCAGCTAACCTAGTGGGCACCAGAGGGGCTCTGTCCAGCTTCTCAATATTTACCAAAGTGAAATCCACTACGGTTCTGTTGACACCAGTGTCCCTGATGACAGATGTCTCTAAACCATCCACCAGGACACTATCCTTGAAGTAATGATTGGTATTGTCAGGGATGGAGGCATATGCCTCAGGCATTCTATGTTACCAGGATCACAGGAAAACAAAAACTACTTTTGATCTGAATAATCCACTATGAGGTCTACCTTTTGTTGTATGCTCAATAGTTAAATACCACTCTTTCATTTGTTGACAAATGATGGTACCCCACCCCCCCTGTGTTTGTGTACCGGCTATATTTAGTCACACTCAGATCATTTAGGGATTTATGCTTCATCATACTTCTCCTGATGTTGAGGGTTGTAATTAATTAAACCAACCCTAATTCTAAACAGATGAATCTACCAGTGTTCCTTGGGGAAGGCCTGATGCCTGCCGCATGATGTTACCTTCCAATGTCTTAAGCCACAACACTTCCTTTTCATTAAACTATTTCAAGCCGTTTGAGATACTTAGGACTGAGCTTGAATGATACACCATTGATAAACCTTTGGAGGAACAGCCTGCCTTAGTTGTGGCAACCTTTCTGATCACCCAAACTTACAAAAAGCTCTGTTAGTGATATATTTACGACTGGCTTGAATTGAGCAGGTTGAAGAGATAAGGGCATCTAAGTATGATACACCATTGATAAACCTTTGGAGGAACAGCCTGCCTTAGTTGTGGCAACCTTTCTGATCACCCAAACTTACAAAAAGCTCTGTTAGTGATATATTTACGACTGGCTTGAATTGAGCAGGTTGAAGAGATAAGGGCATCTAAGTATATGAATATATGTGTCTACTTTTTCTATCGCTTCGCCATCTATTTTCCACAAAAAGTCAATTCCGTCACACTTCCCTGATATTTGTCTTGCACTTGTATAATTCTAGCCTGTTGTTTTTAGAATAGGAATACATTGCTATCAGTGCCCTTTGCAAACTGACTGGCGCTCAATCAATCAAAACTGTATTGTCAGCACTCAATAGCCACCCTACCCACCTATAGCCTATTTTGGAGGGAATGTATTAGAGGTGTCCAGTGCTGGTCCTAGATTGGCAATGTGCAGATTAAATAGCGCTGGCACCAGCGTGCAGTCTTGTTATAGACCATTACTGCTATCTACATACTCTGTCACAAATCCCTCAATTCTGGTTCTGACGGCGACTGACATCCCAGTGTATAATAACCTTATTGCATAAGGAGATCTTCTTCGATACCCCAGCTTAGTAGTTTGGACCAGAGCCTTGATCTGTCCACTGTATCAAAAACTTTGAAGAAATCAATATGTGGAATGTACAAATTCCTATCCTTTTGTGCCAGCGTATAACAAATTTAATAGAATAAAGCCATATATTTTGATAGGTGACCATTTTATTCTCCATAATCCTGCTTCTTGGTTAGAGAGTATTTCAAATTGATCTACCCAGTGGTTGAGACTTTTCAAAATTAAGTTACACAGTAATTTCCCTGGATCATCTAGCATAGCTTGTAGCCTATAATTAGCAACTCATGTGTGGTCTCCTTTTTTGTACACTGGAATTGGTATGGATTTTTTCCAGGACAAGGGGATAATACCTTGTTTGCTGATTTTTCTGAGCTTCCAAGCTTCCGTAGACTTGGTATCCATATCTCTGGATTGGCCCTCTGTGCCTTATTGGATAGGCCATAGGATTGACCATGGCTTCGCAAGCATACTCAAAAGCAGTCAGCCAGTCCACAATGTCATTTTCCTCATCATACAGACTGGGCATATCTTTAGGAAGTCTAGAATGTGAGGAGGAACCAGAACCATTTCCAGATTCCCTTGAGGAGCTGTTGGCAGCTTGAAGCTTAGCAAGCTACCACTGATGTTCCCGATCTTTCTGTTTTCCCAATGTTTCCATCTCCAGTTTTTCCAGGTTAAACTCAAGTTCTTGTTCTGGTTTCTGTCTCTTGAAATCTAACACAGCCTCAGCTTCAGAGGAAATAGAGGACACAGGGGATTGAGCCTCACTATCATCCTCATCCTCTCTCTCTAGGATGGCAGCAACAAACACACCATGACCCTTACTGAGAGTAGTGCCAGAACCTTCTGCACTATTATAAGGTGGAAGAGGTACAATCCTATTTTCTTGCCAATCAATAATCTTTTGGATTAGTTCAGGTCATGTGCCAGAGGCAGTAATGCCCCGTTCTGCACATAGCATTCTTAATGTTTCTAATTTAGACGCACTCAAAGTAATAGCAGTGACTGATTCCATTCTATAAGTTAATTTAATTGGTTTACAACTACTGGCTAACAAAGGTCACTGTGTTAATGTGTAAATGTAATCCACTGCCACACCAATGTGCAGCACCCAAGTACCTCATTGCTTATCCCACCGCTGAACACCAATTAGTTAAAATGAATTTGTGAACTCTGTTCTAGTGTACAGATATTCAGGAGGCAATCCTAGTTTATTGAAACAGGGAACACTTCTGCAAAGTTAGCCAGAACAATTCAAGCTAGCTTGGAGAGCAGTCTGAGGAGTAGTGAGGGTGATCTGAGGTCCTGGATGAGTGCACACAGTAGGATGCAACAATTACCCTTAGACAGCAGTATATCAAAAATATACCATTTATTAGGTCCAGAACAAACAAAGGGGAATCATGAAGAACACAGCAATACAAGTATTTATACACAAACTATTAAAATATATTTACAGTCACATTTCGGTCAAAGCAGTAAAGTTTGGATTCCCGCCAAAACCTGTAAGGATCGAAAGTACACAACAACGTTATCACAATGGCCAACTCCAGAAATGGAAATCCATAACTTAAGAAGTCCAGCCTACGAAGATCGGAGCTTTGTGCGCAATGTTATGTTTGTGCGTAAAAGCGCTTGTTGATGTGTAAAGTTTACAAAGGAAAACATTCAATGGGAAGGAAAAGGACACTGGAGTGTGAGAAATTTGGTTCCAAGATTCAGAAGCAAGTCTGCTACGGAGAAAAAAGCTGTCCCCAACTTTTGGACCACTATAGGGAGCAACAGCCACACAGTCAAGGCGAGGACCACAAGGGATCCTTTGTAAGTAAAAACGGTATGGATGAACTAGAGGCCATCGATAAGTGGTATGATTACTCACCATTCTTAGCTAACTCCAGGTTCAAACTTGGAAGGTTTGAAGACGTTTGCCTGGACTATGACATCCCCTCCTTGGTTATGCTTCAAAGTGCTGATTTGCTCAGGAGCTAGATCTCTCGTCACAAATAGAGGACAAAGAAAGCACTGATGAAGCTGGTCTCGGGATACTTGAAGAAAGGCAGAAAAGTCACCAGCAGCGACCACCACTATCGTACAGTGATACAGGAGCACCCAAGTATTGCAGACTGAGGCACGCTTCTCTCTCATGGCCCAAAGCAGTAGGGATAACTAGATCTGACTAGAAGGTGCTAGGGCACAGAAACGCAAGGACCTCAGTGTGCGGTACTGTAATGTACTTTGCACACTGAAATACAGTTGCCAAAAGTCGCAACAAAGTCATAAGACTAATGGAAAACATGTTTCCCAGTACTGACTGTCAGAAGGCCAGAACAATGCATTAAAACCCAGTGGAATTGAACTGAAGGCTGTGCTCCACTGGCAATAATTCAGGACAGGTGGCTGAAACAAAAGCAAATGTTTGGCTGGTCCACAAATATAGAGGTAAAACATCAGTAAGCGAAACTGTACCTAACAATCCCTACTCCACCTTCCATTTATTCTGCTCCTTGCTACATTGTGTGGAATCCATGCCACGTCCAAAACTGGTGAGTTTTGGTTATTGGTGGCAGCAAGCAGGGATTCTAGTTTGGCCTGTCTGAGCAGAGTTTGGGGCTTGTCACAGACTGCTGGGCAGACCTCTGTGTGAAGTGAGAAGGGATTCTGACTACTACCAGGAACAATTCCCGAGGAACTCCTGACAAATGCCTTGCCCTGCCTTGTCGAGTCCTGGCGTTGACAGGCAAATGTCCCATCAGCACGGTGTGCATAGCACCTGAGCATGTTAGAGTGAGTTTTGAGGCCTCTCTCATGCTCCTAACCAATAGAATAAAGAATGTGAATGGCTGATTGTGGGCCTTAGATTTCAAGCTGGCCACTTCTATTTGAGGCAGAGAGAGAAAGAGATTGAGAGAGAGAGAAATGAGCTAGTTGGCGTTCAGAGCTTAAAAATTGGGCCCTGACTGCAAATGGGCCTGGGGTAGGAGTGCGGTTTGCAGGTTGTTTTGCCTTGTACGCCTACTTGGTTCTTCTCCTGACTCATTGATTGCCCTCAAGTTTACCTACTAGCTTACACTACACACACAACCCCCCCACAGATGGCCCCACTGTACTACTTGTTACACTAACCAAGCCCCAAATAAGCTCCCCTTTTTAGCCCTCTTTTACTCACCCACAACAGCTGCTAACCAGACCAAACGAGCTGTAGTCAATCACAACCTGGCCTCTTCCCCATGGATAACATATCCCCATGTTTCTACACCCAATCCAATCAGACTGACAATCAGGAACTGGGTACTTGTAGCATCCACCCATCAAAGTCACAGGTTCCACATTTGCCTTTCCATTATCCCACTAACAAACCCATCCCCTCTGTGTTTTTCTTACAGAGTGAAGTGCAGCGAGGCCACAAACAGTGGGAGACAAGTGCTATATAGACCACTTACATCACATGCCTTTGATCAAAAATGTAGTTCTGTATATATATGCTGACAATGGAAAATGCTGATACAAACTTGAACACCACTGATAGATTAAATAAGTATATAATACTGCTAAAGATGTATCTATTCATGTCGGGAAGCTTTTCCAAGAGGTAGGATTACAGTTTATTTGCCACTGGGGCATCATGGTATGCCAGACTCAAACTAGTATATAATGCATAACTGAGTACATCTGCATATAGACTGTGATGCCAGCAAAATAAAGACTTTGGGTTCGATTCATGGAAATGTGCGCTGAAAACCCGCAGGGGGGAGCGCATTGAGAAGGACACTGCGCGAGCCTGCATGCAGAATCAAAAATGCTCATCCCGCGCATTCATGGAATTTACTACGCAAAGTAACTGTATTCACAAGTCGCACCTGGAACGCGCCTGATACGCCCTAATGCAAAGCATAAACAAACAGAACAGCCACCTTTGCATGCTCCCGCAGGTGCAAATATTCACACCCAGCAAAACAGGGCATGGGGTCCCCCGCAAGAAGGCTTGCATCTCGGGGACCAACCGCAGGGTCCCCTGTAACTGTTGGCGGCACCTGACAACCTGCGCATGAAAATGTGCAACTCGGTTTAAACTCAGAAAATCTGCAGGCAAAACCCTGTAAACCGTTTCTGCACCCCACTACACTGCACCCCTAAATCCAACATGCAAACCCAACTCTGTAATGCAAATTGTATGCACAAGTGTCCTTACCCATGCCTTTGGGTGAGGTAGTCATTGAGGGATTTACGTGGCCATTTATATGCTAAGAGGATGTGCAGGTGGTTCCATGAAAATGTGTCGTTTGGCACAAATGTGGGTGTGCGAGTAACTACCTGTTGCCCGTCCCTCATAATGGCCACTTGTTTGCATGTTCTTCCCCATTTTTAGAGTTCCGCCCCCTTCCCAGCCTTCTGCACAAACCACGCTCTGCATTGTGTCTCATGCAAGCCGCTCGACGGCTGGCAGAGATATGCCGAGTATGTGCAAACTCCACGCAAGTACTGGAAAAGTCCAGTGCATTCTATTCCATGAATCGACGAAGGGGATTTTGCACGCGGTTTGCCACGCAATTTCCCTATTTCCCATGCAAATAATTCCATTAATCAACCCCTTTATATGAGTGCAATGGTATCTCATTCTTTTCTTACTTGTTGTGCATTGTGAATGTGCAGGCAGTGATCTCTGGGAGATTTTTGGATCATGAACGTGGATGTACAATAATTATATCTCAAACGTGTATCTAGCAAGATAGAGGCGAATATGTAATGCATTAATAATAATAACAATGATGATTACACTTTATCCAAACTTAAACATCTAATCCTCTGAAGTGGCTAATACCAGGTGTTATTTGCTCTCTCTCTCTCTCTCTCTCTCTCTCTCTCTCTCTCTCTCTCTCTCCTTCTCTCTCTCTCTCTCTCTCTCTCAATCTCTCTGTTTCTCTATCGATATATATGAGAAAAAAGGATGTGCTGGGAGCAAGTTGAAAGTAGTAAATAAATCATAGATGTATATTGTTTTTTGGTATATGCCAAAGGAAAAACATACATGCACACAACTACTGAACAAAAGGACCTTGACCACCCTTAATGCTTGCAAATTAGAATCTGTTTACTTACTCGTTTCTTACATTCTCACTGATTATTATTTTGTAAACAAACAATGGGAATATGTGTCATTAGGAGAACATCTATATAAAGTTCCAGTATCCATTCACTGATCTAATGCTATTTATAAACATAATTAGGCAATCTGTGTTCCACTCTCATCACAGATTAAATAAAGAGCAAAGAAGCCTGGAAATTGACATTACAGCAGTATAACAATCACACATTGGATCAGTATTGATTGAGTGCAGATTGACGGCTGGAATACACAGACATATTTGTTGTTTATAGTTTTTCAAAATGCTTTTATTAAGCAGGTATTATTTTCAATTCTCAGACCTTCATAATTTGATGAATGCATGAGCTAGTTTAAGGATGTACAGTCTGTATATACTTTGCCATATCACCAATTCATATCTTGATAGAAAGGCATTTGGAGCAACAGCTGCTTATCTAAATCCCGGTCTTAGTTTAAAGTTTGCAATGCCCAATTGACTGATATTCCCAGATTGAATGCGCCCCTCCAAATCAAAGAGATCAATGCTGCAGGTTTCTGCCCATATCTCTGCTTGGAGATCCCACCCACCAAGGAAACTGCAAGGAATTGCCATGTGGCAAGGATGTTGACATTGGGCCTCATTACACGGTAGGTGGTAAGGGTTTACCGGTATCGGTAAGGGCACCGGACCTGGTAAACCCTTACCGCCTTACTACGTGGTCCCTTTGCGCGAGACTACCTTAGTGGTTGGTGTAGACCAGCCGTTAAAGTTGGGACCCGCAAGGGGACCTTCGTGCTAATTACGGTACCGCAATTTGCGGTACCGTAATTAGCTCCTTCCCCATTCCCATTATGCCACATGGGGCAAAAATGGGAATGGGGAAGGGCCATGGAGGAAGGAGGAATTACTGCCCCGCCAACCTTGGGGAAGGGCCATGGAGGAAAGGGAATTACCGCCCTGCCAACCTTGGAATGGGGTGGTAATTCCCCTTTCCTCCATGGTGGTACTGGTATGGTACCGGCGGCAACCAAGGTGCTAATAGCAGCATGGTTTACCGCCTTCCGTGTAATGAGGCCAATTGTGTGTGGGTGACATGGGCTCTCTATTGTTTCTTAAAATAGTACACCATGGGTGCACCAATCTCCATGTTCTGCAGACCCTTAAAAGGAGTTGACAACTCAGAAAGTGTACAGATTAAGACTGGCTCATTGTAAAAATGTTGTTTTAAAAAAAAAATCATGCAATAAATACTATTAAAAATGCAATGCAATCAAGCCATGTACAATGTTATTTAAAATACCAAGTAGAGGAAAAGAAAGCAAGACGAGGCACATGTCCATAATTGTGCCACTTTTCAGCCATAAAGGACATTAAATGACTCCCAAACCCATTAATACTCATTCTGGTCAGGTGAATACCGCAACAGATCATACAGTAGTCTGAAAGCAACAACAGGCCCACACACCACATATTGGCAGTAGGTCCCTTCTACTTCTACACCTCAAGTACTGGGCAATGTCAAATTTAGCAAATATTTCTGCCCTCATGTGTCAGAGTTGGTGGGTCCTTCCGAGTTTGACCAATGGCTTATGAAGGTGCAGCAGAATCATTGCTGGAACCTCAAACAAGCCAGAAGTATGTATAGTAACTGATCAACCTGCTTACTGTCCACTGTTGGATCAACCTCAACCACAAGTCTAAATTTGCCACCTGATTAGAACTACAGTCTACAATTTAATAGTTGTCTTTCACAAAGTCTCCTAAATCAGCGCTGAAAGTGTGCTGTCCAAAGCAGGAGAATCCTCAAAAGGTCTTAAGAGAGTGGGCACCCCTGCCATTACACCACAAAGCATGGGTTGGCATTTCTGCTGAACTGGTCTAAATCTAGCCAACCTTAAATTGTGAAACACTATAATTCAGGTTACTCATCACCAGAAGAAAGACCAAACTGTTCTGATATTGGTTAATATATATTGTTGGATGCATGTCAACTTACGACAATTGTCTTGATGGCATGCACAGTGACAATGGAATGTTTGCTGGTGTTGTGACCCTTTGTTTGATCCAATGGAAATGAGATCATGGCAACGTCTTGGACCAATAGCTCTGCAAGCAAGGTTAGTGTTGCTGAAACAGAAATACAATTGAATCCTTAACATGCCAAATGTGTGATGAAGAGCCAAATCAATTTACTTAATTGATGACTTGCTTTGTAGGGTGAAATATTGACATTTTCTAAAAGACATGGGGCTTGATTTACAAAGCGTTTTCAAAGGGGATTTCCCATTGAAAAACGCTTTTATAAATCAAGCCCTTGGACGTTACAGAACGAGTAGTCAGTAATCATGACCACATAATCTCACTGATGTGCAGAATCTGGACAATTACTGAGTAGACAGACCCGGTATGTTAAATCACAATTAGGTCAAAACCAACCATATGAGACTCACTTGGGACCTTTTAGAACAAAAGAGGGCATGTCCAGTGTGATCATAACTCAAACCTGAAAATACATACTGTCCTCACTTTCCTCTTCTTCTCCCTCTACCTCTCTCAGGCCTCCTTTGGCCGCTTCTCTGTCTCCTCTTCCTTTTCCCTCCTTCACTCTGACTACACCTGATGATGTCACTAGACAAGTCTGATCTATGAAAGTATCGTCCAAACAGGTGCTCCCTGATCCTCCAGAACCATCAAGGACCACATTGTCACCCTTGCAGCCTTGGCCCATTTCTGCAATAACTCTTTTGCCACTGGATCTTTCCCCTCTCTCATCAAGCAATCTCTTGTGCACCCCTGCCTAAAAAAGCCTTCTTCTGATCTTACATGCGCAGAAAACTATCGCCCAATTTCCATCACTCCTTTCCTGAGCAAACCCCTGCAAAAGCTTGCCATCTCCCAGCTTACCCTCCACACTTAGGGCCTCATCACGACTTTGCCGGTAACCCTTAAATCTGGCGGTAGCGCTATTACCGCCGGATTTAAGGGTTCGCCAAATCAGGACTTCGGTGGATTTCCCCCCAGCCCTTAGCTGGGGGGAAATCCGCCAAAGATTCACGCTATTACCGCCGGCGGGAAATCCGCCGGCGGTAAGAGCGCAAATTTTCCCCATTGAGCCCAATGGGGAATGGGGCATTCCCGAATGGGCTCAATGGGGAATGGGGACTCCCAAGTCCGCCAAAGTCGTGATCCCGCGCTATTAGCGCCGGGGGCTATGGCGGTCGCGCTAATAGCCCCCGCGCTAATAGCGTTACCGTTACCGCCCAAGTCGTGATGAGGCCCATAATCTGTTGGCTGCCTCCATGACCATCAGTCTGGTTTCAGAGCAGCCAGCGGCATGGAAACTGCTCTCCTGAACACTAGTGAAGATCTCCTCTATAACCTCAACTTCAGCTCTCCCTCTGTCCTCCTTGATCTGTCCTCTGCTTTCGACACAGTCAATCACACCACCTTGATCAATAGACTCTGTGTGAACCTGGGCATCATGGATCAAGTCCTGGCATTACTGACCTCCTCTTCCTCCTGGACCATCTCTCCCAGGTCCAACTTGGGTCCTTTCTCTCCACTACCTCTCTCTCCACATGTGTCCACTAGGGTGCTGTCCTATCACCCTGGTTCTTTAATGTCTATTTGGCTCCTTTAGCCCACCTGATCTCCTCCTTCTCTTCTAACTTTCATTTTTATGCGGATGGCACTCAGCTATATTTGGTACACCTTTAAAGATCTTTGCCTTAAGGCCATTGTGATAGAGATCCTTCTCATTGAGACCCCTGCTCCTGCTTTCCTTATCTCACTCTGGCTGCCCTCCTGGGGCCCTTTACCCTCACCCTCCTGTGAGGCAAAAAACCTTGGTGTCATCTTAAACTCCATCCTGTCCTTCTCTCCTCACATCATGGACTTTGGCAAAAAGGCCCACTTCCAGCTGCACCTCCTCAGAGGTATTCTGCCTTTCCTCACATTTCCCCCAGAAGCTTACTGTCTCCAGAGTTCTGCTTGTCTCCAGGTTGGACTACTGTAACAGCCTCCTTTTCAATCTTCCTATCTCTACTCTTTGCCCCCTGCAACAAATCCAGAACATGACTGCAAGACTTATCCTTGGCCTCAAGCCCGCGGACTGTATCTCTGTAGCCCTGAAATCTCTCTGCTGGCTCCCGGTGGTTGCAAGGATTAAGTGCAAGACCTTCTGCTTGTCCACAAGTCTTTCTGGGGACGGGGACCACACTACATCCAACTCTCACTTCCAAAATACCTTAATTTGAGATCCCTTGCCACAGCAAACTCCAACTCTCTGATGGTCAGACGCTTCTCCAGGTAGAGTGAAGGGGTAGATCTCTATCCATTGAGGTGCCTCCCTCTGGCATGGCTGACCTGGACCACCTGAATTCCAGAAGCAGCTCAAGACCCTCCTTTTATACTCTGCTTTCTCTCTCTCAATCTCTTGCTAAACTTACCTGTCTGCTGTGCCAATTGGTTGATTGGTTCCATCAGAGTCTCACTGGGTACCAAGCTCCTCCTCAACCAGTCTTCCTTGCATTGCCTTCGGGCCGACTGCACACTTATGATATGAAATGATATGACATTTATAACGCACCTATACACTAGTGTTTCAAGGCGCGGCGAGGCATGGGAGGGGGAAACAGAGGGGAGACAGACAACGATCTTACTAAGCCAGGTGTCATTCAGATCGAGAAAGTGCAGGGGAAGGGTGTAAAGGAAAATGCAGTACATAGGATAATTAATAACAAGATAAATAAAATAATGGCCAGCTGGTGACATGTGCAGGGTGAGTGCAGACAAAGTGCAGGTGGGGGAACTGTAGGGATACAGAAAACAGTCATCAGGTGCAGGGGTTGCCGGAGAGGCAGTGCAAGCATGCAACTGGCAGGGCATGGGCCCAAGATCAGGCGGGTGACCAGGTAACCCTGCACTAACAGTATCAGCCGGACTTCAGCAGGGGAGAGAAAGCAGAAGCAAAGAGGAAGGTTTTAAGGTGCTTCCGGAACCGAAGATGGTTCTCCTCATGTTTCAGGGAGGCAAGGAGGCTGTTCCAGAGGGAGGCCCCAGCTGAAGAAAGAGATCTACCATCAACTTGTTGCTTTGAGAAGCGACTGACCCTAAGGGAGTTGAAGGCGGATGAGTGAAGAGCTTGAGAAGGGAGATATTTAGGAAGAGAGAGTTGAAGATATTGGGGTGCCAGAATGCCTTGTGGACAATGTAAAGGGTTTTGAACTTAATCCTCACAGCCACTGGAAGCCAGTGCAGAGAAGGGCTGTAACTGTAACCCTTTCAGCCATCATGCACTTACCTAGAGCCGCGCTGTCCTGGCTGCACTTACCCGGAGGCTAAGGTACGGCTAAAACCACCATCGTACAGAACAAGGCCTGCAGTGAATGTGTGTGGGTATGCATTATTGTTGGGTATGTGACTGTACCCTTTTCCCAACACATCATGATTGTTTGCCAGCATACTGTTTTGTCTGTTTAGCAGCCAACAGGATTTATACATCTGTGGGAGTCTGAGTGTTGTGTCACTTCGTGCAAGAGGCATGGCGGAACAAAGCCAAAAAAATAGGTGATTGCTGGAAGGTTTAGAATAAATCTTAATCCCCTTGCAACTGCTTTGGGCAACCCTACAGACCATTGTACTTTGCCTGCCTAGTCATCACAGAACGCAGAAAGACGATATGCATAACAGGCTTGGTCAGAATATCCAGTGAGCGGTTATTAGGCACGTGTTGTGGCCAAATAATGTGTCAATGTATGCAGTCTTCTTAGTTGGATTTGGTATTCATCATGGCCCTCTGGAAGCAAGATGGTTCATTGGATATTTAGTCAGACATTTCACATTTGATCCAACTCCTGCCTGGTGTCAGTACTGTGCACTGGCTAATGTGTATTTGGGGGGGGGGGCATAATTGTGATGTGGCACCTTGCTGAGGCAAGTTCTTTTATGTTATATTTTTTTAACTCTCTTTATTGATTTTCATTTACCAAATACACAACTGTTCTAGGGCAAGTTTTGCATGGGAGAGGAGTGGGCATAGAGTGATGCATATTTTAGGGAGCAGATCAGTGGCGTACTGGAATAAGGGTTTACTTGTGGGTGCTGCCTTGATGTAGGCGGCTAGGGCGCAGGTTAGTGAGAGTACTTGGACAAGTGCAGACCTGTGGGTGCTGCCTTAATTTAGACAGCTAGGGCACAGGTTAGTGGGAATACTGGGACGAGGGCGGACTTGTGGATGCTGCCTTAATGTAGTCAGCTGGGGCGCAGATTAGTTGGGGTACTGGTACAAGGGCAGACTTGTGGGTGCTGCCTTAATGTAGGAGGCTGGGGCCCAGGTTAGTGGGGCTATTGGGACGAGGGACTAGTTGGTCGAAGGAGAGGACTGGCAGTAATGGTGATTGCTGGTAAGTAATCCTTGATTACATTTTTCCATGGGACCGATGCAAAGGTTGCTTGCCAATGCTATGTTCTGTTTGCTATGCGGGTGTAATGTGTGTGCTCCGGGAGCTGCATTTTTCTGTGTGCATTTAATTCCATGAATCAGCTCCTAGCACAGTACAATGTTTTTGCTCACACGTACTACTTTGCATGATTTTAGCGCTTTTTTTTTGTAAATGAGGCCCTTCCTGGGCTAAAGGAATACAACAAGGCACAGCCATCATCAATAGTATAACCGATTCTTCTCAATGTGTACATAGGCCATTCATCTAACACCTAGGAATGTTAGTAAACTAAGTACAATAAGAACACACAATTCTATAGGATTTAGCCCAGAACAGAAAACCATATAACCACAGCGAGAAAGAGTGACTCCTTGAACAGTCTTCACAAATGTAAACGTGCATTAATTGAATGATCCATGTATTAACCTTGTAAACGAAACATATTGGACTTACATTCTGAACCACACTATGCACAGATCACCACATCAACAAACCGAAACCCATTAAAAAGGGAAGAGTTACGTAAAAAAAACGATTGCATTACGCTTCGGATCTTTATCCCATAATTCACACTTTAAACCAGCACAGCATGCAGCACCTTGCCGTATTAACATGTACACCGCAAATATAATCTCGGCTCAGGTTTCTTGTGCAAACCATCGTTTCCCAAAATGAAATCCATTCCATAGCAATTCACACAAATCAAACATGTATCTGCATGCACTCCAAACGCCCGTAATTATTAATCAATCCCGCGACCTTTCACACCTTAACAAACCATCACGTTCGCGAGTTCTTGCAAGTTTGTTTGTTTGTTTGTTTGTTTATTTTATTTGTATGGCGCTCCAAACCCAGAGGTAGAAGGGCGCTTAAGAATTTGGTTACAGAGTTGAGAAGTATCTGTGTGTTGCATACTTCGTACAGGTTTATAATATATACATATATATACAGTGGTCAATAAACAGAACATATGCAGTACGTACAATATACAATTTTCAGAATAAATACAGTGTCTAAACCAGTATCCGCACGGGTCTAGAGTTAGTGGTGTTATTCTTTGTTTAGCAGCCAGCTGATGACCTGCTTCCTAAAGATCTGGAAGGATTCGACAGTTTGATGTTAAGCGGTAGGGAGTTCCAGAGTTGGGGGGCAAGCACTGTGAAGCTTACCCCTCCAGCTCTTTTTAGGTGGAACCTGGGCACTAGTAGGCAAAGAGTGTTGGAGGATCTGGTGAATCTGGTGGCAGGTTTCAGGGTAAGCTTATTAGCTAGATAAGGTGGTGCTAGGTGATTGAGGGCTTTGTACGTGAGGCAGATGATTTGTCAAGTCTTCCGACCACACGATGTCCTGGTAACCCATCACGTGTGCATTTGCCTGAATGCGCGACACTTGTAGCCTCAACCAACACGCGCACATTGTTCTGATGCTGTTTGGCATAGTATGTCTCGGGCATAGCAACACAAAAGAAAAAGAGAGAAGTGCACACGGAATACGGTTATGACAGGAATTTATTAAAATACAAATGATGTAAGGCACAGTACAAGATACACAATTGATTATTCTAATTGTATCAGTCGCGCCTCCCTTTGCTATACACTATACTTACATACCTTTGCATGACTTCATGGACGCTACTGAGGCTGCCCACCAGCATACCAGGCTGTTTCTTGTCATGAATTAGTATGCCACGTGTTGCACTTGTTTGTCACTGTGTCCTTGATGTACTCGCACTTCAATTCGACTTCTATTTGCTTATTAGATGTGAACCGGAACAAGGCCATTATTGCACTGAGGGCTGTTCAGAGCTTGATTCTGCCAGAGAGACATCTCCTGAATCCCACTATATATCTCTTTTTTATGCATACATGTTTGAATTTAGGTTCTAATCCTGTGTAACGCGAGCCAGAATTATATATGTTCACGTTCAAAGCCAACCCGTGTCATTTTTTGAATGTATTCACTTTTAGGGAAAGGAGAAGGGTTCAGTAGGCATTGGCACTGTTGAAGGATAAACAGAGTTGTGCGAATAAAAGTATTGCAGTACCGTAAACGTGATTTAATATTCAATAAGACCAGCATCCCTAGCTACAAATTGATAGAAACCACCCCCTACCTCGATTTGTTATGTGCCTTAGCAGCGTTATGTGCCTTAGCAGAAGTGTTCTTCAATGGGACTGCACCATTGTAAAGTGCGTCTGTAAATCAGGCGTGTATGCGCTTTCGGCCCTTTGGGCTCTAATGGATTCTTCAGTAACTCAGCTATTTACTAACTTTTGGTGAAATACCACATACTGCTTAAATTAAATGTATTTATCACCATGCCAAACTCTGTGGATTGGAAAGTTGAGGACTTTACAGAGCAATGTTTAACTACTCCTTTGGAAACCCCATGGTCCTGATTTAGAATAGTAGTTTACAATTCCATTGAAAAACGCTTTGTAAAGCCAAGGGCCGTGTTTTTTCATGCCCCGAAAGCATGTGGTTTGAGGCCATTGGAAAAAGCGAGGTGCATTTCAACGAACATGGAGATCTCTTCCACCAGATATAGAGCTTGATTTGCTAAGCTTTTCCATTGGAAAACCCGTTGTAAATCAGGCCCCTATTCTCACACTAATAGGACGTTTCACAGCAGCTCATCCTAGCCATGTGCTGCTAGGAGGAAGAGAAGGTGTACTTCTTTGTGGGAGTGCACATATGTGTTTACCACTAGAGAGTGGAATATGTTATTACAGTAAATCCCGGTCCAAACTTCCTATGGAAATCTAAGGTCTACATTAGATTTCAAGCTAAATTTACCCAGTACCATCCTAGCCGTAACCTTTGTTCGGCCTTTGCTGACTGTTTGGTAGTACCCAGGTACTTGGGTTGGCAGTCAGGCCTTTTCCATAGCTGTGGCGGCTCTATGGAATAACCTCCCACTACCCATAAAGAAAACATTTTACTACCTAGCCTTTAGAAAGGCTGCTAAAACCTACTTTTTGTAGGAATATCAGTGCTTACCTGGTTGCTGCCCCCTCCTATAGCGCCAAGATACCCTTGGGTGACCGCACGCTCAATAAATACTACTAACATAACATAACATTATGCTTTTTATTTTACTTATTTAATGTGGCATCTTGCCTTAGAAGAGAGTATGATCTACTTGAGACATGTTCTGTTCTTGATACTTTTTTTGGCTAGAGCATTGCACTGATCATTGATAAGGGAGTATTCATCTATGAAAGGGTGTGTGTCAATAGCTTTGAACAATCTCTGGGTGATGCTGTTCCTTTGTAGTTTAACCCTTTCTGTTGTATAGAGTCTTTGGCAAGAATTTAAGAGTATAATCCAGAGTCGGTCTATCTTCTGAGTATATGGTCTCTAAGAAGTGCCTGATTCACAAGTTTTTTAATGGGAAATTACCATTGGAATACCCCAAGCCTCTGAAGCAACACCGGTCTGTCTGTCTGCTGGATAGTAAACATGTGCAAGCTAGAAAAACAGGGTCTAGTAGATGTGAAGCTTCACAGCCCAGGTCTTCATGATTTGATGATGTAAGTGTACATCCTCTAGGCTTGAAGTAGGAATGATCTTCTGCACAATTGAATGCCTTACTCTTTTGATATGATATGATAGGTTATTTATAAAGCCCTTAATACACAGAGGTTTCTAAGCACGGAGCCGGGGATCTAACCTGTGTTGCTCCGTATCGTCTTGCTTCCAAGGCGAGAATGTTGCACCTGAGCTATCGTCCCAAGACTTTTCACTTTTCACGCAAACTGTGGATCTGTAAAGATAGGGGGCCTGATTTACAAAAGTATTTGACAAAGGCACATTCTCATGGAAACACCCTTTGTAAATTAGGCCCAAAGGGTACAGATCTATTGGGACAGATCACAGCTTTGGACAACTACCACTTTGAATGCAGCAATTTGATGTCATTTCTTTGGATACCAATGGTTGGATTAGATCTCGGGAGGATAGCTCAGCAGCAACATGCTTGCCTTGGAAGCAAGATGACATGGAGCAACACAGGTTGGATCCCTGGGTCAGTGCTTAGAAACCTCTGGGTATTAAGCATGTTATAAATAACCAATCATATCATATCTATTACCCCACTCCAATGAACATAGAACGTCCAGAGTTTGGTAAAGCACATACTTCCTTTCAAGAAGGTCACAGCTAACAGTGGGCCTTTGACGAAAGCCTTACTCCCAAATGACATCTGGCCAAACTGTACGATTTCTTGGACACGTGCTCACTGGCATGGACTTTAAACAGTGTATGTTTACGAATTACATCATCAAAACACTCTAAAAAATGCGCAGTCAAAAACACACCTGTGCATACATGTGCATTCTGAAATAGTATTATTATTCTTGTATGCATGACATAGAGGTAGTGGTAAGGAGGTAAAAATCTGGGGAATGACTTGGAAAAGCTCTTTCCTATGGGAAAGCCCCATTCTAAAACGCTTTGTAAATCAGGCCACTAGGGTCTCAAAAGAGTGTGGGGAGACTCAGGTTGTCAACCCAAAACAGAATGGAGCTGAACACACAGACCACGTCTACAGCCTGCAGGGGCCCTGGACAGCAGGCAGTGAGAGACTAAAACAGATGAGAAGGAAAATGGGCGAAGACGGGAACATGGGGTTCCAAGGATTCGCCTATGTCACTGCTTATACACTGCCATTACGAGAAGGAACATCGAATACACAGCGGTTCCCATATCATTTCCAGTGCATGGTGAAGCCGAATGCGGCAGGTTCCCAATTGCAAGGGCAAACATAACAATGCACAGCTGCACACAGGTGGACCACTGAGGCTTCCTCTATCCGTGACGGACCGCGATCAGCCCATGCAAATATAGGGACGAATGGGGCAGGGAGAAATGCGAAGTAGCCCTTACTAGTCTGGCCATGGTTGTGTTAATCCTCCCGTTGTGCAACATGTGCATTACTGCCTTGCAATTTGCATTCATGTATTAGGATTTGAAGAAGCAGCTTGTTATTATCATATATATTCGTTTACCCTGAATTGGCTTGACCTGCTCTCTGTTCCCCACTGAGATTAGCTCTGTAAGTCCCTAGCAAAAAAGAAGATTACGGTCTTATTGTTGCCGACGTCTAACAATAGTAATGCCATTGGCGTACTTTGCCCACTGCCCATTATTTGTGATTGCCTGCCATATTCAATATCAAATTGTACAGGTCTATTTTATACTCAAATGCAGCTAAAAGCCTTTTTTTTATGAAGCCATGTCCTATAAAACCTCTCTGCTACTGTGTTGCCCGTGGAATTCATGTTTATGTGGCACGGTGTTGCCATTATGTTTATGGGTAACTTTAGTAGGCATTCCAAGGGGGAGTTTCTGTTTTCCATACACAGCAATTTAGCCTCGCTGCTTTCACTATTGACTGCAGACGATTTCAGGAAAATCGCACACGACTTGCTGCTGCTGCAAAACCACATATTTAAAATGGAGACACTGCATTATCCTCAAATTGGTTATCTCGTTATTCCCCAGAAAAGGAATTGGCTTCCACAGGCTCGCTCGAATGGCCTTAAATTATACTGCGAAACACAGAATATAAAGGAGCTAATTAATAAATGCATACTTATCGAAATTACACACATTGTCATGTGCCAATGGGTCTTACACAATGTCAACTGCTTCCAATATAAGATCATCTGAGGTCACAAATTAGGCCACTTTCCTTGAGGAAGTATAGTTCATCTGGGTATCTATCTGGATAGGAGATTAGTATTGCTATGCAACTGTTATCCCCTCTGCAGGGAACCCTTTAATAGAATCGCCAGGGGGTTTGAAGAGATGTGCTCATGAGAGGCGAGCAGCGGGTGATACTGCCCTCTCCCCTGATCTAGCACATATATCCCCCCGCCCCCCAATTCCCCCAAGCCTGGTTATCAAAGCTAGGCACTAAGCTCAGCAGTTGACACCAAAGGGAGCATGGATCATACATTAAAACATTGTGAAGCAGCACCTTTCCATATCCAGATTAAACACACAATAGAGCTTCGATAACCCAACAGTCTCCCGACAAGACTCTGTGAATCTGGATTATCGCAGAGTTGCGCTGAGCAGATCACCCAAACTCAGGCCCACATTGCAATTGCAAAACCATAATATAGATCCAAGCTGTGGAAGTTATTTATGGATAACTGAAAACCCACCGACAACGTGGCCATCGTATCGCTCACCAAACATGGAGGCACTCTGCTGTGCTTATGCCAGTAGTGAACTAGAAGTGCACTCACAGTGGCCTTGGTTTACTCAAGGACATCTTGTGTCCAAAAAACCCTCGTGCCCAGTTTAGAATTATAAATTACACATGAATGAAATGTACCCATTCACTCAAACAAAGGGAGTGTTCATTTAATTGAAAACCTGTGAATTAACCCTATTGTTTAGGTTCAGTAATACGAGTATTGCACACTGTTTCTGCATCTAAAGTGAGTGTAAATCTTGCTCTTTTTCTCTTTATTCTACAGCAGAGCTTATCTAACCACCAGCATTAAATGCCTCACCCCTCCTTACAGTTAAAATGTAATTTCCCTCTGAGGTCCTCATCCTATACCTCAAAGCATGTAACCTTGTTATCTGAATCTCAACATATTCATTACCTCGACTGTCACAGCAACTGGTTGTATATCATGGATATCTGCCGGCTCCTATCACCCTTGAAATATAATCCCTCCAATGGCTTGATGACCACCCCTGTCTACAGCAGGATGGACTGCTCTTCCAGCCTCCCCAAGTTATTAACAGTCCATTCCTTTTACCCCTTAATAAAGTGCAGAACTTTGGAGCCTTTCAACCTCCATCACTCCTCCCCTCATCTTGTAATCCATTGATGGTCTGTGAACCAAAATTCCTAATTCCAACCTTCTCTCACTTGTGTCCAGTTGGCGTCCTGTGAAATATTGTTTTCGGACCTGACCGAAAGTAGACTATTAGCCGTAACAATTACCTCTAATGCACTCAACTGTAGAACACACTGCCTCTCCAAATCTTGGGCAGCAGAAATCAGAGAGTACTCTTTCAACTAACATAACATTGAAAATAACAGGCTTGAATTAATAACGAGGAAGCAATAACCTTTAAAGTGGATGAGCAAAGGTTTTGGTATTCTGAGGAACACGAAGACCGCTTTTTACTTTAGCGGCTGCTGAAGGAAACTGACATATAATCCTTTCCTCTATTGTGGCGGTGCAGTAAGGAAACAAGAAACTGACATAAGCTATGGTTCTGTAGCCTGGACCTTTAAACTTCACTAGGCGGCTTGTAGGCATTGGCTTATAACCTCATTAGCCACGCAAAGTGGATGAGCAAAGTGATTAGTGTTCGGCGCGATGTGGCCACGCCAGTGACATTGCTGTTTTTATGACAGCACTTGCACAATACAAAAGGTGAACACTGAAAACTACTGTGAGTAATGGTACTTCCTTTGAACGAGAAGTTGTAAAATGAGGTCAAGTCAAGGAACATTACCTGCAGGTCCCTTATAAAGATAAAGTCTGATTTGCCTTGCCTAAAGGGTGTATTTGTTGAACTTTGAAAACTTTGTAAAGCCTGAAGAGTGAAGTGCGAAGACTGAAGCTGAGGGGTGGCTCTGCAATCCTAGCCACATGCCCAGGGACAGTGGGGGTTGCCATTGGGTGGCTTCTCCTTTTACCTGGTAGTGGGTGTATTCTGCAAATCATTTCCTGTGGTGAAACAAAGCAACCACTTTGGTGCTCTCCCAGAGACTGTGGGCCCCCCATTTGGGTTCTTGCCCTTTGATTTGGGATTGAGCACCATGGATATTTTGGCAATGGGTAGTTTGTACCCCTTTATCGCCTAAAGCTTATCCATCATGGAACTCCAAAACTTAGCGCTTTTAAACTGCTTGCTGGGTTACGATCCTCCTTGAAGGTGCTTGGTGGACCGGAGTACTAAAAGTTTGCTATGACTCTGTTATTGGAACTGACGCCTTCTGAATTGCTGTAAAATGCTTTATTGACAGTTATAATGCACTTTGGCCTCCAGAGTCAAACGGGCCAAGATCTCCAACTGGGGTTTTACCTCCTGTGTCAATTTCACTCTGTAGATTTTCCCCCATCTCTTTGTCTGGGGAGGACCTGGGCCGGGCGACGGGGCCGGTGAACACCAAAGTGCAGTTAGTGCCGCAACTGATCCTAAACCTGGATGACCAATTTAATCCGGGCCATTTACCCTTTGGTGCACTTGGGGTGGGCCTTACATCCTGGATGGTTATGTGAAAATCTTGATCTTCAATATTTATTGGCACAAAGGTATCTCATTGGTAGATCTCTTTGTTGAGAATGTGTGCCATGCTATTGAAGAGTGGTCTGGGCGGTGTGTGAACGGTAGAATTTTGGTTGTGGGAGATCTCAACGTTAACTGTGGATTTCAGAAAATTCCTTGGGACCTTGGTGGGTGGCACTTGGTACCTGTTAACACTTTGGAGAAGCAACTATTTTGTAAAATCTGCTATGTGGGATTGGAGGCCTTGGACCTACAGCCCCTGTTGGGGAAAAAGTGTTCTGAATCTAATCACACTTGGCACAGGGGGAACAGCCCCTCCCTCTTGGATTACATCTTTCTGGATTATTCTTTTTCAAATCGATGTGTGTCATTTTCTGTTACTAAGAATAACTGGAGTGATCATTCTATTCTAACGGGCGCTTTTAACCTGGTATTAAATACTAGGGAATTTAGGGCACAGCCACATGTAATCTGGAATGCGGCAGGAAATGCTGTCAGATGGACTGTCAAATGGACTGATTTAAATATCCAGACTTTAAATCGTATTGTGAGAGATACTATGAAACTCTCTACACTCGAATGGAAAATTGATAATTTTAATGCATCTTAGCTACATTGGCTTATTGGTGCTCTGGTATCAGCTCGAGCACTAGAACAAGAGGGATGGGCCCGCCAGGCATACTCAATGCTATAATGAGGACTTAGCCTCTGAAAAGGGTGTCATGAGGAGGGAACTCAGATGGATCCAGAGATTGAGCATTGACGGGTGTACTCACTTTGAGCTGGTTAGGAAAGCCAAGCAGAATTCCAAAAACTACTGCAAATCAGTGAAAAACAACTTACTGCAACAGGATGCTGTGTCCATGTTAGGGGTACTGATCAATACCCAGGTCAATGCCTTTTGGTCTTTGGTCAATGGCCAAGATCCCAACTATGTACTATCTCAGAGTTGGAATGGGTTGAGTTCTTTGAGGGAAGGTTCGGGGCCCCAATGTTTTATCAATCAGTAGCAATGAACATTATAGATAACATCAAGTGGGACCCTCCCTTAGATATAAGTACCATCTATGAACTAATAACTAAAGGTAAAAAATCTAGAGCTCCGGGACCTAATGGTCTAACCAATAACACCTTTAAGGCTAATTGGAATATCTGGCCGAATCTACTGTACTTGGAATATAAAGATATCATCTGTACAATGGTAACGCCTTTGTCCTGGAATACGGCCCACGTGATACCCATTTTCAAGTTTCAATGCAGTTCAGATCCAACAAACTATCAGCCAATTTCACTCATAGATGCTGACTGTAAAATCTTCTCAGCATTTCTCCTTACTCACTTAGAAGAGTGAGTTGGGGTGGCCCATCGGCTAGACCAATGTCAGACTGGTTTTTGGAAGGGTCACCCGACAAATCTCTGGGTTGGTCCCTAAATGTATCCAGGAGGATGCCTGGAGAAGGCTGAAGGGCTGCACATACATGGCCTCGATTTACCTATCTGCCATGTTTGACTGCCTAGATCATGGCAAACTGTGGGTAAAATTGGCAACTTGGGGTATGCTAGGGGGCCTTCTGATGCTTATCAATGGACTGTATGAGAACTGTGGGATCCAAGTTAGATTGACCCAAAAAGTGGATGTCTCTAAGCGAATCCGAACCTACTGGGGGGTCAGACAGGGATTTGTCTTGGCCCCCTGGCTGTTCAACCAATATATGTCTGATGTGGCAGTTACTCTCGCTAATGAAGGGCTATTAGCCCCTAAAGTTGGACTGGCAAAAATTATATGGCTTGCATATGCAGCATATTTTTAGATCTTCGACTGAACTAAGGTGGGTCTGCGGAGGCTATTAAATCGATTTTCGGATTATGCAAAAGAAAATGGGTGTATCATCACCCCCAACAAAACTAGGATCTTGGCATTTACTAGAGCAAGGGAGAAGACTACTCAGCTTGCAGGATATATTGAGGGAAGGCCTGTGAGGTTTTCTGAGAGCGTCAGGTACCTTGGATTCAATTTTGGATCACATAAGGGATCTAAATTGGGTATCGGGGCCCTGATGCATAAGGCTAAGTTGTTTGAATCACAGTTGATATAAATTGACCGCTAGTTTAGTAGGTTTAGCCTCAAACCGTCGTTAATGTTCTTCGAAGGGAAGATTGTGCCTAAAATAATCGATGGCCTTGAACTGACGTTGGATATTGTGCGGAAAACACTGAATGAAATTGAGGGTAGAATGTGGAGGCAGATCCTCAGTGTACCTAATGCAGTTCCATTATCTGCATTGAGATATGAATTGAGGATTTCATCAATGTGGGCCAGAGTGCAATGGCGCCTATTGACACTATATGCGAAGATCATGGCCCCAATTCCAGATTCTCTCTACTATTTGCTGTCTGAGAATGTGAACTCATCTGTGGTTCTATCTGATCTTAGAGAAGGATCTGAATCCATCCTCCAGGATATGGGCTCTAATCTGGAGATCTTGGTTAGCAATCCCATGAAAGCTAGAAGGGCCCTGCTTGATTATGATTGGGTACAGACAACTAATGCCTTCCATTCATATGTATCGATCGGTCACTTGGTACATGAGCACAAGCGCTGAGGGTCTCTCTCTTATTTTCTGCTCCAATTTTTTAATCACTACTATTATGGGTTGTTACTCAGGTTGCAATGGAATCACCTGCTCACTAAGGAAATTCAGCTCAGGAGGAAATTAATTATGAATGATGCATTTGGTTGTAGGTTGTGACAGTCGAAGCCTGAGACTCTATAACATTTAATTTTGGAATGTGAATCCTTAATGATATTGAATTCTTGCCTGGTCTTCTCTCAAACCAACTGATTCTGAATGATGAAACGGTATGGAAGCAGTGCCTTTGTATCTGGAACCTACAATCTCTATGTACTATAGAAATACTGTTCCCTGATGAGTTAAGTTTGGATGTCTATAGGGTTCCTCTTATCTGGATTTCTGTAATGTTGTAACTTTGCAATCATATAATGATGTTCTGTTATTTTGTATTGTGCTCAACGGGTATGTAGATTGGAATTGATAGCAGTTTGGAAATTGATTGGATGTTTTAAATTTTTTTTAGAATGTGGTTTGGACTATTTACATAGTTCTGCTTCTTTTCTTTTTATTTGTTGATTTTTATTTTTTCAATATATTTTATCTGTTTAGTACTAATTTGTAAAGGTTTATTCTAAACCAAATGCAATACAAAAAAATAACTGTCTAATTCCTGCAACCTTAAAAGCGTCCTTATAATGTTATGGTGACAAAATGGCCAAAATGGTGGTGATTGTGTGTAGATTGGACAACACAGACAGAATTGGTTGAAGTGACGAAAGGTGGTGAAGGTGAAGAGTCTGTCAGAGGTGGAGTAAAGTCGTGGGATGCAGGCACTTATTTGGGCCTAGGGCAGCAGAAAGTCTAAATACACCACTGATTAGCACCCACAATAGAACAGTCTGTATGGCTCAGCCAATACAAAGGGTGCATTATTCGTTTCACCAGAAGACAACCTTTGCTCAGAAATTTATTTTCTAACTGCCTGTTATTATTTCGCACCCCAGTAATGTGCCTAACTCTCACTCCACCCTCCGAAAGCCTCTTTTCACTGTGGGATGGCACAATGGCCCTGCATGTCTCACCAGCTTTGAGTATTTTCTGGGTGAGGCAGCCACCCACTTGCTGTTGCACGCTAAAGGCCTCCAGACAGCGTCCCGAGCATGACCACCGCTACACAATGCCATGTGGAAACTTCAGACCGCCTAAGAATGCTTTTCTTTTTTGCTGGGAAGTAGCCTGCCTCCAGGTCGTGTGCAGAAATACTTATCACTGTTGGGATTGTGGGCTTCACACCCATTAAGTGCCCAACATCTTTATTAACGGCCTTCACTTTACTTGGAACCATTAAATCAGCCTTTCCAGGCAGATAATAGCCTAAAACCCCCTAGTTGTTGATAGTTCTTAGATAGTACAGAATACATAACCAAGCATAAGAGAGTGTAATTACATATTATAAAAAGGTCATTCTACATAAAAGACCATCACATAACCATTGTTTAAAAAAAAACCAAAAAAAAACATGCCAAAGCATGTAATTAAAGCATGTTAAACAGCAGACAGTTTAAATTCATATCAGGACATTATTGAGAACTGGGGCACATGTTTTCTTCTAGGAAATGTTATGGTGGGTTTTTAATGGACCAATCCAAAAGGACTCTCAACTAGAGTGGATCATACATAAGATGCAAAGGATAACATATCCTAAACTTGTGATTATAGGAGTTGGAGAATAAACACTTTTGAATGTTAATGAATACGTTATGTTAAACAGCTTTTATGCTTGGCCCATGACTATGAATTCACTTCTAATTTGGCATATTAATGGGAGAGTTCAAGCTGAAGGCTCAGATGACCTGATTAATTTTCATAGTCAACACGGTGCCATTCTGGATTACTTTTTTATTTCTAAATAACTGTGGATGAAATGAATGGACTCATGTATCGACAATCTTAATAGGCTGAAGGGAAGCATTGGGGCTTACATAATCTAGTGTCCTACAACATTTCAATGGCAAAGAGGTTGTATGGCCAGTTGGCTCAATATTTCATATATATAGGCAATGGTCTTGAAACAAATCCTTTGCCCTCTTACATCTACCCGTGAGGAGCAAACAAAGTTATATTTTGTCATACTTTCAGTATCTATAAGAATATTTTAATTTGTTGATCTTCTTCACAAGGATGCAGGGTTAGCCTGTTCAGATCTTTTCTAACAAATTACGCAGTTTAGTATGAAAGTGGAAGATCAATTGGTTCAACCAAATACTCCTACAATATAATCATGGCCACCATCATTAAGAAATTGATTGGCCCGATGGGCAACTCACTCCTCAGCATCCTTAATAACTCCTTCATTGAAGGGTAATTACTGGACACCATAATGACTGCTCTTATAGGCCACCTTTAAATAAATTGACCCTAGACCCCAGCGAACTGAACAACTGTCAGCCCATTACAAACCTCTAGTTTATCGGAACCATTTTGGAAAAAGTAGTGACTGACCAACTACTTACCAGAATCAAGGAAGTACAACTTCTGAACGTGCGTACAACTTCTGAACGGTCTGCCCCAAATGTAGCATCCAAACAGCTACCATCTGGGTGGCGGATGATGCCCTCCAAATCATGGATATGGGTGACTCATGTCTTCTCGTCTTCTCGTCCTCCTTGATTTCTTGGATGCATTTCACAACATCATTTACAGCATCTTCCTCTCCCTCCTCACTGACAGGATGATTCCCTCTGTCACTGCCCTGATTTGGTTTACCTCTTACCTCTCAGGCAGTCATCAGGCTGTCCAAATTAATACATTGCATTCTTATTGAGTCCCAGCTTCCTGTAACGTCTCCCAAGGCTCCATACTCTCACCAATCATGTTTAACCTTTACAAAGAGCTTCTGAGCACACTCCTCAAAAGATCTGATGAATCCATCCACCAATATGTGGACGATACTCAGTTCTACATGACAGTAATAAGCCCAAAGGACATCAGTTGTCTCTGTGATTATCTAGCCATCATCCAGTTCTGGATGACAACTGACTTGCTCACACTTAACCCCTCCAAGACCACATTCATCTTATTGGTTCACCCGCTAAATAAGAACTCATCCAACAATGGCTCTATGATATGCCGTAGAAGACTTTAATCGAAAACTTTCAGATTCTGCAAAAGCTGTTCCTTCACCATTGACAACAACTTGTCCTTCCAGAAACATGGCCTGACTACAAATCTCCAATCTTAGAAAATAAAACCCTTCAATCTTGCTGCAGTATTTCCACATCATAGTGCAGGCCCTACTGGACTCCCACATCATCGGGTGAATGCCCTCCTGATGGCGCTACCAGCTGCTCACTTGGCTTCCCTAAATACAGTAAATACGCCTCATTACTGATGTATGACAACATCACCCCTGTCCTACAAAAACTATATTGGCGTCCACTTGAGATACTGTTTCAGACTGCATGTATCATCTACAAAGCATCCACGAGTAGCACTATAGTGTACCTGGGGACTCAGCTCCACCTATCTGGTGCCAAATACTCCTCACACAGCAAATCGACTAACCAGCTTGAATCACATACCCTTCTTTTGTCATGCACCCACAGTGTGGTACTCGAGCACAGTATCAGCACAGAATACCACAACTATGCTCCAATTGTGCAAATCGAACAAAACATGACATTTTCCATAAAGCCTATGCACAGACTGATGCTCAGACTGCAGCTCACAGTGTTGCATTACTATTAAAAGATGCCAGCCCCAACCCTGGCTACCTGCACCCTATGCAGCAGTCTACTGCTCTCAAGCTAGATCAATGCAGTAAACAATAAAATAAATTAAAATAAATGTATTAATTGGGTGGCCTGTGACAAAAGCACTTCTGCTCTGCATGAGTACAAGGATGAGAAGTTGCTAAATCGTATACTCAGCCCACTCACTTCTACACGCCAACAGTGATCTCAATTAAGAAGGGACAAAAGAAAAAGCCAAGGTGTATATTTCCTTCACCTTTTGTGGTGATGTCGGCCGAGGGAAGGCATGGTGTGTGAGACAGAATCAACCCAAACAGCAATAGTGCAAGAGTTCCAAAATAAAATAAAGGTTCTGTCCAAATATATACTTTTTTAAAGAAATCATTCATACAACTAACTATTACAGCACTATCAAAAAACCACCACTGTAAAGAAAAAGAAAAAGACAAAAGATGCAGAACGTGATTGCATGAGAACTCTTTATACTTTGTCATTGGGAAACTGAAATAAATGCAAAAGTGTATTTCAAGACAATAATAATAATAATAAGGCATTTATATAGCGCTACGAACCCTCAGGTATCTGAGCGCTGCTTATTATTACCCACAGTGTGTGGTGCTCATTTATCGACCTCGGAAGGATGAAAGGCTGAGTTTAGCCCTGCCGGGATTCCAACCTGCGTTAATAGGCTCTGCACGGATGTCAAAGCGAGCGCTCTACTCGCTGTGCTACTTGACCGGCAATTAGGACTTGGCCCTAATTAGGACCCTGGCGTTAAGGGGTTAACGGCGCCGTAAAAGGTGTTGGCGCCGTTAAACCCTTAGCGCCTTACTACGAGGTCCCTTTGCGGGACCCGACCTTAACGGCTGGTCTACTTACCGCCTTCCCCATTCCCATTATGCCCTATGGTGGAAAAATGGGAATGGGGAAGGGCCATGGTGGCATGGGGAATTACCACCCCGCCAACCTTGGAATGGGTTGGTAATTCCCCATTCCGCCATGGCGGACTACGGCATCGACCTAATGAGGGCCAATATGTTGTTTGTGGAGAACGTTTCAGCCAGGGCTTAAACCATTTCAAAGGCCTAAAAAGGTGGACCAGGGGGTAGGGTCACTACAGTGCACCTGATTCCAATTTTAGGCAGCTTAACCAGGATTCAGACGGGTTTTACTTGTATAACTGGGTTCAAATACCTTGCTCTCCATTTATCCCAAGCAGTGAGTCAGCATCGAGTCGTACTCAAGTTGGTGCTCCATGCAGTTTGAAATCAGCATTGAGCAATGCAGGTTGATTGGGTCACCAGAACCCATGATGATCAAGAGTGATTCGCGATGATGAGTACCTCTGTTTTCAGTCGACAAACGGTGCCATGGTACAATGATTCAAGTGAAGCTCAATCTAAAGTCCTGGTGGTTTGATGACTGTCTCAATGCAGCAGTTTGGAGTAATCTTTACAGTGTGCTGGTGCCCAAGCTGGACAAGTGACACAGCTCTGCTGGTGTGAGGCAGTGTCAAGCCATTTCAATGTTCAAGCAGATGTGTTTTAAAGTTCACAAAAGCAGTAACGGTGGGTCATTAAGGTTAGAATGTGGCAAACATGATTCAAATTTGGTTTGATTCTTTTGGGGTAATGAAAACTCAGATCCTGGGTGTTACAGCACTCGTGATGTTGTAAAACACACTGCATGCTTCAAAATAAGGTTAGACAATTTCACTCACTGCTCTCACAGTTTATGGAGGATTTCAAACAGAGTAGCAGGCCTCAATCCTCGGCTAGATTCTCCCCATTGTCCCCTGGGTGTGGTTTGGGAGCAGAACCCGCACGTGCCTAGGAGAACTCCATCTTCACCTCAATGGATGATGGCTTTGGAAAGATCAACTCTCCCAAAAAAAGGCCCTAATGAATTCTTCTCTAAGCCTTTGAAGTTCCAAAGCTGAATTAAGGAAGGCATGGTAGAACCCTTGACCCCTTTTATAGGCAATATGCTGCACGTGATTGGAGGAAAACAAGCCTGCTTTAAGGGGTTCAATCCCTGTCACTGTCACAGGTGCCCCTTGCTTTCTTATGTCATATTCATCATGCCATATGACACAGCAAGTGAAGGGGACCAGATGGAAAAGTAAGGTGAATCATTCCTTAACCCACATGTGCTCCTTGGTTGTCCTAAATGTGCCCTTCTCCTAGTCTGCAACTTCAAAGGCTCTCTGGTGTACAGCCTCGTAGTGTGAGCAAAACCTTTGTTGAGTAATTTGCTCTTTGAAGCCAGGTTTTCCAGTCATCTCCATCTTTAAGTTCCCAGCCTCGTCAAGAGAGGTGCTACCTTTCCTACTAGAGAGTCAATAGAGACATTCATCCTGCCCTTTCAACTCATTCATTGGAATGCAGCCAGGCATGAAATCAACATAGCCTCCCCTACCCTTACTGAGCTCACAGGGAGGTCGCGGGCACGTTACACTTCTGATGTGACCTCTGAACCTGCTCTGTGCAACACACGAGCAGGGGTAACAGATCAAGATACTGGTGTGGCAGGACACATTATGCTTTAGGCATGGTGTTTTAGTGATAGGGGATCTAGTTAACAGATAATTTCCTACATCATTTTATATTTAATACATATACAAAACAAGCTTTTACACCCTTGCCAGTTGGCATACATTCATATTGCCAATAAGGAGTTTGAAGGAGAAAAATAAGCTTACTTTTCTTTAAATAATATTAGCTTAAACAACTTTTAGGCAAAACCAAAAGACAATAGAGTGTACAACTAGCCCAAACACAACTGGCTTGTTTTCTTGTGACTTAGGGCCTCATTACACGGTAGGCGGTGAGCCATGGCGCTATTAGCACCATGGCTCATGCCGGTAAAATACCGGCACCGCCTTGGCGGAAAGGGGATTTACCGCCCCATTCCAAGGTTGGAGGGGCGGTAAATCCCCCTTCCGCCATTGCCCTTCCCCATTCCCATTTCTGCCCCATAGGGCTCTATGGGACTGGGGAAGGCGCTAATTACGGCACCGCAATTGTGCGGTGCCGTAATTAGCTCCGAGGTCCCTTAGCGGGTTGGATTTTAACGCCTGCAAAAAGCAGGCGTTAAATCCCCCAACCCGCAAAGGGACCTCGTAGTAAGGCGGTAGGGATTTACCGGTACCGGTATTTTAAATCCCTACCGCCATCCTTGTAATGAGGCCCTTAATGTTATGATCCTTGAAGTCAGAAATCTGATGTGGGGCTTGGATCAATATAGCCAGCACTGAATGCTTTTGTAGAATCTATGGACTGCGAGTGGAAGATGAAGGTTGGGGAAACATGAGAATAGATAGCATTGTCTAGAGATGTGTATCATCTTTTGCTGCTGGTGGTGCATTGTCTAGAGATGTGTATCATCTTTTGCTGCTGGTGGTGCATTGTCTAGAGATGCGTATCATCTTCTGCTGCTGGTGGTTTAAAATGGTATATGCGTTAAGGCACATTCAAACGTTTCCCATAAAAAATAAAAAATAAAAAATAAAGAATTGTGAATGTTAGAAACAAAAGGTTGATTGTGGTGTATTTAAATTGACTATTATGGTATTATGAATAGCTGCTAACATTTCAAATGTTGCTTTGATGTTGAAGTAATTGAAGTGCGTATGTGCTAAGTATGGATGTAATACGAATTACTTAAGTCGTTTCATTAGTAGACTTGATGCTAAATTGAAAAGTTCTGATCATGTGGTTTCGAGTATTTTAAGTTCATGAACCGATTTCTCTTATTTGGTAATTCTTCATTGTTAATCATTTCATGTTTAACAACGGCATGGCTCTGTATACCTAATACAGGCACTAAAATAAAAGCAAACATATTATGGTGCACATGACATGTTGAAGTAGTCCTCCCACTTGAGTCATTCTGAAGTGTCCCACTGCGGAAGATTCCTATGGATTTAATTTCATGAACTTTTCATTCTGATTGCTTCCTTAACAAGACCATGCTGAATGAAAAGACGTTCAAGCAGATATGCAACCTTGATTAAAAACAAGGCATCAACTTAGCATTTTATGAATCTTAAGCAAGACTTGCTAATGAAGACGTGACGTGAGCGCTGTACTGACGAAGACCTGAAAAGACCTCTGATTTCAGAAGAACTACTGCAATACTAAAGCCGAATGGAAAAGGGTGGTACAGAATGGCTTTGTATAAAGAACACCAGGGTCCTGAAATACCTAAGAAGTATCGGACAACAACTAATCATACACACACAACAACTTCATAGGTCAAAGAAGAATGTACACACAAATTAATCTACATATCTAGCAAAAACAGTCCTCACACACACAACAACTTCATAGGTCAAAGAAGAATGTACACACAAATTAATCTACATATCTAGCAAAAACAGTCCTTTTTCAAAGAGTGAGAAAACAGGTATATTTATTTTAGAAAACAGTATTGCATGAAGCAATAATATACCATAGGTATCGTTCAGCATACACACACATTCAATTACTAAAGAGTGCCTTATGATGACATAAATCACCAAACATATTAAAGAAAACTTAGACCAATGGCGCCTAGTCATGAAAAACCAGACAGATGTCTAGTACATGCTTATCAGTTCACAATAATGATTCATATTCTTGAAGCATCATAACTCCATAGGTATTTTGCTGGACCAAAGTGCTTGAATGGAAAAAACAAAGGTGAACATAGTTCCAATGGTTCACATAATAGTTTAAGGGCTAGGTGGCAGTCCTACACTGTATGGCATTGTTGTAAACCCTAAAGTCATAAGAGTAACCCCATACATGGCGATTCTTTCAAAACAAGATACCATTTCATTATTTCAGTGGGAGTAAACATGGTCTGCAGTTGACGAGAATATTGCTGTACTGTCATCACAAGCCCAGGTGCCTTATTTCATATTGAAAAATGATAATCATTTAATTTCTAAAGAAGAGGATTTGACTCAACTTTGCAAAGTTGAGTGAGTGCCTCTGTTCCTGTTGGCAGGGGGGGTTCTAGCACAGTAATTCATTTCATATTGGTGTGTTTAATTAAGGCACATGTTTATATTTATAGAACCTTGATTGGACATTTTTATTTTTTTATTTTATGTGTGTGTCATGGCTTGTAAGCCTTTCACATAATATTAAAGGAAAAGAAATAGAAAAAGAAAATGAACATCATAACAAGATAGTAAAAACGATAAAATATGAGTTACAAACTATTTTGCTATAACAATTAGAGTAGTACACAGATCACATGTCATTGAAATCATAAAAAAAATACTACCAATTTGGAGAATCTCGAGCAAGAATCGAATAAATCTAGTAGCAGCTAAAGTTAATGAAATTGGATTGCTTATTACATTTTTAGACCACAATTCAACTTGTATAAAATACTTAATGAAGTTCATGGAATCTACATGTGCAAGGAGCCTTAGTGTACTTAAACCTTCACATTCCAGCACTGTGTTTTAGAGTTTCTATTTTCTTATCACTTTTGCAAAATATGCATAAAGTATCACAATCTTGTGCTTTGGAGCGCACCCACATACTCTCATTGTTAGGAAATAAATGAAATCACATTCTTAAGAAAAGTTGCCTGTAACTAATATCGGAATTTTCTGAAATATTTTGGGAGCATATTTATTGTTTTTTCAGGCCTGGATATGTAAATATAATGCTTATATTAAAGCCCCTCCTCTCTAGTTGTAATCCAATCTCGTTCTCTTAATTTCTTCCTTACTGTATGTGCGTGATTAATTAGCAGTTCTTCAGTACAATGTAATTGTACTAATAATCCAACCCTTCCTCATTGGTTCTTGATCAATATGTTGAACTAGGGCTAAGTTTAGTATATCAAAAGACCTTTGGGGTGTCGGGAACCCTTTTGTTCAAAGATTAGATATCCCATATAGCCATATATCTCAACAACAATAAGCCTAATTCACATCAAATAATAAGCATTGGAAACCCTTTCGGTAACCTAAGCATGTGTCTCTGTCCCCAAACCTTTCCCTATGTCACCTATTCATGGTGGCACCAGATGGGAAGTACTCTTGGCATGCTTCTCAACCTCTAGGTGAATCATTAATGTATATCAGAATGGCATGATCATGGCCGCCGAGGGCTCTCAGTCCAACCTCTTTGTTCGTGAAAGACATATTACGTCTCTCATCAACATCCTTCCTTCACCTAACACTCCTCTGTCTACCAGCCCTCTTTCCCCTCCTTGATCACCAATGGGTGTACCCCTCATTGAAAGACCTTCTGAGGTGGTAACCAATTTCACCGAGCTACCCTCAGCTTCTGCTCTGCTGTTAAACACTCCTCTGATATCTATCTCCATCTTGAAGACTTTGAGCTGGCTGTTCTCGCCCTCTCTCTGAGATGTGGTCCACTGTCAGCTCTGTCACTGCTTTTGACAGACTCCTCCCAGAGGGATACAAGATTCTCTCCAAGCCTAGGCCTAACCAGTCTGGAGGTGGAGTAACCTTGATTTTCCCTGATTGGGTCCTTGCTACTGTCATTCCCACTCAGACCTACACTTCCTTCGATTGCCTCCTCTGCATGCTTGTCCCGCCACCTTCTACAAGTCCACTGGTCCGATCTCCCTCTTCCTCTTGGAGTGTTTTGACATCTCCTCTTCTCTTCTTGCCTCCACCTTCAACTTTCTCCTCCTCTGAGACTTCAATATTAACCCTGACTCGCCTGATTCGGCCACTGTACTATTCCACAAAGTATGTGACTTTCTTTACCTCAGCATGCATCTCGCTTGTCCGACACACTCAGCCGGACATACCATGGATGCTCTCATCTCAGTAGACATCCCCATCTCCAACCCTCTCACTGCACCTCTCTCCTGGTCTGACTATGCTCTCCTGTCCTCTCACCTGGATCTCTTAGGTCCTTCTGTCTGCATTGCCAGTCCCTTCGCTGCTATTCCACTGATGAAGCAAGTGTCAGTTGCAGCTTTTGCCGCCACTTTCATTCTCCCTCTGACTCTTGCCTCGGACTCCCAGACTGACTCCTCCCTTGCAAATCCTCACCTCTCTATCACCAACACCCTGGACATCCTTGCCCCTGACATGAGAATACGCAGGAAAACCTTCCTCCAAGTGCAACACTTGGTATGACTCTGACCTAGCCTCTCTGAAACACAAGTGAAGAGTTGCTGAGCAGAAGTTGTGGGCATCAGGCACATCGTAGGGACAGATTGGCCTGCTGCCTTCTCCAAAGACAGTACAGACTCTCCTTCCACTTGAAGAATAGGGCACATATCTAAGCCATCATCTCTGAGACAACTAACAATATGGAAAAACTGTTTAAAATCTGCAAGGAAGTTGCCAATCCTTATGCAGTCTCCACTTCTCCCCTGCCATCCCTGACCCTCTGCACTTCACTGGCCTCCAACCTCTCTACCAAATCCCAGGACATCCTGTCCTCACACTCCTCTACTCCCATCCCCCCTCACCCCCAGCTCTCAGGCCTCCCTTGGCCCCCCCTTTCTCCTCCCCTCCCCTTCTCCACTTGCTTACCCATAGCACCAAATGAGGTCTCTAAACAAGTCCTCTCTATGAAAGTCTCCTCCAAACAGGTGGTCCCCTGCTCCTCCAGATCCATCAAGGACAACATTGACTCCCTTGCCCAGCCTTAGACGATTTCTGTAATCACTCGGTTGTGACTGGCTCCTTCCCGTTACCCCTCAAGCGCCCCCTTTGGCATCATCTCCTCAAAAAACAATCTGCCGACACCCTTGCCCTGCTAACTACCGCCCTACCTCCATTACCCCCTTCCTGGGCAAACTCCTGGAGAAGCTGGCAATCTCTCAACTCACCCAAAACACCAAATCTGTTGGTTGCCGCGATGACCACCAGTCTGGCTTCAGAGCACCCAGAGGAACATAAACTGCTCTACTGAACAGCATTGAAGACTCGCTTCCAAATCTCTATTCCAACTCTCACTCTATGCTTATGCTTCTGGATATTTCCTCTGCTTTCGACACGGTCAGTCATGCCGCTCTGAAAAATCGGCTCTGTGACACCCTTGGCATCACTGGGCTGGCACTTGTCTGGTTGACCTCATTCCCCACTGCATGCCCTTTCCAGGTTCAAATGGGCCGTTTTGCCTTCCCTATCACACTCTCCACCTGTTGCATCCCCCAAGGCTCTATCACCTCGCTGTGGCTCTTCAACATCTACCTTGCCCGTCTGGCCCACCTGATCTCCTCCTTCTCTCCTCACTTCCAGTGTTATGCAGATGACATGCAGCTCTCCTTCAATATTCCCTCTACTGCCTCACCTTCATCCTCTCTCATTCCTGACTGTCTGACTGCTGTTCAGCCATGGCGTGCTGCCAATGATGCCAGGAGGGCTGATATCCTTCTCTTTGGGACCCCTGCTCTCTCCTTCCTTCTACCCTCTGGCCTCCCTCAATGGGTCCCCTGCACTTACTCTCTTGTGAGGCAAAAAACCTTTGTGTCATTTTTGACTTCTCTCTCTTCGTCTCTCCTCACATTGCGGTCCTTGACAAGAATGGCCATTATCAACTGTGCCACCTGAGAGGAATTCTCCCTTCCTCACCCTCCACCAGAAACTCAATGTCTCCATAGCTCTAGTCCTCTCTAGGCTGGACTACTGCAACAGCCTCTTCCTCAATCTTCCTGTGTCCTCCCTTTACCCCTTCAACTAATCCAGAATAGGACTGTAAAACTTATCCTTGGCCTCAAGCCCAGGGACCTCACTTCTCTGCCTTAAATCTGTCCACTGGCTCCCGGTAGGTGCTAGGATCAAATTCAAGACCATCTGCATCATCCACAAGGCTTTCAGGGGCCTAGGACCATGCTACATCCAACTCTCTCTCCCTAAATACCTCCCTGTTAGAGCCCTTTAGTCTTCTGTGTCCAACTCTCTGCAGATCAGGCGTATCTATAAGCAGAGAGTGGGGTGGTGGTAGATCTCTCTCCTCCACAGCCGCCTCCCTCTTGAATGGTCTTGCTGCCACTCTCAAGCTTGAGCTGGATCTCCTTAAGTTCCGGAAGCTTCTCAAGACCCTCCTTTTCTCTTCTTCCTTCCCTCTCCCATGCTAACAACCCTGTCTGCTGCTGTAACTGGCTGTCTGTTTCCCTCTGAGTTGTACAGGGCAACAGAAAGCCTCCCCAGTCTACCCACACTCCTTGCATCTAGCATGTGTATCCTCACCCCCTGAACACCCATGCAATTCCCCGCCACTTGCCCTCTTGGTCTCCCCAGGCACTCACCTAGTCCCTGTTACCACCCCCCCCTCCACCATTCACTTGCAATCTCTTCTCTCGACCCTGCATTTCCCTTCCCACCTTACACTTCACATTCCCGCAGACTGGCACCTCCCTCGCACTTCTTGTTACTGCACTTGCATGATCCGAAAGATATAGGGCCTAGTTTGACTGTTGTTGTTATCTTTCTCCCTTGCGCCCTCGTTTTGTGGTGCCTTGAAACACCATTTGTTGTACAGGTTCCTTACAAATATCCATTAAATAAAGGAAAAATGCATAGTCCTTCCAATCTCACCTGCAGGATTTAATTCAAACAGAAGGTTAGTATTGGGATGACCATCATTTTGTAAAAATGTATCACATTAATCAGGAATCAAGGAGAAACAACATATAGCGTATTTATTTTCTTTGCTTGGCCAACCAATGCCAGGGTCCTAACTTGTAACAAACTCAAGGAAGCCCTTGTTGAGTGTCTCTTATGAAAGGGTAATCCCCAGAACATCACTGCATTTGTTGTTTGTAGTTCCACATGATTAAGCCTCTATGTAAACCTGTGGTTGTGTTTCATACAAGGAGCCATTACCACTACTTTTGTTTCAGCTGCATTCATTTCTAAATTGTTGCATTTCTAGTAATAGTAGATACGATTCAATTGTCGATGGAGTCGTATATGTGTACAGTCAAACAGAACCAAATCATCTTTGTAACCCAACAAAAATACTTCTGAGTTGCACAAAGCCAGTGGTAAAAGTCTACGCCCAACACAGACCGCCCCTATGTCTGATATGTAAAGCTTGAAAAACATTGGGCCTCATTACGAGTTTGGAGGAAGCCATGCCCTTAATAAGGGCATGGCTTCCTCCAAACTTGGGTCCGGGTCCGTGGTCCATGAATGGGGAAATACCGGGCCATTCTAACTTTGGAGGTCCCGGTATTTCCCCATTCAGAGAACCCGGACCCGGACAATCCCCATTCCCATTTGAGCCCCCATAGGGCTCAATGGGAATGGGGAGCATGCTAACAACGGGCCCGTTAATGACAGGCCCGTTGTTAGCATGCTGGTCCCCTCGTTGGACCCGCAAAGGACGTCTGGTCTGACCAGACGTCAAGAGCGGGTCCGCGAGGGAACCTCGTAAGGAGGAGGTAAGGGGTTAACGGCCCTGGTACCTTTACTGGCGCAGTTAACCCCTTACCACCTCAGTTGTAATGAGGCCCATAGGGTCCAAGATGCAGCCTTGTTGCAGCCTTCTAAATGTTCTAACTGGTTTGGACATTATATAATGGTTGTGTTGAGCTATCCCTTGATAGTGCGCCGAAAAATAATGGAATGGCAAGTAGTGATGATTAATCAATTCCTGTTTATTTTTGTGATGTTAGAGCCTTTGTGGATGACACGTGTTTCGGCAGAGCTGCCTTTATCGAATCCAGGCTTATTAAATGAAAAGAAAATGAAAAGAAAATGCCATAAGGGAATTTGAAAACACACTAAGAAGAAAAAATATATACATATGTACGTATAGTCATCTGGCTGAGAAATACTACATACAGAAATATCTAAATTGAAATAGTGTAAAACATTGCTGAATTTATTGAAGAGACCCACTGCCTTTACAGGAGTATAATCACCTATTGCACCATTTGTAAAACGAATAAAAGAAGAAATTAACAGAAGGAAAATAAGGGTAAGCGATGAGTCTTGTGGTACATTATGTGAAAAGTTCAAAGCGAAAAAAGAGGGAGTTTAAGATCAGATAGTGCCCGAAGGGGACATAGGTCTACCTCTAAATGTGAGAGTAGTGAACAGGTTGGGAAAGAGTAGATAAACATGCACATGGCAGCTATTTAGTGACAGTGCAGGCGCTTTTTCTTACCTATATAGATAGCTCATAAGTCACTGCATAATGCATAAAGGTGCTGAAGTTCACAGGGATGAATCCCACCTAAGTATGAAACATATAAACAAGTTGTTGGAAATGGATTCCAGGGATGTAGTGGCAACTTATTTGAACAAGTGTTTAAGTTTAAGTAAAAAAAAAAAAAAAAAAAAAAAAAACCCCTACGTAGTGCGCAGGCACGCAATATGTAAGAGTAAAACTAGGTCAGTCATATGTTATGTTTCAACAATATACATAATAGCTAACTGATGGTTCATAAAAGCAACCCGTGGTGACATAAATTGTAAAAAAAAAAAAACGAACGAAAATACATAGTTCTGGAACACGTGCATTTTGGTAAAGCACACATGTGAGGTTTAAGGAAAGCATCAAGTCTCAGAGGGAATACTTCCCAATTTTCAGTCGGAAAAGAGGGAGACGAGGATCAGGAGGATCAAGAAAATCCAGACAATCTAGACGCATACCGACGACTAACGAGGGCAGCAGCAAGGGAAGCAGCCAAGAAACCAAAGTGAACAACCTTGTCATGAATCTATCAGACCATATTCTTACTAAAGATGAAATTACACTCCTCAATAGAGGCTTGTCTTTTGCCCCTATTGCATTCTGCGAACCATTTCAACTCCATGTAGATCTATTCAAATTCATTCGTAAACTTAAGTTGAAAAAATTCTTTGCTACTCAAGTGGAACAGCATAGAAAACTGAATACTAGAACTACAATTAGTGATATCACAATAGAGGAACTAGGAAACATCCATTTGTTAAGATCGCTGGAAGAAAGACAAGATTATCCAATACATGCAACTATGCAAGAATTAGAGATTCATCCAGTAGAACTAACAACCAAAGAATTCAAACCAAAATCTAAATTCTTGCCACAGTTTGGACCAGACAATATGATAGATGCCTTCTATAAAGCTGTAACCCAAGACTTATATCACAGTTTCAACAGATTCTCCCGTACAAAGTGGATAAAAGGAGCACATAAGCTTACCAAACAAGAAATATCTGCCCTATCAGACCTACAGTCCAACACAGAACTTGTTATAAAGGAAGCTGATAAGGGAGGCAACATCATTGTAATGAACAGGTCAGATTACATCAAAATGGCCCACAATCATCTTTCAATCCCAAATTGCTATGCACAACTAATCAGTAATCCTACCAAGGCAATTATACAAGATTTGAGGAGCCAGATCAACAACTGGCATAGGCAAGGACTGATTACTGATGATGAGAAAAACCATTTGTTCATACCAAAACCAACGATACCTACCATTTACTTTCTACCAAAGGTACATAAACCCTTTCAAACAATCCCAGAAGGGAGACCAATCGTCAGTGGCATCGGATGGGCCACTGAACCAATTGCTGAATATATTGACAACATACTCAAACCTAAGGTGGTTCAGGTACAAGCATACTTAAAAGACAGTACTTCCATTATTAATACACTGGCTCAAATTGAATGGCAAGAACACTTCCTCCTGGCAACATGGGATGTTAAAGCTCTCTATACCTCAATTGGATACGACTTAGCACTACAAACTATAGATTACGTTTTCCAGGAGGAATCCTCATCACACTTTAACTACGTTTGCATGCTTAAAGAAATGCTACTCACTACGTTGGAAAACAATATTTTCATTTTTGATCATCATTTTTACAAGCAGACTTGTGGAGTTGCAATGGGCGTTAAATTTGCCCCAGCCCTTGCCAACTTGGTAATGGGCATGTTTAAAGACCTCTTTATCTACAAATTACCGGCCTACAACAATCACATTGTCAAATGGACGCGCTATATAGATGATGTTTTTTTGATTTGGAACGGACCAGAAACTGCTCTTATGGACTTTCTAGTACAAGCCAACAACAATACTTTTGGTTTTCAATTTACAGGTAAATCCAGTGATTTCGAGATTGACTTTTTAGACCTCACAATTTCTGTCTCCGGAAATAAACTAATAACCAAAACCTACAGAAAAGAAACAGAGGTAAACTCAACTCTCTACGCCACAAGTTGTCACTACAAACCAGTTATCAAAAATATTCCGAAAGGAGAATTCATCAGGGCAAAAAGGAACTGTACTAATACCACATCTTTTCAAGCAGAATGTGAACTTCTATCTACAAGATTCATTGCCAGAGGGTACCCTAAAAAAGACATCAACAAGGCCAGAACCAAGGCCATGCAAATGACTAGAACAATGACACTAACTCCAAAATCAAAATCACAACAACACCAAGAAGTGGTACAATTCATCACCGCTTATTGTGAAAATAACAAAGAAATCAGAAGAGCACTAAAGAAAAACTGGCATCTCCTCAAACTTGATCCCCATATTTCAGAAAATCTCAAAGATACTCCTACTCTCATTTTTAAAAAGGCCAAAACTCTAAAAATGTGTGTCAGCCCTTCTTTCTTACCAGAACAAGAACAAATTACCCAAGACACATGGCTTAAACAACCAACTGGGTTTAGAAAATGTGGCTTCTGCAACATGTGTAAACATGCTCACTCACCAACAACTGTATTTACAGATGCAAAAGGGATAAAAACTTTGATCAAACAGCAAATTAATTGCCGATCTAAATCTGTTGTATACGCAATTCAATGCACATGTCAATTGATATACATTGGTTCCACCATTCGTGAACTAAGAACTCGGATAAGAGAGCATCTTTCAGTAATCGGAAGTCAAGACAGCAATTTGCCATTATCACAACACTGGCAATCAAAGCATCAAATGGACAATAAATTGGACATTCAGTTTATTGGTCTACAAAAAATCAAGACTACCACAAGAGGAGGCAACCAGGAACTCTTTCTCAGAAGAGCCGAAGCAAGACTGATTTGGCATCATCGAGCAGTGGAGTGGGGTTTAAACTCCGACAATGAAATGATACATTTTCTATAAAATTATGCAACTTGTTATATTTGCTATATGCATTACTTTATAATTACTTCTGACATACTACGATATGTAATTTACTTTGTTGTGTTAATCATGTAACTTGATACGCCTTTGATTTCTCACTTATTCCTCTTGTTAAAACTGCCTTCCTTTCTCCCACTATCCTTCAATTTAAATATTGAAGTCTGACTACATTTCCCATAATCCCCCTCTTTTTTTTTTTTTTTTTTTTTTTTCATGCAGTAAACTCCAACAACAGTTGCACACTACGTTTCCCATAATACCCCATTTTCGTTTTGATCAGCCACAAATTCATCTCATCATGCTACATCCAATATATTGTACTTGCACCAAATTCGTGTTCTGTATGTATTTCTCTAACATCAATACAGGCACCTATAGGACTATATTCATGCTTAATCCCACACCTTAAGTATATGTTTCCAAGTTCAAAATGCGGCAACCCCATCACAAAATGGGACATAGACCACTATGCGCAGCCCAAGTACGCTTCTCATTCCCAAAATATGGCCGCCAGTAATAGTAACAGACATAGGACTTTTCTGCCTTTTATTCATTACACCCAATGTGGTAAACACAGGACACTCGTACATACGGAGGACTTCTTTGTATCAGGTAGGACCCTTTCTTTTGTGTGGGCAAGCACAGGGGCTTCCCTCTGAGACTTGATGCTTTCCTTAAACCTCACATGTGTGCTTTACCAAAATGCACGTGTTCCAGAACTATGTATTTTCGTTTGTTTTTTTTTTTTTTTTTTTTTCACGGTTAGCATTTTGAAGCCGTTACAATTTATGTCACCACGGGTTGCTTTTATGAACCATCAGTTAGCTATTATGTATATTGTTGAAACATAACATATGACTGACCTAGTTTTACTCTTACATACTGCGTGCCTGCGCACTACGTAGGGGTTTTTTTTTTTTTTTTTTTTTACTTAAACTTAAACACTTGTTCAAATAAGTTGCCACTACATCCCTGGAATCCATTTCCAACAACTTGTTTATATGTTTCATACTTAGGTGGGATTCATCCCTGTGAACTTCAGCACCTTTATGCATTATGCAGTGACTTATGAGCTATCTATATAGGTAAGAAAAAGTGCCTGCACTGTCACTAAATAGCTGCCATGTGCATGTTTATCTACTCTTTCCCAACCTGTTCACTACTCTCACATTTAGAGGTAGACCTATGTCCCCTTCGGGCACTATCTGATCTTAAACTCCCTCTTTTTTCGCTTTGAACTTTTCACATAATGTACCACAAGACTCATCGCTTACCCTTATTTTCCTTCTGTTAATTTCTTCTTTTATTCGTTTTACAAATGGTGCAATAGGTGATTATACTCCTGTAAAGGCAGTGGGTCTCTTCAATAAATTCAGCAATGTTTTACACTATTTCAATTTAGATATTTCTGTATGTAGTATTTCTCAGCCAGATGACTATACGTACATATGTATATATTTTTTCTTCTTAGTGTGTTTTCAAATTCCCTTATGGCATTTTCTTTTCATTTTCTTTTCATTTAATAAGCCTGGATTCGATAAAGGCAGCTCTGCCGAAACACGTGTCATCCACAAAGGCTCTAACATCACAAAAATAAACAGGAATTGATTAATCATCACTACTTGCCATTCCATTATTTTTCGGCGCACTATCAAGGGATAGCTCAACACAACCATTATATATTGTCACAAACGGAGTGGAGGGACTCTAAGTCTCCGTAGTAGCTAAACCTGGTGCGACGCAAGATCTTTAACATCACCTCAACTCTCATGGACAAACCCTTTTAATTTAACGGGGCGCGTAGGTACTGCAGCAGGTGTCATCACAAACAGTCCCTCACCAAGAATGCAATGGTTTGGACATTAGACCCATGTTGTTTTGTCAAACCTGGACAACTGTGTCTGCATGGATGGATCACAAGATATTCAACAGTGAAGGGTGGCATCCCAATTTTTGCAACCTGTCCCACAAGTGATCCCTATGTCAAAGGCCACAGTAAGGTTGATAAAACAGAGGTAAACTGGTTGGCGAGATCGCAAGGATCAATTTTGCATTCATTTAAAAAAGAAACTGTTACATGACTTAACCAAACCTTTCCAAAAACCTCATAGCAATGCATCTATTCTTCCCTTTGTGAATGCCCAGGCCTCTAATTCTTTTAGTATCAGTGTTGAAAAGATTTTACCTGATATATCTAAGAGTGCAAATGGTTGGTAATTGATTGGATTTGTCCTGTCTCCCTTTTTAAAAGTTGGGACAAGGTGGGAGATCTTCCAAGTAGGTGGATGATCCTGCAGGTCAAGGATGTTTGCAAACCAGATATTAAGAATCACTGACCATATGCATGGATGCCCTTTATAGACCATATTCGTCAGCCCAACTGTCCAGGACCTGGAAATGGTTTGAGCTTCACAATTAGCTCCTGGATATGTTCAGGATTGAAGGTCAGCTTCTAACTAGTATCGGGCTAGTATGCTCCATTGTTTTGAATATGTTGGTTGTTAGAATAGATGGCTGAAAAGTGCTTATTCCATTTCAATTCCATAATGTGGTTGATTAGATGATATGCTTGGGCCATGAATTTTTGTTAACTAATTGCCAAACGTTACAGTTTTGGTTGGCTGATAAAACCATGCACATCTGTTCAGATCCTGTTTGGGATGTTCAGATTTTATAGGACCAAAGCTAATTTTTATATCTCAGCTTCTACTTTTTTCCCCAACTCTTTTGTATTGGGTTTATTGGGAAATTTGAGCATTCTAAGATTGTATCTCAGGTTTCTCTTGTCTGTCTGGATGTTCAAATCAAACTTGTATTTACAACATTTTAATTGCTTAGGTTCTTTGTTAACTTTATTAAAAAAATTAAAACAAATACAAAATTGGCCTGTTTAAGTGCACTATTCAGGTTTTCGCCCAAAGAAGAATTTACAGTTTTATCTACATTAAAGTAACATTTGGACACTTTGGTCGAGGGCAAACAAAGTCTATTCAACTCATTAGTAATGCGTATTTCAACACAAGTTATCCTTAATGACAGAATGGGATTCAAAGTTTCCCATGTATGACATAATGCTGCATGATCACTCAAATTAGAGTGTACTATTTGTAAAGAAATGCAGTTGTCACAAAAACAAAATGAGCTATAAACATATAGTCGAAAGTGGCTTTACCCCCTCGCCCACTTATGCTGAGCTGGAATGTTCACTTGTAAATTCCTATTTAGTTGAACAGACCCATGTATCTAGGACTCAAGACTAGCAACTCCCTGCACTAATTGGAGATTCATGTAGGTGGTTCCAGTAGTAAAGGTCTTTCATCTGGATCTCTTTTTTCATTGTATTAAATGTATTTTCATTGCTTCAAAATAAACAAAATTGTGACAGTCCAGCGACAACATATCCTGTCATTATTACTGCTGCATAAATAGGACACAATTTGTCCTGCGATCAAAGAGTTTTAAACTTGCTAAGGAGAAAAACAGAGAGGGAACAGAGAGGAACAATGCACAACTATCATAATCACCTGCAAGACACAAGTCACCCATCCACCCTTGCTACATACCCCTTCAGCTCTGACTATTTTAGTTCAGGTTTGAGACATCAGGAGGTTCCTGTCCTGTGGTCATCACCGGGGGTCTATTAATTAAGTAGTTCATGTTGTGGCAATATATAATATGCCTCATCCACGCTTGTACAGATGGCTGAGAACCCTTCACCCATACCATTGTGATGCAAAACCTGGCAAGGACCAATAATACAATTCCAAGTGTTTCTTACATTCAGGCATGTCTCTTGTCTATTCTAGGAGATCTAATGGCGAGATCTCAGTCAGCTCACCAATTATCTCACTGAATTTCTGGAAGACCCCAAAGCAAAAATCCACAATTACATTACATTCCCAGGCCGCTAACTGCCGTAGACTGTACATGCCTACAGCATTTCCCATGTAGCAGTCTATGCTGGATTGCAGGCTTTATGATTACCAGCTACTTGCTCTTTGCAGCATTCACCACCAAACAGTGTCCTCACAGAAACATCTGCCATAGACAGCACTTGCCTGCAGAACTTCCTGCTCCAAGCTCTGTGCTGGATTTCGGTCTTTATAATGTCCTCCCTGTTGATCCTTGTAGTGTTACCACCAAACAGTGTTCTCGCAGAAACATCAGCTGTAGACTGCACTTGCCTGCAGCACTTTATTAATTCTTTCATCTTGGAACTGTTGTACGATTGCTGTTTAGGTTGTACTTTCTTACATTCACACCACTTCTAAGACCACAGTATTCCACCTGCCCATGTTACCACAAAAGGCGAATGAGATATATCTCTTGAATGCACCTTTTCCATATTAATGATTGGGATCACTGTTGGTTTGTAAAAGTGTGAGGGCAGAGTAAGATGTTTAGCCAATACTCATCACTTTAGAACATAGCAGAGCAGAAGTCATCGTATCACACAGACAGAGCAGGGAAAAGTGGAAGGACAATGGCAAATCCCAAAATACAGAAGTACAATAGCCTACACAGTGTAAGTATTCAATAAGGGATGAAGGTAGCACACATTGGGCCTCATTACGGGTTTGGCAGAAGCCGTGCCCTTATTAAGGGCATGCCTACTGCCAAACTTGCTACCGGCCCCAGCACCCGCGAATGGGCCATTACCGGCCCATTACGAGATGAATAGGCCGTTAATTGCCCTTTCGCGGGTGTCGGAATGGCCAGCCTCCCGATCCCCATTCTGCCCAATAGGCAGAATGGGGGTCAGGAGCATGGTTACGCTGGCACCATTAATAAGAGTGCCGGTGCAATCATGAGTTCTGCTCGTGGGTGCCGGTCTGCACGCATGGTCAGACCGCACATGCAGTGCGGCACCGGATGCAGGACTCGTAATGTGGCAGAGAGGTAACAACGGCGCCATTAGCATTACCAGTGCCGTTGTTGCCTTTCTGCCACATTAATAATCAGCCCCATTATCTAAAAAGGTTCACTTACATACAGAATATAGCAAGTTTAGCACTTAGTATTCATAGTACTGAGATAATTACGAATCAGTTAGACATTAATTATTGTCCTGTTTTGGCATAAATACATCATATGTAAACTTTGGAGAAGTTATGGACACACCATTTTTCAAAATTTAAATGGTATGCTCCAAAATGGGCTTCAGCCTAAAAGAATGGCCAGAATTTGTATGTGTAAAACCTTTGGGGCCTGTGGGAGAACTAAGGGCATGATTCATGGAAAAGTAGGCATGTGTCCTGCAATTGATGTACATTGAGAACGACATTGCCTGAGCTTGCACGCAGAATAGAAAAGGCACGCCCCATGTATTCATAGAATTTACTGCGCAAATTAACCATATTTTCCAGTCGGACCTAGAATGCCCCCAACATGCCCCCACGCAAAGCATAAACAGCCAGAACAGCTAAATTGGTGTGCTCCCACGGGCACAAACACACACACCCTTCAAACAGTGCGTAGGGTCCCCAACAAGCAGGCCAGCATCTCGGGGATCCTGTGCAGGGTCCCCACGTAACTGTTGCCAGCAACCAGACAGCATGCGTATGATACTTTGTAAGTTTGAACCCCTGTAAACCAGTCCTGCACTCTGCTATGCAGTGTATGTGCACCCCTAAGTTAGATCGGAACCCCATTTGCATACATGCACCCCTAAATTCGATATGCAAACCCACAAGCAGGATCTCTCACGCAGTTTGACACGGAAGTTCCCTATTTCCTACAGCAATAATTCCCTGAATCAATCATTTAATCTCATTTGTGAACACCTCTCCCACCATTGTAAATACTGTGCACATTTATTTGCATTGGCACTAATGTGATTGTGTGTGTGAAAACAATGTCTCTGCATGTGCAATGGTGCTGAAAAACTACCAAGGTTCAACATTTGAAGCATCAATTTTGTGTGCATAAACACGTCTACATTTGCAAAAGTGCAGCAAAGCCGCCGCTCGTTCACCTTATGAAGCATCTCTGTCTAGAAATCAACCAATGTATGTTTTCATTTAAAACCATAATTCCGTAGGATTCTGTAATAGCTCCAATACAGATGAAACGTCAATGCTCTTTCCCATGAACAGGAGCCTGATTTATCAAGCGTTTTTGAATGAGACTTTAACATTCAAAAGGGCTTTTGAAAATCAGGCCCTATATAATGTGCTTTGTGAAGGCAGACACTGAAACAAAGATGCAATGAGGGATACATCGATCTGTTCACTAGGTAACTCTTTTCTCAGCATGAAATAACAGATTTTGGGCCTAAATTAGGATATATCGATACATTCAAAAAAACAAAACAAATCTAAAGGCAGTAGCCGGGTTCAGCCGTCAGGGTTGGTGCTTATTTTTGGTTATGTGCAGAACCAACATATATAACAGCTAAGAGGACTTTAGGCAAAGAATAAACTCAGTACCTGGAAATCCAATATAATCCGCTCTGAAATGTACATTTACTTCTATACTAATTAATTAGAGACTATGCATGATTTTTTAAATGAGTTTTGGATTGCATAGAACAATAAAAAAGTAATGCTCAAGGAGACACAACCCAGTAAAATGAGCAATCTGGCATACAGTTGGGAGAACCATTGTGAATTATAAGCCAATGGGACAGCAGGTTATGTTATGTTATTTTGCATTCGTAAAGCACCTTTTACCATTTTTATGATTCCAAAGCACTGTGTATTGAACACCCTTGGGCACCACTTGCAGGTCAGTAGATAGGGTAATGCAGTATAAGCTGCTTGGGTGCACTCGGTATGTGTGCAGCAGAATGCAATAGGTGGTGTGTAGCTGCATGCTAGAGCTAGATGTGAAGCAGTGGCTGTGTAAGTGGTTGTGTAAGATCAGTAGAATGTGTGCAGCAAGACCAATGGACTATGGTATCTGCATTCTGACAGAGCCGGTAGCTTGAGATCAATGTTATGTGTGCAACTAGGCCAAACTTCAAGGGTATAGCTGCATTTTAAATAGTGTTGAGGCGCATGTGGAGAAGAGTGAGTATGTGTGCAACTAGGCCAAATTAATTTAGGGGTTTAGCTGTGTTCCATTGTATGTTGGTGCAGAGGCAAGAGTTGGCATAGTGGTGTGTTTGGGTGTCTGTGTGTTTTCTGAGGGTACCTTGTTACTGTTCTGCTTCCAGTGCCTGTCGAGGGCATGGCACGTCCTTGTTTCTTGATGGGTCAGATTGTTTGGCATAGATTGATGGTTGGTGATGTCCTCAGTCAGCAAATTGCTAGATGGAATCCCTGAAGGCTGGTTCAACTAGGACATTCCCAATCAGAGTGCAGAATGTTTTGTTTAGAAGAGTATGTTCTTTAATACATTAAGGGGGTAATTCATAGAATTTAGCACATAAGTGGCACACGCGGCTGGTGAATCTCTGCGCCAGCCGCGTGAGCTAAAATCCATTTCCGCGCACAGTGTATTCATGGATTTTAGCTACCAAATCCAGCCTTGGCGCACAGTGGCGCAGCAACCCTGCAGCAGCGCCAGTTATGCCCCCAAGAACGCCCCTCGCGCAAGGAAAAGCCATCAAAATCCCCAATCCAGCGCAAAGGGCTGCGCTAACCCTGCACCAGTATACATGGCCGCCACACAGCACACAGCAAGCGGGGTACGTGTATTACTGGGGTTCGCGGGAAGTTTCACATGCGAAAGGGCCTGTACGAGTGGAGTACATGTATCACTGGGGTTCGCGGGAGGTTTCACACACGATTGTCACTGTGCCAGTGGGGTACGTGTATTACTGGGGTTCGCTGGAAGTTTCACACGCGATTGGCCCTGTGCGAGTGGGGTACGTGTATTACTGGGGTTCGCGGGAAGTTTCACACGTGATTGGCCCTGTGCGAGTGGGGTACGTGTATTACTGGGATTTGCGGGAAGTTTCACATGCGATTGGCCCTGATCGAGTGGGGTACGTGTATTACTGGGGTACGCGGGAAGTTTCACACGTGATTGGCCCTTTGCGAGTGGGGTACTTGTATTACTGGGGTTCACAGGAAGTTTCACACGCGATTGGCCCTGTGCGAATGGGGTACGTGTATTACTGGGGTTTGCAGGAAGTTTCACATGTGAAAGGGCCTGTGCGAGTGGGGTACGTGTATTACTGGGGTTTGCGGGAAGTTTCACACGCGATTGGCCCTGTGCGAGTGGGGTACGTGTATTACTGGGGTTCGCGGGAAGTTTCACACGCGAAAGGGCCTGTGCGAGTGGGGTACGTGTATTACTGGGGTTCGCGGGAAGTTTCACACACGAAAGGGCCTGTGCGAGTGTGGTATGTGTATCACTGGGGTTCGCGGAAAGTTTCCCACGCGATTGGCCCTGTGCGAGTGGGGTACGTGTATTACCAGGGTTCGCGGGACTTTTCACACGCGATTGGCCCTGTGCGAGTGGGGTACGTGTGTTACTGGGGTTCACGGGAATTTTCACACGCGATTGGCCCTGTGCGAGTGGGGTACGTGTATTACTGGGCTTCGCAGGAAGTTTCACACGCAAAAGGGCCTATGCGAGTGGGGTACGTGTATTACTGGGGTTCGCTGGAAGTTTCACAAGCGATTGGCCCTGTGCGAATGGGGTACGTGTATTACTGCGGTTCGCGGGAAGTTTCACATGCGATTTAGCTGTCAGAGCAGACACGTGTATCTAGAGAGGTGCAAGGGGAGTCCCACACATAAATTGGCAGTGTGGGTCCTCCCAGGTGTGCCCTCCACCCCATCCATGGCCCCTGCAGGCAACCCACAACACAGGGGACTACCCTGCACCCCTGGGCATGCCCCCCAGCCAGCACACATGTCACCTTCCACTAGTGATCACTAACTCATGTCCCCCTGCACCCCCACCCCCCAGCAGTGACAGGCACCTGCCAGCAGGCCCCCACTCATGTCCCCCTGCACCCCCACCCCCCAGCAGTGTGGGGCACCTGCCAGCAGGCCCCCACTCATGTCCCACTCATGTCCCCCTACACCCCCACCCCCCAGCAGTGAGGGGCACCAGCCAGCAGGCACCCACTCATGTCCCCCTACACCCCCACCCCCCAGCAGTGCGGGGCACCTGCCAGCAGACACCCACTCATGTCCCACTCATGTCCCCCTGCACCCCCACCCTCCAGCAGTGAGGGGCACCTGCCAGCAGGCCCCCACTCATGTCCCCCTGCACCCCCACCCCCCAGCAGTGCGGGGCACCTGCCAGCAGACACCCACTCATGTCCCACTCATGTCCCCCTGCACCCCCACCCCCCAGTAGTGACAGGCACCTGCCAGCAGGCCCCCACTCATGTCCCCCTGCACCCCCACCCCCCAGCAGTGGGGGGCACCTGCCAGCAGGCCCCCACTCATGTCCCACTCATGTCCCCCTCCAACCCCACCCCCCAGCAGTGAGGGGCACCTGCCAGCAGACACCCACTCATGTCCCACTCATGTCCCCCTGCACCCCCACCCTCCAGCAGTGAGGGGCACCTGCCAGCAGGCCCCCACTCATGTCCCACTCATGTTCCCCTTCACCCCCACCCCCCAGCAGTGACAGGCACCTGCCAGCAGGCCCCCACTCATATCCCACTCATGTCCCCCTTCACCCCCACCCCCCAGTAGTGACAGGCACCTGCCAGCAGGCCCCCACTCATGTCCCCATGCACCCCCACCCCCCAGCAGTGAGGGGCACCTGCCAGCAGGCCCCCACTCATGTCCCACTCATGTCCCTCTCCAACCCCACCCCCCAGCAGTGAGGGGCACCAGCCAGCAGGCCTCCACTCATGTCCCACTCATGTCCCCCTGCACCCCCACCCCCAGCAGTGAGAGGCACCTGCCATCAGGCCCCCACTCATGTCCCACTCATGTCCCCCTGCACCCCCACCCACCAGCAGTGAGGGGCACCTGCCAGCAGGCCCCCACTCATGTCCCACTTATGTCCCCCTGCACCCCCACCCCGCAGCAGTGAGGGGCACCTGCCAGCAGGCCCCCGCTCATGTCCCCCTGCACCCTCAACCCCCAGCAGTGAGGGGAACCTGCCAGCAGGCCCCACTCATGTCCCACTCATGTCCCCCTGCACCCCACCCCCCAGCAGTGACAGGCACCTGCCAGCAGGCCCCCACTCATGTCCCACTTATGTCCCGCTGCACTCCCACACCCCAGCAGTGACAGGCACCTGCCAGCAGGGACCCACTCATGTCCCACTGCACCCCCACCCCCAGGCAGTGAGGGGCACCTGCCAGCAGGCCCCCACTCATGTCCCATTCATGTCCCCCTGCACCCCCACCCCCCAGCAGTGACAGGCACCTGCCAGCAGGCCCCCACTCATGTCCCCCTACACAAAATAAAGAAGCACAATCATGGGCCACTTCTACACCAAAAAACACATTACGCCACCCCATTCTTGAGACGCAATGATTTCCCAATCCACCCCACACTGACATGCCTATCTCAAGACACAAACCAAAAGTCAACTATGTACATCAACACATGTCCGTCACACAAATACACTGGTTGGCATTGATTATGTAAACACACATTTTCACATGCATCAACCCAATGAGCGAATCCCACACATGGAAATAAAATATGAATATGTATTATGTACAAAAATAAATAAATGAAATGAAATCATACAAAAATAGCAAACATGAAATGAAAAGCATGTGCAAAAGATGAGTGAATGAAAATTATAACCAATCCAAAAAATGTGAAAGAAAAACAGTCTAAACTCTCCCTCCACCAACGCAAATCCAAAGGAAAGGTAAACAAAAAAATCAATTTCTTCATGTTCATAATGAAAAAAAAAATTCAAATTATTCCATAGTCCAACTATTTACAATACATTGTTCCAAAAAAAATCCATTACTCCATGTCCATGATGAAAACAAATATTCTAATTAATCCATGATCAAACTATTCACAATCCATTGTACAAAAGAAAAATCCATGAATCCATGTGCAAAATCCAAAAAATAAATCAAATCAATCCATTGTCCAACTATGTAAAGGGTCCATGAGCCCAACCAAACAAATGAAACCTACCTAAGAAACTACATAAAAATAAAACTATATAAAAATGTGTGTGGCATTGTCCATTGACCACAAATAAAAGGAAAAGGAAAAGGAAACCTAACTCTAAAAACTATTTACAATGGCAGCGGGCTAGTCTGACGGCTCACTTCCCGATTCCCCGGGCCAGGGCATCATCGAACACCTGCTCGATGTCCCGGAGACGGTCCTCTTCCATGTCCCCGAGGGTTTGCAGGGACGATGACATGTGGACCTCCAGGTCCCTGCGAATTGCCTCGAGGCACTCGGTCCGCCTCAGAGCCCTACGCATGGAGTTCACCGCCCTGACCATTGTGAGCCGTGCCTCTTCTGCCCACTGCCGCTCGGCATCTATAGCATGTCCTAACCGCTGCCACACGGAAGAAACTTCCAGTCCTGGGTCCTCCTGCCCTCTGGCTGATGCCTGCCCCTCCGATGTTGAAGGTCCCGAGCCATCATGGCTCCCACCTTGTTGCTGCTGCTGCTGTCCCTCTGCCTGTGCCCTGGCTCTTGCTGCCTGCGCATCCTCCTCTGGCTGGGGTGCAGTTGTTGAGGTGGCCACGCCTGCTGGACGTCCGACGCCCGACTGTGGCAGGGATGTGTCCTCCACCAGCCTGGCCGCAGGTTCAGAGGCAGTTCCACAAGGTACCCAGGTGATACATGGGTGGGAAGATGGCATGGAGGACGACTGGCGCATAGGGGGTTCAGGTGAGGAGGGGGTAGGAAAAAGGTCCAGCAAACGGAGGAATCCGGCCCTGGTGACCCGTCCCAGTAGGTCAACGTGGTCAACGAGGCATTTGAGTTGACGTGCAGTGTCCTCATGAAAAGACTGCAGGTCACCTCGCATGCCCCGTTGACGCACCGCCATCCCACTCAGGACAGGCTCAACCGGTCCACATCCGCAGGGAGAGGAAGGCCAGTTGTTGTAAGCAGATCCCCTCCCTGAAAACGGGTCTGGACGTAGGCATCCCTGCTGGTGCAGGATGATGCAGTCACAGGATCGGGGACAGGATTACACACAGGCACCTCCGCGGTGGCCTGTGCTGCCTCCTGTCCCTGCCCCTGCACTGCACCACTAGCACAGTGGAATCCCCTCCTCCAGACCCCGTGTCTGTCCCTTGCACAGCCTCCTCCTCCACCAAACCCCGCACCAACCTGGATGACTCTGTGCCATCTTCCTCCGTCGGACCATGTGGGGTCTCAACTGCCCCTTCTGCTGCCGAGGAGTCCAACTCCGATCTCCACCTCTTGGACCTACCCTCGGCAGCTGCGGCGTGGGACGTGGCACCGGACTCCTCACTCCCTGACGAGATGATAACCTGGGAGGGGAGCCGGGCCTTGCGTCTCCGGCTGGCGGTGCGATCCCTGCCGCTGTGCTCCACAGCACCCTCTCCGCCTTCTTCATCAGTTGACGCTGTAGACAAGGAGAGATAGGACACAGGCATTAGGCCACTGTACAATGGACTGATACACACATGACAGTTGCACATGAGTGGCAGTGTCAAACTTCAGACATGGCATCACAATCCCCAACACACATGTCATTTCAACTCACACACATGAGCAATTCCACAGCCATATCACAACAGCCAGCTCCATTCATACACATACAACAGCATGAGCATCCATAGGTGAGCCAGACATCACATGAAACACAGGAAGTGCAGTAGACATGCACACACGCCACCACACTTACATGCATGTCTACATCTCCTCCAACTTTTGCAGTGATGAGATTGCCATACATGTCAGATCTGCCATTCAGCCTTCTACATATCAGTGTCACATGCATCACTGTTGCATCGCAGTTGCACACTTGTCAAATTACACACACATTCATATGTACACAGTGCAGATACATGCATTAGGAACCACCATCCATGCCACAAGCATGCCAATGTACATACACAGAAATTCAAACATGTGTGCTCCCACACCTGCCTTTGTCCAGCATGCTTACCAACACATACACCATCAATGTGTCTCACACATGAGAGGACATACATGTGCCAGCCTCACACCCATGTTCATACACATCCCTACATGGCCCTACAAAAACACATGTGCAACCTGCACACTACTGGCACACCATGACACACACAGCGTCCAATCACTCTGCATGTACACTTACCGCTCGCTTGACTCCAGATGGGTCTGCCTCTCAAGGATCTGGATGTGGAGCGCTGGGCATATGCATTCCAAGACCCTCATTTGGTGGTCCGACAGCTGGCCCCGGCGCCCCTTGGCATCCGCTGCCTTCGCGAGGTGCCAGGCCTTGTTGAGGGTCTTGGACCTGAAGTTCTCCCAGCGCTTCTTGACATGATGTAAGTCGCGGACTGCCACCCCCTCCGCGTTGATGGCAGTCACAATGTCCATCCAGATCCTGGCCCGTCCTTCATTGTCAGCGCGCGAACTTCCAAAGAGGGCATCATACTGCCCCAGGACTTGCTCCACCAGGACACCAACTTCCCTGGCACTGAAGCTGGTGGCCCTCTGCCTCTCTGACTGGGGCTTGCCAGTGCTGCCAGATGATGTTGTGCTGGACATGGCAACCCCAGAGGCAGGAGTGGGTGGGCAATTGGGTCCTGGGGCTGGGCTGTGGAGCGATGGAATCCCAGTCGGGAATCTTCGGTTCCAGCAGGGGTGGTCACAGCAACTGCACCCCTGGCTGATGTGCAGGCAGCAAATGGAAGGGCACATGGGCAGCAGGCAGTCAGGCAGCAACAGATTGCAGGTGGGAGCATGCTCGGGGCTCTGGCAGGCAGTAATTCGGCCTTCTGGGAAGAAGCGTGGTCTTCCGTGTGTTTTCGCGTGGCCAGCTTGATACGGAGTGATTTGGCACGTGAAAAAATGGCACGTAAGCGTGTAATTGGAGGAAAGGCCCTTAGCGTGTAAGCGCGTCAGCACACGTACGCGTTTTCATTGGACCAAAGGCCCTTAGCGCCTAAGCGCGTCAGCACACGTACGCGTTTTCATTGGACCAAAGGCTCTTAGCGCGTAAGTGCTTCTCTGATGTTACGCGCGCGGGCGTTTCCCTCCTGACGTTGGCATAGTGGTTGAAAAAGCGTGAAAAAACTGCACGTCCGCGTGTGAATGTGTGTAATCCGAGGAAAGGACATACGCGCATAAGTGACGTGATGCACACGGGCGTTTCCCTCAGCACGGGTTAAAGGTGAGCAGGGCCAGCAGTTCGCTGTACGTGCCTTTCGTGGAGACCGACGTGTGTTGCTGCTTCGTGTTGTTTCGCGCACCATCACAACTTCACAGCGGATCGAGGACGTATCTCTTCTTTTGGTGGGGGTATTGGCTACGTGTGTTTTTCATTATCACGCTAGTCAGACGGTGAGTCGCGCACGCTATTTTTCCCACTGCGGGTGCCCCTGTGTATCGCACCCGTTTTTGAGTTCATAGTAGCCTGCATGTCCCACGCGTATGCGTTTTTTGTGTTACTGGGTGCCACCGCGTACTGCGGGAGGTTGATTCCATGCACGTAGGCTGCAGGGTTGCGTGCACGGTTTTACTGCAGTTTAAGGGTGTCTGAGCATAGCGTGACCCATCACTACATCACTGGGGTCACATACAACCTTGCAGGTGCAGGGGGGCTGTTAACATTTTGCATCCCACCCCCTTCACCCCAATTGCCCAGGTCAATTGTGGTGTACACCTCCCATTGGCACTACTCCATCTGTGCCGGCACTACTACATCTGTGCCATGGTTGGGAGGCCATCAAAGGTGAGGGGCGCTTCAGCTGGGCATACTCCTTGTGGCGGGTGTGGTCGGGGAGATGGCCGGGTTGATCAGGGAGTAGGGGGGCTCCAGGGTGTCAAGGGTGGCCACAGAGAGGGAAGAGGCAGGGGTGTGCCACTTGAGCACGATGTTGTGCCATGTGTCCGTGCATGCCACCATCCCCTGTGGTTCCGGGAGATGAGCTTCTGTATCTGGCACTGGCGCCTGTGTGACCCGGCAGTCCATTTCACCAACTGCCACAGGCCCAAGGGTAGTGGTAGCTGCAGGTGCAGCTGTGGACACCACCACCCAGGCACAGGGTCTGCCAGTGCAGGCTGTGTTGGCACTTAAAGAGTCCTTGGAAGATTTCCAACAGGAGGGAAACTGTAGGGGCATGCAGGGCTGCCCTGACCAAGACACGTGTCCCTGGGGCAGTTATGTCATCTGCTGCCCCGAACAGCCGGGTTTTGGCAAGTGCAGGGGCAGATGCACCCAACAACACCCCGGTTGTGAGTCTGCCAACCAGGACAGTTGCGGTCAATGACCCTGCCACAGCGGATGTTGCTGCGCAGGGTCCATTAGAGGGCACCCAGCTGCCACTGACACAAGTCAGGCTTTTGGTCGTCGCTCCACCTGCCACTCCCTTGGCACAATCCACTGAACCCACTGGCCATACTGATCAGGGCGGCATTAGTCAGCCAGGGTCTGCGCCACAATCCAAGAGGAGGAAGTTTGCACCTGCAGCACAGGCTGGGACCCCACACACAGCCACGACCTCCTGCACGTCAAGGAAGAAGCCTTTCTGCAAACAGGAACTGGACTTCCTTGTGGGCTACGTGCGGAAACACAGCCGTGACATGCTAGTGGTTGCTAATTGTCAGACTACGGCTGCTCACCGTGATACCCACTGGAAGCAAGTTGCGGAACATGTGAGTGCATTTGGCCATGAGGTGCGCACGGCGCAAGAGTGCAATGGTTGGGAGGCCACCAAAGGTGAGGGGCGCTTCAGCTGGGCATACTCCTTGTGGCGGGCGTGGTCGGGGAGATGGCCGGGTTGACCAGGGAGTAGGGGGACTCCAGGGTGTCAAGGGTGGCCACAGAGAGGGAAGAGACAGGGGTGTGCCACTTGAGCACAATGTTGTGCCATGTGTCCGTGCATGCCACCACCCCTTGTGGTTCCGGGAGATGAGCTTCTGCATCTGGCACTGGCGCCCGTGTGACCCGGCAGTCCATTTCACCAACTGCCACAGGCCCAAGGGTAGTGGTAGCTGCAGGTGCAGCTGTGGACACCACCACCCAGGCTCAGGGTCTGCCAGTGCAGGCTGTGTTGGCACTTAAAGAGCCCGTGGAAGATTTCCAACAGGAGGGAAACTGTAGGGGCATGCAGGGCTGCCCTGACCAAGACACGTGTCCCTGGGGCAGTTATGTCATCTGCTGCCCCGAACAGCCGGGTTTTGGCAAGTTCAGGGGCAGATGCACCCAACAACAGCCGGTTGTGAGTCTGCCAACCAGGACAGTTGCTGTCAATGACCCTGCCACAGCAGATGTTGCTGCGCAGGGTCCATTAGAGGGCACCCAGCTGCCACTGACACAAGTCAGGCCTTTGGTCGTCGCTCCACCTGCCACTCCCTTGGCTCAATCCACCAAACCCACTGGCCATACTGATCAGGGCGGCATTAGTCAGCCAGGGTCTGCGCCACAATCCAAGAGGAGGAAGTTTGCACCTGCAGCACAGGCTGGGACCCCACACACAGCCACGACCTCCTGCACGTCAAGGAAGAAGCCTTTCTGCAAACAGGAACTGGACTTCCTTGTGGGCTACGTGCGGAAACACAGCCGTGACATACTAGTGGTTGCTAATTGTCAGACTACGGCTGCTCACCGTGATACCCACTGGAAGCAAGTTGTGGAACATGTGAGTGCATTTGGCCATGAGGTGCGCACGGCGCAAGAGTGCAAAAAGCGTTGGAATGACCTCAAACGCAGCGCTAAGGCTAAGCGTGAGTCAAATTACAACTTGACTCTGGTGACTGGCGGTGGGCCTGCACCGGAGGAGGAAGACCTCACTCCGCATGAGTCACTCGTTGCAGAGTTCATACCATCTGAATTGGTCGAAGGAGTGGGAGAGATGCCGGACTTTGATGCCCAGTCCAGTGAGTGTTGATGCGTGTTTGTCGAGGACGTGTGTGTTTTACTTGTGTGATGTCTTGTGCATGACTGCCACTACATGTCACGTGTACATGGTTATGATGTGCGAGTAATGCAATGCTTCACTGATGCATGTCTACTCTGCTGGATGGTAGACATGTGGAGCAGACGGGGACTGTCCACATCACCACTTTTGCACCCTAGTCACATGCTGGTTTCCAGTATGCCCCTCTGGTCCATGTTCCAGCTCACTGGCACTTCTGCATGTAGCGTGGGGTGACCTTCCTCTCAGCCCAGGGACTATGCATAGCATAACTGACGTGCATGTGTCCTCTGCCTGCAAGGGGGTAGCCAATGTAGGCATGCTCCCTTGCCCCTCAACCCCCTGCTCTGCACCCCAATTACATTTTAGCACTGGTCTGCTACAATATTGCCCTTGGTTACTTGCCTGGTCATGCCTCCTGTGTACATTCTAACATCCAGCGGCCAATCTGCCAGACATATCCATTGAGGTACATCCTAAGTACTAGATGCAGGGTGTCTCACTTGGACTGTGCAGAGGTCAGATGCCCCGCAGGGACATGAGTGCCCATTCATGCTCCATGTGCATTTCACACATGCCCATATGTGTCCATGACTGAATGATCACTGTTACACAAGTCCATGATGACCCAAATTGCATGGCACTTCATCTTCCTTCCCATGCCAACTGTGGCTCAGTACTGCGTTGCACACATGTTTAGGGTTTGACAATCTGTGTGGGTCACAGGCCTCAGCCTGTTTAATGGCTAATGACTCTGTCCAACTGGTGTAGTGTCTTCTTCACATGTGGGTGTACTCCAGAGGTTTCATCATGTGTCCTGCTTACTGTCCCATCATAATTTGCTGTGTTGTCACTTGACTCAACTGATGCTGTTGATGCTAGTCAACACTGTCTGTCAATACACAGGTCTATGGTCAGCCTTTTGATACCATGCTAGGCATCCCTGCTTTTGCACTTGGGGGGAGGGGTGGTTTGCTTGTAGATATGCTACCCATTGAATGCACATTGCACGTGATGCCTGAAGTTGACCTTGCACTGCCTTCACATTGTCTGACACACACCATGAAGTCCTTGTACATGTTGATAGTGAGTAACATACATATTTGCTGCACAGCATAGGCCCACTTCAGTGCAAACTGCAACCTTTCCACAGGTCTAATCACAGAAGCAATTTCAAGTTTACCCAGCAGACATGCCAGTTTCTATTTTGTGTGTCACATGTCTGCCTGATGTGTTTGGTGTCGGTGTGTGTGTGTGTAGTGTGCTTCTAAAATGTGTAGTGACCTTTTTCCTCTCTATTTTTCAGGTTATGACGCAATGGAGCCGGAGGATGGTGTTGTCATGCCAGGCACAGGGTTGTTATCACTACATCAACCCAGCACAAGTGGAGGTTGTGGGGTGGTAGGCCACGAAACCCCCCAAGTGCTACAGTCCATCTTGTCTCTGGCTGCCTATGAGTCCAGCCCTGAAGAACACTCTGATGACCATGTCGAGTTGGATGAGCATCAGGTCCATACGTCAGGGGTGAGTGATTCTGATGTGGACACTCCTCTGTCTGCCACACCTGCACTGAGGGGTCAGACAGTTTTGGAACCTCTGCCCGTGGTGGATCGGGACGCAGGGTCACCCTCCACACCAGTCACTGATGTGCCTGGGACATCACGTCGACGGGGGCATGTAGTCTTGCAGCCGCGGGCGGTGCCAACACAACAAGGGCACCCGGTCCTTGGGTCCCGCAGGGGTCATGCCCAGCAATGCGGTCGCCGCGTGCAACCGCTGGATACTGAGTGGGAGCAAGACGCAAGACATGACTGCCAATTCAGAACGCCAGGGGGCAGCAATGGAGAACATCGCTGAGAGCATGGAACGTGTGGCCCAATCTGTGTTCCCCCCTGCTAGGCAGGTGCTTCTCCAGCAGCAGGCGCACGGTCCACGGCCCGCTCACTCAGGCTGGGCATGGCGGCCTCAGACAGGGCACGCCAGGCTGAAATGTTGTCTCTGCGTGAAGCAATTGCTGCTCACGCAGAGGCACACATGGAGGCCCTGAGGGAGGAGTATGCTTCCCTCAGATCCACTCTGGGTGTCCTTCTGATGTCCCAAAGGGAGTGGGCCGAGGAGAGGTTTGCCCAGCTTGAGCGTACCATCTCGGCTGAGCTACATGCTTGCCAGGAGGTGCAGCAGTTGTCCAGCCAGGCCTTGCAGGAGGAACTCTGTGTTACACATGCTACCTTGCAATAGGAAGCATGTGTATAACAGGAGGTTCTGCATGCAGACATACGTGTCATCGCCACACAGAACCAGGCTCACCCGTCCGGCAGACTTGCTGCCAATGAGGGGAAAGCTGCGGCTAGACGTGGTTATGCTCCTGTGCCACGTCCTCCTTTCCAGGAAGAGCCAGACTCGGACGACAATCTATCTCCCACATAGGTCGGGCTGTGCAGGCGTTGAGCCCATGGAGGTTTTTTTTTTTCCTCAGCATCATCACATGTGGGTGTTGAGCAGCACCCTGTACCTCCCCCCTCCTGGGTGCCTCCCCCCCGGGTCGTATGTGGCAATTTTTGATTTTTCTTTTAGTTTAGTTCATTAAGTTTCTGTTTGATAGTTTAAATAGGTAATGCAGGTTTTTCATAGTTAGTGTAATTAGTTAATATAGTTTAAAATTGCTTGTCTATTTTGCTTTCATGTGACGGTGTGTTGCTTTGTGGCTTTTGAAAGCATCCACTGTCTGTTCCAGCTGGGCCCTTTAAGCTTGTCTTGTGTATGTGTTTGCTGCTTGGGGTCCTTGACTCACATATGCCACTCCTGCTTCCCTTATCCATGGGCTCGCAAGGATGGTTCGGTGTAACAGCCTATTACACAAGGGCAATGGACTGTCATATCTGTGGCATGTCTGCTGATGTGGAACTTGTGTTAACACCCCTAGTGGGGATGATTGGGGTGTAATTGTCCACTGTTCTTCTTTTGCTAGATGGGGTGTTTAATGATTCATGTGTACGTTCATTACTATGCATTGTGTAGTATGTTTCTTATCTTTAATGAACATGTGCTTGTTGCAAATCATGCCGTAGATTGTGTGTTCCACACTGTTGCAGTGAAAGACGGACTGATGGTGTGATTTCTGATGTACGTCTCTGACATGGTCCAGCCATGTAATGCCTGAGGAGACACAGAGAGATGAATATTACGCATTAATCATGTGTTTCATGCACTTTCTGCAGGGGGATGAGCCTCAAGACCACCTTTGCCAGCAGACATGGGCCATTGGACGTCTGGAATCAGGGCACGTTTGGTGCTGCCGACATGCGCATGTGTGCGCAAGCAGAGGCACATAGATTGCGATCATACATCTGAAAATCAAGGGACTCCAGGCAAGGTGAGCAGCACAGGGGGGTCACAACACAGCAAACCTTCCACCTGGCAAGTTGAACATGCATGCTTAGTAGCAGCACTGACGGTGAACTTGGACAAATATTGGTGTAGAAGCGCACAATACAGCTCAGATGTGTTGGTGGACTGATGGCTAGTTGAAGTGAAAGTTGTCTGGGGCACCTGCAGGGGCAGTGGCACATACCCTCCAGTCCAGCATGGTCCATTGAGGCACTTGTATTAGCCATGTAGCATTCCGAGACATGGAATGAAGCAGCTCACAGGGACAGACATCAAGGGACAGACTCGGGTGCAGTGCATTTAATTTCCAAGTAGAAATTGATACATGCACTGGCTACTTTATTTTGGTCATGGTGGTACAGGACTTGTTCTGAAGTCAGACCTTGCTATATGCGTCTGTCTGCTTACACAGGGAACATTGCATGTTGTGTGAATCGTGACACATTGGTGTTCCATTTGCCACGCACCCACCGGTGCCTGACTTACTGCATTGACTGTGTATGAACCATCACAGGGGTAATGTTCCGTATGGGTATGAAGCATCCACACAAGTTTGTCTGTTTTTAGTGCATTTTGTTACTTTGGGGCATATTTGGTTGTGTGTTTGTGTGTTTTGGGCACGCACAGATTATTAACTGTGGCTCTCTTTGCAGCATTGAAATGCTCCTGTTACCGGACCTGAGAGTGCGCAGGCAGGAGGCCAGCACTCACCCCAGAGATAAGTTTCTCTTTGACTTACATTTGAGTAATTTGGTGCTATGTGCATGTGAACAAGTTTGATCTAATTGTGTATGTGTTAATGTGTGTACTACATTTTGGTGCATTCCGTACTTTCCCGTGTCAATCCTACTCCCCTCTCCTGCCCTTCATTCCGGTTATCCAGTATGCCAATGCCTGTCCCGACTGCATATCCCTGACCCTCCTTCCCCACCAGGGTCTCAGAGGCCTGTGTGAGTTAGACCTTGCAGGCACCCAGACCACAGTGGGGGTGGTTGTTTCGTGCCACTCCTGCGCCTGTACACGGGAGTTGTGACAGTAGACATCCGTTCATGGTGCATCATTCTATGTTAGGTGCCACACATGGTTCAGATCCTGTTGTGACATTTTTTTACTGTGCTACCTTGGTTGTTAACATCATTGTGGTAGTACTTGGCCTTTGTGGCGTACTGCTACTTCAAGCCATCTACTGGAGGCTGTTCTGGTTTGTTTTACTGCCTGCAGGCTACTTGCTTGGCATCTGTGTTGTCCTGCTTTGAGTTCTGTTGGATTTTGTGCTTTTGCAAATCTACGTGGACTCTGAGGGTGCTGGCAACTTTTTACACACAAGGTGGGAGATGGTGACAAAGGGGAAGGGTGATCATGTGGCCAGGTGAAATTCAAGGATGTCGGATGAATAACCCAGATGCAGTTGTTCAGTGGGTCGTGGTGATTTGTGAAGGAGGGGGGTGTTTTGTTGCTGATAGTTGCCTTGCCCTGCAGTGTGATGGGCACCCTGAAATTGTAATTGTGCTTTCCTATTTACATGATGTATTCTGCTGATCAATGCCTGTTCATGTGTTGTGTTGACCTTTCAGGTGTGAGGGGATAGTTGTGATTTTAGATGCTGGGGTATACACATGGTGAATGTTCACATGTGATGTGTAGAGGACACTGATGGTCACTTGATTTCACATGCATATGTTGAGTGCATGTCCCTACTGACCCACACACTCGCACTATGATCCAAACATGTACAACCACCCTTCCATGTCCACGTGTACACTCTGTTTGCCTTCTGGTGCCCACTGTGTCCCTGCAGCACATGTTCTATGACCATTTGTGGATCCTGTGCATGCCTATTTTTGTTTTTTTATGTCGTTTGTCGCTTAGATGTGATGCTCAGGGTGTGCATCACACACAATGGCTGTTCACTGGGCTGTGCGCTGAGCAGTGTGTTGCAGGAGGTGGACACAGCACACAGTAGCTGCAGTGTTGATTTTGCAATGCACATTGTGCATGTGGACAGGCATTCATTGTTATGTTTAAAATACAACTTTTGGAATGCATTTGGGTATGACTTATTTTTGGTGGGAGGTTGTTGGTCAGTCATTTCATCTGATTCCATTTCAGGCATCATTGTCTGATGCCCATTTACATTTTTCACATGGCAATGTGTACCTTTTTGGTACTGTGTTGGTGTATGGCTATTGCTTGCCATGTCATGTTGTGGTTTGGGAGGGTTTGAGTGACATACCAGTGATAGTCATGTCCTGTTTGGCAGGTCTGTGTGTTTCACACCTTGCATGTGTGCCTTTTGGTCACACAGGATTGCTTGTGCTTAAGTAGCTAGGGATGCACACAATGTGGCAATTCCATGGCAACAATCTCAGAGTGGTAAGGTTGTGACAGTTGACTATCTCTTTGTCATCATCGATTGTCACCTGGTATGTGCCAGGCCTGTGTGCACTCCACAGGATTGGGAGTTTAGGTGAAAAATCTGGCCACAAGCTGGGTCTGAGCATCCTCGCCACGTGCCCTATCCCCTCCCATGGGCAGCGCCTGTGCCTGTGGTTGGGTATGTGGGGTATGACTTTGTATGTGTGGGGGTTGTTGGTCAGTCATTTGACCTGATTCCATGTCAGGTGTGATTGTCTGAGGCCTGTTTCCATTGATCACATGTCACTTGGTATCTAATTGGTCACATGTTGGGATTTTGATTTGCTCTTTTGCTGTTGCATGCCATTTTATGGTGTGGAAGACAAGGGGGATGTGGGTTGGGAGGGTTTGGGTGACATACCAGTGATTGTCATGGCCTGTTTTGCAGGGGGGTGGTGTGATATACACCTTGCATGTGTTCCTTTCGGTCACACAGGATTGGTTATGTTTAAGTAGGGTTGTGACAGTTGACTGTCTCTTTGTCATCATCGATTGACACCTGTTAGTTGCCAAGCTTGTGTGTACTCCGCAGGGGTGGGAGTTTAGGTGAAAAATGTGGCTACAAGCTGGGTCCAGGCTGCCTCGCCACATGCCCTTTCCCCTCCCATGGGCAGCCCCTGTGCCTGTGGTTGGGGATGTGGGGGCACCACCATGTCCACCGGTACGCCCTGCCGTGTTGCAACATTGTGCAGGACACATGCTGCCATAATGATCCTGCACACTACTGGGGGTGCATAGAGTAGCTGGCCGCCAGAGCGGTCAAGGGAGCGGAAGCGTGACTTGAGCACTCCGAATGTGCGCTCCACTATGGCCCTGGTTGCAATATGGGCCGCATTGTATCTTACCTGGGGTGGTGTGGTGGGGTTCCGGATTGGCGTCATCATGTGGTTGCTCAGAGGGTAGGCACTGTCCCCTGGAGAGGTGATAATGGTTGTGATTATTGGAGTTTGTGTATTTGTGTGTGTGTGTCTGTGTGTGTGTGTGTGACATGCATGCATGTGCACGGGCATTTGTACTCACCTAGGAGCCATGTGTCGCCATGCTGCCCAGCTTCCAAGGCCGGCTCAGGGCGGACATTCTGTATATGAAACTGTCATGGGTGGAGCCAGGGTAGTCTGCATAGACAGAGGTGATGATTCCCTTTGCATCGCATACCACCTGTACATTGATGGAATGCCAGTGCTTGCGGTTTCGGAAGATGTGCTCAGTGGCCCTAGGGGGACGTAGGGCCACATGGGTGCAATCTATGGCACCGAGCACTTTGGGGAAGTGTGCCACCCTGTAAAAGTCCTGGACAACGGCCTGCCTTTCTGCGGGTGTTCTGAGCATGTGTATGTGCCTGCGGACTGAGGGGCGTGCTGTCATGATTGCCAATGCCTGGTGTAGACTGCATGACTGCGTGGCCTGTGAGACCCCCCCCACTATGATAGTAGTCCACTGAAAAGACCCAGCGGCCAAAAAATGCAGGACATTGAGCACCTTCTCCAAGGGGCTCAATGCTTGGGAGCAGAGGGTGGGGGATGTTAGGTCATCTTCCCACTCCCTGACTAGGTCTAGGATGATATGGGGTGGAAACCTATACCTGCCATTGACCTGGTCATCAGGCATCCCAAAAAGGCTTGTCTGTGGTGAAAAAATACGTGCCCTGGCTATTCTCCTCCTCCTGTGGTGTTCCACGATCAGTGCTGCGACAAATGGGGCATTCATCGTAGCTATATGTACGTGTTTGTTGTTTGCGCGCACTTTTATGCTGTGCGTGGGGACGCTTCCACCTGCCTTTGTGTGGCAGACGCGTTGACGCCTGTGCGCGTCTTTTGCCATATTTGAATCCATGAATCTGGGTTGTTCGCGTGCGTGTGGGCATTCTGTGTAGTTCCCTGCAGTACTTCCCCAGTTACGCCTTCTTTTTCACGCTTTATTCCCCATTCCACGTGTTACGCCCACTGTTCCGCCAACTTTTGTTGTGTGCGCAGCGCTATGTGCACTTTCGCTGTGCGCTTAGTGCACGCTGTTTGGAGACGCGTGTGCCAGCGTGCGCCATGCATGGATTTGGTGCACAACCAGTGGGAAAGTAGCACAGCGCCTTCCTTGAATCGCACACGTGCGCGTGCGCTTGCTTTCTCCCGCTTGCACCTCCTTGCGCCTGCTTGCGCTGGGATTTTGGGCGCACGTTTGTTCCATGAATCGGCCCCTAAGTATTTCATGATAGGTCTCCCACTCAACCCTGACATCTTGTTACCAATATTATAAAGAAAAGCCCTGGTAGGGACTGTTTATCAAAATTAATTTCACATGTAATGAAATCAATAACATTTGTTATGTCATCTTTTATGTCCTGGGTGCAATGTAAATCCGGTAATATAGCCCAAACTGTTGCCTCCACAGTAAACTTCAATGATGTCCGAATGCTTCAAGTGAACCATATTCTCACAAATTGGAAGGAATTCCACCCACTTCATTCCTCAAGCTCTATAACATGAAACTTGAAATTCATGTAATCCAAGATTCTCAGACAATCCACAGTGCTCAGAATACACCTTCAGCCAATCGATACAAGAGTCTCCCAGAATCCAGAAATTCAGCTTCCTCAAAGACATAACCATAGCTATCTTCAGTGCATTCACCAAACAAAACTTCTGCTAACTACTCTTCCTGTACACCACACTCACAAAACCTGATTGGATGATCACCCGATGTCCTTGGACATCCACGACTGTTCGTAGTCTCTGCAGTCCCCTTTCCATGCCACGCATGCTTAAAAGACCCAGATGGCATGTGTGGTGTCTGCGGACTACTGCGGTGAGCACAGATACCATAGCACAGTGCAGCCATTCTACCTTTTCTATGTTCATGTTCATAACACTCCCTCTTTGGCTGCTTTCAGTAACACATCCATCCAGCAATCACAGCCAAAAATTCTACATGTAACTTTGTTATCTCAATTCAACACTTCAGATGTACTCTCAAACTCACAGAGTACATGTCTCCTGTTACTCATAGCCACCTGCATCAAGAACTACTGAACAACTCTAAGACTTCTATTTGCAGATTCAACAAAATCTGCATCCAACAAGACAAACTACAGGTATCTTTATATTTGTTTAAGTATTTTTTGAACTCTTTTACAAATCTATATCTGCAGGGCTCCAACTACTTACCCTGTAATAAGCTTCTCAATACACATATTCTCCATGTTAACCCTTCTAGCAAATGCCATGTATTGGAGCATTTAGCAATTGCTCACATCAAGTTAGAGTTGCTTACAATGCTGTGCGTTAACCACTGTTTCTTTTTAGCAGCATTTTCATGAAATAAAAAAAATAAAAAATGCATATGGCATTTATAGCAGCACTGTGTGTAACCTTTTTATAAAAGAAAGGAAAAGCAGATGGAAAATATCTGTGGAAAATGTTTGTGTCACTTGGTGCGTGGAAGTTTAATATGTTGGCAGTACATGGATACTTCCCAACATGACCCATTTCAATCTATAACTGCTTATCAAGTCTTTGTTTCTTTCTTTGCATTCTGTAAATTGTAATACCACTTCTCCCATTACACAACTCGGATTCCGAGTCCCAGCCTGTAAAAAAAAAAATGAAAAACAAGACTGGACTTGAAGATTCAAAAGTGTCACATTTATATGAAATGAAAAATAGAAAATGTTTCCCGTTGAGAAATGTTGTTTTTTAGGAGCATTTTCACTAAAGTTTAGAAATGCATATATGCATTTACAGCAGCACTTTGTGAAAGAAAGAAAAAGCAGATGCAAACCATGTGTACACATGACTAAGTGCCACTTATTGTGTGGAAGTTTAATATCTTGAAAGTACATGTATACTTGCTAACATGACCCATACCAATCTGTAGGTGCTTTTTCAGTCCTAGTGTTTTTCTGCATTCAGGCACTTGTAGTCCACGTTTTCCAATGGCAAATGTGCAACTACAACTCCTAGAATGCAAATAGGAAAACTAAGACTTCATAAGCACCTACATATTGGAATGGATAAAGTATTCATGTACTGCCAACATATTAAACCTCCACACAAAAACTGCCACTTAAAAATGTGCTACACATCTTTACCATGTGCTTTTCTTCTTTTTTACGAAATGTTACACACAGTGCTGCTATACATTTACATCTGCATTTTTTAACTTTAATGAAAATTCTCCCAAAAAGAAACAATTTTAAACAGGCAGCATTTTCCATCATTCCATATAAAAGTCACACTTTCCAACCTCACTCATTACATCCCTTACACTGCCATTATTCACCACTTGCAAACTCATATGTGTATACCGCCAAAGTATCTATATACATTACTTCACTTCACTTTACATGTAAAGTACTCTTCATTCCCAACCTCTACTGTTAGACACCAAACACTGCTTCAACAACAATCTGCCTTTGCATTACCACTAGGCCACAGTTTCATATTCTTTATAAACACTGCAACACATTATAAATACATTACACCACAGACACAGCACTTCTATCATTAACATCATCAGCACAAAAATAACTCAGATATGGACCTTTTACTCACACCCATGTTTGCCATGTTCCTTCTAATGTGCCAAACACCACTACTCTCACTCCACTTGTTTTACCAGCATACTTAACACACTTTCGTACACCATCAATAACACAACACTAGTAACTCTTTTTACCAACAACTTCTGTATCCTTCATGAATAACAATTGGCATTTGTGTTTACTCAGATATCTTTCACTTTGAAAGGAATTAATATAATAATTTATATCAGTTCTGAACGATTTTTATTTCGTTTTCTAAATCATTAATTTAAGTGGTCAGCCGACACATGTTTGGACCACTCAGGGTCTTTAGTAAGGATAATATGTTGTGATGTAGACCAGGTGGTGATTTGGTGCTTGAGGACTGGTTGCATTGGTTCTAGCCGGTTGGCCTGACAATTCATGATTCGTCCTGTCTTGTAGAACCAATGCCCAGAGGGGTGCGCAGGTCCAACAGGACTAACAGTGGGAGGAATCCAATCCAACCAGTCCTCATACACCAATTCACCACCTAGGCTAAAACAACACAGTGCGTTAGCCTTGATAAATACCCTCAGTGGTCGAAACACGTGTTGACATGCAACTTACATTCACAATTTTAGACCAGTATGCAATTCACCCACTACACTCCAAAGACACAATTGAAGATGCATTGGAAACATATCATATGTGTCAAGCCAAATGATCCCAATGAGCATACGGGGAAAAAGTGTAGAAGTATGTTCTTTTCCACTACTCTTTCTTTAGGGAAAAGAAGTAAGATATGATGAAAAATCCAAACAAATGAGTGCATCAGAATATCATACAAACGTATTCTAAAGACACCAGATTCAGAAAAGACGTAAAATACATTTTCCACCTCCTGTTTGAAATTGAACTAGCAACTCTATGTTATGGAGTTGCACACACTTTTTCTAAACTTGTCCTCTACCCAACTGCTTCAAAAGCTAAAAGACAAAGCTGAACTTTTGCAGTCAAGTATCACAAATCTCTTGGCAAACATGCAGGGTACAAAATAATACTGTTTCTGACTTTACATGGATATATGTTGCATGCCAAGGACACCAGACCCACCCACACGGTTTGTTACTTTAGGTTGTGCAGAGTACACATGGAATGACTTGCACAACTTCTTACGCAGTGAAAAGCAAACTAAAGACGGAATAGAAAAAAAAACACCAGGAAATCTCTGTTTTCTTGACCCAGTCAATGTATCAAGTTACTTTCATCAACGCTTAATTGCCCTTGCGGCACTTCATCTGCAAAGTGCAAAAATTATTTGGGAGAAAAGAATATCAATCCAGAAGACCGCCACACATGCACATGCTTTTGTGGATAAAAGATGCACCGCATTTGGCCATGACAGTGATGCCACTGTTTTACAGTTAATTGAGAAATAAATTAACTGCAACATCTCTACAGAAACCACACATAGATTCTCATATTGATTGTAGTGGTCTGGAAATAAGAGTGTCGGTAGCACTGGCACCCTTTCTGGACCGCCACACTTCAACTCTGTCTTCTCGAGCTGTTGCCCCTGGCAGGACTGACCTGCCCGGTGCAACAGCCCCGGTAGGTGGCATTGTCATGGAAGAACTGGCACCATTAGTAACAGTGCCAGTGCCTAAGTGTCCACATTCCTATGGAGTCCTATGGGACTCCGTGAGAATGGGGACTTACACTTTCCACCGCCTGATATCCGGGTCCACCAGGAATTGTAATGTCCCGGTGGCACTGGGATATAAGGCGGATGAAATGGTGTTACGAGTTGGGCGTTAACCGGGTTAGTGGCAAACTCGTAATGAGGCCCATAGTGATCTACGTACACACATCTGATGCTTCCGAAAACATAAACGTGGCAAATAATGCCGACGTAGATATAGAAACAAAGGTAAATACTATACCAAATTTGGCTTTGGCTTCCCTAGACTAGTTAGCAAAAATGGACAAGTAAATAGCTTGATGTCTTTTGTTAGACACAGTGTAAAAGGCAATTCCCCTAAAAACACATACAACATTCAAAAGGACTAAGCATCCCACATCCATCAATGATTATAATGGACTAATTGCCCTCTTGTGGAATTCAAATATAGACATTCAATACACTGTAGACAATTCCACTGCAGTTGCAAGATATGTAACAACCTATCTCACCAAAGCTGAGAAAACAGAGCTAAAAGACTTTTGTGATGACATATGATCTGACAAAACACTGTTACACAAATTGTACAGCTTTGGTATAAAAATGCTCTCCCATAGTGTTAGGAATAATTCTCAAAATGTGCTAATTTCATGTACCTTTTGAGTCCCACAGCAACGTTGCTGGATTTCTAGGATTTGATATTTTACCTGGAAAGAGTGTGAGCCTTTTTTCACATTCTTTCATGTATTTTGATGTGTGTTTTACTTTTGTGTTCTTTGGTTATGGAGTTTTAAAACAACTCCATTGGCATCATCTTTTTCTTGTGTGTCACACAGCACCTTCAGTGCAGTGGCACAGGGATGCCTTTCAGACTTCCCAAGGTTTAAATACCTTCTCTGGGACTGACTACTGTCTCCCAGAGCATGTAAAGTTAAATTGACTTTCCTAGTCTTTTTAAATGTACATACCCAGCATACACTATCTTCCTATAGAGTGCTGGATGGGTTGCCTAGCATATCCTGAGTCTAAACACTCATGTAAGTCAAATGTTATCCTTTCCTACTTTAAATGGCTGGTGGCAGTGGTTCTAAACAAACTACCATGATTTTTCCTGACCGCGAAAAAATTGGGTCAGCCATGTTTTCCAATATGGCGCCCAAGACCTATCTGTAAAAATAGACACTGGTTGACTTTTTTGCTATTTCTTTTAGGAAAGGTCTTTCCAGTGTCCAACTCTGCGCACCAAACCAGGTTTGGTCCCTTTGTTCATTGGCCTTTGGCAGGCTTCAGTGCTGAAGGCCTCCTCTGGCACCTGAGTGTCTAGAGTGGACAGGATGTGAGGGAGGTGCCCACAACTCCCTGTGCTTAGTCTCCTAGGAGACCTGAATGCACTCTGGTGTGATTGGCCGGCTGGCTGTCCGGCAAGGACAGCCACCCTGCTGTGTGACTGACAGCCAGGCTGGAATGAATGGGGGGAAAACTGTTTAAAAGCAGCCTTCTGGGACTTGGAAAGCAGAGTCGACCACTGGAACGAGAGAACCGAAGACGAGCTGAAGGAAGACGACTGCTGCAACTCCTGGCGGACCGGTGAAGCCATGCTGTAGGTCCGAATTGCCTGAAACTCCATCGACATAGAAGCACTTCAAGGTTAACTTCTTTCCTTGAGTTTGGTGGGAGCAATCACTCGTAAGCCGCCTGGACACCGTCCCCATCCTGGTCGAATTTTCTGCAGAGTGCTGTGGAAAACCAGATAGCCAGTGGGAAGGATAACAGTTTGTGGTCTTTAAGGTACTCACACCTTAAACTGACATTTTTCCATGCTTGTGGCTTCTTCCCTGGACAGTGCAGGCACCTCCCAGTGTCCTCCTTCTTGTCCCCACAGCTGAAACTCAGGAACAGCGTGATCTGCTCGAACTGCCAGGAACAACTGCCTCAGCTACAGCTCTTCTTCACTTTGAAGGTACTGTGCAAATGCGGTCAGGAAATCTTTTCGGCCGTGGTGAAACTTTGTGAAACATTCCCAAATTTGAAGGTTTGTCCTTCCCTAAACCTACATCTAACCTTTTATCTGACCAAATTCTTCTAAAATCTATGGCAAAGACTTAACCGTTTACTACCAGAACTGTGCTATCCTATCCAAGACTCTGAACCATTGGCATTGGCCCAGACCTATTGAATTGAATTGCTGGTTGTAGTGAACGGAAAACCTTTGCCCTGCCTATGGAAGTATTTGTGCCTTGATTTATTTTAACCTTATCTTTTTACCCCTTTTAAAATTAATTGAAGTGCCATTTTGTTCCCACTTCAGGGGAGCTGAACTTGTTCAGTAACTTATTGGTTGTGTATTTGTAGTATATTAGTATATGATATTGAGCTGCTCTTGTTAGTGTAATGTTTTCCAAATGACTGTTTAAATAAATGTATCTTCTTTTACCAAGAAACCTTGAGTAACTGGTTATTTGAATCACTGTGATGGCTGGTCCTTTGTGTAACCCCTTGCACTGCTCACTTTACTTTTGAGATAAGTATGGCTGCTCAGCCACTGCTACCCCAATACTGTGTGTTACAGGCTGGGACCATAGGTGAAATTGTGCTGACACGTGTAGTGTTCCTAAAGGGTACTGAATTTGATTCTGCCTAACAAATAGAGAATGTAGGTGCAACAAAGCTACAGGTACAGCCTTATATGGCAAATCAGAACAAATTGTCTGGCTAAACCTTGGTCAAGCTTCATCCCGAAAAAGAGTACCAAAATCCTAACCCTGCACTCCCTTTTTTCACCTATAAAAACAGCTCCATATCAACTATATTCCACCCCCCACTCTTTCCAGCTCCTCTCTTGACCACCAAATAACCCCAAATTTGATTTCCCGACTCATTCCCTTCTGCGCTATCTGCAGTCACTAGGGGCTGTCCGCGGATCCAACATGGTGTCCGTTTAAAGAAATATTAAACTTTTGAGCATCCAATCAGTGGGTGCATACAGTGTCTGCAGATATGTTATGCTATGGTATGTTACAAGTATGTACTAAGTTCACATACGCCCATAGGCACCTTGGTGCTAGAAGCACAGATAGAGACCTTCCTTCAGGGTATTTAAAATAAAAAGGTTTTCAGTGACCGTTGAAATCTAAGATGGTCAGCTGTTGCGCAAAGAGAGAAAGGCAGAGTATTCCAAGCCTTATTGGCAGCCACACAGAAGGCACGACCGCCCATGCGAGACAGCCTGACTTGAGTGACCAGCACTTTGAGAGCAGCCTGAGAACAGAGAAAGCAGGCAGGAACATTTTGCAGAAACTTAGTCTGCAGGTACTCCTCCCCTGAACCATCGAACGCACAATGGATGATAGACATGGACTTAAAGAAAATATGTTTCTCCACCAGCAACCAATGAAGCTGTTTCAGTAGAGGAGACGTATGAGCACCAAATAGAGTATGCTGAATGGCTCTGGCATTCTTAAGGAGTTGAAGCCGGTTGATAAGAAAAAAAGGGCTGTCGCAGATTAAGTGAGTTACAATAGTCAATTGCAGTTAAAACAAGTGTGCCATCACACCACCCCCTGAGTTTTACCTACTTTTTTAACCATTTTAAAAAAAACTACTGGAAAGATTTACATCAAACTTACAAAAACACACTTTGAGGACCAAGCCGCCGCTCCATTGCCTCTTTGAGGATTTCCACAAATGTAAGGACCCGTATAACTTTGCCCACCCTGGACGAAACAGCACCTAACTTTGCAGAATCCTTCCAAAGGGGAGGAAAAACAGTTTATGCAAAGCCTGTTAAGGAATCGTCCAGGGTGAGCAAAGTTATAATCCACCCAAGAAAGTGCTCTTTCTATGAGTTGAGCAACTTAACCATAACTACAGGGCCCTTTCATTTCAACAACTTGTATCTTCTTTTACCAAACCCAGATATGTGGAAATCAATGTATCCTACCACTCATCCTTCTCTGTTTTAATAATTTTGTACATTTATTTCTGTACAATGATTTAGACTAAACAACAATAGTGGAATAGTGTAAAAGGTCATTGATTGGGAATTAGCTTCTCAAGTAAGCATCCTGTATATGTTTTACCTTCTTAAGAAATTGTTGGATTTGCTATTGTCCACTGCATTTAAAACTGTAAGGTCTAACTGGAAATCTGCTAATGCTATGTCTGTCCATACTTTGTGGGGGTGGGTAATCTATATCAAAAGAGGTGCTGACATACGTAAAGTTAGAAAGCTTAATCAGTGGTATATGCTCCTCCAATGTGTGGAATGCCATTTGTACGTATGTAGACTCACACAGGACACCTCTTGACATTTAAATATGAATTCATGTCGCTTTGTTGGTGCCTTGACCTGTATTTAATGATGAATGAATGTAAATCAGAATGCATAATCGGTTTCTGTAATATAAACGGTGGTCATTGTTTGTGTAACAGTGGAAGTGTGCGTTTTGGTGCCCATGCTATTCAATGGAGGAAGCCCTGTCTAAAGAGAAGATCTTTCCGCACAAGGTGGGGAACACTCATGCTCCCTGCATGCTATATGCTGATGATGTTGTGATAATGGATCAGACCTGGGTCGGAATTAGACGGAGCCTGATGGCACTCATGACTTATTGGGTAAGTCTACTGACGCCTCCATTCATTCTGATGAGGGGATGGTTACAACTGTAAACAGCTATATTTATTTGGGATATGAAGTGACAAGCAAGGCCCGGGAAACTCAGTCGTTGTAGCATCAGAAAACTAAGGCCTTTGTCATAGTAAAATGAATGAAAGCTTTTGCAATGAGGTATGCCGGGTACAGTCTATTAGGCATTATAAAGGTCTACAAACAAAAGCTGACAGCAAATATCTTGTATGCCTTGGAGGTGTTCCCCGGCAATCTAGACAAGTGCTTAAACACCCTGGAAGGTATAATATGGCAGACTTTACTTGGCATCTCTAGGGGAACTCCAAGCCAAGCCAATTGGTTGGAGTGTGTCCTTACATCCCTGGCAGCTACCATGAAATTAATTGAGGGAAAAAATGAGATTAAGATTGTAAAGGCCCCTGGGCTCTCAATCAATCTTGACTACTCTTAAGTGATCTATGATGACTGGTGTCCCACAATCCCTTGTGAAGTTTAAACTGAATAATTACATCTTTTATATGCATATTGTGTGGGATTCAAACTGGGAAGTTTCCCAGGCCATTCTCCTTCGTAATCTGAAGAACCGTGTGTAACTGTGGGACTGGACTAGTAACACGGAAAATATAGAGACTATTAAAAGACTAAGTACCTTCTCAAATCTTGCTTTTAATTACCTAAGACTTCAGGCATATATCAGTTAATTCCCAAGCCCCATTGGAAGGAGAACATGTTACCAATGCTTAATAAAATGGAGGTTCGGGCAACTTGCGGGGTGTGGTACAATATCCCCATGGAAGATAGATTTTTCAGAATATGTAAGAATAGTTATTCAACTGACACCTTATGATGGAATATAGTAAAGCTTTTATTGAACTAGGCAACTTACACTTAAGACCTATTTTTGAAGAAGGGAAAGTAATAAGCATGGATGCCTTATGGTTGAGATGCTCATCTGGTGTTAGTGTATCTACCGCCTTAGTGGTCGTTAGGCTATGGTGGGATATCGAAAAGGATTTGGATAAGCATGAGATATTTCCACAGCGGGACTTGGCTTGTGTCTCATATGGATGAATCACCTTACATTTTTAAATTAGATCAGTTTTTTGTCACAATCTGCAATTTATTGAGATATGTATCAGTATTATTGTTAAATAGTATGTGTGTCTATTACAGAATGATGTCTGTAATGACTGTTTTTTTTCAAATTTTGTATTTTTATCAATTTGTGTGAAAAAGATATTTCTACTAAAACACACTAAACTAAATAAAATAAATAAAATGACCATATATTCTGTAACCACGCAAGAGCAGATTTGTTCCTGAAACATTTTGACTACCCTCAGAGGCACATCGAAAACTAAGCACCTGCCTTGACACATTCTGGGTGAGTGGGTCCCATTACTGTTGTAACATCTACTGCCTCTGAAGGATTCAAGTAGTACCTTTCCAAATATGGTAAAATGTGCTGTCTTTTTGAGAAAAGGAGATGGAATACACATTGAAAAACATCTTTTAACAATTTTTACATGTATTAAAAGTTAATATTCATTTCTTACCATCACAACTCGGAAGAGGATGACTCCACCAGTGATTTTTTTCACACAAAAGGGGCTCTTCATGACTAAGTGTGTATCCTGGATGACAACCAAATGAAACAGTGGATCCTATAGAAAAATCTTGTCCATAACGCAAACCATGCACAGGTATGCCAGGATCCAAGCAGGAATATGTGTCAACGGTCACACCTGTGTAACATAAAAACAACAGAAAAAACATTAAGGAAAGTCATATAAGAGTGAACTTAGACAAACTAATATTGTGTATATAATGAAGATCTTAGGATCTTGCTGAAAGGCTCTTTTGACTGAAAATACACTGGAACCTTCAGTACATTCTAAAATCTGCATTTAAATGTACATGGCATTATAGTCTTTTTTTGAACTTTCATATGCACACTTCAGATAGATTTCCTTGTTTGATTGTCTGCATTGTATTCTGAAATTAATTATCTTAAAACTAAGAAAATGCTGAATAATAAATTAAGAGGTGTTGTCAGGGACTTGCATTTCTAATGTGTGTACTCTGAGTGGTATATGTTGAATTGTACTCCGCTGCTAACTCTGAGGGGTTTATAGACTGCATATTTGGTTGGCAGCTCCCCAAAGAAAAAACATGAATCCATCAGTTCCATCTAGTCACCACAAACAAAATGTATATAAAACAGATGATGAATTAAGGAAAGCTCTTCATTGTTAATCATATGGATCATTGTACTCCAACTCGTGTTAGTTGTATGCATAATGTTAGTTTTGGTTTCGCTATATTACATTACAAATACACATTAATAAAGAACAAATCTAACAATCACAACTGCCCATATAGTTTTATCTCTCAGTGTACGTATAAAGTATCCAATGCCAATAGTGTCATTAAGTCATTCCATTGACATATTTTTGGATGCCCATTGTGGCGTGGGCATAGCTCAGAACAGATTTTGGTGCTTGTTTTCAACCCGGTTGATCTCCATGAGCCGTAAGACTTAATTGCACATCTTTGCAATGACATAATCATGCTGTGTCACGTTCCACTTAATAGAGCAATTTTGGGAGCTGTCTACAGCCTTTTTCAGAATTTTCCATTTGAGAACATAGAGCCTCTTGAAATGTGTAAGCAGGCAAATATAGTTGAAGCATGGGGTGGATGATTATTACTCTTCTGTGAGTTTAAGCAACATATTTAGGAATGGCCCATTAGTGCCCTCTCTTCTAATCCCTTCCCATCATTGCCCCCTTTCTCTAACATTAGACTTGGCAATAATACCAAGAGGTAGTAATCCGTGGATGCCCTTCATAAACCAGCAAGCATATCTTGGTGACTGTCAAGATCCTATACTAGGCAAATGTTTCCTCTTGCTGTTTGATGCTCAAAGATATGCTAATTATTCTGTTAATTTAAAAAAAAGATGTATATTATGAGGTACCCTGTATTACTCTGGGTTGCAGAATGGCCGAGTTGATGACATTTTTGAAGAGAACCGCATTTGTAGTGAAGAAGACAATGGTGACATCTTAGTTTCACCTGAAAAGGTACTGTGGATTATTTACAAGGATAAGTCCCCCCTTTGTCTACCATTAGAATAATACTGCTGACAATAAGACCAAGAGGTAGTAATCCTTGTTTCCATTTGCTCTTTGATGCTGAAAGAGGTGCTAATTATTCAGTCAATTTTCAAACAAATAATATTTTAAAATGTGCCCTGTATTACTTTGGGTTGCAGAATAGCCAAGTTGATGTTATTTTTGAAGAAATTCACATTTGAAGTATAGACTGTTGTGAAATATTTTGCCTGAAAAGGTACCATGGATTAGTTATCAGGTATTTGCACATTTATTTTCTAGAATGTGGTAAGCTCCAAATTTTAGGTGAATCTTTCTGAAGTCCCTTGTAGCAATTGAAGTAAGACATGTTTTATTTTTAGTTATGAAGCTTGAGGCACTTCTTTTGAGTCTTAAGGAACACATACGTTCTTTACATCTCAGCCCCTAAGGAATGCCATGTTTTTGGTCGTAACGGTGGGATAGAAACATGTTGGACAAAGTTTGAACACAGATTGGTGTATTAATTATTAACTGTGTCTGCTGACCCAAGAATATTTTAATGGAGTTATTTTCTTGGGCTATGTATGATTATCGTATTCACATGAAAGTGCCTGTGATTTTATATATATATTGTAACATGTCAGTTACAATCAAACAGAAAATGTTGTGACTGTGGGACAGCTGTCATTAATTGAATCCAAACACAATATTTGTAGACTACTTAAATATGAATACAATCATTAATATGTATATCTCCATGAAAGAAATAATGCCACACAGATAGCTACTTATCCAGATGTGTGTGTGTGCCGTCTTGTGGATTACTGAAATCAGAGTTGTATCAATGTGTCATCTTGCTAAGAAAAATATGAAAGAAACAATGATTTAGAATCCAATGCTTCTCTGAGAAAAACAGTCCTCACCTTTTTCATATTACGAAACATGAACAAACTGTGAAGAATGGGAGTTTTTAATATAGGAGGGTTTGACAATCAGGCATGGCAATGGAAATATTTGAGCAATCAAACCTTGTGATGTTTTAAGTGGCAAGGATGGGAAAATGACTGATGATAAAAGCAGGAACACAAAGGGAATAGTGTGCAAACTCTTGAATTAATAGCTTCAGGAAAGAAGAACCTGTCCCCACTGGACAAGAGCCAAATTGGGATACCATCTAGGAAATTGGGCCATGTTCATGTGGGAATCTGGGCCAACTTAGTCTAAGGCTGACCTGCTTTCCTGAAAAAGGTCAGAAGGTCTGGCACCATAAATACGTATTCGAAGTGATTGCAAAATGTCCCCCTAATGTAATTAGGTAAGTCCCCCAGAATCATTGCCCTATTAAGTCCCGGAATATGAGGGAATTGGGTGGTGGATTCACTATCGGGCCCTCCTTCCAAATAGAATAACTTAAAATTATATTGGAACAATGCCCTGATTTTTCAATGTATTTAAGGCCAAGTAAAATTGAACTTCTTGCACAAAACATTGCATTTTCTGGGCACAGAGCGCAGGGGCTGAACATATTTTTTAACAGAATGAAAATAGAATATTGTAGTTTACACATGTGAATTATATCCTGCTTTCATTATATTTAATTCTGAGAGTGTGAGGAATTGCCAACTGGCAAGAGTACAAATGTCTGTTTAAAAAAAAAGAAATGTGTTCTTGATACATAAGCTGATGCAGTTAATTATATCTCCAAAATGATAACATGCTAACCAGGGTCCCCTTTGTGTCAATTCTATGCCAAAAACATTGTGTTCTTGTGCCCTGCTACATCTATAGACTGATCCACAGGGCAGTGTACATGGCACTACATATTATCATGGCCACCACATCCCAATTGATATTGCACATCTGAGAGCACCTGTGAGTCACCTCTGCTGTGGAGGTTGATGTGTATTATAGTCTGCTGAGTGGAGACTGCCAAATGGTAGGTCAGGAAACTGGAGGATGGGCCTCTTGTTGGATCTCGTTATGAGGACAGGTAATACCCTCCACCAGAGACAGCTGAACAGCAGGCGGCTTTTCTGGGCTCAGGCATCAAATGAGCACAGCAAAACAAAAAGATGATGGCTGGAAGGTTTTTGAATTAATCATAACTAGAGGCACAGCTCTGGGCAACCCTCCAGACCACCGTTTTTCTCCCTGCCAAACTATTACACAAGGGGAAAAACATATGCAAATCAGACCCTGAACAGATCCATCCTGTCCTCAAGACCCCCGGAGTGGGCCTTTCAGCAGCCGGAGTACTAGACCATTCAAAGCTCTGTGTTCTAAATCACAGCAGCATCTGCTCCATGTTCACCACACCAGAAACAGGAGGGAAGGTGATGGTGCTGCTTTGTGTGCTTCTCCAACAATCCAAACTATTGCTTGCACTTCACACCACCTTGACCCTGCATTGTGTAGCAGCTGAGCCCATCACCTGCTCGGCCAGAATTGACTGCACAATGTCGGGACCTGATCCAAATTACATGTAAGTCACATGCCGACTCTGACCTGGGGTTACAACCATGGCTCAAACCAGCTAGCCTGTGAATGGCTACCTAATTGACCTGCTCATAGACTCCCCCCAGGATCACCACTTTGATGACTTTCGTCGCCAATTTGACGTTTTGGATCTTCACTCATTGACCCCTAAGGCACAACTCAGTCTGGCCCAACTGTGAAGCAATCCTAGGACCTCACAGACCTGCATCATTGAGAGGTCTCTTTCTACCAGACAGAGTGACAGCATTCGCCCCTACTTGATGTCCACTTGCTGCTTGTGCCTAAAGAATCCAAAGTGCCTGAACTGAGCTTGATCCACTCGCATCTACATTCGACACCGGGTGTGACTCCATCAATTCACAATCCAGGTACTGTTGACCCAAAATTGCCAACTCAGTCCACTTGGTCAATAGAGATAGGTTAGTTCACAATTGCACCTGTTTTCACCATTGAAATATCCATTTTGTGGCTTGTAACTTACATAAAAACCCTGAAACTATGCTACTCTCCTTAGTCTGTCACGTCTTCTCTGTTCTTTATCCGGGTGCATGTTTGTTCACTATTTTCTATGTGCTCTATTGCAGAAGGTGTGTTTGATTAAAGTATGTATTTTATAGAACTTTCATTGGACATTCCCTTTATTTTGGACTGTGATGCTTTGCTATTCGGATCACTGCTGGTTCACCTTCACACCCCTCTTAAATTGATATACTTTCCTCTGCCCACATTAGCACAAAAGGCAAAGAAGCTGTATCTCTTAACTGTCTGTGTTTAATCTGTATGAACTTTATGATTGCATTTGTTTTTGGTTTGTAGAAGTGTGGAAGTGTGAGGGCTGTGTGGGCCATTCTACCTCTACTCATCCTTGTACTCCTGTGTAGCAGAATTCATGTGAGGGGTAACATTTAAATAAATACACAAATATGCTCTCTTTTTGCTATGTAAAACAGTGAACATTTCTCACCGCTGACAGTTTAGCATTTAGTAAGTGATGGTTACATTGGATCCTGCATAATTCACATATAGTCCATTAGCTCAGACTGCGGATCTGTGGCCATGCTTCAAATTCTAAACGGAAATGTTCTTGATAATTTGCCTCTTGTGAAAGACATAGACATTAAAAAGTTATTTTTTTTTAAAGTAAGTTTAGCCAACCAAATTCCATTTCATCCATTGTCCATTTCCATAGAATATGATCCTGATATCCAAAATCACTTTTCTCTCTGTTGATGTTGCAGAGTAGGGAAATGGCTCCACATAAGTGGGTCCAAACTCGCAATCTGAAGTGGGGGGGGGGGGCGTACTCATACTTGTATTTGAAAATCAAAAACCATTTGCCTATCTTGGTTGGGCGGACTGACACCCTGTGTGTTATACATTGATTTTCCCTAATTTTTATACTCAAACCACTATAATTCTGATGCAATAAATGTTGGCCTGCATTTAAATCACATGTGAATATTATAGAAATGAACAGCCCCATATTTACACAGGATGGCAAAATTATGTAAATATGTATTAATAAATGTCATACCTGTCATGTTTCTATGTAACCCTTTTCTGGTACTAATACTTATTTTTGATACTGGAGAAAATAAAATGTGCCAGATTTGTTATTTTTTGTCTGAATCCAATTTGGTGTAAATGGTAATTGAAGAGAGCTTTAAACCACTGGCTGATGAGCGGCATCACGATCATAGAATTAATTGTTGATTACAAGTGACCTTGTCATATTTAGGATTACAATTAAGTTTAACAAGTAAATAGAATCATGAACTGTATATATGATATTTTGTGGTGACATCCCGTTCATGAAGTAAGGGGACCACCTTTGACTTTTTTAAATCACGTTTTAATCACAAAAATATTGCTTATTCTCCCACAATTGTGGGGTGAGACTGTATATTAGGGGTTGTTTAATTAGTGATGGCCACTTAGTGAAAAGGTCAGTATCTATCAAAATGTTCTTTTCACTTCTAATGACAAAAGCTGATAATAACCATTTTGCTTTCTTCCCAACACCACTAGGAGTTTACTTAAGCAACATGCCTAATTACACCACATTAGCACACTGACATCTTCAGCCTTTTTCCGGTGAGATCACATTTTGCTATGTACAAAACCAATGGAACACCATGGTCTGGATCACAATATCTAAACAGAAACAGTATTATCTAACATATACTTTGTCTACTGATTAGCCATTTCTGGATCACATATGGTGCTTGCTTCTACATAATTTTGGCTGTGCAAATGTTGCACTACACGTGCAATTATTTTTCAAATATTAACAACAATGTAACTGTAAGGACGTGTTATGTGTTTGTATTATCCAAACAAGATACATATAGGATCTCATAATTTCCCTTTTCCATTTGATTGTTTCTTCAATTTTTGTATCATTGTTTTTGCTCCTTTTTTTCTACCTTTTGTTGTCTCCATCTCCCTTCTTCTCCTTTTTAATTGTTTTTTCTCCTCTTCTCTCTTTCTTTCTAACTTTCCTTTTTACATGTCTTAGATGGAAGATCAATATAACTGAAAAGAAAAGAAAACATGTTCCACAAGTTCACAAGCTTTGGACAGGGGCTATGTCCACATTGCAGCCTCCATGGTTCCTATGCCTTCCAAGACCCAGTGTTGGGGTGATTGGAGGTGTGTGCTTGTCCAAAGAGAAATACAAACTACAAAAGCATTCTTTATAAACAAGAGTAAAGCAGTCATGAGTCGGAAAGTGTACCTGGTGACTCCACATATTCATCGGCACACGCTCTGTGTGCTGCAAATCGGCCAACCTACTTGAATCACAACGCATCCGCAAAGAGAGGACCCACAAACAATCATTTTCTTGCCATGTACCTGCCCTCTGGAACTCAATCCTGATGTCTGATCAGAAAGTCCCCACAATTCTCCAATTTCGCAAACCTCTCAAAAAAACGTGGTTCTTTCAACAACACCTGACCAAGGAATAATTCCAATGGACACACATACCGATGCACAGACCTCACTGTACTGCACTACTGTTAAATGATAGCAGCCAAAAGCTGGCTACTCACATGATGTACAGCACTCCAATGCTCGTGAGCTAGGTCCATGCTTTAAACAATAAAAATAAAAATAAATAGGTGAAAACATAGGAATCCTATGGTTGATGCTTTCGGAAAAGAATGATTTGCGGGAGCTATTTACTTTTTTAATGCACAGATTAGAACATTGAAGAGTAAAGGGGATTTTTAAGAATTGCTCTCTTCAATTTTACACTACCCCTTGCACATTTTTAAAATTGCATGCCAAGGACTCCAGATCACATAAGTGCTAACTGTGACGGTCCCCTGCATGCAGTTTGCACTTCATGGAACATTACCTCTGTGTTAATAATACCTAAGTGAGCACAGGCACGTTGTGAAATATTTGTAAAGCCAACATCATACACTTTAGTTTAAAACGGACCCCTCAAGTAAAGTAAATGTCTTAGAAGTTGCAGAATGGCCGAGTTGATGGCATTTTTGAAGAGAACCGCATTTGTAGTGAAGAAGACAATGGTGACATCTTAGTTTCACCTGAAAAGGTACTGTGGATTATTTACAAGGATAAGTCCCCCCTTTGTCTACCATTAGAATAATACTGCTGACAATAAGACCAAGAGGTAGTAATCCTTGTTTCCATTTGCTCTTTGATGCTGAAAGAGGTGCTAATTATTCAATCAATTTTCAAACAAATAATATTTTAAAATGTGCCCTGTATTACTTTGGGTTGCAGAATAGCCAAGTTGATGTTATTTTTGAAGAAATTCACATTTGAAGTATAGACTGTTGTGAAATATTTTGCCTGAAAAGGTACCATGGATTAGTTATCAGGTATTTGCACATTTATTTTCTAGAATGTGGTAAGCTCCAAATTTTAGGTGAATCTTTCTGAAGTCCCTTGTAGCAATTGAAGTAAGACATGTTTTATTTTTAGTTATGAAGCTTGAGGCACTTCTTTTGAGTCTTAAGGAACACATACGTTCTTTACATCTCAGCCCCTAAAGAATGCCATGTTTTTGGTCGTAACGGTGGGATAGAAACATGTTGGACAAAGTTTGAACACAGATTGGTGTATTAATTATTAACTGTGTCTGCTGACCCAAGAATATTTTAATGGAGTTATTTTCTTGGGCTATGTATGATTATCGTATTCACATGAAAGTGCCTGTGATTTTATATATATATTGTAACATGTCAGTTACAATCAAACAGAAAATGTTGTGACTGTGGGACAGCTGTCATTAATTGAATCCAAACACAATATTTGTAGACTACTTAAATATGAATACAATCATTAATATGTATATCTCCATGAAAGAAATAATGCCACACAGATAGCTACTTATCCAGATGTGTGTGTGTGCCGTCTTGTGGATTACTGAAATCAGAGTTGTATCAATGTGTCATCTTGCTAAGAAAAATATGAAAGAAACAATGATTTAGAATCCAATGCTTCTCTGAGAAAAACAGTCCTCACCTTTTTCATATTACGAAACATGAACAAACTGTGAAGAATGGGAGTTTTTAATATAGGAGGGTTTGACAATCAGGCATGGCAATGGAAATATTTGAGCAATCAAACCTTGTGATGTTTTAAGTGGCAAGGATGGGAAAATGACTGATGATAAAAGCAGGAACACAAAGGGAATAGTGTGCAAACTCTTGAATTAATAGCTTCAGGAAAGAAGAACCTGTCCCCACTGGACAAGAGCCAAATTGGGATACCATCTAGGAAATTGGGCCATGTTCATGTGGGAATCTGGGCCAACTTAGTCTAAGGCTGACCTGCTTTCCTGAAAAAGGTCAGAAGGTCTGGCACCATAAATACGTATTCGAAGTGATTGCAAAATGTCCCCCTAATGTAATTAGGTAAGTCCCCCAGAATCATTGCCCTATTAAGTCCCGGAATATGAGGGAATTGGGTGGTGGATTCACTATCGGGCCCTCCTTCCAAATAGAATAACTTAAAATTATATTGGAACAATGCCCTGATTTTTCAATGTATTTAAGGCCAAGTAAAATTGAACTTCTTGCACAAAACATTGCATTTTCTGGGCACAGAGCGCAGGGGCTGAACATATTTTTTAACAGAATGAAAATAGAATATTGTAGTTTACACATGTGAATTATATCCTGCTTTCATTATATTTAATTCTGAGAGTGTGAGGAATTGCCAACTGGCAAGAGTACAAATGTCTGTTTAAAAAAAAAGAAATGTGTTCTTGATACATAAGCTGATGCAGTTAATTATATCTCCAAAATGATAACATGCTAACCAGGGTCCCCTTTGTGTCAATTCTATGCCAAAACATTGTGTTCTTGTGCCCTGCTACATCTATAGACTGATCCACAGGGCAGTGTACATGGCACTACATATTATCATGGCCACCACATCCCAATTGATATTGCACATCTGAGAGCACCTGTGAGTCACCTCTGCTGTGGAGGTTGATGTGTATTATAGTCTGCTGAGTGGAGACTGCCAAATGGTAGGTCAGGAAACTGGAGGATGGGCCTCTTGTTGGATCTCGTTATGAGGACAGGTAATACCCTCCACCAGAGACAGCTGAACAGCAGGCGGCTTTTCTGGGCTCAGGCATCAAATGAGCACAGCAAAACAAAAAGATGATGGCTGGAAGGTTTTTGAATTAATCATAACTAGAGGCACAGCTCTGGGCAACCCTCCAGACCACCGTTTTTCTCCCTGCCAAACTATTACACAAGGGGAAAAACATATGCAAATCAGACCCTGAACAGATCCATCCTGTCCTCAAGACCCCCGGAGTGGGCCTTTCAGCAGCCGGAGTACTAGACCATTCAAAGCTCTGTGTTCTAAATCACAGCAGCATCTGCTCCATGTTCACCACACCAGAAACAGGAGGGAAGGTGATGGTGCTGCTTTGTGTGCTTCTCCAACAATCCAAACTATTGCTTGCACTTCACACCACCTTGACCCTGCATTGTGTAGCAGCTGAGCCCATCACCTGCTCGGCCAGAATTGACTGCACAATGTCGGGACCTGATCCAAATTACATGTAAGTCACATGCCGACTCTGACCTGGGGTTACAACCATGGCTCAAACCAGCTAGCCTGTGAATGGCTACCTAATTGACCTGCTCATAGACTCTCCCCAGGATCACCACTTTGATGACTTTCGTCGCCAATTTGACGTTTTGGATCTTCACTCATTGACCCCTAAGGCACAACTCAGTCTGGCCCAACTGTGAAGCAATCCTAGGACCTCACAGACCTGCATCATTGAGAGGTCTCTTTCTACCAGACAGAGTGACAGCATTCGCCCCTACTTGATGTCCACTTGCTGCTTGTGCCTAAAGAATCCAAAGTGCCTGAACTGAGCTTGATCCACTCGCATCTACATTCGACACCGGGTGTGACTCCATCAATTCACAATCCAGGTACTGTTGACCCAAAATTGCCAACTCAGTCCACTTGGTCAATAGAGATAGGTTAGTTCACAATTGCACCTGTTTTCACCATTGAAATATCCATTTTGTGGCTTGTAACTTACATAAAAACCCTGAAACTATGCTACTCTCCTTAGTCTGTCACGTCTTCTCTGTTCTTTATCCGGGTGCATGTTTGTTCACTATTTTCTATGTGCTCTATTGCAGAAGGTGTGTTTGATTAAAGTATGTATTTTATAGAACTTTCATTGGACATTCCCTTTATTTTGGACTGTGATGCTTTGCTATTCGGATCACTGCTGGTTCACCTTCACACCCCTCTTAAATTGATATACTTTCCTCTGCCCACATTAGCACAAAAGGCAAAGAAGCTGTATCTCTTAACTGTCTGTGTTTAATCTGTATGAACTTTATGATTGCATTTGTTTTTGGTTTGTAGAAGTGTGGAAGTGTGAGGGCTGTGTGGGCCATTCTACCTCTACTCATCCTTGTACTCCTGTGTAGCAGAATTCATGTGAGGGGTAACATTTAAATAAATACACAAATATGCTCTCTTTTTGCTATGTAAAACAGTGAACATTTCTCACTGCTGACAGTTTAGCATTTAGTAAGTGATGGTTACATTGGATCCTGCATAATTCACATATAGTCCATTAGCTCAGACTGCGGATCTGTGGCCATGCTTCAAATTCTAAACGGAAATGTTCTTGATAATTTGCCTCTTGTGAAAGACATAGACATTAAAAAGTTATTTTTTTTTAAAGTAAGTTTAGCCAACCAAATTCCATTTCATCCATTGTCCATTTCCATAGAATATGATCCTGATATCCAAAATCACTTTTCTCTCTGTTGATGTTGCAGAGTAGGGAAATGGCTCCACATAAGTGGGTCCAAACTCGCAATCTGAAGTGGGGGGGGGCGGGGGGCGTACTCATACTTGTATTTGAAAATCAAAAACCATTTGCCTATCTTGGTTGGGCGGACTGACACCCTGTGTGTTATACATTGATTTTCCCTAATTTTTATACTCAAACCACTATAATTCTGATGCAATAAATGTTGGCCTGCATTTAAATCACATGTGAATATTATAGAAATGAACAGCCCCATATTTACACAGGATGGCAAAATTATGTAAATATGTATTAATAAATGTCATACATGTCATGTTTCTATGTAACCCTTTTCTGGTACTAATACTTATTTTTGATACTGGAGAAAATAAAATGTGCCAGATTTGTTATTTTTTGTCTGAATCCAATTTGGTGTAAATGGTAATTGAAGAGAGCTTTAAACCACTGGCTGATGAGCGGCATCACGATCATAGAATTAATTGTTGATTACAAGTGACCTTGTCATATTTAGGATTACAATTAAGTTTAACAAGTAAATAGAATCATGAACTGTATATATGATATTTTGTGGTGACATCCCGTTCATGAAGTAAGGGGACCACCTTTGACTTTTTTAAATCACGTTTTAATCACAAAAATATTGCTTATTCTCCCACAATTGTGGGGTGAGACTGTATATTAGGGGTTGTTTAATTAGTGATGGCCACTTAGTGAAAAGGTCAGTATCTATCAAAATGTTCTTTTCACTTCTAATGACAAAAGCTGATAATAACCATTTTGCTTTCTTCCCAACACCACTAGGAGTTTACTTAAGCAACATGCCTAATTACACCACATTAGCACACTGACATCTTCAGCCTTTTTCCGGTGAGATCACATTTTGCTATGTACAAAACCAATGGAACACCATGGTCTGGATCACAATATCTAAACAGAAACAGTATTATCTAACATATACTTTGTCTACTGATTAGCCATTTCTGGATCACATATGGTGCTTGCTTCTACATAATTTTGGCTGTGCATATGTTGCACTACACGTGCAATTATTTTTCAAATATTAACAACAATGTAACTGTAAGGACGTGTTATGTGTTTGTATTATCCAAACAAGATACATATAGGATCTCATAATTTCCCTTTTCCATTTGATTGTTTCTTCAATTTTTGTATCATTGTTTTTGCTCCTTTTTTTCTACCTTTTGTTGTCTCCATCTCCCTTCTTCTCCTTTTTAATTGTTTTTTCTCCTCTTCTCTCTTTCTTTCTAACTTTCCTTTTTAAATGTCTTAGAGGGAAGAGCAATATAACTGAAAAGAAAAGAAAACATGTTCCACAAGTTCACAAGCTTTGGACAGGGGCTATGTCCACATTGCAGCCTCCATGGTTCCTATGCCTTCCAAGACCCAGTGTTGGGGTGATTGGAGGTGTGTGCTTGTCCAAAGAGAAATACAAACTACAAAAGCACTCTTTATAAACAAGAGTAAAGCAGTCATGAGTCGGAAAGTGTACCTGGTGACTCCACATATTCATCGGCACACGCTCTGTGTGCTGCAAATCGGCCAACCTACTTGAATCACAACGCATCCGCAAAGAGAGGACCCACAAACAATCATTTTCTTGTCATGTACCTGCCCTCTGGAACTCAATCCTGATGTCTGATCAGAAAGTCCCCACAATTCTCCAATTTCGCAAACCTCTCAAAAAAACGTGGTTCTTTCAACAACACCTGACCAAGGAATAATTCCAATGGACACACATACCGATGCACAGACCTCACTGTACTGCACTACTGTTAAATGATAGCAGCCAAAAGCTGGCTACTCACATGATGTACAGCACTCCAATGCTCGTGAGCTAGGTCCATGCTTTAAACAATAAAAATAAAAATAAATAGGTGAAAACATAGGAATCCTATGGTTGATGTATCGGAAAAGAATGATTTGCGGGAGCTATTTACTTTTTTAATGCACAGATTAGAACATTGAAGAGTAAAGGGGATTTTTAAGAATTGCTCTCTTCAATTTTACACTACCCCTTGCACATTTTTAAAATTGCATGCCAAGGACTCCAGATCACATAAGTGCTAACTGTGACGGTCCCCTGCATGCAGTTTGCACTTCATGGAACATTACCTCTGTGTTAATAATACCTAAGTGAGCACAGGCACGTTGTGAAATATTTGTAAAGCCAACATCATACACTTTAGTTTAAAACGGACTCCTCAAGTAAAGTAAATGTCTTAGAAGTGCTACAATTTGGGAAAAAAAAACACTGTCACTCTTCTCATGGAGTCCTCCCAAATACATTGCCCTGTATATGTATAGGCTAAAAGGGCACTTCAGTGTGCCATAAATGGTATATCTGTATATGCTGTATATGCTGGGTGATTGTGTGGTATAAAGAGTGGGAATAGGTGCTAATGACTCACAGCATTAGTAGCTGCTAAGATAACTTATTGGGTTAATGATCCTGCTTCTGACATCTGTATGTAATCAGAGGATCACAAGTTTCAATCTTTGTGGTTTGCTCCTGTCATCCTACTGTGCTGCATTGTGTACTTTTAGTAGCATACAGTTGCATTTGTTTACAGTGCCAACACGTGCATAATTTATTTAAAAATATGAACTCAGCTCGAACAACATCTGAAAATGTTACTACTCAATGAAGATTTTTTAAAAATCTTCTCTATAAATGTACCCAATAATACTGGCTGAGAACAAAAGCCATTGCACAATACGCCATTACAAGCTCATAACGAGATGGGTTACTTAGGTTCAAATTAATATTGCAAAGCATCTACTTGTCTGTCCCACAAAAAAGTTGGATTTTTATAACTGGCGATATTATTCAAACATTTTTAATGTTGTGATAACACGGCACAGGTGTTAACAGTAAAAGTTTTTTTTTTTTATGGAAACGTGTTGATTACATGACTCATATTATGAACATTGTATATTAAAAGGAACAACCGTAGGCCTAAAAAGAGATTCAGCAACTCAAATGACAGCACACGAATTATGCATTCACTTTTTCAGGACTTGCACTGGTCTGGAGAGAATGCACCATAACAACCCATACTGGTCATTACAGCTTGTGAAGGCTTTGGTCTATGTTTACAATGGTGAAAGTCCTACATAGGGTTATACAATAGCATGAATGAGTGAATGCTGCAACGTTATTGTATTAATAAGGGTAAAGATCACAACATATCAAACAACTAAGCATGCTCATGGACAAACATTAAGAAAGAGTGCTGAGAAACAAGCCCCACTACTCACTCTCATAATGAATCTTGAAGCCCCCATTGGAGCGGCTGTTGTCAGTGGTGAAGAGGAGATACAGGTAGTTGATGCTGCTGAAGAGGAACTGGGGGACCTGGGTTCCATTGTAAGATCCCAGCAGAGGCGAAAGAAGGTTCGGCCCATCATGGACTTCCAAAACATCATAATTCAGTTCAGTCTGAAATCTAATGCACATAAGAGGGATGCTTATTTTTTTTTCAGAAAAGACAAGCAAAGGCACCCGAAAAGTATGACACAATGTTCGCTCAACCCACAATTGCATGATATTTATATTTTAGACATGTTATTACTTGGACATGTGAAGCATTAAATATCCTAGCGTTAAAGACTGAGGGAGGGAACATTAGAGCAGGATAATGACCCGACACTGAGCAATGACCTGAGGCAAAGCCGGGGGGTCAAAAGTTGGGGAAGGGTCCTTACCCAAGTGATAAAGACAACGCCTAAGGTCCATAAGTCTAATAGCACATGGTGGTAATAGCAATACATGTTTTGAAGTTGAGAGATGAAATAAAAATATGACTTTAATAGTGAGTAATAGTGAGGAAATTAAATGTACTAACCTAGACAATTAAATGTGATTTTCTTGTAGTATTTAAATAAATGTGTCTTCATAAATTAAGCATTTAAATTACAAACTTGATTTTAATGGAGCAGGTTTAACATGGACATAGCTTATGGGCAATGCAAAATAAAGAGCACGGATCCTCTGTGATTAGGTGAGCATGTGCCAGCATTTAACATGGCAAACATATCAGACCAGACACATGATTCATTATGAGCATGGCCGTAATGGTCAATACAAGGGGTATTTAAAATAACACAATGTATTTTTAAAAACACCTAATTATGAGACGGAATCCTATTGGGCATATATGGCTTGGGGTACAGAGAAACCACTGTGTGAAGTAAATATGTCCTATTTACCCAACAGATTATGTTCTGTATACCCCATGGAGTAAAATAGCTCTTCCAATCTCATAAATAGAGGTTATTTTGCAAATAAGTTACTTAAGCAATTGTTATCATTACCAAAATAAATATAACAAGGTCCAATTTAATTAATGTCATACGTTTATATAAATGACTAATATGTTAATGCTAAAAACAGCTTTGCATGCTAACAAGTTTTTATCTTCTGTCGCCAGTAGGGCAACATACATTATCAAACAATGAGGAGACTTAGGGCAACATATGTTAATCCCTTTGTGCCAACCCCAAGACATCACCTCATTAGCAGCAGTGTACACATTGTTAACTGCTATGTTGACACATGGCCCTCTGCGTTGGTGCCAACGATTTATAATTTTCAGAATGGGCTATTGGAGCAAAGCCATAGACTACGCCTGGAACAGTGCTCACAGGTTGCACCATCCACTCCATGTGTGGGTATGTGCATCTCATGAACCTAAAATGAATGTACTCCTGAGCTCAGCTACAGTTCTTGGTAGTGTCATGGTCCATTTCATACATTCAAGGGTATAGCTGCACAATCACAATCTGTATGTGTGCACAAAGAGTCCCACAGCCGTCTATTTTTCTGATGCAGGATGATTAAATACTCCTGAGTCACTTACAAGGTACTTAACTGGTGGTATTCAGCTTACTTTGGGATTCAAATAAAATCCAAAATACTGAAAATATCTTATAATGCTTTACATGTTCCATTACAGAAATGCTACATTGTTTAACCGGCTCTCTGTCTGCACCAAGAAGAGAGCCCACATTCCAGTCTGTGTCTCTGCGGCATCTAACAACTCAGCCAAACTCTATAAAATCTGCAAGGAGATGGCCAATCCTGCTGCAGTCTCTACCTCTCCTGTGCCCTCCCAGACCCTCTGCATGGCCCTGGCTTCTCATTTCATCTCTAAAACACAAGACATCCTGTCCTCTCTCTCTTCCCCTCCCTATGACCCCTTCTACTCCCTCCTCTTCCTCCAGCCCGTCTTCAGCCACCTCTCCTCCCTCCTTCTCTGCCTTTCACCTGTTCTCCCCTGACAAGGTTTCTAGACAAGTCTGATCTGTGAAAGTCTTGTCATAGCAGAGTCACACCTATTCCTCCAAAACCATCAAGGACCAAATTGACACCCTGGCACCTGCTCTAGCTGACTTCTGCAACCACTCCTTCACCACTGGAGTCTTCCCTTTCCCCATGAAGTACTTCCTTGTGCACCCTCTTCTTAAGAAAACCCCTGCCAGCCCTTCCTGCTCGGCTAACTATCGCCCAATCTCCATCACTCCTTTCCTGGGCAAACTCCTGAAAAAGCTGCCCATCTCCCAGCTTAATCTTCACTTTTAGGCTGATGGTTGTCCCTGTGACCACAAGTCTGGCTTCAGAGCTGCCAGACGCATGGAAACTGCTCTTCTGAACATCTGTGAAGACCTGCTCTCCAACCTTGATTCCAACACCCCCTGTGTCATCATCTTACTTGATCTCTCTTCTGCTTTTGACACGGTCAACCATGCCATCTTGCTCAACTGTCTCCGTGATAACCTGGGTATCACCGATTATGCCCTGGCATGCCTGACTTCTTTCCTCTCCGATCCTCCCACCCAAGTCCAACTTGGGTCCTTCCTCTCCTCTATCTCTACCTGTGGTGTTCCCCAGAAGTCTAACCTCTCTCCCTGGCTGTTCAACCAATACATGGCACTTCTTGCCCACCGCATTGCCGCTCTCTGTCCCAGCTTTCAGTGCAATGAGGATGACACTCAACTAATTTTCAGGCTCCCTTCCGCCACCTCTTCTCCTTCTCTCATCTCTGACTGTCTGCTATCCAGGAGTGGTGTGCCGCCAATGATCTCTGCCTTAATGCCAATAAGACAGAGATTCTCCTGATTGGCACTCCTGCTCCATCCTTTCCTTTCGCTCTCTGGGGGGCCTTTCTTGGCCCTCTTCCTGCTCCCACCTGTGAGGCTAAAAACCTCAGGGTCATCTTCGACTCCACACTTTCCTTCTCTCCACACATCTCTGACGTCTCTAAGAAGTCACACTACCAGCTGCACCTCCTCAGAGGTAATCCTCCTTTACTCTCCTTCCCCCAGAAGCTCACTGTCTCTATAGCTCTGGTTCTCTCTAGGATGGACTACTTCAACAGACTCTTTCTAAAACTGCCTGCCTTTACTCTCTGCCCTTTGCAACTCATCCAGAACAGGACTGCAAGACTTGTCCTTGGCCTCAAACCCAGGGATTGTATCTCTCTAGGATGGAAATCTCTGCACTGGCTCCCAGTGGCAGCGAGGATTAAGTTCAAAACCCTCTGAAATGTCCAAGGCCTTTCGGGGCCTCAATACTTTTAACTCTCTCTTTCCAAATGTCTTCCATCTTTAGCTCTTCGCTCATCCGCCTCCAATTCCCTCAGGGTCAGTTTCTTCTGCTGGGGCCTCCCTCTGGAACAGCCTCCCTGCCTCTCTGAAACTTGGGGAGAACCATCTACAGTTCCAGAAACACGTCAAGACCTTCCTCTTTGGTTCTGCTTTCTCTCCTCCTCTCCCCTGCTGATCCCCTGGCTAAAACTGAAACTACATTGGCTACCCTCTGATCTGAGGCCCAGGTCCCCTCCCCGCCAGTTGCATTCCTATTCTGCCCCACCAGCAACTCTTGCACTAGGGACTGTTTCTGTATCCCCACAACTTTTTACCAGCACTTGTTTGTTTGTTTGTTTGTTTGTTTTATTGATTTATACTTGATCTCTCTTCTGCCTTTGACACGGTCATCCATGTCATCCTGCTCAACCGTCTCTGTGATAACCTGGGTATCACCGATCAGGCCCTGAAGTGGCTGACTTCATTCCTCTCTGATTGACCCTCCCAGGTCCAACTTGGGTCCTTTCTCTAATATATCTCTATATCTGCCTGTAGTGTTCCCCAGGGGTCTAACCTCTCTCTCTGGCTGTTCAACCAATACCTGGCACTTCTAGCACTTGATACCGGATATCTGCACTTACCCTTGCACATGCCACTTGCTGGCCGCACGCTATTTATTATTGTCTTATTTATTTTACTGTTTCCTATGTACTGCACTGCCCCTCCCTCTTTCCCCCACACTTTTCCCATACTTGCCAACATTCAGTCACCAAAAAGAGGTAGGATTTTTCAAGTTTCAAAAATAGTAAGTAGCAGAATGATGACATCAAATGAAATGACTTCACAGAGATATGACACTGATCAGAGCTCAAAAAGTGTTTGTCTTACTCATATGTTCTGATCCATCTTGAGAAGTCACATAACCAAATGAGTGAGCTGTGAGATTACCATGTTTTAAATGTTTGTCTGGAATATGTGAGAGCTATTGAGTGTAGTGATGGGGCTACATCCAAGGGCCATTGGGGGAGCAGGTGCTCACTTCTGAGATTTTTTTTTAAATAATGTGATAAAATGGTGTATTTTCTAGCTCACTATTTATGGAAAATAGGGTAAAAGCCACACAGTGTGCAACTGGTTTTGTATAATAGCACATGAAAAAAATGCAATTGATGCTGTCAACAGTGCACAGGAGCTTTTTCCAACACATTCTCATGATGCTTTTGCCTCTCAAATACAGCACTATGCAAAACATTTTCATGCTGGTTGTGCCCATGCGTATGCATGCAGACTGCACCAATACATGCCATTATTACCAATTATTTCTGTTGGATATGCCAGCCAAAAATGCCATGCCGCCATGAGAAAATATGTCCAGACTAGCTGCACTAATGTATGCCAGTGTAGCCATGCAATAGCACTTAATGATATTTGATTTACCCTTGATGCCTACAAAATGCAATGCTACACTAATCATATATGGCCAAACCAGTGCCATCAATGGAGGTCAGTTTAGCCATGTAATAACCCTTGTTTACTTTACCCTTGATGCACAGTAGCCATGTACCAAAAATAGTATATTCAAACTGGCTGCACCAATGAAGGCTAATCTTGCTATGTGAGAGCACCCACCATGTTTGCTTTACCTTTGATTCCCATTAAAAAATAAAATGCCAGAGTAAGAAAGTATAGTTAGACTGGCTGCATCCAAGTATGCCATTCTAGCTATGTAAAAGTATTCATCATGTTTGCTTTAACCTTTCCCAGTAAAACATACAACACCACAGTAAGAACATATAGATGAACTGGCTGCACCAAATAATGTCAGTCTAGCTATGTAATATACAATGCCAAAGTAAGAAAGTAATTCTGGATCTGCTGTACCCAGGTATGCCAGTCTAGCCTTGTAATAGCACTCATCAGTGGAGCAGGGCAGACACACGCACACACAAAAAAACACACATACACACACACACACGTTCATATACACAGCGTACACTCATTCACCTGTTCATGCATACAGCACTTAGACAACTCCTTGCAGGCACGCTCATTTAAAAACAAACACTCACACATGCATACATATAAACACATTAAACAACATACCCATAAACATTTACATTTGACTTACCTCCTGCTCGCACCTTCAGCATGCCAACACCATCCATGACCATCATCCACCTCACGCAGAGCGCACTGGCTGACTGAAGAGGAGGGATTTTCTCTCCCGTTACTCAGAGCCTCCAACTCTAGTAGTACAATGATGAGAGGCACTGGGGCTGACCTTCCTACACACCACCAGCCTCTTATCATTGTGCTCTGCACATTTGGGCACCACATTGAAAAAAGAAAAACTTAGCAGGGGTATCCACCCCTGCTCAGAGGCAGGCAGCACAGTCCCCTTGCATGCAACAGACTAGTTGGACTTCCACTCAAGTGAGGAGGCAGATGGATATGGGCCGCAAATGGTTAGGTGGCATTGTAAGTGCTGCCTAAATGTCGAAACTATTGGCATTGGCAGTGCAGATAACAGAGAGATGGTGTGTGAGTAGGGTCACAGAGCCTGTGTTTCACCTTTTATTCAGCCTTTGACTACTCATGGCCATGCCTACCCACTTCCTGCCCCTCCCGGGATCATATTACTAAGCATTCTCCTAAAAGGTAATGGCTTTTTTGCAGCTCAAAACAAGTGCCTTGTGCAATGAAAATGACTCAACAAAGCGTGCCTTAAGACACTTGATATGTATGCAAATGTGTGTTTTTGCATCTGTTCCCGGCACTGTATTCCTATCAAAACATGCATTGGCAACAGTAACATTTTTGGTTTGTGTATAGTAATTATGTATGCATGTACTAGGCACTGCCATCATATGCCTAAGTAATCACAACATTCCCAGCTTTTGTCATCTGTGGAGGGGCCATTGTAGTATTGCCTGGAAAACTCCTATCCAATGTCTACACAAAACCCAAAACTGTTGACTTTACCAGTGCTTGTTTTTTAAACTTTATTTAAAAGTACATAATTTAAATACACATAGAAGAAAAAGAACAGTTGCAACTACATACTGTTTTGCCAAACAGCCTAAAACAATAAACACCACAAACCTTACACCCCATTGCTCAGTGAACAAAGGTAAAAAATTAATAAAGCAAGAAAAGAAAAGGAAACTGACAGAGGTCTAGGTTAAATAACTTACAAATACACTGAATAAACAATAGTACATAGCAGGATATAGGTCACTCGGAGGGGCGCAATATAGCAGATTGATCACAGAACTGGCCCGGTGGTCAGCAGCAGAGACGGAGGCCTGGAGTGCAGGAAATATTGGACGGGATGAAGACATAAACGACACATACGAGGCATGGAAGGCCCTGATAAGAGACATGTTCCTCCCAACAGACGATAAACCTCCATGAAATTGCACTGAAAGCATCACACATGAACAACAAAGCAAATAGAGGAAATAGAATAACCCCCTCCCCGGAACAAGAACTCTCAACATGAACACCATACTTATTACATTGCCTTAATACACATAAGAAATACAGAAACCAAGACCTAAAAAAAGAAGAAAGAGACAGTCACTGTTTAATTGTTGTTTATTAGTTAACTGTTACTAACCATCTCAACTACAAATGCCATATTATGACAAAATAACACTGTTTGTGAACATACAAATGCAAATAAAAATGTTTTTTTAAAAATAGCAGGATATACAGGACATGGGGGTGGGGGGCTATTAATTAAACCAAACATCTTACTACAGAGGATATTTACAGGGCATTTATCCCACTGTGGTCAGCCTTAACCTCATGAACAATCCCTAATATTCAGTTTCAAACATACCACTGTCAATCTCTTCATACACGTTGCACACTGAAACACATGCATCTTCATCTATCCATTCACAAACTAACCCAGAAGCGGGTAGGTGTACAGACACAAATTTGACAGTCAATAAAATCTCAACTATGTGATAGCCATGCATGATGTCCCCCGCCCCTAAAACTGTAGTCTGCACTGTCAAAAGTGCTTCTTAGAAACATGATGTTGCCTTGATCTTAAAATGCTTAGCAGGGGGCATGGTAAAGAGGCACAAAACAAGAATATTAAAACAAACAAGAAGATCATAAAGTGAGTAGTTAATGAGCAGAAAAATATTAACTACTGACTCACAGAAATACAGAAAACAAATGTAAACAAAATAAAATATGCCAAAGGTCGTCCATCCTTGAAAGACCAATGCACTTACTTTTACTCCTTAGGTTTAAGAATAACAAACCAGCAATTAATTGTAAAAAAAGACATTTGAAAAATTAAGTGCAAGTTCTTTCAGCTCCTTAGGTCACTTCAAAACTGCAAACGGAAATATTTTAAAGCATGGCACACACTTTTCCTGATGACCGAATCTGGCAGATCAGTCTCAGAGGCGGCATACACCAACATCATCCATAAAAATAAAATACCTGCGTGCGCACACCATTCCGAACCCCAGCAAAATAGTGTGCCTCACCTGGCAATCCCAGGCCGCACCCCAGAAATAACATGTGCCCTCCCTCGCAAGTCCAGGCAGCACCCCACTGAAATCTGGCACCTCACCTCACAATACCAGTCTGCACCCCAAGGAAAACACATGCCCTCCATTCGCAAGGCCAACCTGAACCCCAGGAAATTGCTTGTCCTCCCTCACAAGACCTGCCCACACCGCTGCGATAAGGTGGGAACCCCTTTAGGTGTAGGCTACACCCCTTACACAAATGTGAGTCCCCTACACCCTCGGCACCCATCCTGTCCACATACCCCCCTACTGCACATCAACCACTGAAGTCCAGACACCACCCGCATCACCTGCAACAACCCCCACAGTTAGCCCCCTCCAGCCTGGACACACCCCACAGACAGCCCCCTGCAGACTGGACACCACCCCCAGGCAGCCCACTCCAGAATGAACACCACACCCAGCCCCCTCACCTGTGACAGCCCCCACAGGAAGCCCCCTCCAGACTGGACACCCCCCCGCAGGCTGTCCCCTCCAGACTGGACACCACCCAAAGGCAGCCCCCTCCAGACTGGACAGCCCCACAGGCATCCCCCTCCAGACTGGACACCTCTCCCAAGCCCCCTCATATAATCCCATATAATTCTAAAACAGGTAATCCAAAAAACTCCTCTCAGATCAAGTCATGCTCACGCGTTGCAGATTCAAATGTATCCATCTTCAGGGCAGGAGGTGTTTTGTTTCCTGATATTATATGGGTGTGTTCATAGTATTTTTGTATTAGCCTAAAGCATAATAAATACACTGTTTTAGTTCAACTATTCCAATATGTGAGTATGTATGTGAGTCTTCATAGATCTAAAAGGTACAGATCTTATTTCACTAGGCCAAGTAGCCAGATATTGTTCTGGAGTCCTACCTGTGTAATGAAAGAATAGTTTCACTCTCTTCAGCAAAACTATAATATAGTGTGGATTTACAGTAATGCATATTTAGGGGAAGAGAAAAATGACTTACTCGGAAGTGCTATTACCGCCGCATTTAATGATCCGCCAGATTATGGCTTTGGTGGATTTCCCCTTAGCTCTGAGCTGGAGGGAAATCTGCTGCAAAATTGCCGATTTTCGGCGCGATTACCGCCGGCGGTAATAGCGTGAATTTTTCCAATTGGGCCCTATTGGGAATGAGGAATTCCTGAATTGGCCCAATGGGGAATGGACATTAACCATTCCGCCAAACCCGTGATCCGGTGCTAATAGCGCCGGGGGTTTGGCGGTAGGGCTATTAGCTCCGGCGCTAATTGCGCCAGCGTTACCACCCTACTCATGATGAGGCCCAGTGTAATCTAGCACAGATAAAGAATGATTATTCTATGTGGTGATGTATCTCCTTAATCACTAAGAAGGAGAATTGTGGCGTTCAGAAGCACAAATGACCGTCTCCAAAAGGATCAACAAATGGGTGATAGAGATATATATCTCACGGACCACAGGAGTGAGGTTACTACGTAACAGGATACGAGTCGGGTGTTAGGAAGATAAGGATCTCACGCACCACAGAGGTTGTGTTGCTGCTTCTCCTTGTATGGATTGGCAATGTATGTGAGATTATGGGAACTTTTTTGCAGATCTGCACAGCATGTATAGATCTAGCAGCAGACATATACGGTATAGGACACAAGTGCATTTGTTACGTGTTATTGTGAAACATCTACATCACTTACTTCAGTATACACAGTGCGGGATCGGAGCAGGCCGTCTACATGACTTGCGGTACAATCCCATACTGTGTATATAGTTTCCATGGCAGTGGCACACACGCGCGCAGGTGCCATGTCCTCAATACGTCATCTTGTTATGAGTATAAGCTGTATCGGACCTTCTAACATGAGCAGGTGCGTTACTTGTTTCGCGCTTCACTGGATTTCGCAGGTTGAGGCAAAAAATAATAAGCAGAATCGCCAGTAGCTGGCTGGCGGTCACTATTTGTATGTTGTATAGTGAAAATAAATAAAAATAAACAATCTGGCAAGTGTTTCTATACTGTGGCTGATAAGCATAGACTCAGTTCAATTTAACTTAATTTAGAGTAAGATAAAATAAAAAATAAAAAGTAAAAAGTAAAAATAAAGAATGAGTTTAGTTCAATGCGAGCCAGGAATGGGGCAGAGTCGCAGATGTAAATCTACAGGGTGCCCATGCCTGCGCCTGGTAGGCGGTAATAGTCTAATGGCCTAGCAGCCATTCAGTCCCTGAGTAATTAACTAAAGAGATGAGGTGTATGGACGTGTGGTGGAATATTGAGGAGAGGGACTAAAAGGGGAAGATGTCTCCTAGTCCAGGACAATTGCATGTAGACCCCAGTCAATTGACTAGAATCTATGGTAGTCTGTGGAGAATCACCTCCCAGCACTAAATAGTAAATACAGTAGTGAATGGGTCCAGAGCTTAATCTTTGTGTTATGGGGGATCTCGTCCTCAAGAGCAAATATTATTGTCAATGTGTCAATCTTGCAACATCACAACTCACGGGTGTCTGCCCGCTCACAGTCTATAGTAGCGCTGTGTTTCTAGTAGTTAGTTCTCGTAGGTGTACCTACTCACAATCTAATCAGCTAGACTATGATGACTTAATACAGTTCTCAAACAAAGCACATGAGATTGAAATCACAATTCATGGCCCTAGGGCTAAGAGAGTCGAGTAGATCAATCCATTGGATCTCTCTTTGTAATAGTCTTTTGTGGATAACTCCCTCTTTTTCTCCCACTTTGATTTGTTTTAAGATGATACATTTGAGTTGGGCAATAGAGTTTCTCGCTTCTTCACAATGCATGGCAACAGGTGACTTCAGATTATTTGTTTGTATACTTGACTTGTGCTCTGTCCATCTGGTCTTAGCTTTCTCATTGTGATGCCCATTTAATCCAGGCCACATGGGCACTTCAAGGCATAAACCATGTTTGATGAATCACAGGTACAGGAGTGGTTTAACAAAATTGGTTTTCCTGATTGGGGATGTGTAATAATATTGCTTGGCAGTATGTTGCTACAGTGTTGGCAGTTATAGCAGGGTTGTGCACCCTTATGTTTGATCTTTCTTGTCTGCGTAGCTGGGATCTCTGCTCTTGTGAGACTGTTGTATAATGCTTTGCTATTTCTGTAGGCAAAGATGGGTGGTTACTGAAAGAGTGACTGAAGTTGGGGGTCCATTTGAAGCATTGTCCAGTTCCTCTGTATGATCTTCTTGATCTTTTTGCTCTGAGTAGAATGGGTGGTTACGTACACCATGGATTCACTCTTTTTTTTGCTGTTTCGGTGTCAGTTTCTCCATCTATGGCTTCAACTTTCCCAGCTATGTTTGCAATGAGCGTAAGGTTGTAATGCCTTTCATGAAATTTTCTTTGGAGGGATACTGATTGTCGTTCGTACTCCTCCTTCCCCTTCTCTGAGATGTTTCTTCTGTATCTGAGAAACTGGCTCAGTGGTACGCTGTCGATGGTACGGTGTGGGGGAAAGCTAGAAGTTAGCAGGGCACTTTTTGGGACTCATTACGACCCTGGCGCTGACGGAATGAAGGGGGCCAGTACGGGACCGGCCCCTTTCATTCCGTTAGGGCCGATTACGAGGTTCCCTTTGTGGATTTACCCGACGTGACGTCTTTTCCCGGAAGGGGAAGAGGGAGGTAACAACGGGACACTTGTAATGTGCCCTTTGTTACCTCCCTCCCCATTCCCATTGAGCCCTATAGGGGCTCAAATGGGAATGGGGAATGATTCCTGCAAGGAGGACTTACCGGGTCCTCCTATGTCGGAAAGACCCGGTAAGTCCCCATTGCAGGAACCCAGTAATGGAGCCCGGTTTGGAGGCAGCCATGGAGCTAATAGCTCCATGGCTGCCTCCAAACTCGTATTGAGGCCCCTCCTGTCTGTGGGTTTGGGAAAGATCCTGGTCGCCAGATCATGTCCTTTGTTGTAGATTTCCACATCCAGGAAATGAATCACCGATTTGCTGATTTGGGTGGTAAACTTAATCCTTGGGTGCATCTCTTTCATCATGCTGAAAAATTCTTCTAGTTCATCTTTAGGTCCCCTCCAAAAGCACCAGTTACAAGCCACACCCATGAGAACATTGATAAAAACACATTTTTGGATGCTGTGCTGTGTATCAGCACATTACATTTAGCGATGTTAGTATTTTCACATGCATGTACCATGCATGCTGCACCATGGTGTTTGCAGATTCAAGTTGACTGCACCTGGGTGCATGGTACTGCTGCATTCAATTGAATGCAGTATTTGACCAATTGTATGCTGTCACAATAAAGTCTGCATTGACAATGCACTTTTTGTTTGCATCCTACATTTAGCATGCATTTATCCTTGTTTGCTCTATCACATTGCTTTGTGTTTTCTACTTATGTCTTCCATGGCAATTGCCTCAGTGCCAGCCTTTCATTCTGACATCGACCTCTGTGAATTGATGCAGCAAGCATGATCCTGCCAGGAGTGCAAGAGTCATTTGTGTGCTTGTATTCGTGTGCTTTGCATCATGGCTGAACAAAATGTGCAGGGAACGTGCAAACACATCCGCTATATCTTCTGCCCCTACACCTTTACAGTCCCTTTGAAATACACTTGCCTCTCACTTCTTTTCAAAAACAATGGACAGACTGAACATCCTTGTCAACACAACTCTCCCCTCTCTCCCCCTATTACCACTCACTCTCCTCCTTCTACCTTCTACTCCTTCACTCCTGTCTCCCTTGATGAAGCCATCAGAGTTGGCAACTCCATGAAGGTGTCTTCAAAACAGGTTGTCCCATGCTCATAGCGAACAATCAAGGGCAACATCTCCTCTCTTGCCCCTGCTCTTGCTGATCTCTGCTGCTACTCCTTTGCTACTGGTTCTTTTCCATCCTCCCTCAATCACTCCCTTGTGCGCCCCATCCTTACAATACCATCTGTAGACCCTTCCAGCCCAGCCAAGCTACCACCCCATTTCCATCACCCACATCCTAGGAAAACTGCTCACGAGGTTGGACCACCCCCAACTAAACACCCATACTGAACTGTTTGACGGTCTAAATGACCACCAGTATGGACTCCAAGCTTCCTGAGCCATGGACACTGCACTCCTGAACCCCCGTGACAAAATACTTGCATCCCTCAATTCAAAATCCACTGCTTTCCTCATCCTCCTTGATCTCTCTTCTGCATTTGACACAGTGAACCATTCCATCCTCCTAATGAGTATCCATGTTAGAGTTGGTATCTCGGAGTGGGCACTGGACTGGCTTGCACCTTCCTTCATTCCTGACTGCCTCTCCACCATCCAGCATGGTGCACTGTAAATGACCTCTTCTTCAATGCCAGTAAAACATAGAGGATCCCCTGTACCCTACTTCTTCCCTTAACTCTGGACTTCCTCCATGGGCTACCACCCTGTCCCCTCCTCTGAAGCCAGGATTCTTGGAGTCATCTTCGCCTAACAAGTGAACAATACATAAATGAATATATAAATGGGCTTCCATGACTGTGATCAGCGCACTGTCACAATGCTAGACCGGTGGTGGCATGCCTTGTCATGTCATTGTTACTCTTCCAGGGATATCCCTGATTTGTTGTCTGCTCAATTATCTGCATTTTTATTTAATTAGTTTTATTTGATTTATTGCCATTTGTAGAATGTGCCTAACCCGGAGGTATGTGGGTGTTTGTTACAGTACATAGGTGAAACAGTCAATCGGCATATTGCATGACATGGATCAGCAGGCATAATTCAATATAGCAATGAGCGAGATGATGCAGCTTGATGGAGTGAAGCTACGGGTCTTGTGTAAAGAGCCAGGTTTTCTTTTTTTGTGGAAGGAGTATAGCTAATGGTCAGTTATGAGTGAGAGGACTAAGGCATCCCATTGTTTGTCCACCAGTACTGGGAAGCTGCAGCCTCCTGCTTTAGCTCATTTGAATTTAGATATAGTGAGTAGGTGGGAGGTGATGGCTCGGTGGTTCTCTCAGAGGGGGGTTTGGTAATTGTATTGGTAGGGTATTTTGGGGCTGTGTTAGCGATGCACTTGTGTGTGATGGAGAGGGTCTTAAATTTGATGTGGTTTATGATGGGTAGCTGATGGGCCAGGGGACCACTACAGCTGGGATAGTGCGCAGTATCAATATCCTTTAACTTTACACATTGGATGGTTTTAGTGCCAAAGAGGCGATTTAATTAAGTAGCTGGCATGGCTGTAGTGGTTTCCTCACTCTTCAATGTTTTTTTTTTGGAAACACTAAAATAAATGTCTTTTTTGTTTTAAGGGATGCACACAAATGTGCACTTCCAATGGCACTTTCCCAGGGTGGTTTTGTGAGCACAGTGATTTAGCCCATTGTCAGCATTGAACGGCACCTGGGATTTGGTGGGATTGACTGTACTCCACAGGGGAAGGATTGAATGTGAAATAAAATTGCACAAGCAAGGTGCGTGCAACCTCTTCACGTGCCCTTTGCCCAGCCATATTCAAGCTGTGTGCCTTTGTTTGTGGATAGGGTGCCACCAACGTGTCCACCGGGACACCATGCTGTGTTGCAACATTGTGCTGTCACATGCTGCCCTAATGATCCTGAGACTACTGGTGGTGCATATAGCAACACACCAGCATAGTGGTTAAGGGAACGGACACGTGACTTGAGCACTCTGGATATGCGCTTTTCTATGCCCTGAGTCAATATGGGCAGTGTTGTACCCTAACTGGGCAGGTGCTTTGGAGTTGCATATGGGCATCATCATGTATGTGCTCAGAGGATAGGTCCTATCCCCTGTAGAGGTGAGAATGGTTGTCATTGTCATTTGTCGACAGTATCTATTGGTCTGTGTGCAACATGCATGCATGTGCATGTCCATTCATACTCACCAATGAGCCGTGTGCTGCCATTCTTCCCAGCTTCCAGGGCCTAGTGTAGCAGGGACATCTTGAAGATGTAACTATCATTGGTGCTGCCAGGATAGTTGGCACACACTTCAGTAATTATGCTCTTGGCATCATACACTACCTGAACAAATGGGAGAGAAGGACTGATTCTCCATGATCTTCAACTACTTATCAAACTTTGGAAAGGAACTAAATGCATCAGCAACTTAAAAACTAAGGATTTATGCTGAAGCATAAACTAATACTGAAGAGAAAAAAAGTTAATGTTATCTAAAATACCATTCACGTCCTGAAGAGCCACATGTTCAGTGGTGAAACACGTGTTGAGGTTATCTTACTTTCATAATGGACACATGTAAAATAATTATATTATTATATTGTACAGATATAGAAAATCTATGAGATATTATACAACTGAGAACTATATTATAACACATATGCGCAAAAATGAAACATTGAATACTTTATCATCCTTTATGCATGAATAACGAATATCAACGTTTTCAGTGTTTGATATAGTGCCATGGTTTACGGTTGCGGTAATGTGCTCTGTTGCTGGAGGTGGATATAGAGCAACACGTGTGCAATCAATGGCACATAGCACTTTTAGGAAGTGTGCCACCCCATCAAAATTCTGGACCACAGCTTGCCTTTTTGCCAGTGTTCTGGGCATATAGATATGCCGGAGAACAGAAGGACGTGCAGTTATGGTAGCCAACACCTGGTGTAAGCAGCGTGACTGCGTGGTTTGGAGATGCCACTGACTATGCCGGTGGTCCACTGGAATGACCCAGAGGCTAAGAAATGCAGAACAGTGAGTACCTTTTGCAAGGGGCTCAGTGCTTGGGAGCACATGGTGGGTGATGTGAGGTCATCTTCCGAATTTGTGACCAGGATGATATGGTGGGGGAACCTATGCCTGCCATAGACCTGGTCATCAGGCATCCCAAAAAGGCTGGCCCTTGGGTGGAAGATCCGGGCGCTGGACACCCACCTCCTCCCACGGTGTCCCAGGATGACTGCTGCAACAAATGGTGCATTCATTGTGGCTGTATATGATGCGTTTGTTGATCGTGCATTCTTTGTATGCATTTGTTAGTGTGTGCATTGATGTTTACACCTGCTATCGCATATCTTAGGTGTTTCTGGATTTGTGTGTCGTTTTTTTACGCAACTGCGTTCCCTGTTCAACTCCATGAATACATGTGTTTTGCGCGCTTATGTGCGGTGCGATTGTTTGACGGTGGAATGTCCTTTGTAATGCCCACATTTTCGTTTGTTCTTCCTCATTCCACATATTCTGCCCCCTTTTTAGGTGGCTGTGCTGTGGCTGTGCTGGCCCGGCAAGCCCTTCCATTGGAGTCTCACAAGGCGTTCATCAGCTCCCAGTGATGTATTGGACCGGCGTGGTTTCCTCACAAGTCCTTGTTAAGCCCTGCCCATTGTGCCCCATGAGTCAATGAACAGGGATTTGCACGCAATTTCTCGCACAAGTCCTGTTTTTTCCGTGCAGATTTTTGCATGAATGGGGCCCTAAATGTTTGACAATCCCATGTTAACATGTATCTGCTATCATGTGGTTAATTCCCCTGCATAACGTAAGGGTAAGAGTTAGGATTTTCCAAGGTATATGTCACTACTACAAATGGAATGGTCTTTGAGGAGTGACCCATATATCATCTGTGCCTCACAACAGCCATGAATGACCTCAGCAGTTTAAGGATTTCTTGTCAGAAGGCTTGGAGCAGTAGATCACCCTTTAATTTAATGCACAAGGGCACACACAGACTCTGATTTACACCTCACTTACACCTCACTTACTGCGAATAAATCAGGTGTACGTCAGAGGTAATCGGTGTAACTAGTGAATTTGGCAGAATTATTGCTCCCCTGCTTTCTTTGTGTTCCTGTCTGGTTGCGTCTGATTGTATGAGTATGAGTTTGAAATGTGTCTACAGTTTTAAAATAATAATAATAATTGATGAAGCCGCCTCATATAAGGGCACTATCGATTCTGTCTTCAAGGAGTCTCTAAGAACGGTTGTGTTTAAAGCGGTTTGGGCCTCATTACAAGTTTGCCGGTCCGGTAACTACAGTACCGGTAAGCTTGCCGGTAATGTAGTTACCGGACCGGCATACTACAAATTCTGCTCGTGGTGCCTTTTCTCCCGCCAGGTCTGACCTGGCAGGTGGAACAGCACCTGCGAGCAGAGCATGTTGGATGCACCGGCACCATTCTGAATGGTGCCGGTGCATCCGAACTCCCCATTCATTCCCATTGAGCCCTAGGGTTTCTATGGAAATGGGGAGCATTTAATTCCGGCGCCAATGAATGGGCAATTATCGGGTCTGGCTGGGCCCTAATGACCTGGTAATTGCCCATTGGCGGGTGCCGGAAAAAATTGCAAGTTTGGCAGCAGCCTGCAAGTTTTACCGGCAAGGCGACCGCCAGACTTGTAATGAGGCTGAATTGTCTTTTTATCAAATATATTCAGGAGCATCCCTTCAATGAGACTTTAGAAGTGAACATCGGGAAAATAGTCGGACATCGGTTAAAGCACCCAGGTAAAAATCCTTTCTTGCGGCTATATGATGAAACCAACAAGTGACGTTGACAACGTACCAAATGCCCGGCGTGTTGTATTAAGCTGATTTCTCAAGCAGAGTCCCTGAAATTCGATGGCGTTATTTTGTAATGCCATTTCTATTTTGATAGGTCTCTTAGGGAGATTAAGTGAGCATTGTCATATGCTAGCCATAAGGCCATGTCAGATCCCCATGCCAAGATCATGAATCAGGATTAAAGATGATGTGATTATTGGTTGTAATTAGAGTTTTGATGAGTGTCTTTCCATATCAGACATTGGGTTTGGTTGTCATATATTAAGTCTGGGTTCACAAGAATGTCCATAAGAACAGCGACGCATTTGATGCAAGGTATGCCATCGTTACAAAGTGATAACACTAACCTTTATTCAGATTGCAGCTTGCAAAGCGATCCTGGCTGAGGAGAATCCATTTAGTTAAAGAGGCCCTACAAGAGCCTTTCTGTAACAGTAATAACATTTTAGTTCCTCATTTATCATCTGACAGTGCTAAATTGGTGGCAGAAACTGCTGAGTCAGTACTTTGGGGACACAATCATTTAACTGTGATGGTCATTTATCACATTACAATATAGTGCGCCAAGTTTCTCCATGAAAATGCTGCACAAAACAGCCTGGGTAATGAGGGGATTACTTCATGCTTGCGGACGGAAGCGCGTAATGGCAGTGTGTTCCGCCAAAGCTTGTACAAGGAAACATATGCAGGTCGTGTGCAAGGGTTATGGCATCTCAGGTAAAATGCTAGTTTGCTGGTCTTTCATACCTTGCAATGGGGGTCGTTTTCTGCTTCTAGAACAATCTACCAACTAGTTCATGAAAAATCGGTATACTTTCAAAGACACTTTTGCTCACTAAAAACAGGCAAATAATCACAAAAATACATGTGGGGAGCAAAACACTCCTAGCAAAAAATAGGAAGCAATGGGAGAACTTTCATCCACCGAAATGTGCTAATCAGTGGTACGAGGAAACCAGTGCCTGTGGAAGTACATCTAATCTTATGCCTTCTGGATAGGAATAGGAACCTTGATATTACCCGGGGATCGAACCTGTGGTGGTCCGTGTTCTCTTGCTTCCTAAGCGAGCACGTTGCCCCCGCGCTATCCTCCCCCAAATCATTGTAAAAGTGTGGAAGTGTAAGGTGCAAAGAAAGAACGCAGAACAATTATCAGTTTTAGCATCAAAATATAAGTTACAACACCTAAAAATGAACCCTTTGGGAAAACATCATTTAACTGACAACTTCAAAAACACAAAACAGCTACTTCAAAATGATATTCGAGACCTGGAGGCCTTATTTACAAAGCATTTTTAAATGGGACTGTTAATAAACAGTCTAATACAGTATTTGCAAAGTTTGTTTATTTCATATTGGCACTCACTGCATCACCACAGTCATTATTTCATGAGAGTGACCATCACTTAACTAATGCACCTTGTTGAATCCACTTTTTAAATGAACAAAGAGAAAAAAGTGTTTCTTTTAAGACCTCCTCTTTGGATCGAGCATATAACTGTCACTCTCACAAAGGACCATGGGCCTCATTACACGGACGGCGGTAACCATGGCGCTACTAGCGCCATGGTTGCCGCCGGTATTTTACTGAGTCTGCCATGGTGAATGCCGAAATTGCCGCCCTATTCCAAGGTGTGTGGGGGCGGTAATTCCCCATTCACCATGGCACTTCCCCATTCCCATTTTCGCCCCCATAGGGCGTAATTACCTCCAAGGTGCCTTTGCGGGTCCCGTCCTTAACCGCTGGTAAAACCAGCCGTTAAGGTAGGGACCCACAAAGGGACCTCGTAGTAAGGCGGTACGGGTTTACCGGCACTGGTACCCTTACCAGTACTGGTAAACCCTTACCGCCATCCGTGTAATGAGGCCCCATGTATTTTATTTCACATGGACAAAGACCATGGTTTCATTTAACAGGACCTGCCTACAATGGAAACATAGGTAAATGGCTCACATTATTTATTTATTTTTATTTTTATTTTTTTTGTTTATTAACCAATTGTTTTTTTACAAAAGATCTGTGTCAAACTGTTTCAGTCTTGTGAAGGCTACTCAGGACACCACTCTGGTTCAACGAAAATAGCTTCTAAAGCTTCTGGAGCTTCTGGTACGACCTTAGATCCTAGAAGCCGAGAAGCCGAGGAAACTAGTCGTCAGGCGCCGTGTTGGAAGAAACACCAGGTGTGCTGGCTCTTTTAAGTGCCAATCCAGAAGTGCTGCTGCCATTCGCGACCATCTGGTGGAGTCACCTGCAATCAGCCGGAACCATATGTTTCCTTCATCTAGAACAGACGGCTGTGTAATGAGTGGTGCCAAGTATGCCTGTCTTTCCCGCATTAATGCTGGACACAATGTAAGGAGATGGCGTACTGTCTGTACTTGATCTGCCACTCCGCACAAGCGGCAGTTTGTTACTGACGAGAGCGCTCTGGATGCCAAGACTTCCCTGGTTTGAAGTAAGTTTAAACGGGCGCGCATGTAGACTTTCCTTAGATCTTTCTCAGGGAATTTTTCGCAGTACCTCAAAGGCGCCTTTAGTTGATTGTGGCTTGGTGGGAGATGTTTTAAAGATGTGTAGTGTAGAATTCTCTCATTTGTGTTTATCCAATCTTGTTGGCTGAGTTTGATCTTGACTCGTCCAGGGTTGGAAATGAGCAGGTCTTCGTTACAGTTAACTTCTTCCAACTTTGCTTGGATTTTCTTGACCCACTCGACTAGAGGTTTACAAGATCCTTTGCTGATTTCAGCGGCCACAACCAGGTAGATGGGAAGGGCATTTGGCATACGAATTTTCCTATAGAGCAGTATGGCACTTTGCACTACCATGGAGGCTAGGGATGGTAAACTAAGATCGCGTCGAATTGCTGGCATTGGGGCTGATTTTGGTAAGCCTAGCACCGATTTCCACAGGAATCCTTCTAGCTTAGTCCAGAACTCCTCGGCTAGGATTAGATTGGCCGCCATTCTGTATGTTATCGTAGGGACTACTTTTGATTTATAAAACTGTAGAGCCGGAGACCATTGAGTTTGTGCTGTCAGGTTTCTCATCTTTGACCGCAAGGAGTTTTGAAAGGAACTTTCATTAAGTGTGTTGTCTAACTGAACGCCCAGATATTTAAATTCTTTGACTTCTTCGATGTTGGTTTTGTCCAAGAACCAGGATGGACTGGCCTGACTCTTCTTGGGTATTTTAGAGAATGATAGAATTTTTGTCTTGGTTTTGTTGATTTGCAGATTGTTACTTTCCATGTATGTTGACAGATTTGTAAGTTGCCTCTGCAGGCCGATCGCTGTCTGATCCATCAGGATCAGGTCGTCTGCGTACCACAGTCTCGACACTTTTGAAATTCCAACTTTTGGCAGAAAGGATCTTACCATTTTTTCAGATTCTTGAAAGTCACCAATAAAGGCAATAAACAGGGCTGGAGCCAGAGGACAGCACTGTTTTACTACACGCTCCGTGTGAATTTGATATGAAAGAGTCCCTTGCTGATTTAGACGTACTAGGAGCAAGGTTGATGAATGAAGAGCCATTATTGGGTCGAGAATCGAGCCTGGACAATTCCAAGAAGTTAACTTGGACCACAATTTTTGACGGTCCACTGTGTCAAAGGCCTGACAAAGGTCCACCATTGCCATGTGTACCTTAGGCGTTCAACTCTTCACCTTTGCTTTAATGATGTTCAGAATTATAAGATTTATCGATGTACCGGCACCCTTTTGGAAGCCAGTTTGGAAGGTATCGGCTGCCGGGGAGGTGGAGGTCCAGCCTTTAAAGTGGTGTAGCAGCAGGGATGCAAAGATCTTTCCAATGATGTCAAGTAAAACTATAGGTCTGTAGTTTACCGGGCTGTCTCTGTCTCCCTTTTAGAAAATTGGCACCAGGACTGCCTCTGTCCAAGTTTTTGGAATTTGTTTAGTTTTATGGCAGTGGATGAATAGCTCGCCAATCGCTCGTGCCCAGGCTTGCGGGTATTTCTTAAGATCTAGGTTAGTCAACCCGTCGGGTTGGATGATTTTAAATTCTTGATGACTTCCAGAAGGTCTTCAATGTGCAACAAGTGGATCTATGGGGCATTAGTCGGCTTAAATTGCGATGGAGATGAAATTAGAGGCCGTCGATAAAGCTCAGTAAAGTGCGAGATCCACTTTTGCTCTGGGACAGAGTTTGAGAGCGGAGTTACCTTCTGTCCATTTATAGTCTTTAGCAGCAACCAAAAGTCTAGTGTATTTCTTGAAGCCCAGGTGTGGAGCACAGCTCCGGCATCGTTTTGGTACAGCTTCTTCCTCTGTAGTTTTAGCCAGGATTTATAGAGCTTGTATTCGAAGTGGTATGTAGTCCAGGCTTCAGAGGATTCTGCTCTCGATGCCAGTTTTTTTAATTTGTTCACTTTTTGCCATTTAGCCACTACCTCCAAGTTGAACACATGTTTGTGCATTGGCTGATTGTTGTTTTTGCCTGTGAAGCTCACTTTGTGAGGGGCCAGCAGAGTCACATACTCTGGTCGAGCTTCTGGCATGCTGTAGTGTTGTACTTATCTATTTGCACTGGGTGCACACAGTGCTGCTGATGGTAGAACACAGCTATGTCATATGGAATGTGATGGGACCTGCAGGTTCCAAGAACTACAGTTGGGAACACAGGATGGGAGAACCTTACTGAAAGGATGTCATCTGTTTAGCTCCCTGCCCCTTTCTATAAAACTAGCCCTGTAACTCTGTAACTTATAAATAAACTCACTCCTTTTATATATACTGGTCTCCTGTGCCTTACCTGAATCCAGATGTCTTCTTACCATCCCCGATACTACAAATGGCGACGAGGATGGGATGAACAGGTGTTTGCTGGTTCCAGTTTATCTGATGTATATTTGCCTGTTCATCCAAAGATAAAAGGACCCACTGATGGACATTCTGATGACTCCTGGCATCAAAAAAAGGCTTTTGGCAGAGGTCCATGATGAGCCCAGCAGTGGCACAGCCCAGCGCCTGATTCCAGTGAGATGACTTCATACATCAGCCAGATTGGTGAGGCCAGCAGTGGAAAAGATGCCCCGATGCCCTTAAATCGACGTGGCATAAGTCCTGTTGGGGATGGTTTTTTTTCCTGTGTGTAGTGTTTAACAATATTATAGGATTTTCAGGTCTCCAAATGCTGCAATTCATATATATTTGCAATGCATATTGATATTTTAAATGTGTATCAATCCAAAGGGGAAATATGTTCATTAATGATATATTATCCATGATGTGGATTGTAATAAGTATAATTTAAGTGGCACAGCATCGTTCTGATGCCATGTTATAGTATAATATTTTGGCACAGCATCGTTCTGATGTCATGCAATACATGAGTGAAAACAATGAGTGATTTTCATGTTAAATGAGAAAGCCCTATGGTTAAATGTGACACGAATGTTGCGTGGTACGTATACAATTTTTGGGCATAGTACTTATGGCATGCATATTAATATATTACCGGTTTATTTTCCTTGGCCTAACATGTTTTTTTAAACTTTGGATGCTTTCAATTTTTGGCTGCATTCAAAACAATTTTGTTTTCAAAGATCTTTTGCACTTGGACTCAGATCTGATCAGTCTCTGTCGTGGTGTATTCTCTTCTCGCGCTGTTCTTTTCCAGCTGCGTTGTATTAATGTGATCTTTGTTTTGTGAGTTTTCTTTTCTGCATTTTCCCACTTTTCATTGTTTCTTATGGCAGGGTGTGTATGTGAATATGTGATGGCGCAAACCACAGGTATTTCTGAGAGGAAAGGTGGTGTATGTAGTTATGCAGTTATGGTTGTGAGGCAAATGTTGATAAGGATAAAATATAATAGGTTCATATGAATGTTAGATAGTTCCTGATGGTTGCGTGAGTATGCGGTTGTGCTGGGTGTGGCAGACCCTTGTCTCCAAGTGGCAGATGGAGCGGGAGGAGATACGCTCTGTTGGTTGAGAGTGTGGCAAGGAACGTATGTGCTCGCAAGTGGCAGTTGTGAGGCCCGGGAGTGGCAGTCCCGGGCAGGTGGTGATTTGTGTACTTGATTGTTTTGATTGTTAGTTACGTGAATGTGGATACGCTTTCTGGGTTGTGAATGTTGTAATGGTTTTACGGATTTGCAGGAGTGTGTAATTTTGATGGCCTCTTTTAATGCTTGGTTTGTGATACTTTGTTTGGTGTTCAATTGAAGAGAGGGAGATGTGTAGTGTTGTACTTATCTATTTGCACTGGGTGCACACAGTGCTGCTGATGGTAGAACACAGCTATGTCATATGGAATGTGATGGGACCTGCAGGTTCCAAGAACTACAGTTGGGAACACAGGATGGGAGAACCTTACTGAAAGGATGTCATCTGTTTAGCTCCCTGCCCCTTTCTATAAAACTAGCCCTGTAACTCTGTAACTTATAAATAAACTCACTCCTTTTATATATACTGGTCTCCTGTGCCTTACCTGAATCCAGATGTCTTCTTACCATCCCCGATACTACACATGCCTTTGTTTACTTGCTCGAATTTCATGGTTAGGTTGTCCTTGAAAGAACGGACATTATCAGATGTTAGGCGGAGTCGATTTTGCTTTAAGTTTGACTCAATGTCCTGTGAGTAGAGAAGTCTTATGGGAGTGGCCCCCCCCACGACATATGGAGGTGGTTATGGTCACTTTTAGTGTTTTTACGACTACAAAGTCAGTGAAGTGCGGAATCAGACCTTCCGTGATAAAGATGTAATCGAGGGTGATGGCAGAACCTAGCCTCTCCCATGTTGGAGTTTGGGTTTTCTTCGCTTGAAGAGACGACACATTGTGGAACTTTCTCGCCTTCATTAGATTACACCAGGCACGCCCTCTTTCATCCATCCGTGAGGTGATCGTAGGGCCTTTGCTGTCACCCGATCTTGCTCTGCATTTAGTCAGGTCCCCACATATTATAATGTTTGGGACTTCTCTGTCAACGGTTTTTCCAGGAGCCACGTTTCTTGGAGGTATATCAGCTCAAATGAGCTCAGATTTACATCGCTGGTTGTGGTTAAATGGCGGTGGCCTCTCGTGTTTCAAGATGCCATATGCAGGGTACTCTTGCTTAGGTGGTTCAGGGGTCTGGTTGGCTGCGTCTTCGTGATAGTGGGGCCTTGCGTTCATTGCTATTTCTTATGGTTACGAGAGAAAGTGTCGGCTATCCATCTCCAAGGTTTTAACGCAGCTGATTCGTTCAATTCCGTCCTTGACAGGGACCTCTTTATTTCTGTGTGGTACTCCTTTTGTACGCTTTCCACATGTGATTTTTGGTGTTTTGTGATTTTCATCTGTCCAATTCTTTGCGCGAGTGGCGTGGGGGGTCCGCCACTCCCAATCCTTACTACTTGAAGGATAGGTCCTTCTGGGGTCCTTTAACAGGTCCCTTTCTGTGTACTGCTCTCAGCGATGGCTCAAAAGTTCTCTTGGTTCCCCATCCTGGTTTGATGGGACCGGCTCAGGCTTCTGTAACTGATGTAATTTTAACCCCAGACGATGCAGGTCTTTTATTACTTCCGGGGAGAGGTCACTTATAGCCTTGCTTCTTACATGTAGATATGCTTTAGCTCTATGCTCACAGTGATACGGTTCAACAAGTATCAGGTCATCAGTTCTTAGGTGATGAAGCTTATCTACTTTCCCCAGTATGTTTAGGACTGTTCTTTGTTTCAGGACCAAGTAACTGTCCTTTGCCGAGGTTTGCTCCAATTTGAAGAGAAACGTCCCTGCCATTTAAGTTGGCCTCCGAGGGTCTTTTGGCCTCTTTGTGAGATTGAAGTCGTGGACTGCCATATCTGTACTTTCTCTCCGGTCTTGTATCTCTCTCTCGCGAAGGTTCTTGGATTGATGTTTTTTTCTTTAGGTTTCTTAGTGCCTCTAGTGCAGCACTTGGAGAGTTGGAGCGGGGCGTTGATTGTGATCTACGAGATCCTTAAACTTGCGCTTGTTTACCACTTGAGGGTGGAGCTCCACTTCTGTTGTAGGAGTTTTTTGTGTGAGCTTTAGTGGTACCTCTAGCTTAGGCAAAGATGACAAGTTTACTTCCACGGCATCTGAGTGCTGTGAAGTGTTCAGCAGGTCTAAGGACGATTCTGGGTCCTCATTTGTTGTCAGTATGATTGAAGATCCTGCCTTGGCCTGATTGCATGGGATTTGGAGTTTATTTTTAGCCCGCTGGTTCAGCGGGATGCCCCCCCATCGATTGGAGCCCGATGGCACCAAGGTTTCTGGTAGGTCTTCATGGGTCTGTAAGAGCGTGTTAGGTAGATTGACATTTTTGTTCTGCTTGACGCTCCCTGGGGCCATAGATGCAGTAACCAGGGGAGCAAGTTGTAAGCCTGGCTTTGATGGAGTTGTTGTAGTAAGTAGATTGCAATTTTTGTGCTGCTTACCGCTCCCTGCGGCCGTAGATGCCGTAGCCGGGGTATGGAGTTGTACGGTTGGCTTTGATGACGTTTTTGAAAATATTGGGGCCAAATCTTTGATCTTCTCGGTCTTTGTGGACTGCGTGCCTTTGATCATGGCCACTGTACTGGTTTGATGAGATTTGCCTCCGTTCTTAAAATTGTGGGTCAACTTGTTTATTTTTTCTTCCAATTTTAGGTGTACGTTGTTCAAGTTCCTTTCAGTGGCTGTTAGGTACCCTCTAATAAAATCAGTTTGTCCTTCATTTCACTTATCATTGTTGTGTTGTCTTTAAGAGCTTCATAAATTGATTCATATAGCTTTCCCAAGGGATTTAGAGCTATCGTAAGCGCTGACATGGTAGACAGTAAGTCTGTTTTTTTTTTTAAGGTGAGTTTTTTTCCGATGTGATTGGAGTTTCACTAAGTCGTCTAGTTTTGAGACGAGTGTTTGAACCCCTGTCACTTTGTAACAGCGTACATCTCTCGGAAATCCTCCTTTCTGAGGTAGAAGTATGTTCTTGACAGGTGTGTGGGATTTCCTCCAGCGTTCTGCTCGAATTCCCTTGTACATGTGGTCGGGTCCATGCATAGTGGTCTGCCTTGTGGCTGAATCAGTGGTCTTGGCTGGGTTTGTCTCTGCCTGCAGTAACAAGAGAGTTTACAGGAACTGCAGTAGACCTCAGGTCCATATTCAGGCCACCTTTTGGAGATTCCCTATTGGCGGGGCTGACTCCTATTTCCGTGTGGTAAGTTGGTATTGATTCAGAATGAAAGACTATTGGAGGCGATGGTCTTTCTGGCTCTGATCTTGGTGCTGGAGTTAGGCTTAATTGTGGGGGCAATTTGGGGCTTGTGTTGTGCCCTTGAGAATTTGAGTCAGTTTTATGCGCTTTAGTCAGTGGTGAGTGATCTTGGATAGCCTCCAAGATTTCTGCGTCCGTCAGCTCAGGCTCTTGACCTAATTTTCTTTTATGCTGTTTTAGAAAGTATTCTTTCAAAGATGATGAAGTTGACGGTGCTAGGCCGCCTTTTTGGCCCCCCTGGGGTTTGAAGGTAACTTTCCTCTGTTTCTTTAGAGGCAGCTTTCCCGATGTTGATTTCGGATTAAGATTTCCATTGGTAAACAGGATTTTGGGTGCTTGAATTATTTTCTTTGAGGGGACACCTGGAGAATCTGGGTCCCTCTGATGGACTTCGCTTGGGTGAGAGGGGTAGCCAGGGGCCAGATTTAAATTTGCAGTGTGTGGAGTCAGGCCGGAGGCAGCCGCGGTCAGCTCTATACGATCTCTAGGCTCAAGTTCCGGGTCGTGATGCGTGGAACTTGCCACGTAACTCACTTTGACTGCCAAAGCCTCTTCTGTCTGCCCATTAGGGGAGAACACCTGGTCCTCACTTTCAGTGTCCCAAGAATCATTGGCGCTGCTTTTCTGCGGGACGGCGTTCAACCTCTGATGTTGCAACCGCTTTGGCTGGCCTGTAGGTTGCAATCGACTGCAGTGAATTTGAGCTATACTTGATGTATGTCGGTTATTGTTTTTGCCTCTTTTGTCGTCTTGTGGCATGGAGTCATTCGTATGGTCATCCTGGCCTTCCTGAAAGCGCATTGTGGCAGCCCAAGGTGGCAAGCAAGGGCGAACCAAAGAGTGAAGCTGTGAACTTGAATGCGGATTTGTGCGCGGATGACTCTGGATCACCTCGCCCGGCCCAATAGATTCCTGCCGCGACCGTCCTCCGACAGTCTCCGGCGAGGAATCGCTCGTCGAAACAGTAATCGGGCCGGGCGCTGTCATCAGCACGGATCTTGAAGATGAACTGGTTGAATCGTTCTCGCTGGCAGCAGGTAAAATAGTCTCCACCACCTCCCTTGACTCTGGATTGGCCAGTTTTGTGTCCTTTGACACACCTGGCCCCTCGGGTTGCAGCTGTGTTTTCGGGGACCGAGCCGAGGAGATGGTCACGGGGGAGGGGTTGTTGACAGTAGCAGGGCTTACAGGGCCTGTCAGAAGGCCTTTTCCAGTTTTGCTAACTCTATCGCTCGCCTCGAAGAGATCCTGTTGATCCTGCTGTGGTTTGCTGCTTCGTAACCGCCGGCTGATGTCATCTTCACTGGGGGAGAGTGGCGCCTTATTGGCGGACGGGTTGAAAGGCGGAGTGCGATGAATAAAGGGAGTAGCAGTGGTGTACACTACTCACAGTTCCGAATGGGCAGAGCCTTGCCGACCCGGCTCCTGACACCAGACACAAGACACACTGCTTTGCACACCGCGCCACGCTCCGCGCCTTCGCGGTGCTTTTGTAGAGAAGTCGAAAGTACTGTGAAAGTCGAAAGCGGACTGCAGGTCCGTATAGCAAATCGAGGTGAATTTTAGCAGCGGTCTCCCTTCACTCCTTCACAAGACACACTGCTTCGCACACCACTGTTTTCATGTAGGAGTTCCGGTCATGTGAAGCCAATGTCTGCACATTTCCAAGGATGCATAGTGCCCATGAGGCTCTTTGTATTTTAGGACATTGGACAGGGTACTCATAATGTCCAGAAAAATAGTCTCTAGATTTGGAGGTACAGCCAGAGAGTCTGTGATTTCTCACACAAGGGTGAAGGACCACGCCCACTCAACCACTAAATCCATGAACAAGTTTGGTTGCAATGGCATGGAACACAGCAGAAGTCAGGGAATGGGATCATAGCGCTGATGATGACCATGATGATGATAAAGAATCCACAGAAATGTTGTATGATAATACTGATCTTGAGGTCCCCACATATATGGCGTGTGATTAGCAGGATATTAAAGTCCCCATGCAGATGATGTATTGTGTTTAAGTTCCAATAGAGATTGTGTTTCATGATACGAATATTCAGGTCCTCACAGAGATGGTGTGTGATTATTAGGCTAATGATCCCACAGAGATGGTGTGTGAAAATAATAAAGTCCGCACAGAGGAGTTGTGTGATTATAATGATGTTAAAGTCCTCACACATTGCTGTGTGGCAATGGTAATGTTTATGTCCCACTCCGATGATAGTGTGTGAAAACTATGACTTTAAAGTACCCATACAGATGTGCATGGGTTAATATGTGATGGTGATGTTGATGTTAAAGAACCCACAGTGATGGTGTTTTCTCTTGATAATGTTGAAATCCCAACAAACACCGTGTGTGATAATAATGACGTTGAACCCTCCACAAAGTTGGTTTGTGATAATACTGATGTTACCATCCCTACAGAGATGGTACCCGGTCTTGATACGGTCTCCACGGATATGGTGTGTGATAATAATGATGCTGGAGTTCACATATAGATGATTTATTTATTTATTTATTTATTTATTTATGTATGTATTGTTTGCTTGTTATGACCTTATACAATAAGACAATACTGTTTCAAAGTGCCCGCAGGGCAGGAGAGGGAGCAGGGGCAGGAGGTACATTGCAATACATAAAAACACAATATTTAAGAGCACACACACACACAGCCTTCCTGACCACCCAAGAATATTCCTGCCATTCTCTCATTTCACTGACGGTAGACATTGCTGCCACTTTCCCTGCATATGGAGGAAATATGCTCTGACACTGCTTTTTGACGTGGTCAGCAACATGCCTGAACTCTGACTACACTTAACTCAGTAATTCATTGTCAGGGGGTGAGTGATTTGCTTGGTGTATTGCACCTTCTTTGTCATATCACAAATGTCATAGGAAGGATCGCTTGTTACAGAGTGTGAATTGGAAGTGTTATTTCCATCCACTTCAGGATAGGATGTGTTGGCTCACCGTCTCTACGATAAAGGCAACACACTTCCTTCCTTGGATGTGAAGGATGCTTATTCTATGATCCTACCCTTTCCTCCTAGGAGTGGTCCTAAATTTTGAATTTCTGGAGGAACACTTTAGTTTTAGGTTCTTCTTGACCTAAAGTTGCTGATTTGGTCTTTACAAAGTTCCTGGCTATCCTGTGGGTCTCTTCCATTTTAGGAGATCCCACCATGTAGACATTCAAATAGGTTACACACAGCTACTTAATGAACAGGCTGATCCAGATTGGCAAAACGTTTGATCACCTTCAGGCTCATGGTGATCCAATTTCAACACTTAAACGTGCTGAACCACATACCATTTATGAGAGATATTTTTAGTGGAAATATTGGAAAAATCTCTCGTCCTCCTCTGAGAGCAGTAATTATTTCCATAGTTCATAAGCAATAGATTGTTCTTTTCTTATGTCAATCATTTATTCAATCTAACAAACATCCTGTTTTAGGGAATTGTTTTTCTAATTAGAAATTATCTAGTTTGTGCTCTTTTCAATGCTTGTTTTCTCACTAATTCACATTTGGACATGCACAGAGCAATACATGCAAACTTCTGTCTGGCAGTTTTTCGAGCCACATTCTTTTGGGACGATGTGACTGATGGAAGTGGCTTGGTCCTGTCCATTCAAAGGCACAGTGTAATATCCTTGAATCCAGTTGTGGACAGCTTGTCCCTACACATACGCAGGTGGAAGAGACATGCTAGGAGCATGGACGAGCCAGCTAAAATATCTATAAAATGACCAGCAAAGAAGCATGAAACCATGAAACGAAGCAATGAAGGTGCCGTTGTAATTTCATGGCAGTGATAAAACAACCAGCACATGGTGTGCCACATCAGGGAGCAAAGTGAAGGCCATGTCCCGGATATCCATAATTCCAGTACACTACAGGGACTGGAAGGAGTCTTTCATGCCCTTTACCTCCATTCCTCGATCTCTCTATCAATAGGACACTCATTATTGTGTTGTTCTGTTCCTGTAACATGATTATCTGTCTATGATACATAGATATAAAACCCATGTGTTATTGTATACTCTTGTACGAAGGAGTAATTGTTCTATCATTTCACGTGATTATGTTCCTCTTATGTTCCCTCCAGCCCTTTGCCCCTTCATCTCTCTGCTCTCAGGCAATGAATTATGGAATGCAGAATGTGGGTATTAAATGAGTCAGGTTGTCTGGTACTTCAGTAGAGGTTCCATGGAGACCATTGTGATTGACTGGAGGAGTGTGTGCCGGTGAGAACCCTAATTGCATTTCTTATCGGATTAACACTTGGGCGCCATTTGGAGGGGTGGAATAGCTCCTTGGTGGGAAGCATGAGGAAGGAACGTGTCATGCGACACCTCATCCAGATGTTATCATCAACGAAAGACTGTGGCCCTCATTACGACCCTGGCGGATTTTTTCCGCCATCGACGGACTTTTCCGCCATGGCGTAAAGTCCGTTTACGCCATGGCGGATGGCGGACTTACCGCCCCATTCCGAGGTTGGCGGGGCGGTAAGTCCCCATTGACCCATTTACCCTTCCCCATTCCCATTTCGGCCCCATAGGGCTCAATGGGAGTGGGGAAGGCGTTAATTACGCCACCGTACATTACGGTGGCGTAATTAACACCAAGGTCCCATAGCGCCATGGATTTTTACGCCCGCAAAAAGCGGGCGGAAAAGTGACCATGGCGCTTTGGGAACTCGTAGTTGGCGGTAAGGGGTCGGCGCAGCTAACGCTGGCGTAAACCCCTTACCGCCAGGGTCGTAATGAGGGCCTGTGTCTATAAAGGTTTATGATTGGTTTGCTTTGGGTGTGAAGGTTTGGAGTGTGATTCTTGAACATTCGGAAAGCTTGGTTTTGAATTGGTAACCTGACCAGTAACCTAAAAACACAGGAGACCTGGATGGTGGGTTGGGTTGTTGCAGTCACTTTTTTCTTAGATCAGATGTTTCAGGTTTTTGTCTTGCAAGATAAATAAACCTATATCTCACTTGTCAATACCCTGAATTGACGAGCAAGCCTGGTTTCTCTGGCACTTCACTTATTGCATTGAAGCTTCAGGCTCACATTTGGGGGGATCTTTTTGGATCAGTCAGAGTGTCACCCCAACAGTAGTGTACTTATTTTCCCAAATGGAGGAAACCCTGATTCCATGCTACAGTTCCCTGCACAGGATCTGTGGGCAGAGGTTTTGGAGAGGATGACACTTGCATAGCACAACCACTTTCATCTTGTGGACTGGGTTCTGTAGATGGCAAGGAGAGAGGGGCTTTGGTCATTCTGGTGGCTTCCACTTGGCAGAAACATTTTGTTTCGCCTATCTCTGCCAGATAACAGAAGCCCAGGAGTATGTCCTCTTAATTCTGCCTAAGCTCTGATACTTTATTCTGCTAGATAGTATGATAACCTTTCTGTGTTAAGTACAATCTGTCTCAAATTAAACATGCACACATTATTCTGTTAGTGATTTTTACCTTTATCCTTTAATGACTCGTATTTGTATTTACAGTTTGATTTTTGCGTCGGCTTTTATTTAACTGTCTTCTTATAGGGGCCAATTCATGGAATTTATTGCTCAGAAAATTGGCTACTTGCACCCAATCTGCGCCAATCTGCACTTGCAACTCTGTTGATCCATGGAATCGAATGTGTGGCACTTTTTCTGGACTTGCGTGAATTTCGTGTTGGTCTGTCACGCCTGTGTTAGCCGCCGAGGGACTTGCACGAGACTCCGAGCAGAGGGTGGGTGTGGCCATCACAGAGGGCTGGGAAGGGGATAGAAAAAAACGAAATGGGGACTAACTTGCAAAGTTGTGGGTGTTCCGAGGAACGGCCTGCAGGCAATCCCTTGCATGCCCATTATTACGTGGCAAGTGACGTATTCATGGAATCGATCGTGCAACGTCTTGGCTGGGAAATGCCCACAAAGGTTTCTTCATAGGATCCACCACCCGAAGGCTGGCATAAATCCACTTCCATGTAGGATTTTCAGCATGCAGGTGGGATCGCATGTTGGATTTTGGGGTGCGTATATCCTAATTGGGGGTTCCTATGTAATGTTGGGGAGCATGCAACCTGTGTAGCAGGGTGCACCAACGTTTTACATGGGTTTGAACTCACATTTCCCAAGTTATTGCTGAGTTATGAATTTTCATGCGTATGTTGTCGGAGTTCTGGATACAGTTACGGGGGACCCCGCACAAGGCTCCCCGATTCACAGACATGCTTGCGAGGGACCCAAAACACTGAAAGGTGCGTGTATTCACTCCTGGGGAGCGCGCAAAGGTAGCTGTTCTGGCAATTTCCTACTTTGTGTGTGGCCGTGTCTTCGGCATTCCAGCCGTGACTTGCAATACGGTTACTTTGCATGAACAAATCCATGAATACGCGTGGCGTGCATTTTTCTTTCTGCGTGCAAGCTTGTGCAGTGTTCTTCTCGGCACGTGGTCCTTGTGCGTTTTCAATACGAAATTCCATGAATCTGCCCCTTATTGTACACATTGATCAGACATTTGTTGACTATGGGCAGATGTTTGATGATGCATGAAATAATATGAGCACCAGTAGCAGCATTTAACTCATGCCCTGCCCACATTATCACAATGCGGATCCATAGGCAAGGAGAGAGAGTGTTATATTTGGATATGTTTGTAGTGTTATTTTATTAGCATTAGTTTAAATGAGGATTGTCATTAATGTTACTTGTTATTGCTGAATTGACAATACTTTCTGGTTTTCGTTACTGTGGTGTAGAGTGTTTCATAAAAGAATATATTTTTTAGGGCATGTTGCAATGCGTCCTTTATTACTATAACAAATCAGCGCTGGAAAGCAAGAAGCTGCTGAAATAAAGTTTGGCATTCCGATCGTTGCACTCACCCGCTCATGCCAGTCCCAGTACGAGCTTCATTGCTCTGCTTTGCTTTCCAAAGATTGCTGCTCTCTTGTGCTAGTTTTCTCTCTCTTCCCTTTTCCACATGAATACAAGGCCACCCACAGATTACTGCACTGTATAAGGATTCATCGTGTTCTAGATTATTGTATCTTTGAATCCGTTTCAATTGTAAACTTTCATTTTGTGTTTTCTCTTTATGTTTTGTGTAATAAATAGTTCTATTAGCTCGACAAAACAAAAACAATCTTTCCATAAAAGAACTGTTCGGAACTGTTCGGAAGATTAGTACTATTTATTTATTTATTTATTTATTTATTTATTTATTTATTGTTTACATTTGTAAAGCGCACTACAGAACATGGGCATCGAGGTGCTGTAAACAGAGCGTAGAAAGGCTTGATTAAGGGTTACAAAAAAGCCACCCCAGAAGTGGTCTTGGAAATGATACAGTGTTACTTATGCAGATTACTTCCTTGCGGACAAGACGAGCACAATTATATGAGGAGACTAGTGTTGATGGCCTTGTGAAAGGCTGTATGAAAGTCTATTTGTCTGATATGCGGTGGAAGGGAATTCCAAAGGGAGGCAGCCATAGTGGGGAAGCTGGTGCATGCTGTACTAATGAAGAGCAAGGCCTGCCTGATGGTCTTGTAGCATTGCTTTCTGATCCGCATGCATCAAACACACTATGAGACCTAGATGTCACTCACCATACTAACAGATTTTGAGAGCGATTTTACAGAAGGTTTACACCAGTGCAAATGCAATTAGCACTAGAGGCAAAGTTGTCCTAATGCAAAGACACAGAATTTCAATAGCAGGGGAATGTTTGCCCTAGTCCTTGCACTAGCGAGAAGTACACATATGTATTGAAAGAAGATTGTTGCACTTGGGCAATTTTTGGCCCCAGTAAAAATTGCACTTCCACTGATACACACTTTCTGTCACATGGCCCAGAGTATCTTCTTAGCCTTTTGGTACAATAGGTGGAGCTCACTGTAGGCTGCTTAAGGACCAACACGATTAAGAAACTATTTTTGAAGACATCCGAGCACATCAAGCACATTGTCAGCCAGGAAAGGTAGTTGCTGTGTTGGCAAAAAATACTTTATGTATTCATTTATTTATTTTGTTTGTATAGCACGCACAAGTCCTGAGGCATCAGGGTGCTGATCGGGTTACATGGGGCCCATGAGGAGGCCAATGTGTAGTTAACATCATTAAGTTATTATTCAGGCATGCATATATAGAATACAGAAGAATAAAGGTTAGGTAAATAATAGTGTTTTTAGAGCTTTGCAGAAAGCCCACTAGGATTATTTAGCTCGCAGTGTGGGTGGCAGGACATGCCAATGCTCTGTGTTGGCGACTGGGAAGCTGAAGCCTCCTGCTTTGACACAATTGGATTTAGGTAGGGCCAACCTATGGGTATAGGGGTGCTCTGGTGGGCCTACTGGATTGGACTCTGGTGATTTTATTGTTGAGGTATGGTGGGGCTGAGTTAGAGAGGCATGTATGCGTGATGGAGAGGGTTTTGAACAAGATTTGCTTGTTGACAGGTAGCCAGTGAACTGCTTTGCGGGCGGCAGAAATGTGATCAGATCTTGGGATGTTGAATTTGGTGCGTAAGGTGTTATTTTGGATCATTTGGAATTTTTTTAATCTTTTGGGCAGATGTACTTGCGAACAGATGTTACAGTAGTCGAGCATAGAGCCCACCACTGCACAGGCGATTGTTAGACAGTTGTTGCTTGTGAAGTAGGGTCTGGAAGTGTTGGGCAGTTTTGTTGAATAGGCAGTGGCAGAAGAGATAACATGAATTTGTCTGTTTAGGGAGATAGTGGCATCTAGGTGTACTCCCAGTGTTTTTACGGAGGGGGAGACTCGGATCACTGAGCTATCTATGTTGAAAGCTGCATATTGTGGGTCCAGGTTTTTTAGTGCTGAAGGAGGCCCAGTGATGACAAGTTCCATTTTTTCATCATTGAGACATAGGCCGTGGGTTGCCATCTAGGCTTGGATGGTGGCATAGGTGGCAGTGAGGGAGGCTGCGTCTTTGAGTTCGGAGCCGGTAAGCAGGAGGAGAGTCTGCATGTTGTCTGCATAGTTAGTATAGGTTATGCCAAGCGAGTCAAGATGGTCCAAGAGGGGGTTGATGAATATGTTGTAAAGTGTTGGTGAGACACAGGAGCCTCGAGGCACCCCACAACTAATGGAGGAAGATGGGGCGCTAACATTTTCAGCGAAGACTTTCATTACCCTGCCTTTGAGGAAGGAGGCAAACCAGGAGGCGGCTTCTTTAGAGAAGGATGCTGAAGAGGTAAGGTGCTTACATAGTATATTATGGAGGACCAGACAGAATGCAGCGGACAGATCCATAAGATCCGGAGGATAGCTCAGTGACAATGTGCGTGTCTTGGAAGCAAGACGACACAAAGCAACACCTGTTCGATCCCCGGGTCCGCGCTTAGAAACCTCTGGGTATTTAAGTGTGTTATAAATATGCAACTAAGACAATAACAAACAAAAACAAAAAAAATAATTCTCTAACAGCGCCTTGATGCCCCGGGGCTGTGTGAGCGCTTTAAAAATGCAAATAAATAAAATAAATAAGCAGAAGCAGGGCAAACTTTCCTTGGTCTCTGATTTTGTCGATTTTATTTTTCCAAGTCGAGAAGTGCTGACTCAGTACTGTGGCCAGGGCTGAAGGTAAGGAAAGTTTCTAATGCCTAACCTGGTCCTAACATGATATTACACACACATTTCAATGGCACCAAATATACATTGGTGTACAGAAATTGCCCAAACACATAAACTGCATTATTTTAGTTCCCTCGTCGTAATTTAGAACACTATTAGCAGAAGGGCGAACTTTATTTTGCAGTGGTACAAAAATGCATTATGCTGATATGGCCCAGGTTGCTAACCTCCACGCATAAGACCTGGGTCATGGATCAGATTATGTATTCCTGTCATAATGTTGATGTTTGAAGGAAACATATTAACAAGTAACAATAGCAATACACATTGCAAAATAGACGACATTCGAATGTGCCCAACCCTTTCCCAGTATGTAAAAACTAGTGTCATAAAGACTCCTTAAACCAAGATGCTGCTACTTTTAGACATCTCATCGATTCTGTTATAGGAGCAGGGCGTAGGTCATAATACAATAGCAGATACAGGCGTGTGATCATGCTGTTTGTGTACGGAAGCAATCAAACACCATAATATGACGCTAGGGAAAAAAAAAAAACAATGTCAAGATATGTAAACTTTTGTCAATACCTTTCAAATGTAATTTTGATTGAGTGGCCTGGTTCCGCTTCTATCACCCACTCACAGTTCAAGGAGTCTTTGTAGTATCCAGGCCAACCAGGGGAAAGGATCACTCCACTGGGAGATGAAAAATGACCACCACATGGAGCTGAAAGATGAAAGATATAGATTACACCAATATACCAGCCACGCCTTGTTACAAAGAAGAATGGAACGTGTTGGTTAAGAACTTGAGTCAGACAATACATTCTATGTATTGTCCAAAAGTAGACAGTCAACGTTTACATATAAAATGGTAAATTAAAAAGGATTTGGAACAGAAACAAAAAGATAATTGAATAAAGGTCCACAATTGCCTCCATTTAAACGAGTACTCTAGCAACGGTGGTGGCCATCAACAAGAACAAACCTAGCCATTATTTAACTTGCTGTTATTTGCGTATATAGGTTTGTGTTGTATAGTTGATGGGCCAAAGAGAAATGGACGATCTAAAGGACTACAGTTAAAATGTATGTTTATTTGTATGTTATAGCTAATCTACCAAAAGAAACACAATGGACGAGCAACTATGCGGTCAAATGGCTACATGGACTGCAGAATTCCACATGGTGCCATCTGTTCTTAGTGCATCAGTGCCTCAATGAAAGTTGACAAAGACTGTGGGCTTCATTCATGGAATGTTTTCCTTTGTGCAAAGGGCCCATCCATGGAATTATTTGCAAGAAAAATCAGGGACTGGTGTGACACACAGCAGGCAAGTGCCTGTTTGGCTATTCAAGGAATTGAATGTGCAGTACTTCTCCTGGACCCGCGTGGTGTTCGCACAGGTTTAGCACATCTCTGCGAGCCGTCAAGCACCTTGCACAAAACACCATGCAGAGCGTGCGTGAGGTTTTCACAGAGGGTTGGGAAGGGGGCAGAACACCAAAAATGGGGAAGAACTTTCTGGCAGTCCCTTGCATGGCCACAATTGCGCAGCACGAGACGCATTCATGGATTTGATCCCGCAACCTCTCGGTTGGGAAATGGCCATGCAAGTCCTTCATACTATCCGCCACCCGAAGGCAGGTGTAAGTACATTTGCGCATAGGAATTGCAGCGCGGAGGTGGATTTGTACATCTGATTTCGGGGGCATGTATGCAACTGGGGATTTGATCCAACTTAGGGGTGCACGTATACGCAGTGTAGCAGGTTGCATGTATGCACAGTGTAGCAGGATGCAGGAACGGTTTACAGGGGTTTGCACACAGATTTTCAAGATTTCACCCGAGTTACGATTTTTCATACGCATGTTGTGGGGGTACCGGAAACAGTTACGAGGGACCTGTGCCGGGGCCCCGAAATTCAGCCCTGCTTGCAGGGGACCCCATGCACTGTTTGAAGGGTTCATGTATGTGCGCTCGGGGAGCGCGCAAATGTAGCTGTTATGACTGTTTATGCTTTGCACATGGGCGTGTTAGGAGCGTTCCAACCGCGACATGCAATTCCGGTTACTTTGCACATTAAATTCCATGAATACGTGTGGCCTTCTTGGCGCGCGACCCTTGTGGGATTTCTGCGCACATTTCCATGAATTAGGCTGTACGTGTCTTTGCACTGGTTCAACCCTGATTTACAGAGCGGTGCAAAAGTACTCTTTGCACCATCAATTAGGCCCTTTTAGTGCGGTGCAAAGAGTACTTTGCACTGCGGAAATACCCTTTTCACCGCTCTGTGAATCACAGGGTTTTTTGGTAGTTCAACGTTACTTTGCACCATGCAAAATATTCCATGAATCAGCCCCTCTGTGTCTCACTTTGCAAATTCTGCATTAATACAATGGGCCTCCTTACAAGTTTGGTGGAATTTCGGCACTAAACGGATTTAATGTTACTGCCACTTGTCCGGCAGAGTTACTGCCTGATTACAAGTGGTAGTATGGCGGTGTTACTCACCTTTTATGGAGATAATGGGGTTTTGGTAAAATTACTACTGGCGGTAATTCCTCCAAAATGGCTGTTTTTTGGCGGTAAGGTGGTGGAATTACCTCCAGCATTTTTCTGCAGGTTTTTTCGTCCGCCTCAACGCCAGATCCATAATTGTGCTGTAATGCTACAGTAACTCTGCTACTGTGAAATCACCACTGATTTTAGCCACATTGCCCACCTTGTAATGAGGCCCATTAATGACTATGGGCCTCATTACGACCCAGGCGGTAAGGGGTTTACGGCAGCGTAAACAGTGCCGACCCTTACCGCCTGATTCCGAGGTCCCTTAGCGCCACGGAGGATTTAACACCTGCTTTTAAAATCCATGGCGCTAAGGGACCTTGTTGTTAATTACGCCACCGTAATTTACGGTGGCGTAATTAACGCCTTCCCCACTCCCATTATGCCCTATGGGGCAAAAATGGGAATGGGGAAGGGTAAATGGGGATTGGGGACTTACCGCCCCGCTAACCTCGGAATGGGGCGGTAAGTCCGCCAACCACCATGGCGTAAAGGTAGTTTACGCCATGGTGGTAAAGGTACGACCCAGGCGGTAACTTACCGCCTGGGTCGTAATGAGGCCCATTATCTGTTTTGATGTCAGCGGGCACTGCTATTGCCACCTGTTCAAATGCCAGCCTGGCGAGTCTGGTACAAGTTGTGCCAGGCTGTACAACCTGACCTTATCACACTCATTGTGCCAGTCTTTCCTGGATGCGCCTAGTCCACTGACTGCAAATACAATGCATCATTGCAGCACGACAATGCACCCTGTATACATATTATCAGTGTATGTATGCTAACTGGAACGGTTTAGCAGAGTGCATACTGCACTCCTCCCAATAAACATACTGTGTCAGTAGGCATGTGTAAAGCTTGGAAACCTACCTACCGCCAGCACACACCCCGCATATTAGCGGCAGTTGGCACTGTCAGTCACAATTTGTTGTAATCTGTGCAGGAAAGCACAATCCAGCATCGCATGAGCTACATTCATCTTAATTTAGCAACTGTGGAAAAATGAGAGCCTCCCAGTGAAAAAATGCCCCCACCTGTATCCTAATATACACAGTCAGGTGAGGTGCCTTGTGTGGTATACTCCGGGGTTAATAGCTGACTCTGCCAGACGGTAGCAAATGCCCTATAAAGTAGAATTCTTATAGAATCACTAACTAGCACCTCGCAGCTTCTGGCAAGTAAGTTCTCTTTGGTAAACTCTTCGGGAGCTTCGCATGAAGCTGGTGTACCATGTATGGAGGATTGACTTTGAGTGGTGAAAGTGTGCCTTTGTTTATGACTACTGGTGAAGATGTGCAGTGGAACATTTGTTGCCCCATTGTATGGCTGTATGCGATTTGTACATTTTTCTCAGACCTGTGAGATAGTGGACGTTCTGAATCTTGGTCTCACTGCTATTGAATTACATTGGAAAGCTGGGCACCCATACCTTTTATTCATAGCACAATAATTGGTGAAATGTGTGCATGTTTTTATCGTTGATCAAAAGTGCAATGTGTGCACATGAAGCTGACTACTACTGGTAATGGCTACTGGCTGGCACTATGGCAAATTGCAAGCTGAAATGGTCTCTTCTGCTCTCACAATTCATGCAAAAGGGTGTTTTTTAACATGCATGTTTAAACCTGCTGAAACATTAATGGAATTTCATGAACATAATATAATGCTCCAATCATAAGGGTTCACGATTTGTGCACACTGAGGATCACTAATGAGGGTGCAACATGTGGAGTTGTCTACAGCCATTCGAACTCTTTGGGCCTCATCACGAGTTGGGCGGTAGCCCCAGTGCTATTACCGCCGGGGCTATTAGCGCTACTGCCAAACCCCCGGCACTATTAGTGCCGGATCACGGATTTGGCGGAACGGTTGGTTCTCATTCCCCATTGGGCCCATTCAGGAATTCCTCATTCCCCTTTGGGCCCAATTGGGAATTTTTGCACTATTACCGCCGTCGGATTTCCCGATGGCGGTAATAGCACTGAAAATAGGCAAATTTTCGGGGGATTTGCCCTAGCTCAGAGCTATGGGTAAATCTGCCAAGCCCATAATCTGACAGACCCTTAAATGCGGCAGTTATAGCGCTACCGCAACATTTAAGGGTTATTGCCAGACTCGGGATGAGGCCTTTGGATTGATGCATGCATGTATATAATAGTCTGCACTACAGGACACAAATAATATTCTACAGAAAAACCCTTTCTATTGAGCTAATGTATACACCCACCATACATTGCCCAATGGCTCTCAACTGGAGGTAAACCTTGAGGGATGTTTACTAGGAGGAGCTCTGACTTGTAATGAGCGTTGTCTGTGGAATATGTTAATTTTTCAAGTGATCATTTTTTTTTTTCGAGGGGAGGACTACTCCCCCCAGTGCAATCATTCCACACCAAAATCCAGGAAATAATAAAACAATGCTGTTTTAATCTGAATATTCTGTTTTTTATTTAAAATAAATCAAATAGTAACAGGTGATTCCCAATGTTACAATGCAGGGAAATTCACCCAGAGCACTTCATTTTTTTAACCAAACGGAAAACACAATGGCCCTCATTACGACCTTGGCGGAGAACCATGGTGCTATTAGCACCATGGTCCATGGCGCTAAGTTGCCAACTCCGCCATGGTGGTTGGCGGACTTACCGCCCCATTCCGACCTTGGCGGGGCGGTAAGTCCCCAATCCCCATTTACCCTTCCCCATTCCCATTTTTGCCCCATAGGGCATAATGGGAGTGGGGAAGGCGTTAATTACGCCACCGTAAATTATGGTGGCGTAATTAACAACAAGGTCCCGTAGCGCCATGGATTTTTCCGCCTGCAAAAAGCAGGCGTAAAAATCACCATGGCGCTACGGGAACTCGTACTCAGGCGGTAAGGGTCGGCGAAGTTTACGCCGGCGTAAACCCCTTACCGCCTGGGTCGTAATGAGGGCCAATGTGCCTGTTGTTGTGTCATTATTGTTTTATTGATAACCTCTTCAAACATCTATACATATAAACATGTATGTGTATTATATGAATGTTTATTCAAAATAATAATAATAATAATAATAATAATAATAATAATAGACTCAAATGCTACGCAATGTAGACACACACATTGACAATGATTGTTTGCACCTTTTGTAATGAGAGTCATTTGCCAGACACTACTGTAGTGTTATTGACTGGCCATTGATGGTAGCCGGTGGGAATATTGGTGAGTGTCTGGGCATCTACTAGTAGAGACTGGCACATGCTGAATGCTTATACACAAGCCAAAACAGTTGGCTTTATCAATGCTTGTTTTTAATAGGACTTCAGTGAAGGGCACACCTAGGCTTATAAATCATGTAGCCAAAGTCAGCCCTGGTTAAGACATTTGTATTACAGCAGTAGTGTGTTTAAATCTCCAATTAAGTCATTAACTCTATGAGTCCATACAAATGGGAACATGGCACTGAATAATGCTGCCTACAATGTGACTACAAGACTGCTATAAAAAAAAAAAACATTGTTCGGCACTTTGATTGCAATGTTTGATGGTAAGGCTTGATTAAAGCAAGCTCAAAGAGTTCACATGAGGCATTTTCTTTTGGGAAAGCAAGGGCAGTAACTGGGTGGGAATGGCCATAGGGATTAGAATGGCCTTGGGCAGTCATCGAGTGGACAAATAACCAAGAAAAACCTACAAGCTGTGTGTTCTTCCTCACATGGCATTTCTATCTATCTGTACTCTAGTACAATAGTTCTGGCTTATAGGTGGTGCAAATGCCACAAAATAGTCCAAACTAAAAATGTATTGTTGCTTGTTGGACTATTATTTGATCTGTATTGATATTTGTTATAAAAAATAAAAAAAAACAAGTAATAGTTTATTTATCAGTAAGCCACTGAATTTGACAATACTATACTGAAAGCAGCTTGGGATCTGGGCTACTGGTGTGTTAAGGGTATAACGAGGTGTGGAACTTGATGGGTTGCTCAATTTCTGATTTAAATCAGTACACTTCAATGAAAATCAGAACATTTTGAGTTCCAAAAACATCCACTCTTAATTCAACTAATAAAAATAATAGTCAATTGTACCATACAAAATAAATGCCAAAATATACACAAAAAAGAAATCAATATAAAAATAAAACATTCGAAAGGTTGTATTGCTAGACAGGGGCCAAACGCCATAGATCAGACACTCTGCTTCTGTACAGGAGTATTCATTTTCACATAATCTTCTTTTTATTGCTAACCTGAATGTCATTTTAGATTTTCAAGGCCGCGTGAGCCACTGCCAGGAAATTGCATGAAGGGACTGGGTGCTGGAAACTGCTGTTTTTCGCCGATTGATTTCATATGCTCACCAGCTATAATTTTCAGTTTACAACGGGAACAGGCAATACATTGTTTCGGACATGAGGAGGTCAAAAGACAAATAACGATCAGTATAACATATGAGGAAACAGAAACAATGTGGTTGCTTGTGCTCATAAACTAGTGTGGAAATGCTTAGGTAAAAAAAAGCATCTGTGAAAAAAAGATTTTTTTACCAATGGGTGCACTTTACATCCAGCCACTCTTTATTGGTGATGTTCTTCGAACGAGACTGCACCAAAAATGAAATGAAGCAGGGAGGTCAAGTGTCAACAATTGTTCCCTTTTATCAAATTCGACAACTTTGGCCACTATTATGTAGATTCCCTCAAGAAAGATCCACGTTCTATTTATGTTACCCGAAGAACTGGGGTATACTATTTTTTCAAACTGAAACAGACATGCATATGTGTGTGCATATTTATTTATTTATTTATTTATTTATTTATTTATTTATTTCATTTGTTGGTAGTGTCCAGACCCAGAGGTATCACAGCGCTAGAGATGATGCATTACAGTAGGTACATTGTGACTGTAGGTTACAGAGTGGTCACGGTTTAGGAAAGGTTTTGTTGAAGAGTAGAGAAGTTACATTGAGTGAAAAACAGGTCAGTTATGAATGCAGTCAATTATGACATAGAGCCGACAGAGGTGGAGACATAGCTCACAATGTTGGTTAGGTGTGTATGTTGAATAGTGCTGTTTTTACTTTCTTACTGAAGATCAGATAGGAGGGTTTGTCTTGTGTACTGGGGGGTAGGATATTCCAGATAGTGTGGGTGATGACAGGAAAAATGGTCCCTATGGTCTGTTTTCTGGAGTATCTCAGGGTGATCAGGGAGGTGGCAGAGGAGGAACGTAGGAGGCAAGGGTCTGGGTTCCTTGCAATGCAATGGATGAGGTAAGGGAGGTGTTTGATGGAGACAGCGATGGATGACAGAGGATTTTGAATGTGATGCAAGCTTTGATTGGTAGCCAATGTGCTTCGCATCTCATTAGCGAGATGTGGTCGTAATGTTTCAGACCTAAACTGCTATCAGGGGGCTATTTTGGATCAACTGTAGTTTATGTATGTTTTTGGTGTTGGTACCTGCAAGGATGGCACTGCAATAGTCTAATGTGCTGCCAATGATGACCCTAGCAAGCGTGAGACAGTTGTTGGGGGAGAGGAATTTCCTTTTTTTGGGCTATGTTTTTAGCTATCATTTTTACTATACTCGAGGTTGAGAAACAGGGAAATTAAATTAACTGTGTTTACTGTATGGTCTCTATTACCGTGGGGCACAGTGTGAAGTGTCCCATAAGTGCTTTTATCATTTTTCTGTTGACTTTTATGTATTTAGGGCAAGCCTCTATCTGTCCCCGCACCCTAGATAAGCGGCACACCACCGACATCTGGGGGTAAATCACCACACAAGGGTACAGTTAGCTTGGCTGTAGGGCAATTTAGATTGTACAAGATGACATGATCAATAAATGCTACATAGGTGGTCTGTTGTCAAGAGCAACAGGTGCCTTCAATACAGTGGGTCAGGGGCAGGATGATATATGCAGTGAAATGCCCTTTGCAGAAACCTGTGTAGTTGTAGGATAGAATATTATTATCAGTCTCCCTCTTAGTAAGCCCATCTTTAACCCAACTTTTGGGCAGTTGACCTCCGACAATGACAGCAGAAAATAGATGCATCAGGATGGACGCCAACAACCTGGAGTTCTTTTTCCGTATGATCTTACATATATATCGCTATATGTGTGGTATAGCTGTTTCATCATCACATCCAAACCTTGTGGCTATCCCATTCAGTGTATATGACATTTTAATGTAAGGAAGAGAGTTGTGATAATGTGCTTTATGCACTTAGTGATTTAAGCATACAACCATTTTATAGCAAACACATTTTTCAAATGCAAAGCTCTGGGGTCATTCTTTGGTTCCCAACATGTTATTTGATATTATAATAACCAGACAAGAAACCTCACTGATGATAGTTGACGACTTCCCTTTTGTCTTGGGGGTAATTCTAAAGAGTACAATACAAGTACACTGCACCGTTCATTTTGAAATAGGAACCTTAATATGTGTCAGAAGTGTGATTTGAAAAATTAACAAAATGTTTCTCTTTAATGTATTTGTTCATGCGTATCGTCACTGTATCTTTATAGGTGTTTGCCAATGTATAATTCTCCCTTTTTAAAAATATATTTATTGTTATCTTTCTCGTATTCCCCATTCCCACACCTTAACATGCCTCTTCATGGCAACTATATAAAGGGATTCTTAAGGAGTACTTTGGCTAAATCTCTGTGCCAGTTTACACAATTGTGCGCGTAGGAATTTTAATATATCAGTGTTTGAATATTGACAAATATATCTTTTTCAATAAACTTTTCAGTTGTACTCAACATCATTCTTACAGGATGTCATTACACGTCCACACCTCAAAGATCGTTTTAATAAATAAATCCAACCACTATTATATTATTTGCCTTGAATTTAAATTTACCATTTTTCAGCTTAGATGGCATCACTTCGCAATGGTCATGATTTGCGTACCATTGTGATGTCACAGCTCATATGCCGCGTGCGCGATGACATCAGGTGTGCATAGGTAAATATGGTGGCAATTTTAGAACACTGCATCCACCAGGATCTGCATACTGTGTTTTCAACAAGCTGGTCAAAACGTAATCCAGCTTCCACATCTTTCCTAGGTAAGACCCCCTTTTAGGTAAACAGACTTATACTTGTTTATGGACTCTGTAGACTTAGAATTAAGCCAAGAGACTTCACTACAAGGTAAACCCTGCATCCCCATAGTAAATCTGAAACCCACTTTTGTATTTACTTCATTTAGGGAATTCCCCCTTATAAGAAGAATCCCCATTTTTCATCAATACTGCCTTTTCATCAAGAAGTCGTGTGAGTTAGTTTGCTTCAAAGACATTTTTCACGTGTCAGATTATTAACTAGCTAATCATACACAACAGCTGTACATGAGCCTCATATATATGTATTGTATTGTGTCAACAGATAAAAAATGAAGCTAAGTAATTTCACAAGCACCATCATCAAACTATCCAAGATAATTCCTCCTGATGAGCCAATCACTGGCAGTGGTGAAACACATGTAGAGGACATTACGAGGATATTAGAGGACATTAAGGCGATATTAATGTACCAATATTTGAGAAGTACAACTGTACCAATTCTGAATGAAGATAATTCAGACAGCACCAAGAACTCATTTGGAGGACGATGGTATCAATTTTGAATGATGACAATTTCAGATAGCACCAATAACTAATTGGGAAAACGCATGTTTACATTCTTAATGAAAATAATTCAGACAACACTAAGCATCAATTTGGAAAATCACATGTTTCATCTGAAAACACTTCAATAATCCTTTTCTTTTATGGATTCAATATCAAAACCACACGTCCACCCAGAAAATGGTGTTAGCTGGCACAGAGATTTAGCCCTGTTACTCCTTAAGAATCTCTTCAAGATATTGGGCAGACACAATTTAAGGGGCCAACCAGCGACAGCTTGGTTGATCATATAATCTCTCTCAATGAGTGAATGAATGTTTCGCTGCAGGTTTGTATTATGTCTGCAGTTCTTTGATTAACCAACTATTTAAAGGTATTGACAGTTGTTGAATGGAGTTCAGAAATGTTGGTTCACGCACATGTTTGGGTTTTCCTGAATATAAACCTGAAAACCGTAAAATCAGAAAATAATTGATTTTGTTATTACAGATTTTAAAGTGTGTACAACAAGTTTAAAACTATTGTTAAAACTGCAATGGACACTAAAAGTGATAATTAGAAATAAATATTGTAAACATATAAAAAGAACCTGTTGCAATGTTAGCATCCATATTCGTCAGGTCCATACCAATCGATTTAAATATCAAAATGTTTACTTATTAAGGCAAGAGTAATGCTAAAACATCCCAAGCAATTCACATCTAAGTTCCTGTCATGTGCCATGTGTATCCTTGATGCAATGCCATTTCTGGACCACAAGGTAGAGCGTTGTGTTTTGCTGAAGCACTCTGTAGTCCTGGGGGACTTAGACAGAGAAACAGGCAGATTGACAAACACTGAAGCCTCTCGGTCATCTTGTCCAATATTGTTTCTGGCATCACTACTATGGATCTACATGTAGTAATGTTTATGTAGCTGGTTTCCTGCTCTACAAATTCCTTACGATTCACAACATGTTTGCTTTCTATTTGAAAGGAGGCCTTCAAGAACTTAATGGAATGGGTAACTACAAAATGCCTGCATATAGACCATGGACACATGTGGGGATGAAATGAGCTTGGTAGTATGCCTGGCTATGTACTACTTCCCAAAATGATATCCACACTGCTAATGATATTCTGTCTGACTAGGCTCTCAGGATCAAGGCCGAAGAGCCAAGCGTGGGGCCACCGAATCTGTTATCCTTTAAGGACTACAGGATGTTATATCTTATTTCGCAAGAGTTCCAGTGGTTTAAAGACATTGCTCCAGTTCTCAACAAGAGAGTGTGTATCGCTGCAACGAGAATGGCCTCCATGCCCGTAGAGTGTCTGCAGGATTATCTATCACATTATTTTTCAATCACATTAATTTTATATGGCACTATGCCAGATGCAGAAGAAAGTGTGCAGATGGGTCTAGTGTTTTATAAGAGCTAAACAACAACACACCACCAGCCAAATGTTCTCGTCCACCCTTTCACATGAGTAAAAAGTATAATTATGAGAATGATAGCTCCCAGACAATAGACTCATTCCATCATTACTGCTGCTCATCAAACACCTGTAGTGCCAAGGGTCATTGTATACCCTCTTCACACAATGCAATTTGAAAGAGGTAACAGTAGCACATGTCAGTCATGTTATTGCAATAGATGTGTGTGAGCGCTTTAGACGTTGCTATGAAATTGGCGTTCACTACACGGCACCATTATATCTGTACCATGGAAGAGTCAACACATGCTTATTTTTTGCAAATGCACTTCAATTAAAACTGACCGGCAACTCCGTTTCCCTTGCAAGTCACCCAGTTTAGAGAGGTTTGCAACGTTCAACATTGTATCACAGATGTTGTCTTTGGATTTGACATACCCACCGTTATTCTAAAGAACACGTTGGAAAGAGAGCATGCTAATCACAAGCATATTTTACATGCACCCTCTTCCTTGCAATACATATTAAGTTAGTTATAGAGGCACGCCACCTAGGCATTCTGTTCCCATCCAGAGGAACGAGGTCAAGTTTCTAAAGTTGTTAAATGTCTGAGGTGACTTGCAATATTCTCTGCACATGCGGTAGGGCGTCTTCTATTTCTTATAATATGTGAATCCACCAGACCCACTATAAAACGTTGTTCCTTTGCTCTAACGCTAGATGGCTTCATGTTATATATTTGTAGAAAACATCTGCAATCAATTTAGGTGATAAGAAAATGCAGAGCAAAAGTGCTTGAGATGTGTTCCCAACACATGTTTTCTACAACTCAATGACATGCACTTTGAAAGTTATTTTTTCTGGTAAAAAAAGTGTCTCTTTTTCGTATTAAAGGGCAGCCGTGCAAAAAAAAAAAAAGGAAGAGCTATGAACGTTTCCTTAACAACTAAGTACAATGACTTATCAGAGAGCATTAGGAGGGGGACACTCTGCAAAGCGAAACAGTGTTTCAATGAAGTGTTTTAGTGGCAGCTGGAATTTGGTTAACAGAGCTGCCTTCCACACTTTGGGCCTGATTCATGGAATTGTTTGCACGGTGCAACGTAACTTTTCAGTGGTGCAAAGTTACTCTGCAGTGCCACCAAACACCCTGATTCATGGAACATTGCAAACTGTCTGTTTGCCGTTCAAACTGACTTTGCACGGCAAAATGACACTTTGCACTGTTCCATGAATACGGGTGTTCGTAGGCAGTGCAAAGTCATTTTGCACCACTGAAAAGTCACTTTGCACCGTGCAAAAAAAAAGAAAAAAAAAACATTAATCAGGCTTTCTGAGGCTCTCTCAACAGACATTGTGACATCCCTCCAAGCAGGGGAGTTGCTAGGTCTGGAAAAGACCCGGGGCTACGCTGATGTAGGAACTGTTGGGACTGGGGGCTAGCTAGTCTTTTGGCTGTAGCTCCTGAGATTCTATCTGGGGCTACAACCAAAAGATCAGAGGCTATAGCCCCCTTAGCCCCCCCCTAGCAACACCCCTGCCTCCAAGTACAATAAATGATGGCAATTGGAGAGGTGCACTCTTCATATTAGTGTTATTCAGATCTCAATTAGAAAGCGGAAAGAAGAACTTGTTCTGCAAGTGTTCATATAGATGTCAGACCCTCACTGTGTTATATAATAATAATATAACATTCATCCATGCAGGCCGGAATTTCAATAGTCCTCAAGTGACCAGCCTCACAATTGTGGATTGAGTCAGCCCGGCCAGGATGTGAGCCTGGGGCGGCAGGGTGCACACACGTCCTGAAGTCGGCCTTTAAGACTCGGGATAAGTACTGCACAGGTAGAGTGCACAGTGAACCTTCGATCGGTTAAACTGGTTGTTATTCCACTTTCGGAATAGCCTCTGGTCAGGTCAAACCGCGAGGAGCAGGAATGCCCCCTACACATGAATTCTTGATGAATGTTGACGAAAATCCATGGATGCTATGATGAATTCTGAAGCACACACGCACTACAGAAACATCCAGCACCATTGAAGGGCATTCATAGGGAACAGGCGAAAGAAACATGTCTTTGGTTGCAGGGAACAGGCAGAGCCGGCCTTAGGTCAGGGCGAGCCGGGCGACCGCCCGGGGCGCCATACTCCCCCAGGGTGCTAGCTCTTGGGAGGCTTTCAAGGGCTGCCCGAGCTGGCGTGGTGGGAGATGTGTCCTTTTGAAATTATATGCGCTTGTGGGAGCGGGCACATTTAACAACAGTAGTGTGCTGGCACCCTATTGAAATAATTACCACCCTGATCCAGTGCAGGAGTGGGGCGATAATCATTTTACCAGGGTGCTGCAGCACCCTACTGTTGTCAGACACACCTGTTCCTGCAAGCACATTTAATTTTAAAATGACACTTCTTCCACCACAAAAAGAAACATTTAACGCCCACCCCTCCCCCAATTGACCAGGGGCGCGGCAGGAGGGGGGCCAAATTGTTATTTTTCTGCCTGGGGCACTAGTGCAACTACGGCCAGCACTGGAAACAGGTCAAGTCGAATAATATGTAATGTTTTCAAAACGGCGGCCTTGTTTTTAAGAAGTGCGAGCTTATGCAGCTGGCTAGTTATTAACCATTAAACTGCGACAGGTGAGGCATCACATTTGCAGTGCACTGGTGCACCTGGTTTACTTTCCAGTAGACGTGTCTAACGTATTGTGACACAAGAATCGTGTAATTAAGACATAGCTCCACGTCTCACCAGTAAAATAAGAGCGATGCTATGTAATGGAAGATAGGGTGCATTCTGCCAGTTAACAGCTTGACTTATGCTGGTTGTCTGAAAACCTTCACATGGTTTGCAATTCTCGCAAGTGGTTAGGTGATGTTGCCTGAGAAGAGGAAGTGGTGGGCAAGGAATGGTCTGCTTTTGACCGAGAGTTACTTACAAGTGGTGCGATGTGTCCAGGGCTGGTCTTGGGGGGGCGAGCAGGGCGACCGACTGGGGCGCCACCCCCCCCCAGGGTGCCATTAGCCCCCGTCACGCCAGCTCAGGGGAGTCTTTCAAGGGCTCCCCCGAGCTGGAGTTGTGGGAGAAGGCGTGGCAGGCGGCCTTTTACTGTAAAATGTGCCTGCGGCGGCAGGTGCATTTAAATGCGCCCCTCCGTCGTGGGCACTTTTCATAAGAAATGCGCCATTTGCCCCCCACCTTGCCAGCTCGGGGGAGTCTTTCAAGGGGTCCCCGTGCTGGCGTAGCGGCAGGCGCCTCATTGCCATTGCGTGCACCCGCAGCAGCAGGCTCATTCAATGACAATGGGGTGCTAACGCACCCTATTTAATCTCCTCGCCGAGGCGAGGAGGTTAAAAAAAAAAAGTTGACATACTGGCCCCGCCCCCTTCCGCCCCGCCCCCTGTTAACCAGGGGTGCGCTGTGGGGCGCTATTTCACCGAGGGCGCTGCTACCCTTAAGGCCGGCCCTGGGTGTGTCTTTGTCCACTTGTAGCAGTACTGAAGTCTAGGATACATCAAAGGCAAGGGGAAGGCCCTCCTTTGCCAAGGTATGCCATGCAGAATGCAAGGTGGTTCGGTCGGATGTGGAGCCTGCAACCCATGACACGTTTGGGAGAGAGGGCAGGGGTGCAAAGAGAGGGCAGGGGTGCAAAGAAATGGCAGGTCATTGCCAGCCTTGAAACTGTCACTAGTAAGCAAAGGGAGTGCCCTTACTTCCCGGTCACCGAATCTCTTGTTTAAAAATCTGGTTTGCATCGAGTTAAAGTTGAAAAGCTGGTGGCTCCGAGCTGTGTGCGCATGCGTTTCTGCGGACTTGATCCTAGTCTGCCATAGAATACACATGGATACAGCATCACAGCATTACGCGACGGTAACGGCAGGAGGGATGACATGAACATGTATTACAGCGGGAGCCCTAGAAACAGAGCTAGGAGAATCTACAGAGGAATTGGGTGAACGGAGCTTTGGGGTCGCATTTTATTAGTTGCGAAATGCAGGCACAACTATCAAGGCGTCATATGAATGTGACCAAAGGGAGAACAAAACCGCAGGTGGGTGGGAGGCCGTAAGATCCAGCAGAGCCCCTGCTGTGAAGACCACTTTGCATTCCATTTGCCTGGGGAATTAGTCAATGGGATGTGGCGCCAGTCCGAGGGATACCCAAGGAATACCCCGCTGACAGTGAGTCCTCATGGGAGTGCCACAATGTAGCCTACTTTTAATGTGTCAAAGCTATTTTTACACATGCACGAAATTTCAAGCCTAGAAATGGGTCAACTATTTAAAATATTCTCTATTATAGTGTGCATTACAGGAATGACAATAATTTGTTATGGTAAATAGTTGTATCGCACCATGTGGATTCATGTCACTAATCCGGATAAAAAAAAATAAAAAAAATAGGAGACATGGCACCTATCATTTTGGAATTGTTGTTTAAAGAAAGACAGGTGGATATTTCAATATTATAAAAGCATGATTTCAAAGTTTGTACGGTTAGGGCCTCATTTACAAAAAGTTTAGGGCGGCGCAAACTGACTTTGCCTGCAAACGTACACTTTGCATCACACTTAATGGCTTTACCCGATTGACAAATCAAACTTTCCTCTGGCCATTTCTACTTTGCCCTGTGCTGAAGCGCTTTACGCGACACCGAGAACAAAGCACAGGAAGAGCCAGTGCAAAAAAGACTAAGGGCCTGATTTATAGAATGTTCTGCATGCTGAAAAGTGACTTTGGGCAATTTTCAGCATGCAAAAGTCAGTTTAGCGATTTACGGAACTCATTGTGCATGCATTTCTGGGCCCTTGAGGGTACCTTGCACAAGACCGTCCTATCTATGCATGCAGTCGAGCGACTTGCTGGAGACCCCACGCAAAGTGTGGGACAGGCCTACGCAATGAAGTAAACAGAGGGTGGCACATGCATATTCCCCATGCAGAATGAGGAGGAACAAGGCATTACATTGGCATGTCAAGGGACGGCCTGTGTGAGCAATGTCATCTGAGGGAAACCATGCAAAGCCGCAATCGCACCACAACATGAAGGTATGCGCAAAATCCCAGTCGCAGAGGAATCAATACGCAGAGCTAAGGTCTGATTGGGAATATAGGGGTGTGGGCACACAGTTAGGATGTAGATTGCCGTTAGGGGTGTGGTTATGCAGATTAGAGAAGTGATATGAAATAAGTGATATATAATGCACCCGTAAACAAGTGTTTCTAGGCGCGACAAGACAAGGAAGGGAGGAGAGAGGGAAGACAAAACAATGATCTTACTACGTCTTGTGTCATTCAGATCATGCATGTTCGGGGGAGTGAGGGGGAGAAATGCCAAGGGGGGCAGGTGGAAGGAAAAAAAGGTAAGTCTTAAGTGCTGCCGGTAAGTGGCTCAAAAATGCAGAGAGTCTGGGGACTGTAGGGTTGCAGATACAGACCCTTAAGAGCTTGGGAGGTCTGTAGTCAGTACACAGGCAACTGGACATGCAGGAGCCTGGACCCGAAGTTCAGTGGGTGGCCAGGTGACCAGTGTGCTGAGCAGTCAGGGACATCAGCAAGGCAGAATGCGAGAGCAAGTGGAAAACGAAAAGGAAGATCTTGAGTTCCATCCGGAACCAGAGGTGGCCATGCTCAAGTTTGAGAGAGGCAGGGAGGCTGTTCCAGAGGGAGGCCCCAGCAGAGGAAAGAGATTTACCCCCCACTCTCAGCCTGGAGAAGTATCTGACCCTCAGAGAGTTGGAGGTGGATGAGAGAAGAGCTCGAGAAGGAAGATTCTCAGGAAGAGAACATTGGAGGTAGTGCATTCCCCAGCCCAAGAAAGCCTTGTGGATGATGCAGAGGGTCTTGAACTTGATCCTTGCAGCCACGGGAGCCAGTGTAGATCTGTCAGCACTGGAGAGATATGATCACTGGGCTTGAGGCTAAGGACAAGTCTCACAGTCCTGTTTTGGAAAAGTTGTAAGGGGCGAAGAGCAGGCAGATTTAGAAAGAGGCTGTTGCAGTAGTCCAGCCTAGAGAGGACTGGGGCTCTGGAGACAGTTAGCTTCTGTGAGAAAGTGAGAAAAGAATACCTCTGCAGAGGTGCAGTTGATAGTGTGACTTCTTAGAGACATTAGAAATATGAGGCGAGAAGGAGAGGGTTGAGTCGAAGATGACACCAAGGTTCTTAGCCTCACAGATAGGAGCAGGAAGAGCGCCCAGGGTGAGCAACCCAAGTGAGAGAGGAAAGGAGTGAGCAGGTGTCTCGATGAGGAGGATCTCAGTTTTACTGGCATTAAGGCAGAGATCCTTGAAGGCACACCATTCCTCAATTGCAGATAGGCAGTCTGGTATGATAGATGGAGCAGAAGTGGCTGAGGGGAGCCTGAAGGAGAGCTGGGTGCCATCTATCTGCGTAACACTAAACGTTAGAGCAGAATGTAAAGATGTGGTGGGCAAGAGGTGCCAGGTAGTGGTTGAAGAGCCAGGGAGAAAGGTTAGACCACTGGGGAACACCACAAGTGGAAATATAGATAGAAGAGAGGAATGAGCCAAAGGTGTAGGAGGAGGAGAGAAAGTAGCTGCTAAATCCTCCACTGACACGTGCTTCATGGGCCAGATGACCAAGAAACTCGGTGGCATTGGTGGGGTCAGCTTAACCTAAGGGGTAGAGAGAGAAAGGTGGGAGGAAAGAAGAAAGTGGTTACTCCAAGAAAGTAAAGTGGTGAGAGAGTTGGAGATGGTTGCAGTTCTGAAGAGATCAGAACATCCAGGGTGTGCCCTGCAGAGTGATTCGGGACAGAGGAAAGAAGAGAGAGAGAGAAGAGAGAGAGAGAGAGAGAGAGAGAGAGAGAGAGAGAGAGAGAGAGAGAGAGAGACAGAGAGAGAGAGAGAGAGAGAGAGAAAGAGAGAGAGAGGCTATGAGAGAGCCCAAAGAGGGGCTAGTAGCATCCAGGTGGATGTTCTGATCTCCAAGGTGGAGAAGATGTGAGATGTGAGGTAGAGGCAAGGAGGGAGGAGGAGAGGACAGTCCACTCAGAGAGGAAGAGGGTGACCTGGCCAGGCAGCCTGTAGATGGTGGCCACAGTGAGAGAGCGGCCAGGAGAGATAGAGAGCATGCAGACCAGGCATTGAAAGGAGGAGTAGTCCTGCATAGGAATGACAGAAGCAGGGATCTCCTTCAGGAAAATCAGGGCTACAACCCCACCGGTGCGGGTTTGGCGAGGATCTTGCAGACATCAGGAAGTAGAGTGTCCAAACTCTTGACAGAGCTGGTTGTATATCAATTCTCGGTGGGACCAAGTACCTTCAAATCAAGCTTTTCGGGTGACGGCAGATGTCAGAGCAGTGTTTGACAGTAGAGCGAGAGTTAAGAGCAGCGATGTGGAACTGATTTCCACCTTTGTAAGACTTCCGTGGAGGGGTACAAGTGAAGCCAGAGTTTACTGGGGATCGCACCCATATTTACCATGAGCCGATGTGAGGTACGAGTCATGCAAAACATATTGTTGGGGTGCAGTTATGGGTTACGTGGGACCCTATGCAGTGTCGCCGGGGTGCTGCCTTGGTTGCAGGGAGACGGCATGCACTATGGCTGGGGTGCATGACTTACCGGAAAAGGAGGGCGCAAAGGTTGGTATATGTGGCTGGATTTTCTTTGCGTGGGGACATGTCAGGGGCGTTCCATCCATGACTCCATTTTCTTTGCGTATCTGGTTACTTTGGCACTAAAAATCCATGAATATGCAGACTGCTCAAAGAATCCTTAGTGCACAGGGACACGCACATTATTTGATGGACTGAGGGACTTTGAAGGATTTATGGGAATTTTCTTTGAATTCTAAATAGGGGATGGAACATGCAAGATGCCCATTCAAGGAGGAACAAGGGGAGGAAGGCAACATACAAACAAGAAGCATGTCTGCATCAAATTGTACTCACATAAACTATTGCACAATCTTTCCGACACCAAAGGAAAACGTTCTTACTGTCACCCTTTATCCATCGCAAAGCACAAAGCGCAATAAAAGGACAAATATAAAAAGCACAATGCAGCCCCATGAACTTCGGAGTGCCACACACATTGCTGGATCTAGCATTGCTAGCACTGATCCTGATACATGGAAGGAGGGCCAGAATCTTCCTACCATGATCAACACTATTTGGGATGCCAGATGAGGAGGTGCACGAAAGATATCACTTCCCTCCCCATGTCATCCTACACCTAGTCAGGGAGTGGGCGAATTACGTGGTATCACCCACCATGTGCTCACAGGCTGTGACACCTCTGGTCAAAGTCCTTGCAGCTTCATTTACTTACTGTGTTTTAGCTCAATTCAGAACTTTCACAAGAAACATATAACACAATTTAATCGCAATAACAACAATATTAATAACAATAATTTAGTCATTAGACAATACAATACAAATCCATATAAAAGTACAAATCCAATTAAAACATTTAAAATATATAATTTATCTGTTAAAACATCTGACAGCTTTCAATTCCTTAATAATCAACAATGTGTGATCACTCTATTGGGTGGAAATCATCTCCAAATCAATTACACATTCTAGCAATGAAGTGTTACCAAAATAGTAATCTAGAGTTGCCTGGTTGGGTCCCAAGTGCCCAGACAATCACTCTTTGTCTGACCATTCACCATTGATAATTCTCACTCTTTCATGAACTCCAGGCAGCGCAGTCTCCCCTCAGATGAAACACTTTTGGAACATAACATTACTGCTTTTAATATACTGGTATGGCACAGAGGAGTTGATTTCACCACATCTCGTATTAATATCTCCACCAAGCAGTAATGCATCACATTCAGATCAAGACCCCCATGCATTTATAGTAGACTCAATTTAACTGAACATTTTGGCAGTATTATGGCCACAAATGTTTAATAGTAACATACGTTGTTCTAAGGAACCGGCTTTATAGATTATTCCTACCACCAGCACATTACAATTGGAGTTACCAGAGAGGATTAATGTGTCACCCGAATTAGCAGACCCCCAAAAGGGTGGCTCGTACTTTCTTTCATTGCAAGTGCTTCATATATGGTATACCCATCACTTTGAATAGGGGCAGTCAGCAAGGTTTTATGCAGATTGATCATTTGGAATTGTAGCAGCCAATTTGACGATGAGTCTTGAGATAGAAAACGAGAATGCCCCCTGGTATTCCAGCTGGCCACTCTTTTTTTTTTATTATAATTTTTTTATAAGATTTATTCAAACCTCTAAAAAGAGAAGACAACAAAAAAATAAAACCATCAACATTTCTTACAAAGGAAGCACTTAGTTCAGATACTCAATAAACCCATTCCCATCCCTCCCTTTAACCACTGTTTTTATATCGTTGCCAAGAATCCATAAGATTTCCAACTCTTTTTACTCAAGTTTCTTACTGTTTCATAAAAGTGTACCATAAACTTTTCCTAACACATCCAAAAGCGCTATCGGACGATAGTCTATAGGGTTGGCTCTATTGCCTTTTTTAAATATCAGAACGATGACTGCACTTTTCCAAGATGACAGGGTTGCGCATTTAATGTTAATTCTGTTAAATAGAACATTGCATATCTCGGCCCATCTTTCTGGGTTTTTCTTTAGGGTGTAGTTGGTCAGGCCATTGGGCCCAGGGACTCTCGTAGAACTTGCCCTTTTAATGATGTTTAAGATGTCATCCTTCTCGAACTTGAAATTCTAATGAATTAGAATAGGCAAGACCGGCTCTTTGATGTTTGCTTTTTGCTGTATAGATCGCTGTAATAGGCTATCCAAGCTGCTTCAGATGCCATATTGGTCTGTAGTGGTGTCTGTGAAGCACTCTCATTGTTGATTAACTTCCATAACTCAAGCAATGTTTTGTTTTTTAGCTTTGACATCATCAACTCTGCGTCATTCTGTAGCATTAGAACTTTGTGTGTTTTTACCCAGTTCTTATATTTTTGTTTTGCGACATGTTTTCTCTCCGAGAAGACTATAATGTCCACTCTTGGTATATTTCTGATTTCACAGCGCATTTGCTGTTTACTCTTCAGAACTTCTAATCAAATATGTGTTTGGGTACAAATGTGTGTTTCTTAGACCCTTGTTCTTTTTCCACAAATTGGGTTAACAGATGACGATATTCAACCGCATCTTGTTCCTCACAATATTGCTTTGCTATGAGATTTACGTCCTCCTCATTGAGTTGTAGTTAACTCTGTTAGATTCTACTGTAATGCTATGATTCCAAGTTGAGTTGATTTCTTCTTTGGGCATGATTAACACTAGCTTGACCATGTCATGATCACTATGGCCACTCTACACTTTCATTCCTGCAAGACCTGCAATCCCCGGATTACACTCTTAAACCATTTGCACCCTTTAATGTTTTCAAAGCTAGCCACATTGTATGATGGAACCTTGACTGCATGTACTGGGCTGATATAAGACCCAAACCCTTACAGTCCATGTAACCAGACTCATCCCCCTTTACACAAATGTCTTTATCAAGCTCAAAGCCCAAAAAGAAAAATGATTTGTGCTGGAGTCCTATCATTGTCACAGACTCTGGAAGGGAACAAAGAATACATGTTACATTGTCATTGCCTGCTCCCAGTGGTTCAATAAAATCAAAGTTGCTAGAATTTAAAATGAGAAGCGATGGAACCTATTGGAAAGTTTCAATAAAACAGAGCGGTTTATGTTTTCTTTACAATTAGAGGCCGTATTCCTCCCAATTGTTAATACACAGGAGTCTAATATCAGCAACCCTTCTGTTTTCTCGTGTGCTCAACTCAATATGGGTCTCTTCTCAGTAGCCTTTATCATCAGTATTTGATTCAAAGGATTTGGAGTCGGTTCAATATAATTGTGTGTTGAAGAGCTCAAATTCAAGTTATCATCCACCACACACAAACTGGCATCTCTACAATCCCTATCTTTAGTTAGCCAGCTAGTCAGGGTACCCACTCTTTGCTGGCAGTGTTTTTTCCATCTCAAAGATTATTATATCCTTGCTCTTTTAGAATTCATAATTGGCTGCACTTCAGCAGCTATAGTTGAATTCAAAGGTTGATAATTTGAGTTGAGGTTTGAGGGCGAGGGGTCCATTTGTATCGTTTTTGCCTTATTTTGGAGTCTGTGGATGATTTTATTTTTACGCTCTTCAAGTTATTTCAGTTTGCTTACCTCACACGGCTCAACGAGTCTCAAGGACACTTAACTGTCGGGCAGTTCGTCACACTCCGGAGTCTTTGATGGACCACAGCCCACTTACAGCTCAGCGCAGCACTTTGCACTTTTTCTGGTCTAATATGGCAAAAGCCTTGCTCTCCAGGAAAGTCGCTCTGCCTCCAGCAGTGTAACTGGGAAAAAGGCCTCTGACCACTTTCCAGCCCACTTACAGCTCACTTACTAGCAGCTTTAAACTGTCTGGCCACTAGATTATTCCAGCATGCCATAGTGACTGTTGGGGGTATGTCAAAGCCCACACAATCAAGGTGCCTCAACCAAGTCTTGTACTGCATCATAGCATGTGTGCATAGGCACATTGATATGCTACGCACAATGCAGGAAAGGCAAAGAGTATTCAAGAAATGATATGCAGTTGCACCCTTTTCCCATGTCCTGGGACCAATTGATTGCACACATGTTGCACTGCAGCCCCCTAACAGATGGAGCATATGTATTTCAACAGGAGATATTGGCATTCCATCAATGTGCAGGTGATTTGTGATGCCAAGGGACACATCATGCATGTCAATGCCGATTTTCCAGGATGCACGCATTACAGCTACATCCTGTGCCACTCACCCAGGACCTGACATTGTAAACCTTTGGAAACAGCTGGCTCATAGGTGAATATCTACTATCATATGCACACACAAGCAGTCACATGACACACATATGCACACGAAATTACAATGCATGCAATTAATAACCATTTTCTGCTTTGCAGGGTACAGTGCCGACCCACAGTCACCATTGCTGTTGACACCCATCAGCAATCCAGCCACCCCAGGTGAGGCACGCTACAACACAGCAGAAATAGCCACTAGAGGCATAGTGGAGCACACATTTGGAGTATTTCTTCCACTCCCTTGTCCACTCAGGTCGTGTATTGCTATATGCACCCCCTCTTGTATGCAAAATCATCCCGGCAATATTGTCACACATCATGGCATAGCAGTAGAGTACATTCACCTTCGTCTAGAGGTTCCACCCATTCCATTAGCAGGCCAAAGGGCGCGGGGACAGGACACATGCAACCAGCTGGTACAAACCTGCTGCACAGGCATAACAATCCCTGTGGAGCACATACAGTAAAGCATGCCTCGGAATGGCAAACTGTGTGTGCCCCATAGCATTCAAAATGCTCAGCAACCTCATTGATATCCCTCACATGAAGAGCACAAACAACAGCCACAACCATGTTAAGTTGGAAGGAAATCGTCCAGGTTACACAGCAAAATATCCCTGACATTGCAAAGCCAGCCCCTGGCATAAAGGCGTAATCAAATGCGTACCCATGAGTCCCATGCATGAAGTGCAATATCAATGGATCATTTGACTGTCATCTTAATGCTAGGTCCCGCTGCACCATTGTTGCTGGTCCTGCTCACCACCACTGCCAGGTATGTGCTCCTGCAATGGGGAAAGGCAATAGCTGTCCACCTACCACCTCCTCATATGTGTCTCCCATACACTCAACTTGTCCCTTCTCCTATCATGAAGATGTCCTCCAAAACCACCAGGAAGCAATTTAGCCACTCACAGAATACACAAGCAAAACTAAATTATTTAAGAATACGCACCCCTCACTATCAGCAGTCCATTAAAGAAATGGAGACACATCACCAACATTATACAGGACACATGAAAATGACATGTAGGCCACCGACACCCGCACCTCATCAGCAATGCACTGCATATTTCACATTTCATCCACAAGCATATATGTCATCTGTATCATCACCTTATGTGGAGTCTGAGTAAGGTGTGCTGCATGCTCATGCATGATGGTGGAGTGGACTGGGTACCAAAGGAGGACCTGGAAATGAATCACAAAGTTGCTCCATATCATACCGTAAAACAAGCTCAACACTTTTCCCATTAGAAAAATCAGAAATACCACACCAAAGAGGCCCTGGGTGCAGAGGCATATTCGGAAAATGACTCCCTTATAGGCCACTGCACCACTGATCATAGAGTGGCTACTTGCTATGACACATACAATGCTAAACTTACAGGAGTGCAAATGTAATGTCCCACAAAAAAAGCTACTGCATCAGTTTTCACAATAGGTATGTGCAAAGGAACATCCCAAGGAGAGAATCCAAGCAGCAAGTTGTGGAGGTGTGACCAGTAATACAAAGCACATGCATAGCTGATGAAAGAGACATGGCTATCATCCAGTTATCACCATCATCTAATGTGCATGCTTAACCCTACGTGTGCTACAACATGCCACAATTAGGATGCATATATAACCAGTCATGATAATGAACGACAGTTCACAGCCTTACATCTGTTTTGTTGTGAATCCCTCACCACCTTCATTTAACACTGGCCCTCTACACTGCTGTTAGGAGAGTCAGTGTCCAGCAGAGGGAATTGGGACTTGAGTGGAAATGGGGTGCATGGGGGGTCCTCTCATGAAGTCTGGGTATTGGATCAGGCAACATGCTAGAAATGACACAGGACATTTTTAGACCAGTTAAAGGAGGCTGTCTGACAGGCTGCACATATAGACATCACAGTTGACTGAAATGTTCTGTTCATTTGTATGTGGTAGGCTGTAGCAGTCCACAAGACCATGTCAGTTGATGTCACTGAGCACAGTCACATATGCAGTACCCCAACACAAAACTATGAACTCACTGTTCTCCAGAGCACAACAGCCCTGACATGAGGACACAACATAAAAATCACAAATTTCACCCTGAAAGAGGATGAAGAAAGAAAAACAGTCCACCCTGGATTACGACCCAAACATTAAAAATACAGTCCACCTGGGACGGGGTTAACATAAACATAATATAGTCCCCCTGGGACTGGGGTGATACAATTGAAAAATATATAGTCCACAATAGAAGGGCAGAAGGGGTAAACAAGTAGAAAACAAATCCATTCTCTCTCCAAAGGCTCATGGATGCCAGGGTGCATGAGAAAGAGGTGGTGGTGGCAAGAGGGTAGGGGTGTGTGGTACATGACCTTGCCATCAACTGTGAGGTTGAGTTGGTACTCGTTGTGATGAATCTTGGGATGTTGAGATCTGACCACGCATGGCCTAAACCTGGTCCACATTTGCTAAGGCCACTTGTGAGATGGATGCGTGCATAAGTGACCCAATTGCCAGAAGGTAATGATGAAGGCTGGCGTGAGTGGCTGTAGACTCAGTCTTCATAATGGCATTTGACATTGCCAACTACATGTTAAAACTCTTCTGCAATGTATGGAGGTCCCTTGAGGCAAACATTTCTTCATGCAGAGATTGCTTCAGGGAATCTGTGTCTTTAAGGTGGGATTCCCTAAAGGCCAACATATCCTCATGCAGTGTTTGCTTAAAGGTATCCATCTTCTGCTGCTGAGATTCTCTTGAGGCCAGGAACACATCATGCAGGGGTTGTTGCAATGACAAACCCTGACTGCAAATCGCCTACCTCAGTTGTTGCATGTCAGCAGTGTGTGCACCATTCAAGGTATGATGATATTGTCTGCCTGGTGATGGATGGCGCTGACCATCTGCAGGATCTCACAACACATTGGGCAGTCACACACAGCAACTATTCCTCCCATTGACAGTGCCAGGCAGGCAAGGCCTATCAAGGCGGGATGCCAAAGTTCAGTCCTGTTGCTGTGAGTGAACTGTCATTGGCAGGCGGTCTACAACCATCCAACTGACACCAGCTTCAGTTGCTGTCTCCATGATATGTGAAGGCATTCTTGTATACACTGAAGCCACCATTTATGTAGGGTTTCACACTGCCATGCCAGGGGTCTACTGTCTCCCCCCTCACTCTAATCAGCTTCAAGGAAGTCAAGGAGCTCCATGGCATCCAGACAACTCAGTGGTTTACCCTCCACCATGTCCCTCAGTATGCCTTCTACATTTGATTCAGCAGCCTCATCAGATGAGTCTGCAGGCCTGCTGATGATGATGATGGCCTGCAAAACAAGGGGAGTCTGACCAGGCACAGCACCCTGGACTACACTGGAGGATGCTTGTTTCCTCAGGCTCCTCGTCCTACTCATCCTACTTGATCTCATCTGCTGTGTCCTCACCTGCGCTAAGACAGATAACAATATTCAGAGGCCTACATACTCATCTGAACATACATATGTGAATTCAAATGCATACAGATACAGCAGGGCCAGCTGCACACACATTCACACTTGGCATTCAGAAATGTGGAAGGCACAGGTGATTAACGAACAATTCCCTGTGCAATAATGTTGGTGCACACTGGAGCTGCATCAAGCCATGGATTCATGGAGCAGATGACCATGCATACATACATACATATACATGTATGTGACTGGAAGTCCAAACAATTAGATGGATGGAGTCACATGCTACATTGCAGAACCCCTTCTGCGCTACATCCAGCCTGCTTGCAACATATGGAAGTATCACCTGTTCTCCTACTGACAGAACCAAAATTCTGGGATTTCTGGACCCAAAATGCCCATTACCCCCTTTGACACGATGGCCAATAACGGATTTGTGGTGATCCATGCTCACATGCATCTTGTCTATGTGTGAGGAGAATGCAACATAGATTTGACCAGTGTGTACATGCATATTCACTGAATAATTGACACCCCAAATGTGGACTGGCCATCACTCACACATTTTTTACCGGCCAACTACTCTTACTTCTGTCTGGAACACTCCATCATGTGATTACTCAATAACATTGTCGCACATCCATGTCCATTGGTTGCCATCAGTGCTGCCTCGTGGATGAAGAGGAGACACCTGCACCTTTCTGTAACTCCTGCCTAGTGCCATATTTTGCCTCCTCCAACCTTATTTTGCCTTCACAGCCCAACATCTCCTCCTGTCTGGTAGTGTGTCACTGGCTGCAGACCACTAACATTAGAGTGCCTGCTATTCCATCAGAGTTTGATGATTTGTGTCACTCCTGTCAGGCTCTGTGACCAGCTCATCTGCCATCTAAGGACATTCACATCACTATACACCACCACCACAGCTACACAAAACACATAGTCAGGGCCCAGCTTCACCCTACCAGCCCCACCTGCACTATGTCCGTACCATCGACAATCACCCCCAAGGCAAGGCTGGGACTTTCAACTTCTCAACTGGAGAAGTTGGCATCCTTGTTGATGAGTTCCTGGTGAATTATGATGCACTCTTCATGCCGTAGAAGCAGATTGGAATGTGTGGGCATCAACAGATCTGGGTGGACATCACGGCTGGCATCAACATGGAGAAGGTGGCAGGCCGGACATTGGACCATGAAAAGAAGCACTGGAATGACATCAGGATCCTGAGCCAGGCAAAGGTGAAGGCGGCCTTGGAGGCAAGTGTCTCCGTGGCGGTGCATCGGGCAGGCTGCCATCGGGTATCACCTCTTTATCCCCAGATCCTGGAGGGGAAACATCCAGAGGTCCATGCCCAAGTCCATGACCGGCAGGCATTCATCCAAGCTACTGGTGAGTGAATACAGGTTGAACATTGCCACATATTTACTATGTCCTGCATGGTATGCACGACTTAAGCAAGTTCATGCTTAGGACTATCAGGATCTACATTGATACCTGCCAGGAACTGAAAGAGAGGGCATCCATGGCATGTCATCATATCTGTGTCGGGAGCTAAAACATTGTTCCATAGCAATGGGTGCAGGTATGTGTTGCTTACTTCCATGTTGGACTGTCAGGGGTGCATGTTGCAATGTGTGCTATATGGTTTTGTGGCCAGGTGATTTTTCCGTGCCCCTGCTTGCAAGATATACTTGGGTCATGGTTTCATTGGGTTTGTAATGTGAAATTAGTTGTCAGGTTTATGTTTAGAGACACCAATATGCTATGTTCACCTGTGCATGTCTCATCATTGTGACTTGTATTTTTTCCTTCAATAGTAATTCTGAAATCTGTGAGATTTCGGAGCATGGGCATGTGTGTGTGAGGAACTTGCTTGTTGACTGATGCTGACAGCATGATACTGCTACTATTGAGAAAATCACACAGACATTGGCACTTATGATTGATTCCTATGTTCTTTTTTACCTTTTCCACAGTTGCAGCAGCTGGAGAAGATGAAATGAGAAGTGCTGTAGAAAAAGCTCTGTTGTTTCCACATCTTCCGAGGGAGATGTGCCCGGGCAAGCATCATATACATCTGGAATGCTACGGAGGAGTCCCAGGATTCCATCATTGTGGTGGACACCTCATCAACTGTGGCACAGGGTGGTGGTGATATTACCACACAGGGGTTCCAAGTCATGGAGACCCATTGAAGGTATCTGCATTGATGGAGGCTGAGAGGGATGAGGAGAACATTGCAGGTCTGCTTATGGTGTCAGGTGGTGATACCGAGTGGGATGTGTAGGCTGCAGACCTGGCCCTAAGACAGGAGGCTGTGCAGTCCACCATGGAGGGGTCAGCACAAACTCCTGTCCCAGGGTCATTGACTGCAGTACTGTCCATCTTCAGACATGCCTCACCCAGACAGAGCCCACAGTTCTGGCTGATGTGACCATCCGAAATACAGTGCTGCCATCCTGGAGTATTTTTGCAGGGCAGCAGAAGAGATTGAGTATCAGATGAGGAAAGCCCTGCAAGCCCTCTGGGAAAAAAACAAAGGCCTGCCTCCAGGAGATGGATGTTGATGGAGAGTTGGCCTTGACACAGGCATTGTCAGACATTTCTCTGGATTAACCTGCTGCCTAATGTACATAGTTCTCTAGTTGAGGGTTTTCTTTTGTTTATTTAATTTTGTCTATACAGTTATTTTTTAAATCCTTTTTTTTACATAGTTGTTCATAAATACATTCATATTTAAAAATTCACTATCACTGTGTGCCGTCTCTTTGTGCTTCTTTGTCCATGTGCACCTTTTGTTTGTGCATGATCTCCAAATAAGAATGCCATATGACTATCGTGTGGGATCAGGGCACACTCTGTGGGCCATATCAATACTGGACTATTTCTGTGTAACATGTACATGTATCAGGTGAGTGTGAAGTTTAGAATGATTCCTTCATGGCCAGTGGATGTATGGGGACAATGGTAGATGTAGGGAGATGACTTGTTTGGAGGTGTACATGTTTGATGTCTTTGTAATGTGCTTCTGTTGCTTAGCTACTTCTACTTCCGTGATTTGCAGTACTGGCATATTGGTTTTCTCTGTAAATGGTGTGCATGGGTGTGTCAAACATGTATGCTGTGGCTGGCATGACACTTCCTTTGTAAATGTTTCAAAGGCGTTGAATGATGGTGTTTTGTTGTGGTAGGCATGGTGGCATGATAGCATTACAGAAACTGCCTGTGTATGGGTAGCAAACTACGAATGACTTATGCTATTTATGTTGCAAGGCTTTTGCATGTTTGCTTTCAGTGTATCAGTGGTGGTAAAGCATGATTTGAATTGCATGTCTACTGATGGTAATGTGGGTAGACATTTTGTGATGGGAGGTATTTTTCTGGAGAAGTTTTGGCTCACTTTTTGTGTATGGGTACACATATGTTTCGTTGTATGGTCAGATATTCTACAGTGCAGGGATATCTGAGGCATCTGGAGACAGCTTATTCACCTCTAGACATTCACTCCTTCAATGTAGTGATCCTTCATGCTACCACAGCAGTTTAAGTGGCCCCTTGGCACTTGCTTGTCCACGTGGATGGGCTCACACTTCCACAACTGGTATGGTTTATTTGCTTTGGGGATGAGGAAAATGTATGTGGGCTCACTCTGATTCACTGGGCTAAACACCTCACATGTGGACTATGTCACCTGTACATCAAGAGACCAAAGTGTAGCTGCAGAAACAATATGGTTGGCTGATATGCAGCTGTGTGTGATCAAAATGGACACCATGGAAGAGATGACTGTCCTGGATACACCAGCACTGCTTCCAAGTGATCATGTTGGAGGGGTGTGTCTGCCTGGTGTGGTTCATGGAAGACCAGGCCAGAGGATTTGAGGAAGGTAAGTGCTCCACAGTGAACTTGGACAGGGGTGTCATGTAGCTTAGTGGTGGAATTGTGACAAGGGTGGACTTGCGGGTTCAGCCTTAATTTAGGGTGTTCATGCTTTACATTAGTCGGGTACTGGGACAAGGGGAGACTTGTGGGCTCAGCCTTTTTGTAGGGTGTTGACAGACAGTTTAGTGGGGATACTCGTATTAGGGTGGACTTGTGTGTGCTGCCATAATGTAGGGGTCCGAGATGCACATTAGTGGGGGTACTTGTGTGCTGCCTTGATTTAGGGAGCTGGTGTGCAGATTAGTATGGCTACTGGGACGAGGGCTTGTTGGTCTCAGGAGAGGTGTGGAAGTAATGGTGATTGCTAGTAATTTGTGATTACTTTTTTCCCATGGGTCCAGTGAAAAAGTTGATTGACAGCGCTATGTTTTGTTTGCCATGGGTTGTGTTGAGGGCATGCCTGGCACTACTCAGGGTACTTTTGATTCCGTGAATCAGCTCCCAGCGCAGTACATTTGTTCCATGAAATATTCTGGCTTGCGCTAACTAATTAGCACAGACAGTTTTGTAAATGAGGCCTATAGACTTATATGAAAATACGCCACATATAGAATATTGAATCTAAACATGTAAAATTGTAATGATACAATGGTGTCTGTGGACTAACGTACAGCGGGAATAGCACCTGTTCATATTTAAATCTGTTTATGTGACATTCCAGTGCAAGAGGAAATGACAGATTAGCATGCGTCCTTCTCCGTGATAAAGGAAGACAATGCATGTCTATGTACAGAAAGGAGGCTCCCTCTGGTGACCACCAATGGGTGGCCTAGACAGAGAGTGCTACCGTCTCTACACTACTGCTGAATGACAAGGGACCAGAGGTGGTAAACCCAATCGCGTTCCTCTTTCCTAAGGGAGTATGACCTGATGAGAAGCAGAGAGCTGAATATAGCTAGATGTGATCACTTTAGGAGTGTTAGCTGGAAGGTGTTGTGAATTGCTATCTGCTTTAAGACATAACCTCAGAGTAATGCACAGCTCAAATCGCTGTCTAGAGCATAGTTTCACCTGCGATCAGCTCATGTGTCCTTCTGTTAATATCCATTTTGTTATTTACCCTTGCACTCGAGTACTTTTCTTGTATTCTTGCCACCTTTTCATCTCTTTCTTTCTTTCTTTCTTTCTTTCTTTCTTTCTTTCTTTCTTTCTTTCTTTCTTTCTTTCTTTCTTTCTTTCTTTCTTTCTTTCTTTCTTTCTTTCCTTCTTTCTTTCCTTCTTTCTCTCTTCTCTTCTCTTCTCCTTCTCTTCCCTCTTCTCTCTTCCCTCCATTCCCTTCTCTTGTTTTCTCCCATTCAGACATAGACAGCACATTTGTTCCTCTCCGCTCTATACCTTCTAATCTCCCTCTTAGTTGCCATCTCTACCTATGCCTCTGATTTCTTGTTTCTCTTATTTTTAAGTTTTATGAAAAACATACTGAAAACAACAAATGAGTGCTAACATGTCTGTGCTCAAACCCTTGGTGCCAATGCTCACTGTATAAAGCTTCATTTGTTTTAAAAAATGATTCTCAGTAAATTAGCATATGTTCATGTTTACATTTAAATAACTGACATGTGCCAAAGAGTGGATGTTCAGATTTAACTCAAATCTGAAATGCGAATATATCTGTTCTTTTCTTTTGAGATGAGCATGCTTTCCTGGGGCATCGAACTTCTGGAAAAGATGAACCCTAATCCAACATGCTCATCCCTACTGTCAATGCTACTGCTGTGTTCCTGAAATGATATTCTCGAATCCTCGAGAAATGGCCCTCTTAGCACCTTGGCATACATATTCATGTCACATATGGAGCCTCATAAAATGGGGAATACATTCACAAGATTAAGGGCACCAGATGCTCTCAGAGACCAGGATTAGATTGAAAGAATATTGCTTCTTCTGTCTTCTGCAGGTCAGCGTTTCTGCATCAAACTTCCGCTCCGTTTTCTGACAATTTCACTTCGGTTCTGTGGGATGTTGCCATTTCTGTGTTCAACCTAGAATGTGTATTACTCGCTACATTATTTTTTTTTTCTTGTTTAATGAGTTGCACTTTATTTAACTGTGCTTAAACGATTTGGAGCATTTTGATGAGAAGAGTGTGATTTCCAGAGGATTTCCAGAACCTAGGGGGTGGAAAAGTGGCAGACTGACTTCCGGTGCACTGTGATGGGTAGGAGTGGCATAAACGACATGCTTGACGAGGCACAGACCGTGGGTAGTGCGGCATTATGCATGTTTGTTTATTGGTGGATAAAATATATAAAATAAAGTCATCACATTGTGTAACATTCCATGTACGCTAAGTAGCCTAGCTGTGTTGCTCAAACCAGCACATACGCATGTCACATTACCTGACGTTTCAATGTTATAATACGTGAGATTTGTACAGTTAAAAGTCCGACCCTGTGATTTGTTTAAGCACCTTGATAACTATGTCAGTGTTTTCCATTACGGTTCACACCATTTCCCTTCCAAGAACTGTCCCCAGAGTTTGAGAGGTAGGCATATTCTGATGTGCCCCCTTGAACACCCAATATTCAAATCAACAGTTTTTTTCAGTAATGTCATAACTTCAATATAGCATTTAAAACAGTTAGAATCTGTGCAATTGTTAATTCATTTACCAAGGTAAATCACTAAAGGCATTTTTAAAATCTCATAATTTAGAGTCCACATTCCACATTTTGGTAAATGGAGATCTGCGAAAAACCTTTTTGCTAAAATTTCAAATTAATCCAATTGATAATATCAAATCTACTGCCATCTTTAAGACACATATTAGATATTACACATGGGGAATAATTCAAACAGTGGACTAATAACTCCACTGACTAATCCATTATAGATCCGCTGGCTGATCCATTCTATATTTTCCAATCCCCGCTTAATCTCCTCAGTGCTATCATTCTATTCTCCCATTTTGTGTCACAAAAGGCAGTACAGAGAAACGAGCCACTGGTAAATCCACAGAGTAGTCAAACATGAACAGTGAATGTGCTCAATGTTGGACCCAAAAAGCTACATACATCTTGTAGCCATTTACCAGAATCTGGTTTTCACATTCCACCTACTATATATACTGGCATGTAGAAGCAATGACACACTAATGGTAGGGTTCACAACCCGGGATCTTTGTAAAGGGGAGCTACATTGTGTTTGAGTGAAGACATCTGAAGTAACCAAGGTGGGGTCCTTCCACCATACACGATGCAGGAACCATGTAAGTTACATGTACATTTATTGGGCCCAGATTTACAGGTAAGTTCTTGAGTACACAAAGAAGGACCACTGGCCCATCCACACCAGCTCTGTTCACTCTCTCGCTCTAACTGTCCACTTAGAATCTGAAAACTCAAAGCACAACACTCCACACCGACATTCCACCAACTCAAGATTCCACAATACCAGCACATTACAACACGCATCCCCCGTTAGCTAACACAAACCACATGGACAGACATGCTGAACAGAACCTGTGGGCCAAAAACAACACGCTGCTGCAGACCATGAACCAGAACAAGACCAGATCAAACTTGGTACCTACATAAGACAAAGGTGCACAGCAACTTGCAAATCATGATCCGGAACACGACCCTGCAGAGCAACACGGTGCACAAAGACACACAGTTTATCCATCAAATTGCATCTAGAACCAACCAGATCAAACTTGGCACCTACATAAGATAAATTGCATGGCAACAGCAAAATGCACTGTAGCTACGAAGGCACCCTGAACTACACTTGTAGACAAAATGCAACTATCACAAAAACAACTTGCAACTGTAACTACAAATCGTAACTGGCAGAATATAAAACCAGAACATGTTACGGCAAGGATGAGGGTTGTACAGCAACACCCAACGTAACCCACCTCCTACGATGGATAAACATGCAGATAACAAACACCAATTGTCAGAAAATGTTTCACACCTCCACACAACACAACATCTTGGCAAACATTGCAAATATAGACAGCCCATCCCGTATGCCAGAAACAGGAGTGAAACATGCCTACCGTGGGAAAGCGCCAACACAAAACATCACCCTTAATGAAGGGCAACTTCTATACTAACACGTTAGACCTCCTCAACTGTAACCAACAGTCAACACCAGCTGTAACCAACAGCTTAAGCTCAACAACTACACACACAACTTCCCCAACTGTAACCAACAGTGAACACTGGCTGTTACCAACAGCATCAACAACACACACGACACCCTCACTATAAACAGCAGTCATATCTCTGGATGTAACCAACAGCTAACCATATCTGCTTTAACCAACTGCTTAACACTGCACACACAACCTCTGTGACTGTAACCAACAGCCAACACTAGCTGTAACTAACAGCTAACAATACCGGATGTAACCAACAGCTTAACACCGCACACACCGTACCGGCAACCTCTGTGACTGTAACCTTCAGCTGGACATAAAACTTCCATAGATCCATATCCAGCTCCCTCAAATTTTCCACAAAACTGCTGCACCTTTCACAGAACTCCTCAGAGGAGGTTTTACCCGCCATACAGATGGCACATCTCTCCATGTCCAGGGGCCCACCGGGCCCACTCCTCTTTTGTTCCGGTTCTGCCCCACACTCACCAACTCAAGACTCCATTACAGTCCCTTGACACCTCTTTATCCCCTTTAGACCTGATCCATGCTCCAACAGCCCATGTTGCCAGTTTCAATGGTGAAAGTCATGCTATGTGCCCTTGAAATGCAGCGTTACACCTGATGTGCCACTGACGTCACCATTCTATTAGAAAGAGTGGATGGGAAGACTTCTCTATCCGTAAAGTGTTGCCCGCCAATGGCCACACAGTCATGGACAAACAGGAAGCTACCTCGGCTGTTCTCCACCACACTACTCTCGGATCCTGTGCCACACTCCTCATAGACCACATCTGCACACGCCTCAACATCAGCAAACAGCATATTCTGCACTCCTCACTGTGTGGGACACCCACCTCTCCATTATCAGGCATGGCATTCCTCGGTGTTGCTTCCACCCAGGCACCGCCCGGCCAGCTGGAGAACGAAAGACTTCACCCAAGCCTCCGCACACTGGTTGCTTCTACTACGACACCAGGCCACTTGGGATCTTTGTCTCTGCTGCCCGGCCACAGGACTCTGGGTACAGAATGCCTTGTTGCTACCACAGCAACTGTCACCAGTCCAACACAGCCAAAACAAAACCGTCTTCTCCGCCCGGATAACAGGTACGGAAACTTTTTGCACCACCAGGCAGGACTCCCAAGACTGCTTCTCCTGCGCCGCTTGAATAACAGCACAGAACCCTCTGCGCCACCTGGCCACAGAGCACAGGAGGGCCCAAGGCAACCCCGTCCTCAACCACTCCCATTACTTGCTCACGCTGCACTCCTTGGCCTGCAGTCTTAGCTGGTGGCAATGTGGATTGATGTATTGGTGTACTTGGGGGGCGTGTCTCCGACCTGCTGCTCTCCTGCAGCAGCACCATGTCCTGGTAAAGGAATCCTCATTGCCAGTGAAGTAACCAAGATGGGGTCTCCGACCATACACCATGCAGAAACCAGGTAATTTACATGTAAGTTCATTGGGCCCAGATGTACAGGTACGTTTTTGAGTACACAGGGAAGAAACACTGGTCCATCCACACCAGCTCAGCTCACTCTCTCACTCTAACTGTCCCCTTAGAATCTCAACACTCAAAGCACAACACTCCACACCAAAATTCCACCAATTTAAGATTCCACAGAACCAACACATTACAACAATATCCTGATGGCACATGGACAAAACACTCCCATTGGTTTTGAATGGCTTATGTCAGCACAAACCTTTTTGAAGGACAATTACTTTGTGATTGAGTGGAGTCGTCCTGGTGGCACCTGGATGGCATGTGCCAAGTGGTTTTTAATGGCTTTTGTTAGCACAGCTTTATATATATATTCAAAGAAACAGCTTGAGTTGCAGGGACAGATGGCATCAATGGTAACATCAATGTTAACATTGCTAATAACATTGTATATGACATCAAAGATTATTTAATTAATGGCATCAGACATAAGATCACTCTATGTATTTGCCCATAATTAGACTGCATTTACATTTCTACACATGTGATATTAGCATTTTAGAATAGTTCATAACAATGATTGCATTGTTTAACACAGTAAACAGCAACACATGCATCATATCACTACTTGTGAAGCTAGCAATTTGGTATACTATTACACTGCTTGGAGTGTGCCTGTTTGTGCCAAATGTTCACTATAATATGATCTGTATATACATTTACAAAACAAAAACAAAAAGTAGTAGAAATAAATAGAAAGAGACACACATGAACCCTAATTATTTACCACTCTATATTACTCAATTGTTTTATTGTCAGATACATGTGTACATGTATAATGTTCTTAATGACATGAGCAGTGCTTTAAAACAAGAAACAACTGTGTATTAGGGCATATTTTAAGATTTCCATACATGGGTGTTGAACAAAAAGTGATCCTTACTCTAATTTTAGATAGGTATAGAAAATCAATGATTTAAAATTCTACATTTACTTGAAAAAATGTATGGGTGTCTTTTGTAAGTGATCAACATGTTAAAATTAAAATAAAGTGCATACTGTACAAAGTACAAGTGATCTTTAAATACAATTACATTGACTTTTTTGTGTGCCATAGATGATGTAATTAGTGATGTCACCAGGGATGTCATCAGTGATGTCATCAGTGATGTTATTTATGATGTCCTCATTGTGGTCATATGCTTCCCAACAGTGGGTGCAATGTTTATGCGGCTTTAGCTGAATTTCAGGGGTTTTGTTGCATTAAGTTCTCACCTTAAGGTCTCTGCAACTAAAGTGTTTTCCTTGAATTTCAAGGGTTTCATTATTCCATAGAGTTGTTTCCATACATGTCCAGTGGCTACAGCCTACGGGCGTACCCACTGTCCAATTTAAAACACTACAAAACCACTATACATGGTCCTTAGCCATGGCCGGTGGACACCGCCACTCTATATATAAAACACGTGCAACCCATTGCTCAAAGATGTTCATCAAACAAAAAACTGAGTTCAACCTGTTTTGCCAGTGGTATTGTTAGGTATACAAGCTGAAGGCTTTAACAACTCACAATGTTTTTAGGCAATGTGCAGTGAGATTCAAGTATTTGCCGAGTATCAGACACTTTGGTTATGCAGCATGCTAAAAGCCCCTTGTTTTATGGCTGGTATCTTGGTGACTATTGTAATACATCGCACAACCCCAACCAACCACATTTAAGCAGCAAAGAAAAGGTAAAAAAATGACCAGCTGCAAAAACAAAATATGCTCAGGTATTTTTGCCCCATAGTGAACATCAAAAGCTGTCACCTATGAATATACGCATAAGTGAACATATGTCTTAAAGTGAAACATGCAAATGTAGTTCAATTGACCTTCTTAGAAGAAAGTGTGCAAGACAAAATAGCTTTGGACTGTAAGGAACAGCTGAAAAATAACATGCAAGAGAAAATGTTCCAATAATTATGCTGGCAAATTGCTCACCTTTCAAATCTCAGCAACGTGCCTTGAAATATTCCCTGGAAATCAGAATTCCAATACGGAAACACGTGCTTGCGATGTTGTGGGTAAGTGTCAGTACTGGGAACCTCAGTTAAACCATGGCAGCTAAATACTTCAGCAAGCTTGCCAACCGCATAAAAACCCAAGGACTTGCGTCTGCCCTCTGAAAAGAAGTTACGCTGTCCAACAACATGTGTCCTTTACTTGTGCCCTGAGAAGCAGCCACAATCGGGAACATAACTGTACCATTGTACAAGGTTGCAAACTCTCTTGTCAAATCCTCATGATTTACTTTCCCTCTCATCATTTCCCCTTCTCACCTCTATATCTGACTTTCAACAGTACTCTACTGCTTTGTAAAGATAACTTGAAAAGTACACATGCCATCATTTCACTAAAATATGTACATCCCTTTAGAGCTATGTTAGTCAGAAACTGTACAATTGTGGCAATAACCCCCCCCATCTTGAGTGGGAGATTGCAAATAGCAGAATGCAATTCAGCAAAAATATGGTCTTTGAGTGGAAACCATTCAATAATTGACAGTAGCATGGTATAAACAAAGAATGTAGGCATAGTGTGTAATGAGATATTTAAAACTAAGAAAACACATGCCATTTAGGACTGTGGAATATCTCCCATCCATGCAGAAACCGGGACTGACACACATTAGTTTCAATGTGAGGAAGGATCCAGCCTCCTCTGGCCGTGTTGATCTAGGTCTTGTAACTTGGGCTCATTGATTAGGCAACATGGTCTGAGGGGGCTGGCCCCTTGCAGTTCTGGTTACTGCATGTATTGGAGACGACTGTAACTGTAAAAATATGTATTTTTTTAACTATGCATGTAAGATTGCAGCCTTTGAAAACTCACAATGTTTTTAGGAAATGCGTAGAGAGATTAGATTATTTGCTGCGGATCAAAACATTAGGTAAAGCAGCGTGCTACAACCCCTTGTTTTATGGCCGGTTTCTTCGTGAGTGTTGTGATAGATCGCATGACTCCAACTAACCACATTTAAGCAGGACGGAAAAGGTAAAAAAATGACAGCCTGCAAGAATATCATATGCTCAGGTACTTTTGCCCACATGGCGGAAATCAAAAGATGGCTTTGAACAATACTCTGCTTTATAAAGATAACTTCAAAAGTACACATATCATATTGACACTCAATTATATAATCCTTATAGATCTATTTTAAGCAAAAAGTGTACAATTATGGCATTATTCGCCCCATCTTGACAGAGAGACTACAAATACCAGAATGCAATTCAGCAAAATGCAAAACAAATTGACTGTCAGTAGCATGATTTAAAATAAAAACAATAATGTGTATGTCGTTTGTTTTCTTAGTGTGTTATGAGATATTTGAACTAAGAAAACACAAGATATCCAGGACTGTGGTCTGACCGAACCTGAATATCTTCAAAGCAAGGAAGGGGCCGGACACCTCAGGCCATATTACTTTAAGTGGTCTTGTATCTGTGGGTCCTTTATGAGGCAACGTGGCCTGAGGTGGCTGGCCCCTTCCAATCTTTGAAACTAAGCAGGGTCTGTCCCAGTTACTGAATGGATGGGAGCCCTGGTTGTGTCACTGACATGGCCAGTGTTTTTTCACCCCTGACATCACTGTAGCTGTAAAAAAAAATCTATTTCTGTAAATTCCTTTTTCTATATCTGTGGGTACAGACTACCAATACCCTCGGCTATCTGTAGTCATTTTATGTAAGGAGTTATATGCATGTTTTGTAGCTGCGAATATTAGAAAGACCACTGGAAAAAAATACTTTCTTTCACCCCGAGATCCTCACCAAGTGTCCTACTCATCTGTGCCTGCTTCCCCCGTGCCCCAGCTGACCTCCTCCACTCCCCTCCACTTTAACTTTCCCCACCACAACACACGCTGTTCTGTTGCTTTCAGATGTTGGCTTTTTGAGGACATAGCCGAGGTTACAAAAATAATTTGTGTTGGAAACTCAGTCCCTAGACCCCCTACAACTCCCACATTTCATTTAGTGCCCTCTAGCCACCCCTTTCCAAGACCCCCACCTCTAGACTGATGGCATTTTCATGTTTCTTTACCAGAAAATTGCTTTTTTTGTTTTTGCGTTTCATTTTCCAACATCCTCAGCTATAGCCGTGGCTATCTCTCACATCAAGAGAAAAACAAGATGGGGCTGTTTCATTCCTAAAAACACCCAGTTTTGGCAATTCTCCTAAGATATAGCTATCTATTTTGGAGAAGGGGCACCCCCTTCTCCATCAAATATTTTTAAAAAGTACTGCACGGATAAACCCCAAACAACAAAAAGGCCTCCAGTAAATGCTTTGTGCCCAAATCCTTTCAGACCCGGTCCAAATCCGTCCAGCGTTTTGGATTGTGCAATCTGCCAAAAATTGAGACCTTCTTTGTCTATATGAAGATGAATGGGAAGTAGACTGCACCTTTTTTTTTTTGTGTTTCTATTCTTAATAACATTTTTTATTTTTTAAAGAATCTTTGCCAAACCTTGCAGTTTGGGTGGTGGAGGGGGGGCGGATGCCCCTAGTTAGCTTCAGAATTCCAGCCAAATCCATTACTTGAATCAAATGCTATTACCAATAGAATTGTTTGAGGTTCCAATGGGAGTCAGACTCACCTATACTATGGAGCGGCGACTGCCGCCCTATGATCTATGGCAGCAAAGCTAATAAGCAATGTATTAGAAGTTTAAATATCACAGACCATTTGTTTATCAAAAATGTATATGGGCATTAATATGGTGAACTTTGTCTGGTTCTGAGGGCACCAGGTTTCTGGGAGGGTTGTCGTGTGAGATCAATGTCCTCATCTGGAAACAATACCACTGCCTTTAGACGTGACTCTTTTTCATTGGTTAATAAATACATAAAGATGTCATGATCAACATAGAAAACGTTCACATTTTCAGCACATTTATGTGGCGCTTAGTACAAAATATTGTGAAGATTCCTGTCTTGCTAACATGGATTGATCCCCTTTCTGCTAACTCCAGGCAAACTATGAGTTCTTATGCAGACATCCAGCACAATATCTAGTGAACTCCAGCACAGTATCTAGTGAACAAGGCTCTAGAGTGGGGTTAACTCTATCCATACTCATAATGATCATGGAACACACAGTTGTACCTTATCTGTTGGATTAAAGACCTCTGCTTGAAAATTGTCACATTAGAATAAGATAGAACTCTAATAATGTGATCATACGGAGAAATAGCAAAAAAGGTGTAGATGGCAGAAGAGTTAAGTGAAAATATGTAAAGGAGTCTGCCTTAAACACTTACATATGTCTCAACATTCTTCTGGACTCAGTAGTGCTGGAGACCTAATTCATTCATCTGACCCACCTATTGGTTGCAGATGGACCCTATTCATTCAGATAAAACAAACAAAGGGCCTGTTTTACAAAAGCCTTTTACAATGGTCCAATCCCAAAAACATGTTGTGAATCAGGCCCATTGTACATTGATTGCACCAAAATGACTTAATAAATGCCTTTTCTGAAACTGCTCTTCAATCAGCTATCCCCAGCTACAGCTACCAGAGCCCTGCTGCTGTTGTACATTCCACTTTGCCCCTCTGGCCCACCCTCTCTCCTCCTTCTCTTCTCACATCCAGTGTTATATAGACGACACACAGCTATCCTTCAAGCTTCCCTCTACTGCCGGTTCCTCCTCTCTCATTCCTGACTGTCTTGTGGCGCGTTGAAACACCCTTTGTTGTATACGTGCCTTACAAATATCCAATAAATAAATAAATAAATACACATTTATGTCCTTTCATCCTCTAAAGATGAATCTAGTCCTTTCTCTGAATTCAGATTTAAGCTTTTCTTGTTATTTCATGCTCACTTTTTATATTTCTTGGGACTAGATTGCATGTTCCCTTATTGGACTCTTGTGCTTATTTCACTCTGCATATTATATCTTGATTTGGACGAATATGAGTGTTCCAATAACGATTCTCACTCTGTTCGTTTACTCTTGGTAAATCCTCTTTAATGGGACAAGTACGAGTGTTCCAGTAATAATGCTCAGTCTTTTCATTCACATGTGTTACTTCCTCTTGACTGGGATGAGTATGTGTATTTCAGTAATGATTCTCACTTGTTCCATATACTTATGTATTTTATCTTCACTGGGACAAATATGAGTGTTCCATTCACAATTCTCACTCTTGTCATTTACTCTTGTTGCTTTAGGTTCACTGGGATGAGTTATGAGTGTTCCAGTAATGAATCTGGGTCCTCCTCCCGGGTCTCCTGCCTTCCCTGTTACCTTTAATGGTCAAGGATAGCATCACTTGTGCTGTTAGCAGTCTGGAACATGTGTTCTCAGTTGTCCGATAGCCTTCTCGGTTCTTCTAATCCCACAGATGGTATCAGAGTTGTTTATGGATGCAGCAGTCCACCACAGCTTGTTTGTGGTCACGTCACCACATACTCTTCTGCATCTCTCCTCTATGATGCTGTATATCTGTTATTTCCCTCTGGCTTCTCTTCTGCAACAGACACTCAATGTGCTGATGAATTCCTGCAGTGCTTTTCAGAGAACTGTCTTGAAACTGTCTTGAAACTCGCCGGGTTTCTCTCCTTCGATGTCTCTTCCTCCATTCTTATTACGCTGTGTTGGTATTTCCCCAGCGCAGCATCACAGTCCTTCCTTTCTTTCTGCCTCATACGCTGCATGTTTCCCATGAATTTCTTTGTCTCAGTAGAATACACGTTCTTCTTTATAGGGAGAACTAAAGGATTTGACTGACAAGAATAAATCCTAGTTTGTTCTTCAGATTTTCTTTCAGTAGAGGCAGTTGTAGGTGGGATAATATTATTTGGCTTAGAGAATTCCTCATGAGAATGGGAGTCCTTGCCCCCAGAGGGGGAGTCTCTCCCAGTGAGATCCCGCTTGCCTCTACCCTGAGGGATGGTATTGCGGAGCAGGCTCACCTATCTAGGCTCACAGGGAAAGGCTCCACCGTGGAGAGAAGTGACTTAATACTGTGGCTCATCACAGTACCCTGTTTTAATGTTGTATTGTATTCCCTAAATTAAGTTATGAATAACTCAAACTCATTACCGACCTTTAGAGGGCTACTGGTTAAAGTGGTTGATTTACAAAGGTGTTTTAAAAAGGCACATTACCAAAACGTTTTGTAAATCATGCCCACCATGTCTAAAAACGATCAGGCCCGCATTAGAAAACCCATAAACCATTATAAGTACAATTTTTTTGGGAAATAGCAATAGGTCACAGTTTGCTCTTGGGCAAATAACTCTTCATTCAATGCATTTTTGAGCAAGGGCATAGTTTGCCCAGGTGCTAACACGGAATAGTATTAGCACGAGGATTCCCTAGCGCAAACATGCATTAAAAGTAGCCCTAATCCAAAAAACATACAGAATTGCACTTGCCAATGCGCAATGGTCTTCCCATGTAGCCCAAGTGTTTTTTTTTGTATTAGGCCAATCTTTATTCTAGTGTAATACCGTACAAAATTGCACTTGCACTTGTGCAAGCTTCTGTAATCTTGCCCGAGATAGCAACCTAGAGAAAGCTGAATAAATAGCACATTACCTACACATTTAATAACAGTCCCACAATTACCTTAAAGGTTGCTTTTCATTATAGCACTTGCTTTTAAGATCTCAAAGTTATATATAGAGAAGAATGCTTTCAGACTGCAATTTTTGAACAATCATCTATGTGCACGTAATTACCTGAATGCAAGGCACACCAAAACATTGCAACAATGATTTTCACATTCAATTTGACTTCGCTGAAACATTCTAAAGTACACCCACAGGCCAATTTTGCTTAATATCACCATGGACAAATGAAGTCCTTCATAAATAATGAACACATCTTGACCTTGCACAAAAAATAGGTAATTGCAGAAGTAGCTTTTCAAGGAGTTCCAAATATCATTAGAAGTTAAGTATTTATGTATTTAAGTTTCAGCTGCACACCGTGCATACGGGGACAGAGTGGGGTCACGTAATCGGATAGAAAATGCAATTTTTGTTCACTAAGCATCCAATTCAGAGTCGGGTTGGAGTACACCTCCTGGGTATTCCTATGGAATATCACTATAGGTATTACAAGCCATATTTACCAATTCACCAACCCAAAATGTCCATCTCCACAAAGGATGTTGACATACAATTGTTTTAATTTCCCCCAACATGTGCTTCAGATCGTGACCTGATACAGGGCATACAAATCCTAGCATCCTGCTTTCCCCCCATAATGCATCATTATGACAAAATGTAACCCTTTGTGTATTTATACAATGTACAATAGTGGTATGACTCATGAAGCTAAGTGATCCTTTGCCATCATCATTATGAAGGAGAAAATTGACTTTTTAAGCGGGGGGTTTGGGGTTCTTTTCCAGATACACTTAAGTAGATGGGCTTTCTTACTAAAGGATTTTGGTTAATCATAGATCTAATGGCCAACGAAACTGGAGCTAATTTAATATTATCCTCAATGATCCCCATTCCAATCTAAGTATGTGATGTAAAAGTTGGGACTCAGGAAGAATTGGCAAAATCATTTTGCCGAAGGTATTTTGTAATTTCATCAACATTCTAGAAACCTCATGACCCAATTACAATAGCAGAGATGTCTTGGCTTTGGCCATATAAACATGTACTATGCAACGTCCAATGATGGTTGCTTATATTTCACAGCAAATGAAAGGAAAATGTCTGCTATAACCTGCAGCATTTTGACAACATGCTTCTCAATGTTTTACTGTTTCAGAGAAAACTGTCTCCAAGATTTTCCAAAGGTGGTACTCCCTCAACATCCCGTCTGTGTAGAAAACTTTGAATTGCCTTTATTTATCTGCTCCCAAAAATGTATTTTAAAACTCTACTGGTCTATGTACAAAGCATTCATAAACTATTAATCTTTGTTGGGAGTTGGGTGTCTTAGCCAGCAGAACACCATCATCAGTGAATGATAATACTGGTATGTTGGTGTATCTTTCATGGTTGTATCACACAGTGTTCTGTATAGAGAAATTGTAAACAAATGTAACAAGAGGGAGGCAAGGCCACATACCTTCTGCCCTGCCCTCTCAACTAGAATACATGAAGTATATTTTCCTTCTCCACTATACCGAACCACTGTACCAACATCGTCTATACAACCCAATTGTACAGGGAATAGAAAGTCATTTTAATCCACCAAGTTGTGTAGTTTCTCCAAACCAACCATGTTCAAGGTTTTCCCTAACAATAGCATATGCCTATAATTAAATGGGTGGAGCATATCACCTTTTTCATCAATATTGGGCACATTGTTGCATGTTTCCATCTCTCAGGATATAAACCCTTTTCAACAAACTCATTGAATGCCTTGGTGAGCAATGTGGCCCAGATTTATGTATGCATTTTGAACTAATCAGGGTGAAAATGTAGATCCGCAGATCTTACCTAGTTTTATTGATGGTGTGGTGCTCTCTATCTCACTTGCCTTTAAAAGACAATGTATTAAAGGGTACTTAGTGTCTGTACATTAGTTTTCAATTATATCATGTTATTTAAAGACACAGAATGTTGACACCATGCACTTTCTGGGAGAACCATTTACTGATGCCATTTATTATAATAGAAAGGACTATTTCCTATAATTTCTCAAAAGTGCTGGATATTTAACATCTGAAGGCAGGGCTCCAAAGTCTTGGTAAGCCAACTCTAATATGTCTTTTTTGTGGTGCTTTAATTGATATGAATATTGTTTTCTAAGTACAGAAATAATGCTACAATTATGTTCTCTATTTTTAACTGCTATCTACAAAATCTGCTTCATTTTTTTGTTACAATCACCATCTAGAGGAGTTGTGTTTACAATGACTGGTTCAGTTGCCAAAAAGGTTCCCCATATTGTCTCATTAGAATGTAGTAACTAGTCCTCATCTCCTCTAGACTCGCTCTGATGGGCAGGACATTTTTAATAATTAGCAGTTTCTTTGTTATTAAATGCTCCATTTTAGATATGCCCATGATCAAATACATTTGCATATACAACTATTTACCTTCTGTTATCCTAATGTTAGAGGGTTTATTCTTTCATGCTAAAAAAAGGGCTCTGTAAGGTAGATGCATCGACGAAAGGTCGCTGTTTGCACTCATTATTCCTTTATCAACAACCATGCTCTAGTGCTACAATCCTATAATAAAATCGGTTACAATGGATATCCCACTTAGTCCATTGAATGTAAAGTGGCCTGGGTTATCAGGTGGAATTCTACCAATAATTGCTCTTATGCCCTTGTCTGACAATAGTTTATGCATATAGAGACCACCCTTATCCATAAAGGTATCATCTAGCACTGGTTGCAGGCTACCCTGCAAACCCACCCTTATTATCATCACCGCACTTTTCTACTTGTACTGTCTCGAATTTTAGGTTGAAATCTAACTCTAAAATAACAATGAGTTCTCCTCTATACTCTGCATCATACTGGCATTTAATAATTCTGCCATCATGTTTAAACAAAGCAATCTTTGTTTCTTCCCATTGCCCATTATATCTATTCATCAGCCAAAATGCAGACATTTCCATTCCATAACTTGTTTAGTGTGAATATTTAAATGAATTTCGATGGAGGTCCGCAGGGAAAAAGAGATTAAAGAAAAAAAGACATCAGAGTATTGTGGGTTAACCTAAAACCTGCTTGGTGAGTAGTTTAAATCAACTGAGATTCCAAAAAGTGCTGTATGTCGAATGCTGCACAAGTTTCCAGAACTGTGGCAACATTAGATGTAGGCATGACATTACCGAGATATCTTCATCGAGGGAGCATTGGTCAGGAGTAATTTGATAATACCAATGTTTAGTATTTCTGGAAATATTCCTTTCTGGAACGAGGAGAAGATTATAATGCTAAGGTATGATTCGATATAAAACATCAACTTTTTCACAATCATATGGGGGCATAGGTCACCAGGTGAGTGGGAAGGTCGAACTTTGGAGAAAGCCTTTTGAATTTCATAATTTCAAAAGCATAACATGTAGCACTGTTTGAAAAGATAAGTTCATCATATAGCAGTTCTAAGTTCCCTAAGTCACATTTAATAATGGTAATCTTCTTTTGTGTGAAATTGTTTATCGTGTCACAAAGGCCTCTGATGGAGGAACCGGAGTTCTTAAAGATTCTCCTTATTTGATATCAGCACAGGCTTTAAATAAATATTTGCAGACATTTAGGAGCACCAAAGGTTTAACAAAAGCTCTGTATTCATGTCTAATTTGTTTCCTATTCCGTCTTAACATTTTTCAATAGTATAGCCTGTGTTCTGGAGAGTAAGTGCCGAACCACATCACTTCAGTTTTCCTCAATTTCTATTTAGAGACAATCCGCGGATCTCAGTACCCAGAAGCAACGTGCTTGGCCTTAATATCTCCTTTACATAATTTCAAAGTTACTACTAATTATCTGTATTGGTCAGATGGCTGTGGTAACTGGTAAGCTATACAGAAAAACTAGAGTTTAAGGGGTCTTCTTTCTTTAAATGACTTAACAAATTTGACATCTGTGAATATATTCTAGTCCTGTTACTTAGCAGCAATGAACGCATTGGAGTGCTAAGTAGGGACAATATGCATCGTATTGCTGGCTACTGGTTGGTAAATAAACAGATCAATTGGAATGGTATCATGGTCTGACTATTTTAAAAGGAAAGTGGCTCTGACATGGACATTTGTGTGAGGCCTTTTTTCCTGAGAGGGGTGTTGGATGTAATGAGAAAAATGCAGATAATTAATGTTGCCTAAAAAAAAAGAGACTTGGGGACTAAGACGCCAAGTTAATTAGTACAGTCTGCCACAAAGTGTGATCATTGCTCAGAGCCCTATAGATGTGCACTAGGACAATAATGTATTTTAATGTATTTATCTTGTAGGTACTGGAAAACAAAATAAACTTCAATCACCAATATGAATGTGAGAATCCCCCCATAGCGAATTAATGAAGTTGTGTGTCATAATTTCATTGAGCCACAACATTTTGTGGATCAACTTTGTGGTGGTGTCAACCGGCACACCAAAATCCAAATACTGCACCCAATGGCCTTCATCACCCACCTGCAAATCTCCAAGGATGATGCAAATGTTTTGCACACGTTTTTCTATTCCCACCTTAGGAGTGCTGGGAATAGATACAAGCCTACCAGTGCCATGTGGGCATTGTGGCATGTTATTAGGACCTGACATGTTCATCCTTGCAGGAATTCAACATTTGTAAGAACGGTTTTAATGGTTTGTGGGGCTAGACTTTGGGTGGCTAGAGTTTTCCAGTGTGAGCGGACCAGTAGAATTTCTGTCTTATCGTTCAAGCATAGCATATGTCTAGCTATCCAGGCTTGGACTGTATGTTGGATTGAAAGAAGAGACTGAGGGCCCCATCAAGAGTTGGGCCTCAGCCCTTAAATGCGGTGGTAACGCCATTACAGCCACATTTAAGGGTTGGATCAATCATGAGTCGGGTGGTAAGTGGGAGTTTTACCTCCAACTTTTTGCTGAAGGTAAAAATGTCCCATTACAACCCATTTTCTGGTGTTGTTGGTGCTTTTATTGCTCGCGCAACTTCCCTCTGTACCGCTACTTGAGTTCCACTGCTAATAGCACCGGACTGAATAGTTGTAAAGCTATTTGCGCTGGTAGTATCCCAGTGGTATTACCACCGGGATACAGCCGGACTCCTAATGAGGCTCTTAGAGTAGGTGGAGTAGTTGCCAGTGGGGTGAAGAAGGAGATACCCCAGTCATCAAGTTGGCCAAAAAAGAGGTTTTGTGTAAATATTGTTCAATGTTGGTGAGACACAAGATCCTTGGGGATGCTGCATGCGATGAGGGAAGAGGGAGCTGCTGCCTTATCTGACAAAACCCTCAGAGATCTGTATGATAAGAAAGAAGAGTCCCAGGCAGCCACCTCAGCAGAGAAGCAGGCTGCTATGGTGAGTTGATGGCACAATATTTGGTGATCTACGAAGTCAAAGGCCGAAGATAAGTCCAGTAGGAGGAGAAAGGCCATGTTGCCTGTGTCTTTTATATCGTCAAGTTGAATTTTTAACTCTAGCCGTGCTGTTTCTGTGCCATGGCCTGGTTGATAGCCAGATTTGTGCAGAACTAAGAAGGTGTTGAATTCGAGGTGGGCTTGGATCTGGATCTGGAGGTATGCGACACAGTCCAAAATGTTACTGAAGAATGGGACAGTGGTAATAGGGCAGTATTTAGTGGGGATGGCTGGGTCTGTGGTTGTTTTTTTTTTTTAAGAAGTGGGAGGCTCCATGCCTCCTTTAAGTTGGTTGGCACTGAGTCGAAGGACAACAAACCATTGATCAAGGTGGTGATGAAGGGAGCAAGAGCTTCTGCACAGTCCTTGCTGACTGCCTCCGGGCAGTCTCCCCCTTGAAAAAGGGAGGGTTTGATCCCTGTGATGCTCTGTTTGACCTCTGTTACCGAGAACTGTTTGAAATGGAATAGGTTTTGTGAGGGGGCAGTGGGTCCCGGATTAGGTGAAACTGTGGTGCCTCTGCTCAGAGTAGATTATTTTAGTAAGATCTTTTTTTTCTGGAGCAAATCGATGTTGCCTAGTAGTGCATTTTGGATCTCGGTGCACCACATGATGTCTTTCGTGCATGTGGTTGGTGAGGTCACTGGTGATTCAAGCTTTCGTAATATGCATAAAATCTCTTGGGATCTCAATTTGGTATTTGCAATCCTAGTATGATATGATATGGCATTTATAAAATGCCTATACACAAGTGTTTCAAAGTGCAACAAGGCAAAGGGAGGGGGAACAGAGGGAAGACAGAGACAACGATCTTACTAGGCCAGGTGACATTGAGATTGTGCAAGTGCAGGGGAGGGGGAAAAGGGAAAGTGTGGGTAGGGGGAGGTGGCAGCGCAATACATACTAGTAAAAAATAAATAGAATAAATAAAAACAGTTGATAAACGTGCAGCCAGCTAGTGGCATTTGCAGGGGTAAGTGCAGACATCAAGTGTCAAGAGCTGGTGTAACTTCTGTTCAACGATCATCAAGGGTCAGCAAAGTACTCTAGAGAATATGATATAAGTGTGAGCTTGAGAGGAATACTAAAACAATATATATTGATACAATACTATCCACAACTAAAGTGTTAGCTGATGAAAAAATACCTTGTGGTATACGCTTAGTAGTTATGGTGCGCAAGCTGTCAGGCACACTTTCCGTTACACTTTTTCACAGATCATCATCTGCGCATTGAGACTCGTAGTGCACATGTGCACTGTAATTGTTTTGCCTGAATTCCTATCCTTACAAACCGCCCACTGAAGAAAGCGCATTGCCAGCACGCTGTGCCTGACAGCTCGCGCACCACAACTACTCAGCGTATACCATAAGGTATTTTTTTCATCAGCTAACACTTTAGTTGTGGATAGTATTGTATCAATATATATTGTTTTAGTATTCCTCTCAAGCTCACACTTATATCATATTCTCTAGAGTACTTTGCTGACTCTTGATGATCATTGAACAGAAGTTATACAGTGTTTAACGTGAATGAACCCCGAATATATCAGGCGTCGACGCCGTTCGAATATTTTCTCCAGCACTTACCACTCCTCTTGTACACTCCACAGGTACTTAGAGACTACTCCACCTGTTTATCATCAGGTGTAATATATTTACTGAAATGTCCCTGTGGGAAGGTATATATTGGCCAGTCAAAAAGACCGATAAAAACTAAGACTAACAGAACACAAATAAAACATACGATGTAAGAACCAATATTCACCAGTAGCCCGACACTTCAATTCTGAGAAACATTCCATTGCCCAAATTAAATTTCAGATACTTGAAGTTGTTAAACACCCAACAAGGGGCAGTGACTTTCAATCCCTCTTACTACAGAGAGAAGCCTTTTGGATCGACAGAATGGGCTCTTTGCAACCTTGGGGCCTCAATGAAGATTTGACCCTTAATTGTTTCCTGTGAATAGGGTATGTTTGACCTCTAACACTAGCATCTTCTTTTTTTGTAAAGATCAAAGTTACGTCAAGTTTATTTTATCTGGAAATTTTAATTGCCAACAAGTAATATCCAATTGTATTTTGCAATGACTTGTATTATTCTCTTGATACCCTTTTAATACATACTCTACTGAAGGTTGAACTAAAATGTATATATATGTATATACATATAATGAATTCTTGTGTTATATGTTGGACGACAACTTATGTATACAAACTGTGCTTATTTTCTTTTGTCCACCCTTCAGCCATACATTATGCAAATTAACCTTGTGAGTGGTTAAAATTCCCTCTTTCATTTGGACTCTGGCGGATGGAACTTGCTTCATTTTGACGTTTCTGTATTTCAGTGGCACCTCCTAATCTGTCTACTTCCCCATTGAATAGTATCTTTTTGTTGACTCTGCAGGATTTTTCAATAGTATTGTTTACATTTTCTCTTCATACTTTTTTCTATTTTCCCTTTATTTTTTATCTTCATTTTCATCAATTTCATTATTTATTCCGTATATACTTTCACTCCTCTTGACACATTGTGGTTTACCTCGGCGGGCTCACCCGATGACTACTTACTCCATTCTAAGATGGCCGATTCTTTAGGTGACTGCTTTAGTCCCTTCTCTATCTTCACATTCGCCTACCTTTTCTTCCACATTTCTATAGCTGCTAGGACGCGTTGACCGGCGGCAGCCTTCCTTGCGATTGGTCTCCTATTGTGCAGGTAAGCGCACGTTACCAGGCATTGTCTATCCCATTGAGATTTCTAGTTTAAGTACTTTCTTAACCTCGATCTGGGTTAATTCTCCGTTACACTTTTTCACAGATCATCATCTGCGCATTGAGACTCGTAGTGCACATGTGCACTGTATTTGTTTTGCCTGAATTCCTATCCTTACAAACCGCCCACTGAAGAAAGCGCATTGCCAGCACGCTGTGCCTGACAGCTCGTGCACCATAACTACCAAGCGTATACCACAAGGTATTTTTTTCATCAGCTAACACTTTAGTTGTGGATAGTATTGTATCAATATATATTGTTTTAGTATTCCTCTCAAGCTCACACTTATATCATATTCTCTAGAGTACTTTGCTGACTCTTGATGATCGTTGAACAGAAGTTACACAGTGTTTAACGTGAATGAACCCCGAATATATCAGGCGTTGGCGCCGTTCGAATATTTTCTCCAGCACTTACCACTCCTCTTGTACACTGCACAGGTACTACATTTCATCCAGTGCCTAGGGTTGAACTTTCCTCTCATCATAGTTTGATTTCTCCTCACTTGCTCCTCATTTTTGTTGTAGCTGTGTTTTCCTCTTGACTACAGCAAACTATATTTCCCGTGGAGGATCTACACATTGTCTGATTCACCACCAAGGATCTCTATCTGCACCCGATGCCCTTGAACACTTTGCTTACTGGTAATTAAACTCTCTTATATCTTGTCCTATATGGCTCCTTTACCTACCTACATTCCTTCTAAACACTTTTGAATGATGATTTCTCTTGAACTGGACTAGACACGTCTCTCTGAACCTCTTCTCCTCCCCTCACCCTGAATTTAACTGGGAATGAATGTACCCTTGTGGTACTAGATTAATTACAATTACTCTGACAATGTAGTCTGTTCTGGCTCACAGATGAGACTGAAATACACAGCATGAGATTAATGAATTACCTCAAGGTATAAAACACTTGTACAAACGTTCTCCCCTTTGTTTCTCTCCTTTTGTATGAAGAATTCAATTTTGGCCATATGAAGAAGAGGAAAGTATCCTTGAAACGCGTCGCACATGAATTGGATTCCACCATTGTTTCAAATGTGTTGTGACCTACTATTTCACTTCTTTGCTTCTTGAATTTGTAAATGTTTCTCTTTTTGAAATATTGTGTATTTGACACTTTCGATATAAACTTTTGCTATAAAAACACACAACTGAACTCTTTGGTTTATATGTTTTTTGTATTAATATGAGAAAACAGTAGTGGACTTAGTCCAAACATCCTAAAGTGTGCAGGGGACGGGAGGGTTCCTTTGTGGAATCCTCATTCCAATGGTCTCTTGTTTGTAGGGGTCTTGTGCCATGGCCTCAGTTCCTCCCCCGCACCTAAAATGTATCTACAGCATCTCTTAAATGTATGTTTCATTGACATTTAATATGAGCTGTGCATCAATAATCAACCTTTTTCTGTCATTCAGATGAAATGACAGTTTAAGACAGACGTTACCTATTTGGGCCCAAACATCTTTTGCCGGACCCAACATGACACCCTTCACCACCTTAACTGTTCGGCATCCCTCTTACCCTAGCCAATAAGGTTAAACATCTCTGTTTTATCTGGGAGTTGGAGATCACTCTGTGCAAACAAATCAATGGCACTGTGTTATGTTCTTTACTCCATATCCGGCTAATGAAATGAGTTCTTCCTAATTTACCATAGAGTGACAATGCCCCAATAGCTGGAGCAAAGGCCAACTCCAAACTAGATTATGGGAATGCTCTGTTCATTGGACTCTTGAGCTATCTGGTGCGTCACCCTCCGACTGAACACAATTCTGCTGTGCATCTTATTCTCAAACTCTCAAGAAACTGTCCAATACCTTCTGCTAGTTGCAGTTTGCATTGGCTTGTGATACATCTCCACATCAGCTTCAACAGTCTATGCTTGGTATACAAAGTTTTTTATGGGCTGGCTCCACCATACTTAGCTGACAAAATCAAGCTTCATTTTCCAGTTTGCTCTCTTCATCTCTTGCACAATTTCTTCCTGACTATTCCCAAAAACAGATGAGTCACCTAGGGGGACAGACACTTCTCAGTTATAGTCCCATTTGTATAGAACACACTTCCTTACTCTCTTCTGGCCTTGGGAAATGTGCACACCTTCTGTACACGTCTAAAAGGATGTATCTTTGTTTAATGTACCTTTCTGATGGACTCCCAATTCCAATCACCATTGAATCATCAGCTGAATTGTGTATCCCTCTCAGAACACCTGCACCATGATGCAGAGTTCTCTCTGCCCAGTACTCTTTCAGTTCTGTGTTCTAAATAAAGACTCAAACACAACCTCAAACTCCTTTTGGTTGTGCAAAATGAATACTTATGTCTAGTTTGGCTCTGTCTTCCTATAGTATGGCTCATGATTGCACTCTCTTCTATGTACCTATGTATGAATCTATTTATGTATCTATGGAAATATGTTTTGTATGTACAAAGTCAATTGATGTCTACTGAGCAACAGAGTGCTGCACTTAAGTGATACACCCAGGGGATAACAGGGGATCCCAGTGGTTACCTTAGCAGCTTGTGCCACAAATAAAGTTAGTGCTACCAATTCTGACTGATGTTTGTTTGAAGATACACCTCATATGGCTGTACTTCATAAAACCATACAAAATTCAATCGACACCCATGCAAATGTGTGGTCTCCTTGAGCAGACAAATCCCATTTTCTGATGCCTAGGCCACAGTTGTACTGTGCTGATTTACAAACTTCAATGGTGTGAAAGATCACAGAGGCATGCCTTCTATTGAATACTAGGGCAGCATGCCCTGGACATGAAGAAGTTGTGGTTGTGTCCACATCAATAGACACTGCATAACTAGAAGGCCAGAGGGTTGATGGATGACAATGACGATGTATCAGATATAAGGGACCATCTGCTGCTGATAAATGTCCACTAGTGCACCTTTATTCTTCAATATTCGTGATATTGGCACCATGTGTGTCAATGACATGGACGTGACATGCATATGACACTTCCCAGAGTCCGAGACATGCATTACCTCATAGTGTAGGAAACTCACTACCTTGATAAATAAACGCAGCTCACTCTGCCAGCAACATCCTAAACCCAGCTGCCACCTGATCAGGAAATGCAGATACATATACACACCCAGACACATAGGGCCTCATTATAAGTATGCTTGTCCAGAAACAAAGGTGTTGGTGAGCTTACCGAAATGGTTGTTTCCGGACCGGCATACTACAGGTCTGCCTGCCTGAGCCGCTGTGCCTGACAGGTCGGACCCTGCCGGGCACAGTGGCCATGCTAGGCAGACCATTACAGACGCACCAGCACTGTTAACAGCGGTGCCGGTGCTTCAGGGTTCTGCATTCCCATAGAGTCCTAAGCGATTCTATGGGAATGGGAAATTACAATTTACTGGTGTCTGGCATTCGGGGCCACCGTGATTGTAGACCCCTGGTGGCACCAGGAAGTCAGGCACCAGTAAATTATTCCGAGTTGGGCGGCATCCCAACAGTAGCACTGGCAGGGTTACCGCCGGACTCGGAATAAGGCCCATAGTTACCATTGCATGGCAACAAACGAAGCAACATGCACCTTGCACCCATATATCCACAATAATACTAGGGATACAAGGCTTAATGCAGCCATGTGTAATGCACATCGCATTGCAGGTCACAACAAATAACATAAAGGGCAGTGATCAAAATATCCTCACACAGATCCTCACGCACAATGAATGAGCAGGCGTGTACAGAACCAGTTACACTTAGGTATTGCAATTCTTCCTACATATTGTCTCACTTGCACAGACTAATGTTACATTTCCCTAGGGCCACACAACATATGCCCAGGTTTCATAAGGCACCCTCTGTGAAATCTGCAGCCAAATACATGAACCTTTGTGTCCTTGCCAAAGGGTTCACATGTATGGGGAGCATGGTTGGTGGTGTGATGCAGACAAGACATATTAATGTAATATGTAGTATGCAAAAGTGAGGTCTGACTCTTTTGTGACAGGTCTCATGGAGTTAGGGTGTCTTTGCGTTGAACATATGATTTCATTAATGTACATGTTCATTGTAAGACTCTGAATGTAGTTGGTGGGTATAACGGTATGCCTAGCATGCATTGTTGAAAATACAATGTTTGTCGGAGATGTCCATCACCATGCAATTTTGTCCTGCATGAAAGTTCAAATAGTGAATACCACTGCCGGGGAACGGTACAATCAGACATGCATCCGGCAAATATGTTTACTATCCAGTGTGTCACATTTGCAGCACTTTGGACTTGCCTTGCATATTCTTTTTCACTAACCTCATATCTTCGGTGCATTTGAGGTGCTCTTAATAAAATATATTTTCCCAATACTCCAGAAAAAATAAGTATGCTTGAAAATAATGTTAAACAGTTCTAATTCTTCTTCTGCTGCATGATTCATGTAAAGTATATTCAGTTCACCTAATTCCCTCTAACTAAGCACCATCGTGTCCTAGGAGCAAGGTTTAGGACTTGCAATGGATTTATCTGCTTTGCCTCGTGAACCTACACTCTTGACAGTCGTGTTCTGTCGTCCACATGTGTCCTGCAGACTCTCATGAAGCAACAACGCCCCGGAGGTGAATTGGTGGCTTCCCACGTCTTGCAAGAGGCGGTTCAGATGCGACAATGAACGCACATTTTTCTGTAGGGCACCTGCCATCAGTATTTGTTTACATGCATTCGAATCTAGTTACCCAGTGTGTGCGTATTTGGAAATAAATCATGTTTTAGGAACTCCTGTGTGCTTTTTTAAGTGAGATTCATTACACTGTGGGCCTGATTTACAAAACGTGTTTCTATGGGTCTGTGCCAATGTAAAATGCTTTTGTAAATGTGGTCCTGTGTCTAGTATCACTTAAGGTCGGCCAACGTCAATTTCACCATGGCAGACAAACCTAGCAATTCCCCCCAGGAACTTCCTGAACTGCATTTTAAACATGATCTATTTGGCTTGAATAAGGACCTGATTTGCAAAAGCATTTTACAATGGTACAATCCCATTGGCAAACGAGTTGTAAATCATGCCATAAGGTGACGATTCACAGAATTATTTGCGTGGACAATCAGGGATTTGCCCACCAATCTGCATGCAAAACCCTGTCCATTGGTTCATGGAATCGACTGCGCAGCAGTTTTTCCTAACTTGCGTAGACTTTGCGCAGGCTCGGCATGTCTCTGCAAGAGGTCGAGTGCCATACGCGAGACACCCTGCAGGCGTGGGCGAGGCCTGCACAAAGGGCAGAGTAGAAGGAGGGAACTCTGAAAATGAGGAAGAACAAGGGAAAAAATGGCTGTTACAAGGCACGGGCCGCAGGCAAACCATGGCATGCCCACAAACTATGGGCCCGGGGGCATTACCTGAGTCGGTAATGACCCCGCCGCTCGGGTCATATTGCTTAATTATTTCCCCATGTTTGGATCATTACGTGTAAGCTTAAGCTCCAAAGATTGAATCAGTCTTTTGTCATTCTGAAGTTGTTTACATGTGTAAAGTTGAAGTGTTGAATCATAAGAATGCATGTCAGACCAGCTTATTCAGTCATACCAGGCATGTCTGGGTTTGCTTTTGAATCATTTAAGAATAAGCATGTTGAGGTTTAGTAATGCATTATGTGTGCGTTTTCTATTTCCTTATGTGTGCGTTTTCTATTTCCATCATAATTGTGAATTCGGAATTGGTATTTTAAAAATATTACAATTGTATGTGGGATGCCAAGAGTTAATGTTGGTTTCTAAATTAAAGTAGCAGCCATCAGTCTTTTAAACAGTTTGCTTTCTTTGAACATCCCTGACAGGAAGGCTTCTGAATATCTGACCTATTGCCATTAACTTTATACTTGATTTGGTTTGAACTTGTGCTGGCCGGAGAAGCATATTTTGTCATAACCAAATCGACCACCAAAATACAGTGAAATTGTATGATTTGGGGTTCATCTAAATGTGTTCTCCCAGGCTCAGGCCTGCTGCCCTGTTCTTAACCACATACTTCAATAATATGCAAATTGATAATCTCTTAGATAAATTGAATAGCACATACTTTTAAAACTTAAATATATTTCAGGAGGATGTGCCCCATTGATTAATAACTTAATCTAACACAATTGTCACAGTTTCTATCTAGTGTACACAGTACATAGTACTTGTGTTTATTCCCTGTAAGAGTCCTTACTCAAATCAATGTCCCAATCTCCCTAATCAGCATCTTTTTCGTAGTGGTGCACGTGTTGTTGGAAGATTTTTGGTGAGGAAAGAAAGCTATAAAAAAAACCTGCTTAAATTCGGCTTTCTTTCCAAGTGTCCCTGTCACAGTAAATGCATATTAATTATAACAGTTAAGTTGTCCTAAATATCATGAAACAACATGGAAATTTGGGCATGTTGACCATATGTAACCAGTATAACTAAAGATGTATTGATTTGCATCCATTTTCACTTGTGAAATGTACTGGAAACATAGGGGCCAATTTACAAATGTGCAGATTAACTTGCCATTACACGATTATTGATATACAGGTTTCAAATGTATTTTGTAATGTTTGAACAAGTCATTTGAATTCCCCATGTTGCTATTTTTTTGTTTTGTTTTTTTAAAAATGCTAGTGGTGAGCAATTGCCCAGGCAATAGATATTCTGTGAGCAAAAGTGAAATCAGTCTTCTTTTATGGGCATTCGTTTGTTCCAAGTTCTTAAAAGGTGAACAAAATGTCTGTAAATATTTGCTTAACTTTCCATCCGCACTGTACATTTATCATAAGTAATCTTTATCCCTGCATACAAGATTAGTCTTAAATTCATACATGCTTTTTGCCAAAATTGGAACATTGTGAATGTTGACTAAAAGAAATTGCTGTGACGCCGCAAAAAATAGAAACGTTTTGATTTGCAGATGTAAGAAAAACAGCCACCAACTTTGATATGCCAGCGTCATGGACTAAGCATGATACAACAACAAAAAGAGAATTCTCTAAGTTTAATATTGCTAATTAGGACTGGGCTGGAACGTGTGAAATTGAGGGTGGCGAGGAATGCAAGCATTCACACATTTACTGTAACCATAAATTAGATATGGGATTATCCTACAGTTTAACAAGTGAGCAAATCGTTTGCAGTACATTTAGATTTTTGGTTAAACACCAATGAACAAAGACAGTGCGCGGTACAAATACCTTTAACATTTACAATAAAATCTGCAAAGTGAAATGCATAGGTTTTCTAATGTATTTTTTGATTTATTAATTTATTTTATTTGTTGTTGGTGCCCAAGACCCAGAGGTATAACGTGCTAGATTACATTCTAGAATGCATGGGCAGGTACATGGTTGCAAGTCATGGAAGTGGTGTTCACAGTAGGTACAAACTATTCATGCAAATTTGTTGAAGAGAGCGGTTTTGATTTGTTTGCGGAAGATCTGGTAGAAGGAATCATCTCTAATAGAGAGGGGGAGGGTGTTCCACAGTGTGGTCGCGATGATGGTGGAGCTAGATTCGCCAGATCTTTTTCTGGTGAACCTGGGGGTGGTTAGGGAGGTGGGGAGGAGGAATGCAGGTTGCATGGGTTGGATGTTCTGGTGATTTGTGGGTGAGGTAATGAGGGGCAGTATTATGGAGGCATTGATGAATAATGGATAGGAGTTTGAAGTCAATGCAGTCTTTAATAGGAAACCAGTGGGTTTCACGTCTCTTTAGGGATATGAGAGCTGAGTGCTTGAGGCCCCATACCACTCTAAGGGTGTTGTTTTCAGTCAACTGTAGCTTATTGAGGTTTTTGGAGGAGGTCCCTGCACAGATGGCATTGCAGTAGTCCAATTTCCTACCGATGATAGCTCTGGCTAGAGTAAGGAAATTGTTAGGGGTGAGGAACCTTTTGGAGATGTTGAGGAGTTTGGTTGAGTTTGCCGCAAATGGGATTACAGCTTTCACATGTTTGTTCATGTTCAGTTCGGCATCAATTTATACTCCTAATGTTTTGACATGCAGAGAGACTGGGATGCTGTTCCTGTCAATGAGAAAGGATGTGAAGACAGGGTCCAGGTGTTTGAGGCTGTGCGGGGAGCTGACAATAAGCAGTTCTCTTATTTAATCATTCAGGCATAGATGTTGGTTGGCCATCCATACCTGCATGGTGTTGTAAATGTGATTAATATTGGCAGAATCAAGCTCATAGGTGCCCGTGAGTTTTATGATTATCTGCATGTCATAAGCAAAATGAGTGTAGGGTATATTCAGGTTGTCCAGGTGATCGAAAAGGGGCTTAGCATACATATTGTACAGTGTGAGGGAGAGACAGGACCCTTGTGGGACCCAATAGGAGACTGGGACAGGGATCAGCAGCTTTGGCTACGTGGAAGACCCTTGAGTTTCCATCACTCAAGAAGGACTTTATCCATTTGGCAGCTTGGGTGGGCAAAGGTTAAAGGTTGTGGTGAGGCAGTGACAGAGGATGTTGTGGGCAACGAGGTTGAAGGCTGCTGAGAGGTCTAACAACAGGAGGATGGCGAGGTCTCCGTCATAACGGATGTGGTCGAGTTTATCTTAAGATCAAGGCTGGCAAATTCGGTGTCTGGGTCAGAATCTGTTTGGGTCTGAATCCAGTCTGGTGTATGCCGAGTAGGATGTTGCTTTCTATGTAGGTTTGGAGTTGTAGGTATGCAGTGTGGTCAAGAATTTTCAGGAGGCAGAGAACTGTCGTGAAGGGGCAAGTAGTTGTTGGGCAAGGTGGGATCAAGGGAGGGTTTATTCAGTAGTGGTGGGACGCAGACAGTAGAGGAGCTGAAGGAGGCGTTGATACATTTGGCAATGTTTGGCACAATAGGTTCGGCAAAGAGCTTAAATGAGGTGGGCGGGGCAGATGTTGCCTGTGCAATTGGATGCTTTGAGGCATTGAATGGTGGCGAGCGTGTCTGTCGGGGAGACTACGGAGAATTGGAAAGGAGGAGAGCTGGATGTGGTGGGAGTGGGGATATCAGTGTTGGAGCAGTAGAGCTGCAATTTCTTGAGTTTGGTTTTGTCCCTAAGGCTCAGAATTGTATTTGCTAGGGTGGATTGTCCCAGGGAGCACCAGGCTTTGTCTTTGGGAAAAGTTGTGGTAGGTGGAAATGGTGTTTTAAGCTCTTTAAGGATTTTGAATAGCTCTTTGGTGTTGTTGCTTGCCTCAGCTATGCAGGCATTATAGATGCTGGATTTTGTGTTAATGATCCCCTATTGTAGGAGCAGGCACTGATGCTGAAGGCTTATTTGCTGGTAGGGGAGGGATTTGTTCTCCAGATGTGTTCTTTGGAGCGTTTTGTTTTGCGGAAGGCTGCTAGTTCCTCTGTGAACCAATAATGAAGGTGGTCCTTTTTCCGGCTAGTTGTTTTAAGGGGGGCATGAAGATCCAGGGCGCAGAGGAGGGAGGAGTTGTATGCTGTAAGGGTTGTTGTTGTCAAGCCACGAGTCTAGGTAAGCTAGGATGGTTGGCTCTAGTAATTTCTTAGTTAGTGGTCCTAGTGTGCATAGAATGTGTTTCGCATTATTAATTAAATGTGCATTAAATGGAGGAGCTAGAAAGTGCTATCTAAAAACAGTTCTCAGTCATTTTTCAAGTGCATGATGTACCAGGCACTTTATTGTGCACATCCACTGCTCATTATAACCTGTCACAGTTTCATTCATTACCCACTAAGGCAAACATATGTCTCTTTCTCAATGGCTATTTATTTTAACTGTATGTCTCCATGATAGCAGTTTTATAGGAATGATCTACTACTGTATGAATTGCTTTGATGTCGTTTCATTGGGCCAGCTGCAGACAATAACCTTATTTGACTTGAAGCAAGCATTTCTTTAAGCTGCTTTAATCTTTAAATCGTGCATGTTACAGCTGTTTTATTTATATGTAGAGTGCATCTGAGGCACACCTTCGAAAGTCAACCCGAAGGGTCGTTCTGTCTTCATTCTCATGTTGTATTTCTATTATCCTGTCAGTTTCAGATAGTGTCTAGTGACATCTAATGCCAAAATAATCGTTCAAGCCAAAAAGAGCTGAATTTAGTATTTTCCATTCAATTCAAGGACTACATGCTCAAAGCGTTTGCAGCAAATACAGAGAAATGCTAATTTGCATAAATGCCTGTACACTCTTATGGTCCTTAACTTTGAACTAGTCATGCGACGGGGCCTTGTGAATCCCAAAACTATGTACACTCTCCTTATCACCCTTCCAACATATCAAATCTCAATAACTGATTAACTAATAATGATCCTGGACATATCAATGTTCTACCATTGCATGAAGTTGTACATATTAGAAAAATAGCTATGTTGTAAAAATCATATCTACAATGGCATGTTTAATAATGTGCCAAGCACACATTCACAGATGGTCCCCATCCAATCGTGATGTCTATCACCCCGGTTGAAAAAGGCCCAGAACACTGATACTGTCCAATTACAGCTCTTGTTGATGAGTAGACTCAGGTGTGTGCTAAATTTAAAGCACATACAAGGTCTTAATAAAGTCTAAGGGACTGATTTACCAAGTGTTTTCCTGTAGGATTGCACCATTATACAACACTTCTGTGAATCAGGTCGTAAAATCACTCCATTGTTAAACTATTGCATTATCTAGTTCTGGAAATAGGGATTATGGATTGATCGGCAGTGCTGAATTGTGAACTGAAGCCGTAGGACGTGTTCTGCAAACAAACAGATTGGTTTCGAACATAAACTGTACATGGCATTGTCATGTGTACATTATCACTGAAATATACTGCTGTTTACAATGTCCAAATGGACACCATTCTAAAAGTCGTCGGTATAAACGGAGCTCATGTCTAGAAAATGTGGGGGTTTCATGTATAGTTTTGTAGTTTTAGTCGTGACGATACAAACTCAATTACCATTACCACTGGTGTAATATATTGATTGCTCGCCCTTTTAGGAGTAGGGTTTAGTCCCCATTAGAAAATACCATAGGACCTCATTGCAAAAAAAGTGGTATTACCACTAATGATAATACTGCAGGTGCCATTACTGTGGTTGTGGGTGGATGTACTGGCACCTCTTTTGGCCACTACTGCCAACATGTATTGTGGCACAATGTATTTAATTTTAACAACGTGGGCACTTACAAAACATCACAATAGGTGAAGTGCTTATAGTAAGACAGGGCCTCCAACGTTTTACATTATGCCACTCGAAAAGAGTGATGCCTGGAGAGTTGAAATGTTAATGATTGCAGGTCTCTATTCTCCTTTACCAGTTAAAGTGCCAAGGACATGGACATCTGTGTCACAGTATCACGAGAGGTCCGTCAGGTAGGCAGGTTTCCCACTGCTGGCTGGCGGCTTTAGGGAAGTTGTTTCAAGTAAGTAAACTAAGGACGTATATCTATTGAAAAATAACTATAAGATATGCAAACCAGGGGCCATATTACCTAACACTGAGCAAATGCTTACTTAATATCGAAAGGAGCCAAGATGTTTTTATCACAATCCCATTATAAATATTACAAAACACGTTTGCTTTTGTGCAATCATGAGTGAGTGTTGTATGGCCTACATTAGCTTCAAAGCATGACAGAGAAATGTTGTTAATACATGCAATTGGAAGTTACACAGGACACATAGTAAAGGAAGCATTTGAGATAAGATGATTTTGACATAAGCTTGTTTGTATCCGTTATGCATTACCTAAACATCAACACTGCTGCTACATTTATTTGCTCAAAGCTTGTTAGACGAGGGTGACCTTTCAATAACCTGACCCATGTAGGTCAGGTCATGCACGTGTCTTGATCAAATGATGTGTATGTAAAGCCGCTATATAGGCTAATCAAGTTGACTAAGGGACGAAGCCCAGACTGCGAATGAGATCAGCTGCGGCGATTGTGGATCCAGCTGGAGTTCTCTGGAAGGAAAACAGAACACATTTTATGAAGCCGATTTCCCTCTGTCTTGTTCTCACCCAAACAAACACATCCATTTGCAGAACAAATAACAATAAAGCACATGTTGCAATATAGCCATCCAGACTTGTGTGGGCACAGCTGGCTCAGTGAAAGGGGGATTCTCATGGGTTAGTCTGTTTGTTTTTTTTAAAATACTTATGTAAACATAAAGCATTACCACTCAATGTGCAAGTATGAAAAACACATTGTGAACACATATTAGAGAGGCGATAGATAGAATGAATGAATGCGTTGGAAATCAATAGTAATACTGCTGGCTCTGTCACAATGTGAATAGGCTGCAGGAAGTAATTTAAACGCCTGGGCCACCAGTAATGAAAGCAAAAGCAGACGCATACAGTAAATTATTTATCGATATTAAATGCATTGGGTGTTCTCTTGAATGTTTTTTTTTTTTTTTAAATATAAAACATGTATGAATGTATAACAAAACAAGCATTTTAATTGAAGAGAGAAAGGAATGATGAATGAATGAAAGGAAAAAACAAAACCCATGTCCTAACAAGGAATGACGAAGGAATGAAAGGAAATACCAAACTTCATGTCCTGACCCTGCTGAATCTTAAATCTGTCCTTTACGTATCATGCACTTTTGGTCCCACCAGCCCATCTTCTGAAACTCCACCAGCAGGGGTTTGCAGTCGGCAGAAATCAATCCTACTGCCCTCATATAAGTACATTTCACCCTCGTGAGCCCCGCATTTCACCATATTTAATGTATCGTTTACATCACAAGCACACAGATTATCGCTACAAAGGGTCACTGTTGTTGGATTTCTGAATCCAGTCTCAAAATGCGCATTACACCACTTTATCAGAAGCACACCAAATGGATCAATGTTATGTTAATCAATGTTGCCGTTGGTTCAATCAATATTTCTTATTTTGTTTTACATTATGGCAAACTGGGAGCAAGATTATTATTAAATTCAAATTTAGTGAAATTGTTGAGATTTAAAATGAGAATAACATATTGGTTCTGCTATTTTGTATTCTAAGAAGTACAACAAGAAGAGAAAAATAAAGCAGTTGCAGTCCAAGTGACATATGGTTATTTGACCATGTTGTATTATGTAAATACACATCTTGGATAATAGAGTTTTGCTCTATGTTTGCTAAGTGCAAAAATGTTTTGTATGGATTCCCCTCGAATTTGATATAAACAGCTAAGAACTCGAAATGTTGCATTCAACTAATATAAGTAGAATTCCAAATGAGGTAGGAATTTTACCTGGTCCACATAATAGACAGCAATGTTCTGCTTCTCTCTCGTCAAGTACATTTGAATTAAGCATTAAACTACTTCACAATGTTTCATATGTTCTTCGAGAGAGGCGTCCATATATATGCAAAAGGACCACGTATGTATGTATGGGATTTATGAAGTGTCAATCTAGCTTGGAAGCATTACAGATCTGCCATTAAGGGATTCATCCAGTGGGTTACATATAAGGGTGCAGAGTTTGTGGGGGTGCTGGGAAGATTTGGGGAGCAGTGGAGAGGGGCAGTTATAGGCAGGGATAATTATTGTTCAGTGGAGTGATCAGCAATTGGAGAGAGGTCTTTGAAGAGTATGGTTTTCAGTGCCTTCCTGTAGTTTAGATTGGTCTCATATATACATTAGTTACTCTCCAGAGACCGGTTGCATGGTATGACAAGGCCCATCATTTGTTTTTTACTTGCACTTCTTTGCTTTTAGAATGGCAATGCTATGCCTTCGTCTGGTGAACTGGCCTTCGGATGATGGTGAGTTTCTCAGTCATGTAGATGGGCTTTTGGATGTGACCACTTTGGAGATGATGCAGGATGCCTTGAGCATTAAATATGTTTGAAGGGCTAGTCAATGAACAGGCTTGCGTTAGTACATTTCCTGACTGTGAAGAGGTGTGCTGCAGCAAGCTGGCTCACTTTCAGAGCAGCCAAGTTTCCACAACGCACTCCCCCAAGTCAGGCATAGCCATAATCCCTGTGCAAAAAACTAGTGCTTGGACAACCTTTCTGAAATTCTTGTAATTTTGGAGGAGTGCAGTTGGTACCAGGCTTGTTGCTTTTTCTAAGCTATGTGTTTTTTTTTTTTTATAATGGTAGTTCACATTCAATGATAAAGCCAAGAGATTTTGTGCTGGATGAGAGTTGTGTTTTGTGGGCCCAGAAGTTCCCAGTATGCCACAGGTACAGGAATTACTGCAAGCCAAACTCATTGTCGAAGCAGATTTATTTTCATACAAATAAAGCAGGGACAGCAACATCTTGAGTCTCTCCTCAAATTCATACAAAACAGCACTTTAAGTACCTCTGGCACATCATATATCGCATCATACATCATCACAATTTTACAAAACCTATGGGGAATGGGGATTGGGCAATGGATGTGGCTACACATGGATCATATAGGGGTTACACAGTCAATTGGGTAGATGAAATCTGATGGGTTCTCCTTGGGCTATCCCAATATTGATAAAAGTAAAAATACATCACTTCTAAGAAAACCAATTGTCTGGCATAAGACATGGTGGGTAGCATGACACTAAGGGATTTGATTGGTGGACTTCTTGCTAATTCAACTTGGGCATGTTGAACGGTCATCAAGATATGCGCTAGACAGGTAGTAGGGTGAGAGATGCCCATGAACTGTCTTCTGTTCATTAAAGTCATTACCATCCTTCATTCCTAAGACTGTGAGCTTGAGCAACCTCAATGTGCTTGAACTTGGGTCTGTGTGTGTTTTTATGGAGTACCACAAGTGTCCTATCTTCTACTGGCACCCAATGAATAGCCAGTTTTTTCCAATAACATGTCACGTTCTAGAGGTCTGTGTATGAAGTGGAATTACTTCAGATTCATTGAGATTTGAGCTATTCATGTGTGTGGTGTGTTTTCTGTTTCCTCTAATGCTACTCTTGTGTTATTCTCTATGGGGTCCTTTTGGCTCACTGTGTCATAGCATTTGACTAACAAAGATAGGTTGTGCTCTTATAACCTTGAATTAATTGAGGAGTATCCTATGTCCTGGGAATCACTATATCATGGCTTTGATCCGCTGTTTCCACCCAACCTATCTACTTCTCACCTTGGCACTCACTGCCAACTACTGCCCGAGCCCTGCACAACTCTGTATTCCGGTTGATTCAGCTTGTTTAGTTCTCTGAAAGCCTTGAGGCTTTTGTCTATTTAAAAGCATGGTGCTGTGTCCATTTTAAAGAAGATGGTTGCCCTATTACACTCTTATTTCTATATTAAAGAGAAACACTCACATGTCATTTGTGTTGCATTCAGCTTTTATATTGGTTATGTAAGTGTTCTTCATGTCTTGTGGTAGCTATTTGAACATTTTTCATGTATAACTGCACATTTGATCTAGTGTGTGTGCTCTTTATTGGGAGTGCATATCTACTTTATGTCTAGTGTGTGCACGTAGTGAGGTCACAACATCAGCTTGACTTCTTCTGTCTCTATGTCTTGTTGTACCTGCCTGGGATAAGGGTGGAATGGTTGTCTGAGTAATGCTTCTCATCTGTGCAGTATTGGATTGGGGGTTGAAGCTATGGATGACTATTCATCTTCCTACCAGCATTTGAGTCATGAATACATTGGGTTTCATGTCACTCAGTCAATACTAGAGTCGGAAACTCTTGGTCCCGTTTCCTAGGAAAACAAAGTTGGTCTGTTTTATGTTCAGCTTCTGGTAGGCACTGAACATTCAGACTTGGATGAGGAACAGACAGCACTTATGTTAATGGATTTTAATGATGCAGATAACCTTAGGAAAAGCTTAGTTGGTCCGGTTTGCTAGGAAAACAAAGTTGGTCTGTTTTATGTTCAGCTTCTTGTAAGTTCTGAACATTCAGACTTGTATGAGGGACAGACAGCACTTATGTCAATGGTTTTTAATGATGCAGATAACCTTAGGAAAAGCTTAGTTTCAACTGTGCATTGATGCCATTGTGTGCAAGGAGTTCCCTCGGATATTCCATGTATCATGTGAAGATAAATGAGGAAAAGATGAATGTGTGTGGAAGTCTTCAGGTTACTCCGTGTTGTTGGTATCTGTTTGGTCCCATCTGTATGAGTTGGCCTCTGTTGGAGAGGTAGAAAAAGAACCACTACACGACTGTCCCCCAAAGTCCATGCATGAATCAAGTATGTTGAGGAGAATGTCATGGTCAACAGTATGCTATGAAGGAGATAGGTTTAGTTGGATGTGCAAACAGGGGTATTGTTCATCCAGGATATGTTCAATGTTATGTATAACTTGGATAACCGCTTTCTCTGTGGTGCAGCATGTTTAGAACCTGGGGTGGTTGCCCTGCAGGAGATGTGATGTGTGATCTTTTTGACAACGGTCTTCACAATCATCTTTTCAAGGAAGTATAGATGTTTGATGTGGCCATAGTTTGCCAGCTCATTCTGGTCAAGGGTGGGTTTCTTCAGAACAGCAAATATGACCCATTTTCTGTGCATCAGGGAACATGACTTGTTTGAAAGATGTGTTCCTCCTGATGAGGGTTGGTCAGAAAATGTCAACAGTGATGACCTTTGCAATCTGGGATGTGAGGATTTTGTCTTTGTAGGTGATGGGCTTCAGTGCTACTAGAGGGTTTGTCAGGTCTTTACAGCAATTGTCCTGAATGTTGAAACATTGTCGGCTAGTTTGGGTAAGGCATCCGTGGTCTTTTTGGAGCAGTCAATTATATTTTCTAACTTGTCTGTGTTGAAAAAATTGTTGATGGTGTTAAATTAGACAGTGCATTGTTTAATTGCAAGTTCTGGAAGGGGATTAATGCAGTGCTTGACAGTTTGGATGCTCGTTTTCCACTTGTTAGATGTGTCTGTGATAGTCGTTGTGTATTAGATTATTTTGCCTATGGTGATGAACTCCCTTTACACAGCACAGCATGTTCTCAATTGTACTAGTTAGGATTATCTCAAGCACTTTTGTTCTCTGTGTATGGAGTGCTTGCTGTCGATGATTTCCTGTGTGCACCACAGTGTGATTTGTTGTGTAAAAGTATCAGTTGTGCAGGAGTTTTGATGGTCTCATTTAGGATGTTGTGAGTGCATTGACCTGCTCATTCTAATAGGGGCAGAGATGGAATCCAATTGGATGGGGCTTCCCTTCAGTGCTCCGTGAGGACATTCTTGAAAGAGAGGAAGCAACTTGGATGGTTTGGGATGGAATTTGTGTTGGAGTGCTGTGCTGAGGAGCAAGTAGATCATGCCGGTCCAAAGGAGATGGAAAAAAAACATGCAATGGCTAAAGAGGTGGTGAATTTCAGATTGAGTGTGTTGCCTTTTTTTGTGGTCGTTTTCTTTGGTGAGGTCCTGATATGCATGGTGTCAATGATTTTATGTAGCATCTCTCTGGTTTTCTTGGTGTTGTGTTTCCCAGGTGTCTTAAGGTCTTCAAGGAACATGTTAGTTTTGTTTTTGATTGATGCTGCAATTGTGTGGTCTATTATGTTCTTGAGAAAGGATGTGTTGGTTTGAGGTGGTCAATCAATCGGGTGGAGCATAGTGCCTTAGCGTGGGTGAGTGTGAAGTGGCATGTGAAGAGTTCTTTGGATGCAGGTGGTTGCAAGTTCATGAGGTCTTGAGGATAACACAAGTCCTTTGCTAGTTTTTTCCTTTGCAGTTATTGTATTTGATGCTGTAGCATGTGGAGATGAGAACAGCCAGGATGTGTGTGACGATGGGGTGATCCATGTTTCTGTGATAACGTGTGTGTCTAGGAGTGTGGATGCTGTTTAGTGGGATGTGGAGGAGGATTTATGGGTTGCATGGGTGTGGGAGCGTTTGCATTGGAGAGTGGGTATTAAAATGGATGAAGTGAGGCGTGTTGTACATTCTGCTGTCTTAACTGGAATGCATGGATAAGAAACAGGTTCTAATTGGACCAAACAGAAATTGCCCTTTTCTTCATCTGCCCATCGGTTTGGCCACCCGGGAGAGAAGCACTGTGGGATCTAATCGTTAAGAAAGGAGTGTGACAGACAAAAATAATGCCAGATTATTGGCAGTAATTAGCAGGTGGGTGAGGAAGAGGCTATGTGACCTAGTTCCATTAGTACCAAATTGCCAGTTGCAAAAAAAAAGAGACTGGGAAGCAGCCTCACAAGGTAAAAATAGGTGCAGGGAAAACAAAAAAGAAGAGAGTACTTATTACTTGAAATGCGCACCTACAAAGAAGTGGAGAAAGGTCTGAGGTCTGCAGATATCATTCATGATTCTTGTAAACTGGACATCTTATATTGATTTGCACAGTGAATGTCAATCAATGTTACAGGCCTGCCCTCCCACAGTAAAGTGGTCCCCTCTGAGAATGTGGGTTGTACAATGCAATACACACTGCCCACATTGCATTCTACTGCTGGTCCCCTCTGAGAATGAGTGTGGGTTGTGCAATGCAATACACACTGCCCACATTGCATTCTACTGCTGGTCCCCTCTGAGAATGAGTGTGGGCTGTGCAATGCAATACACACTGCCCACATTGCATTCTCTTGCTGGTGCCCCATTAGAATGGGCTGCACTGGTTTATTCATCATCATCATTGCTTTTTAGCACTTTAATTAAAGGGACAGTGTGAATGTTGGACACCTCATGCTCCATTTTGAATGTTCCACGATTAAGCAAAATGAAGCTGCGGAACATATTCAAAGCAGACTCTACTCCATGGAGAAATTACCTCCACTAGTTATGCATTGATGTCCTAAATGCATCCACTGCATTTGTTTCATCTTTACATCTTTACAAAAGCATAAAGTGTGCCTCTTAGGTCATGAACACTATTTTCTGAAAATAGAAATCCTAGTCGAGTTTCATCCTAAACTCGGCTTTTTATTCCTGGGATTTTTTTTTTCTTTTTTTATAGCTCTATCAACTGTTCCAAAACGGATCTCATCAAAGTGACATTACTCGTGTATGTGCTCTTAAATAATCAAAGCAGCATTTAAATCTTGATGAGAGCAATCAGGGTCGTACTGTATTAAGCTTTCATTTCTGAAGTTTCTAAAATGCCTTCATTTAGTTTTACTAGTTGCAATGTCATAATCATACCGAATCCAATGCGCACGGTACATCTGACACGCATCTCCTTCAATGAAGCATTTCTTTCATAGCTCCTCATGTTTTTTTATTTTTTTTTTTTTTTTCACTAGGTCAAAATACGCAAGGGAAATGTGGGGGAACCAGGTTACCGGATCACTCTAAATGCTGCAATCCTTCATTGCAGGGCCATCGTTAGTGTTACTGTTGAATGAAATAGCAATGAAATGAATAGAAATGTATTACTAATATTGTGTAAAAAAAAGGGGCTGACACAACCTTCTGTTTTGAAATTTGACAATCAGAAAGATTTCTCAAAAAGTTTTCGCGTCCTGTAGGGACTGCAGTACGATTGCACAGCGAGTCTAAGCGCTGCTTATTAAATGGTCATCGGGATAAGATAGGGCCCGATTCATGGAATATTTGCCCGGTCCAAAGTGACTTTGCACTGCTGAAAAGTGACTTTGCACTGCTAACACAAACCATGTTTCATGGAACCGTGCAAAGTGTAGTTTTGAACCTTGAATGTTAATTTCACAAAAACGTACATCAAAACAATGCACAACATCCTTAAATCAAGGTTTACAGCATGATATAACAACGAAACCAAAAACAAACAAAAAAACAACAAAAAAAAAAACATCAGTTGCCTACAACATTTTCATGAAATCAGGGTAAATAACAATGAAAATGTTGGATTTCAGAAAGCAACTGTAAGGAACAATCTGGTGTTTGCCCACTCTCCTGCTGAAAACTGCCAACACCCCTGACACGCAGGAGCAGTGCAGCTAGTGATGGACATGGTTTCATGTGATCTCTCAGCCAAAGCTATTTGGATGCCAAAAGTGTTATTTTAGTCAAAGTCCACAAATAATGTCATTCCATTGGTAGTCTTACTAGTGGTGTTGCTCCTCCTTCTCTGCACATTCAGTAATCTAGCAAAAAGACTGACGAGCCACTGAAGTTACACACATATTGGTCAACCACATACAGATTGTCAATGGAAGTAGATTAGATTGGAATACAGTTAACAACTGTATGTGTGTTTTATATAATAAAACAAATTAAGGTTATCATATGATTGTCGTCTTATGTCCTTTCTATGGACACTCAGCTCGTCGCTTTCAGATGCTTTCAAAAAAGACAACCATTACCGTGTTCACCAAACTCAGTGGTTAAAAATCATGGGAGTTGTAGTTGACAACATTTGGACGGTCACACATGGAGATCTCCTATTTCTTGTCAGTGGGACACTTAGGTGGCTTTATTGGATCATATGTATATATTATTGTGTCAAATTCTATTCTATACATATATATAGGTACACATGTCAACATAGTTTTACAACAACAACAGATCATTAAAAAAACGAACACAACAAAATATAATTACATTTGTATCTGTGAGATACAATGATTATAATGACAGCCGTTTTCATTCTAGTGTACCTCATATCAAGGCTGGACATTGCAAATTGAAAGAGTTTCACGAACGTGCAATTTCTTACCTTCACATTTTGGAATAGGACCACTCCACATAACTTTCCCGTCCATTAATATGCAGGTTATTGTTTCAGAGCCTTGCGTTTTAATAAATCCTTCTTCACAAATGACAGAAACTATGCTACCCAGCTGAAAGTTGTCACCAAAGCGACGTGCGTTGATTGGTATTCCTGGGTCAGGACACTCATTGTGACCAAATGCTGGAAAAGATGAAACACTGTGTGAATTTTCTTACTACTAGAAATGAATCAATTTCTGGAAAACATTTCTTTTGATATATAAACAACAGGACCTTTTCCAAATAGTACACTACATAATGTTAATGAATTAATTGCCACTCACAGCTATAAGCAATACATATAGGGGCTGATTCATGGAATTATTTGCGCCGAAAAACGGGGATTTGTGCGCCTGCAAATCCCTGTTTAACAAATGGGGATTTGTGGGCAGAATGGCACACAAATCCCAATTTTTCGGCACAAATAATTCCATGAATCAGGCCCATAGTGACCAAAGGCACCATCCAGGGTAAAATTGAGGGATCCAGAGTCGACTCATTAGAAGGGATGGGAGACATTAATTTTATGTTAGTTTGAAAAGGGGGAAACCATCATTTCACTCCACAGTCAAGAGTAGCCGTGCATATTGTTTTAAAAAGGAAAAAAAACATGTTATTATTGTTTCACTCTACACTATCACCTAGGCCCATGTGATGGAACAAAGCATTTGACAAAGATTGTGAATGCCAGTCACTGATGGGCAAATGCACCCCTTCCAGTTTTAGGAATAACCGTAACTGTATTTTAGATAAAATACATCTAAAGGCTCATATTGAAATACTGTACAAAAACAATAAACCAACCAATGCAGCGAATCGCCGCTATTTTAGCAAAATATTTGAATATTGAGCTCAAGGAAGGCACAGACCCTATTGATACAAGTTCAAACAATTGAAACTCGGAATCATGGATGTGTGTGTGTAATTGTAATTGTAATTGTTTATTTGTAAAGGGCTTATACACAAGTGAAGTGTATCAAAGCGCTACAAGGCAGGAAGTAAACAAGGCAATACATTGTCATTCTTAGGACTAGTGCAAGTGTATGCCAGGAAGAAATGAGAGATGTGTGTGAGGGGGGAGGGGAGAGCATAAAATCAATAAGCTGCTGTACTTTGCCTAACGACTTGTCAGATAGTGCAAGTGCATGACAAAGAGTGGGTAGAGAAGGGGTTGGGGAGAGGAGAGGGAAAAGGACATACAGAACAATAAACTGCCATAATGACCTGGTGACATTTCAGATTGATTGGTGGTTGGTCGTTAATAGTACGCCTATGCTCGAGTATTTCGGGTAAAACCATGCAAGGGAGGGGAGAAAGAGGGAGGACAGGACAGATTAACTTGCTAGGCCTAGTGTGTTCAAGGTTGTTCAAATGCGCAGACAAGAAGTGCGAGGCAGGAGGGGACAAATTCGCCCAGTCCAGCAAGGGCCTGGGTTAAGTGTAGAGTGCTCATGGAGCGAATTCCAAGTGCAATAGTGCCAAGCAGAGTGCAGAGGCCCAGAGGCAAGTGTAGGACTGGATGAATATATGTTTTTTCTAATGAGGTTAAGGCAGTATAATATTTCAATAGTCATTATATAAAATGCACACACAATGGTATTGAGAAAAGGGAAGAGAAATCACGTGTTGCCTGTTTTGCTTGTTTCTTCTACCCTGCTCCCCCTCAACCTCCTCCAGCCTACTTCTGCATGAGTCTGTCCTGATAGATTCTGGTTTCACCATCACCTTCTTGTGGCCAATGCTGGATTTAACTTTTATTGACTTCATTCATTCACGGTGCATCACTCTTTCTCAACTCTCATGCTGGACTTCCTTTGCATCTTGTACTCATGGTGGCCCTGAATCATGCTGTTCCCATCTTCATCTTGTATCCTGGCATGCAACATTATGTGTTACTACTGACTTTTGCAATTGTATTCGCTCTCCCCTCTTGCTTCTCCACTCTTTTTGACTGCTTACTCTCTGTTCTCTCCTCCTTTCCCTTCTCCCTTTTCCTATCTCCTTGCCTTACTTTCTTCTATGCACTTACTCTATCAGAATTGTCCCTGGACCTAATATGATAGCAACCTCGTCTGTTTCCTCCACCCTCCCATTACTGTTTTCATCCCCACGCCCCCTCCAGCACTATCTGAAATGTTGTCAGGCCTAGTATCATATTCGCTTGTTTTGTTCCTACCCTCCCTTTCTGCAGCCCTCTCCCTCGCCTTTTGTTTTTTCTCCGGCTCTACCAGAAATGTTGTCAGGCCTAGTACGGTAGTCGCCTGTCTGTTTCCATTTCCTCCCACTCTCTCCCTCCCTTCCTTATCTATTTCTTAGCTCTTGCACTATCTGAAATGTTGTCAGGCCGAGTACGATAGTTAATTTCACATCCTTACTGTTCATGGCCTGTAAGAATGTCATTGTATTTTCCCTTGTTGCCTCCCTTGCCTTGAAGCGCTTTGAAACACATTGTGTATGGGCGCTATAGAAATAAACTATCATATCATATATCATATCATGATAGAATGTTAGAACTATAGAATGATACAGAACAAATCCTGCTATAATTCTCAGTGCCACACAGAGATAGAAACACTGAAACAGTGTAAATTAATTTTCATTGTTCTGAAAGATTTCATTACATGGGATAACGAACGTGAACTATTCGTTAGTACTCAAAATACTGTGTCAGCAGAAGAGGGCATGGAATGGAAGAAAAATCTCAGTCACTGCGAGAAAAGCCTCTTTGCGGTAGGCACTCACACATATGTTTTCCTCTAACAGCTTTGTGGAGAAATTTGATTTGAAATTCTGGCACAACCCAGCACTGTAGTATAACTTCCCTGATAAATAGCCAAGAAAATCACACATGTAGTGTAAAAGAGCATATGCCAAATCCTGGCCGTTGGTGAGCAGGTGCAAGTGGATGTGGTTCACGACGTGCTGTAAGCTCCACCCACCTGTCAATCACTTTAAACTGTTGGTCACTTCAAGTTTCGCTGCCATGTTTCCCTACTTAAGCAGCCCTCCAGCATCTTTTCCTTTGCAGTTGGTGGAGCCTGTACAAGTGCATCTAGGTTACATGGCCTAAGCCCCACCCACCTGTCAATCACTTTAAACTGTGGGTGTCTTCCTGTGCTGCTGTCCTTCTTTCCTACTTAAGCAGCCCTCCAGCCTCTTATCCTTTGCAGTTGTTGAGCAGGTGGAAGTGGAGCTAAGTCACATGGCCAAAGCCCCACCCACCCTCTTACCCCTGCATCTTCCTTTCTGCTCTTAAGTCTTAGATCAGGGCCATCTCCCACCCGGGCATCCGAAGTGCACGGCAGACAAAAAAGGGCAATTCCTGTTTGGACCTGTTTGTAATTGTCTGGACCGGGAGGACCAAAGGCCCAAACCCCTGCTCAGACATCAGGTAAGCATGCACCAACATTTGTTTTCTCCCTCCATATCCACAGGCCATCCCCAACATCACCAGGCAATGCCAACATCAAAGACTTTGCCCCTCTTCTAAGGCATGTACTCTACAATGCAGTAACCTCACCCACATCAGCCTCAGGCCCATCAGCACCACACCACCTCACCATCCGCAACATGGAGGTTGATGCTCGCCAACATCTGCTCAGCTATCACCCATGCAGCAGAGATCGCCGACCTCATCACTGCACAAGACCTTGATGCCATCTTCATAACTAAGACCTGGATGACACCCACATCCATCCACATCTGAGACATTGTTGTCCCCGATGGCTACAACATCGAGAATAGGGACAGGACAAGCGTGAAAGGTAGATGACTCACAGTCATCTACAAGACCTTGTGGCCCTGCACCAGACTTGACGTCAACAACATTGGCTACTTTGAAGCCCTCTCCCATGGTGTTGGGTGTTCTGTAGATGCGATGGAAGGTGACTGTGTACATCGGGGAGAGTGTGAAGTGGAAGGAGCAGTGGCTTCACACCGGAGCTCCCCTCATGCGCCAATTCCCTTTGGTTCCACTTCAATAAAAAATTCTACTACAAGACACACCTAGTTAAAAAAACTGAGACAGCATGGTATCAGCTCTCACTCCTGCAGAAGGTCGAACCCGTTCTTCCTCTTGACAGCTTTAGTTGCACCGTTCAATAACGTGTCCTATCCCACCTCGATGGGGTCAGTGAACTTCTTGAAGCCCAACACATAGCTGCTTGCGTCATCAAGGCTCCGTGCAGTTGCAGCAGCTAAGATTGTTAACTTTCTGTAAGTAACATTCCATCCTCTAGTGCTGACTTTTGAACTGAGCACAGAGGCTTTAGTAATTTTATATTGTTTGTGGTCCATCAGAACTCTCAAATGTTACTGAGTTGAAGCTCCATTTACTTGGTCTGAGGTTCTGGTGTTCTGACGTTTCACTCCTGTAAGTATCTTTTCATGTACAGATAACTATACCTTCATTTTATTTAACTTCAATGTGTGTCTTACTGTTGGGTTCATATATTTTCTTTCCTGACAGGCAACATGTGCGGGAGCAGAGCCTTGTATCATTTTCGAGTACGATGGTATCTTTTACATGTATGTCATTGTTTTTCTACGAGCAGAGTCCTCCTATTGAGTTACTTTTAGTGACGCCTGCCACCTTTTTTTTACATCATTTGTTCCCTCAAAGCTTTCTATCACCAATTGGCCAGAGCACTTTACAGATTATATAGCGTGCTCATACGCAGGTGGCTGGATCTACACTTCGGGAGTTTCGGTCTCCGGGTTCCTTTTACTGAGTTTAGCTCATCTACAACCTTGCTTGGACAACTGAGTTTGACTTGACGTTAAACCCAATTCTTTGTGTGTGTACTTTCTGTTGTGCTGGGATTTTTAATAACTATCACATTTGGATTTTCAGATTGGCCCCGAAGAAGGATCATGAGATACATTGGCCTTGTGACCTGTCTCTCTTCTGTATTGTTCTGTTATATTAAATGCAACTATTTTAATTTAACCTAGAGTGTTATTGGTTAATCTGGATGTTAGATTGTTTGTATACCCTGTCGTGCTCTAGGTAGTTGCAGTTCTTCTCTTAATTTGTTATTGAAACTAGAAGTAACAATACTTCCATGAGTGCACGTTTTTAGGTAATGTTCAGTTTAGATCATACATCTTTCAACCTTTTTGCTTCAAAGATCACATTGATGATGTCTACTCTGCTCTTTTATTAAATACTGACACATGTATATAGATGAAATATGTGTTACTTAGATCTTGTAAATAAATGGTGCTTTCCTGGAGTAAGATTTAATGGATGATATTTATAAGGTGCCTACACACAATGGGCCTCATTACAAGTATGGCGCAAAGGGATACCGGGCACCGGTAATGACACCGGTGCCGGTAATCTCTTTGCGCCCTACAAGTTCCCTTTGCGGGTCCTTCCTTAATGCCTGATTTTTAGCAGACGTTAAGGATGGGACCCGCAAAGGGACACCGGGGTCAATAACGGTGCCACAATTTGCAGTACCGTTATTGCCGCCTTCCCCCTTCCCATTGAGACCTATGGGGGCACAAATCGGAATGGGGAATGGCCCTGGTGAATCGGGAATTACCGGTCCCGCTGACCTCGGAATGGACCGGTAATTACTCCATTCACCAGGCCGGAGTTGGAACGATTTTGGAGGCAGCCATGCTGCAAATAGCGGCGTGGTTACCTCCAAACTCGGAATGAGGACCAATGTGTTTCAAGGCGCAACCAGGCAAGGGAGGGGGAACAAGGGAGACAAGACAAATGATCTTACTGGCCTATTGGCACCTGGAAACACCTGTGTACAGGCACCATACAAATGTCCAATAAATAAATAAAAATAGTATAATTTCCATTGTGCAAGTGCGCAGACAAGAAGTGCAGCGGAGAGGGTATGGGGAGAAGTGCACCTAGAGCAGGAGGGTGCTGAGTTAAATGCAAAGAAGGATGGGACTCTAAGGGGAATAACAACCTGGTAGTGCAAGGGAGGTCAGGCGGCAATGCAGGGAGGCCAGCAGGTAAGTGCAGAGGGAATGGGTAAGGGGTGGGGCCTGGTGTCCTAAAAGACTCAGAGGAGCACCAATCAGCCAGTCAGCAGAACAGAGTTGAGCGAGGGACTGTTAGCAGGGGAGAGGAAGAGAGAAATAAGAGAAGAAACTGAAGGTCTTGAGGAGCTTCCAGAATTTAAGGAGATCCGGCTCAAGGTGGAGAGAGGCAGGGAAGCCATTCCAGAGAGAGGCACCTGCAGAGGTGAGATATCTACCCCCAATCTCTGTTTGGAGAAGTGACTCACCAGTAGAGAATTAGAAGTAGACAAGTGGAGGGCTCTAGTAGGAAGGTACTTAGGAAGAAAGATTTGGAAATAGCGAGGTCCTGGCCCATAATGCCTTGTGGACGATACAGAAGGTCTTGACCCTTGCAGTCACTGGGAGCCAGTGGTAGGATTTCAGGGCCAGAGGAATTAAGTCCCTGGGATTGATGCCATGATTAAGTTGTGAGGTCCTATTCTGGATGAGTTGTAGAGGGTGAAGAGTAGACTTGGTCATATTGAGAAATAGGCTGCTGCAGTAGTCCAGCCTAGAGATTAATAGGGCTGTGGAACAGTGAGTGTTTGGGGGTAGCTGAGAAAAGGGAGAATATCTCTAAGGAGGTGCAGCTGGAAATGGTCCTTTCTGGAAAGGCCCGTGATGTGTGGAGTGAAGGAGAGAGTTGAGTCGAAGATGACCCGAAGGTATTTTGCCTCACAAGAGGGTGAGGACAGAGGGCCCAGGGAGGCCACACCAGGGTAAAAGCAGAAACAGGGGTCTCAATGAGAAGGATTTCAGTCTTTCTTGCTTTAAGGCAGAGATCATTCGAGGCGCACCATGCCAGAATAGTGGATAGCTAGTCAGGGATGAGCCAGGAGGAGAAGGAGACCGATGGTAGCCTAAAATAGAGCTGTGTGTTATCTGCATAAAACTGAAAGTTAGAGAAAAGGGTAGGGATTTAGAGGGCAAAAGGGGTCAGGTCGACATTGAAAAGCCAGGGGGGAGAGGATAGAGCCCTGGGGAACACCAAATGTTTAGCGAGAGGGAGTGGAGAGGAAGGACCCAAGTTAAACAGGGGAATGTTGGTCTAAGAGGAAAGAGGACAGCCACGCCAGAGCCTGATCAGGGTTGCCCAGGGTATCGCAGAGACAAGTTATTAGGATGCTGTGGTTCACAGTGTCAAAAGCAGAGGATAGGTCGAGGAGAATGAGGACAGAGGGAGAGCTAGAGTCAGGTTAGAGAGCAGATCTTCATGGGTGTTCAGGATAGCAGTTTCCGCTCTGTAGCAAAGATGATGATCATGGAGACAACCAACAGCTTCAGTATGGAGGGCTAGCTGGGATAAAGCCAACTTCTCCATGAGTTTGCCCAGGAAAGGAGTGATAGTGATGAGGCGAAGGTTTATTGGAAAGGAGGGGTCAGCAGAAGGCTTTTATAGTAGGGGGTGCACAAAGGAGTGCTTGAGAGGAGAGAGGGAAATACCAGTGTTGAAAAATGATGGCAGAAATCGACCAAGGCTGGAGTGAAAGAACCAATGTTGTACTTAATTGTTTTGGAGGAGCAGGGGGGTCATCTGTTTGGATGAGACTTTCATAGACTGGACGTATCTAGCAACACCATCAGGTGTGACAGGAGAGTGATAGGAGAGAAGGAGAGGGGGTTGGCCAAAGAGGGCCTGAGAGAGGTAGAGGGATAGAGTGGAGAACAGGCAGAGCGAGTGGACAAGATTTCCTGAGTTTTAGTGGTGAAATAAGAGCCCAGGGCCACGCAGGGGGCCTGGGTTAGTGTAGAAGAGGAAGATACTGCAATAGGATTGGCAAGATCCTTTCAGATTTTGAATAGTTTGGCCATGTTGGTAGAGGTCGCTGAGATGTCGGCTTGAAAATGGTTCCCCGTTTTAAAGAATATGGAAAGTCGGTATTGACTTTGGAGTAGGCAGCAGCCCAATTTTTCAGAGGGTGCACCCGAAGATCCCTATTTCCATTCAGCTGCTTTGCACTTGCATTTCAAAGCGACCAGATAGGAGTTGTACCAAGAGTTGCACTTTTTGGCAGGCTTCATGCAAGGATATCCAGAGTGTTAGGGATAGGAAGGTGAAGGTTCGAGAGGGCTGTGTCAGGATGGCAGTAGCAGGTAGAGACAACGTGGAGGCAAAGGCGGCCACTCACACTCACTTCATAGGTCGAATGGCCACGGAGGAAGGTGGCAGTGCTGGGAGGGCCTCTGCCAAGGGGACAGGAAACTTAAAGTGAGAAGAAAGAAGAGAAGAGAATGGTCAGTCCAGGAGAGAGGAGTAGTGAAAGGATTTGAGATGGGGATGTCTGAGGAGATGAGAGCATCCAGAGTGAGTCAGACCAGAGGGTAACATGGAAAGGGACACACAGTTGCATAGGTTGCAGAAGAGACCAGAGCATTCTGGAGAGTGCAGGTTGATACTGAGATCCCCAAGGAGGTGAAGCTGGGAGGTGGAGGAAAGGAGAGAAGAATTCAGGTCAACCTATTCATAGAGGAAGAGGGTAGCCTGCAGAAAGTGTTCAAGCTCATAGAGAAGCAGGAGAGGTAGAGGGCCTGCAGACCAGGCCTTTAAAAGAGGAATAGGTTTCAGTGGGGATGATGGAGGCGGGAATCCATTCAGGAAACATCAGGGCCACTCTGCATCTGGCCTGTTGGGCCTGGGCCCGGAGAAGATCTTGTAACCTTCAGGCAGGAGTATGTCAAAACTCGTGATAGAGCTGGCCTTAAACTATGTCTGAGTAAGAGCAAGTACATCTAGGTCCAGGAGTTCAGGGATATGGCAGATGTCAGAGGAGTGTTTGTTGAGAGTAGCAACGTGAAGCAGGTTGCAACTTTTAAATGACTTCTGTGGAGGGGTACAGGGAAGAGGGGTACCCATCGGAAGTGGCAGAGGAACCTGAGAGGTAAAGGGAGGAGGAGGCAGAGGAGCCAAATAAGTACTGGATGAAAGGGAGCCAACAGGATGGAGGCAAAGGGTGGCAAGGGAGCCAGGAGAGAGGTAGCTGGCAAGGGGGCCAGAGAAGTTGTAGCAGGAATAACAGGAGTAGGAAGGAAGTTGATGAGGTGAGGTAGGTGCCTATCTAATAGTAGGAGGCTGGGCTGTGGCCCCGGACCATGATAGTACTATTTATATCGACATTAATGATGACTCTGGAGGACTAGAAGGGGGCCAAGAGAGCCTCCCATTGTGTGCCACCATTAATGGGTGAGGAGAAAGAAGGAAACCGAAGAGCGACCATGTGAAGGAGCCATAGGTTGGGTGAAGGAACGACAAAGAGGATGTTGGTGAGATTCTCTCTCGAGGAAACACTGACAAAGGTGTCAGCGATGGGAAGGTCTGGGTTAGAGACCAAGGGTGTCCTTCTTAAGCTTCTTCCTAGATGTCTGAGTAAGAAGAGTAGGATAGGAGATAGAAACACACCATATAGGAGTTTATAGAGGGAGGAGAGGGCATGCGAGAGAGGGAAAAGAGAAAGGAACACTGCACAGAGCTACACCTCACTGGGTGCACAGGAAGAGGATAGGGGGGACAAGGGGAAAACAACAGGCTACAATAGAGCGTAGAGAACAAGTGAACAAGGCAGCAGCAAGCAGTGAGAAACAGCAGTATCAATAAATAAATAAACATTTGATGATACTCAAACATTGCTGAAGAAAAATAATACAAATTCATCTTTGCACTGTTGTATATATACATACAACAAAAACACATGCTATTTTTTGTTAATGTTGGAAGTCTTTGCAGGTATGCACCAGGAAAGCAGCCATGCCTATGGTCATTAAACAGACATTGCTTCAATAGTTTACCATGCAAGAAGACCTGCAAAGAATACAAGAACAGCAGAGTAGCCATACAAGAACAGCAGAGTAGCCATACAAGAACAGGAGGGTAGCCATAAAAGAACAGCAGAGTAGCCATACAAGAACAGCAGAGTAGCCATACAAGAACAGCAGAGTAGCCATACAAGAACAGGAGGGTAGCCATACAAGAACAGCAGAGTAGCCATACAAGAACAGCAGAGTAGCCATACAAGAACAGCAGAGTAGCCATACAAGAACAGGAGGGTAGCCATACAAGAACAGCAGAGTAGCCATACAAGAACAGGAGGGTAGCCATACAAGAACAGCAGAGTAACCATACAAGAACAGCAGAGTAGCCATACAAGAACAGGAGGGTAGCCATACAAGAACAGCAGAGTAGCCATACAAGAACAGCAGAGTAGCCATACAAGAACAGGAGGGTAGCCATACAAGAACAGCAGAGTAGCCATACAAGAACAGGAGGGTAGCCATACAAGAACAGCAGAGTAGCCATACAAGAACAGCAGAGTAGCCATACAAGAACAGGAGGGTAGCCATACAAGAACAGGAGGGTAGCCATACAAGAACAGCAGAGTAGCCATACAAGAACAGCAGAGTAGCCATACAAGAACAGGAGGGTAGCCATACAAGAACAGCAGAGTAGCCATACAAGAACAGCAGAGTAGCCATACAAGAACAGGAGGGTAGCCATACAAGAACAGGAGGGTAGCCATACAAGAACAGCAGAGTAGCCATACAAGAACAGCAGAGTAGCCATACAAGAACAGGAGGGTAGCCATACAAGAACAGCAGAGTAGCCATGCAAGAACAGCAGAGTAGCCATACAAGAACAGCAGAGTAGCAGACAGCTGAGCACGTTCTCGTGCAAACAATGAACATACGATCAGTGACAAGAGACTTCTCTATGTGTAGTTGTAATTTCTTTGTGATTGCAAATAGGAACGATATTTCACACGTTATCTCTGTAAAATGTCCACACTTTCGACCGTTACAGAAATAAAAGCAACCTCCTTTGAGCGTGAGTCCAATCGATCATAACAGCATCAAAGCTTCAGTCAGAATTAGGAGAAAAGTAAAATGACAGAAGAGAGAAAATCCCCGCGAGCAAAGGAACTGTTTTGTGTACCAAGCTGGCGTGACACATGTCACAGTCAATTAATATTTAATGGACTTCAGTCGTAATTTGGCATCTTATTAGTGACAGCACTCAACAGGAATGCCTTGTGAGGAGACAGCCAACGCATATGCGTAATGTGCGTGCTAGCCTTTTGGTTATTCATCCTCTAAATCCTTTCAAAGAGGACAATACAAACAGACATCAAGCCCGAGCGTCTTAGGCGTGACGATGTCCCGAATAACTGCTGCTGAGAGAAAGTCCTCGCAAGGGGGCGTTGCCGTGCTGTCAAGACAGGAGAAGTATGCCTTGCATTCGTATGCACAAATAGCGCTGCGTCACTGTAACCCAGTGGTAAAGGTTACCAGACAGTACAAGTAGTTCAACACGTTTCCTGCAACTTTAACTCTAAAAAGATACATTTAAAGACAACACGTGCTTCATAGATGTTATATTCACCGATATGTCTACATTTTGAAAGGTGCATGGAAGGACTTGGTGGGGGGAACCAGTAGATGGTCTGATTAACATAGCTTGGGAAACCTATTCTGGAGTCTGTCAGTAGTACTTTGCATACAAAACCATACGACAGTTGTGCAGCAGGAACTCGGGATCAGTCATTTCACTGATACAGTAAAATGTTTCATTTGCAAAACTCCATCAATATTAAATGCTACAGATCATACAAGGGACTGCAATGAGCACGGCCTTATTTTTTAAAATAAGAGCGCTTTCTCTGTTTCTATTGCATACGATATTTAACGCATGTTGTGCCTGGACCGTACAATATGGGAGAAACGCCACAGAGTGGTGTAAACATCCTATCCAACCCTTACTCATAATTAATGGGGTGTTAAAAACATGCTGTCACTTTCATCAATACACTCATTTAGAGGCCATGAGCTCAAATACATGGTCAAACCCCAAGGCTTTGGACACAGGATACTGAAGTTTCACCATTCAATCCAAGGTTCTTTTGGAGAATCTAGAAATGTGGAAATGTGCCAGCAGGGAGTTGGGATGGCAGTGCGGATGCAGGAGAATCAGAATCAACAAAGACCAAATGAAAAGCAGTGTCACTTGTGTAACTCTAGAAGAGCAGTCTGAACATGTGAAAGGGGGCTGGAATAAGGTTTCACCCATAAACAGGGACCTCCATCTGGACTTACATTACATTCCGAGTCAGAGCTCAGAAGGACCGGCAGTTCTGCAGGGCTGACCTAGAAAGATAAACCAGGCTCTAAGGAAGTGTGCGGAGGGGTAGCAGCAGTGGGATGGCTGGTCCTCCTAATTGGGTTTTGAATAGCTAGGAGAAATGAGGCCTGCATATCCGAGGGGTATTAGAGATGTTTTAGAAGAAGGACACTTTATTTCCTCTAGCAAGAGTATATTACAAGGGAGAGTTTCTGGAATGGGGTCCCCCGGCTTGCAGGTGGCATATGGTAAGGAAGTAGAGTGTCTTGATGCAGACAGGCCAAACCATGCTAAAGTCTTAGTGTCTCTTGTGGGGATAAGGACAGGAGTTGTTGATGCGTGACAGGCGACAGACTGGAAAGGTGAACTCTCTCTGCTTTTTAAACACACGGAAGGTTAGGGGAAGACAACATGTGCCCTGCCTATCCAGGGGCTGTGTGTTACTTTCCGCAGCTATAGGTCTTCAAAGGAAGGGAACACAAACCGTAGAGTGGAGCAACCTCTGCCATCATGCTTGGATGAAGCCGGCATTTTGATTCAGTAAACACTACTGCACACCCTATTGCAATACCTCTTCAATGCGGGATTGAGTGTTGGATCCGTCTCCATTTAGAAAGAGTTAACAATGTAGAGGAAGGATAGTGTAAAAGACTAGTATCAGACTTCACACATAATTATAAAATCACATCTATAGTACATATTCTTTAAACAAAGCATAAATTGACAAATCTAGGATGCCACCATTCCTTTTCTAGTTTCACATCGACATAGCTCAGCTCTCGCTACCAGAGAAGCAGTTTGTGGCAAATTAAGTATTCCCAGACTACCCCGTAACATAACAAACAGGTACACTAATAGTGTGCATTAATTGACAGTGGGGGCAGGATTAAGCAGAGCATAAGATTGCAGTGTTTCCCTTGGGCTCCCAGCACAACTCCAATATTTGGACACATGTGCATATATGGAAAAGGGAAGAATGGAGAAGCCCCCCTATCACTGTCAGATACAACACCCGTATCCTAAAGGGATCATTGCAGGTGAAGTGTCAGTGTTTGAGTGATAGGCCCGCAAAGGGTATTGTACAGCAATGTGCAGAGCAGGAACACATGCAAGCAGAGGCAGACTACGAAGGTCTACACAAATGGGCAAGTTGCTGTGTTGGAATTTACCTTCACTTTTTGAGGTCCCAGGTAAAACAAATAGAAGAGAAGGCCTTCTTTTAATTACACACCAAAACGTGTTCTAGAAAAGTGGCAAAACTTATCTAGAGTCTCTGGTGAGTAGTATAAGTCGTCTGTTTCTTGACTGGGGGTGATCATGGGCGGAAAAATGACAACAGTGGCAACACACATGGTGGTGGACCAAAGCTGAGGAATGTGCCCCTAGATTACAGTGGCACCCGAAGAAAGCTGAGGCAGGCTGAGTCCACAGGACACGCACACATAAGGGTGGGTCATTCCATGGTTGTTAATGGTGGCCTTGTAAACCGTTCCTGTCTGCTGATCTCAACAGATTTTGCGAGGGTCATACATAATCTAGCACTGATCTATTCATCACTTGCCAAAGAAGAAAGATAAGAGTGAGGAGGAATATGAGCTCTTTAATGCATGAAAGGGAGCCAGTCTGCGTCACGGCATGGATTACAATCTGAACATGTATCTCTCTCAAAAAGAAAAAGAAGAATCCTGGTGTGGCTGACACGCCTGCGTACAAAGATAGAGGTTCATGAGCTGAGACAGCCATCAATGAATGACAACATATACATCCTATTAACCCAGCTAGAAGGAGCAGAGGACAGGGTATAAACAATGCAGACCAAGGAAACAGCCTCGGAAACCTATATCAGGGACACTTACACTACTCAAAACAATGTCATTGAATGTAACAACTGTACGGCAGCATGTGTGTTGTAAGTGGAAGATGAAGCCCTTGAGAATAAAGCAAGACTGGGCATTTGAGAAACATAAGGTGCTCATCTGAAGATGTACTGGGGAACTATGTCATTTTCTGTGGAAACCAGTTGTTGATGATTTAGAATTGGGAGCGTTGGATGCAGAATTGTTGATAGAAAACATGTATTGACTTTTGAAAAGTTGCCTGGCAGAGACTTTGGGAAGAAGCAATACAGTACATGCTGTTCTACGGGGAACCTGGTTCTCATGGCACTTTGGCTGTAGGGCTGGAAGGAAGAGGATAACGAGCCAGGATAAGATACTTTATTTGTCTCGTCATTATTTTATGACAAGCAAAGGAAGAGACACGAGGTTTCGAAATTATATCAAGAACTGATTGACACAGTAAGCGGATTCTATATTTCAAAATGTCACAGGCTACGTTCATAATAACTTACCAGCAAAAACAACTTCCTCTTCAAACAGATACACACTTCAAAGAACTTTCTGGTTGACAGAAAGAAGTAAGCCTCTAGCGACATCTCTCCTTGATGAAATGTGTAAGGGGCGTTGTATCTTCCAATGCTTTAGTTCATAGCATCTGTTGTTCCGAAATGATATCTATAATGCTTCAGGTTTTTTGCCTAATCGTGTGGCGTCACATTGCATAGGGAATGTAGGGGGGTAAAGCACCTGACTGATGTCAGGGAAAACCTTTAACGGGGGAATGCTATGTTAGCAGTGATGATTCTATTTTTGGGAACACTTTCATTTCTCCCTTCCCCTTCCACTTACACATGTCACCGTGTCGTTTTTTAAGTTAAAGAGGACCAATATAATTGTGCATCGGAAGTTGAAGGTGGGAATCTACATCGTATAGTGCAGGCACACATCAGTGTTAGTTCTGAGAGATTTCAAAAGGGATCAGTGGGCTACAGCACATCTCTAATTCAGATTCACGTTTGCAGGTTCGTGTAGATTGAATTTGCCAGACTGTCCTTTAAGAACCATAACCCGTCGAGAAAGATCTGCCGATGTTCTGACTGGTTTGGTTTGACTCTTGGGATGCTTAAAATCCATGCATAAATTGTGACACGCTGTGTGTCAGGGTTCTGTGTATGCAGTATGTAGACTGTGGGAAGATGACAGCCAGAAGCCAGAGCCTGCAGCAGCTAAGTAGGGTGCAGTAGTGGGTGGATTGGGCATTCCCGAAAGGGCTCAATGGGGAATGGGGATTAACATTACCGCCAAACTCGTGATCCGGCGCTATTAGCGCCGGGGAGTTCGGCGGTAGGGCTACCGCCGGCGTTACCGCCAAAGTCGTGATCAGGCCCTATGTGTCTGTCATTCGCTAACTCAGCAGAAATTACGCAGCGGAAACCAACACACAATTTGAATTGTTATGCACCATGCATAATTCAAGATAGATAAATCTACTTTCAAAAGCTCTCACCTAAAATGGCATATGTTCCTTAAATGATATGTAGACAGACCAAACCTTCTCAGGGAGATGAACTGCTCTAATAATGTTCTGTTGTCTTTATTCTCAAACACTACTCTTCTGCTCCAATCCAAACCTACTTTCCTATGTATTTCATGTAAGAGGGATTGTCAATGGTCATATATTTACTACCAAAACAAATTAATTTAGCAGCAGTATCATTGTAATAAACCAGTAACAAGGCAATCAAGTGTACATTAGGGCCTTGTGGTGTGCACAGTGAATTATTAGGACTTATTTACTTTATTAAGGGAGTCTGAGATGATCCTTTTTTAGATTAAAAAAAGTAAATAAACTTTGGTTAGCAAAAACATAATTGAGTGTGTGAATATTTCAAAGTCCTGGTCATCATTTCTCATTTTAGGTGGAGAATGGAGGAGGGTTTGCATGGTCAAGAACAGAAACATGCAGTAATAACAGCGAGAGTGATATGTAAATGAGAAAGATGTAAGGCAAAATCTAAAAAGAGTATGACCGTATGAAAAAGAAAGGCCAGATCATGAAGGTGTTTAAGGGTGTTTGATCTTTGATCCAAATCCAGCCCCAGAAAAAAAGGAAACTGCATTTGGGTACATTGAACCTAAAAATGCAGAGCATTTAAAACACGCACAGATGACTGTCAAAAAGAAAAAAAAAAAGCAGCATTTCATTCTCAACTGCCATATCAAAAGGCTGTTTGCAGAGAAATACAATTACATGGGCCCTGCATATGATTGACAAAGCTCAAAAGTAAAGGCCTTCTTCTGAATTAAGGTGACTGAGGCCCCAATGTGCATGTTTCCTAAAATGAAGGTGCCATGGAGAAAGGTGTGTATTGTGCAATTAGAACAATAAATGCATGAAAAAAATTAATCTTCATTGCCAGAATTATTCAAATTATATATACCAGGATGTAAATATGAGCATTGATGGCATGATACAGGAGAAAACAACATATGAGATGAGATTACATATTTATGAGTGTCTCATGTCTGAAGAAAGAAATGGTAACATTTAAAGAACAGATTTCAGTTCAATAGCACTGACTTCAACACCGAGATTCAAAGCCACCTTCCCCCCAAAGGACTCCGGGGCTCTCTATTTGAAGTTTCAGGGCCAGCGAGGCATGCATGACAGAGGACTACATAGGGTGATGTAAACAGCTGAATCAACAGAGAGTCAGCCCTTAATGGTTTCAACTCTGAGTAATTCTTTAAAATAAAAACCAAATTTGTGGTCAGCTCAGAGATTCTGATCACAGGCCTGTTCCCGAGGGTTTACCCATGAGCATGGAGGATAAGGCAATGTTCTCTGCATTTTTAAGATAAGCAAACCGATCATCCATTATCCTGGCTTTTGTCTGTGCAAGAATGTTGATGAATTTTATTGCAGGCAGAATCAACACAGGAAGCCACTGGCCAGATCATAGATTCAGTGTTAAGGAACAAAACTTAATGTGAAATTGAAGGAATAATATGTATGTAATACAATACTGCAGGGTTACATAGTATGATATAATATGATATGATATGGTATGGAATTTATAAAGCACCTATACACAAGTGGTTCAAAGCGTGACGAGACAAGGGAGGGGGAACAAAGGGAAGACAGACAACAATCCTACTAGGTCAGGTGTCATTCAGATCGAGCAAGTGCAAAGGGAAGTGGGAAGGGGAAAAGTGTGTGGGGAAGGGAGATGTCATGATCCACCGTCCCTGGAAAGTATAGAGTCAATGGAGGAAGCATTGACTCATTTTGGAGAAGTGCATGCAGCGGTCTAGTGTTTCTACCTGACCTAACGCATTGAAATACATGCCGACAGGACTCTCTCGTTGCTTTGCAACCCTGTGTTTTCACCCCGGGTTTACATGCTTTTCGAGCATACCTGCCATCTGCAGTTTACCTGTTTTCTCCTTTCCTCTTTGTTGCCTTCCTTGTTCCCGCCTTCCTGTCTGTTCGTTTCTTCCCCTCTGTGTGCAGAGCTTTCCATTCCTCCATTCCTTCGAGTGCTCTTTCCGCACTGGCTCTTCTCTGGTCACTGCTTTGGAACACGGTCCAGCATTGAACTCCTATCCTACCTTGTCCGTAGAAACGACTCGTCAGTGCCTATCTTGGGATTTCCTGCCTTCACAGAAAGATTATTTGAGCCAGTATCACATCATTCTCTCAGACCAAGTGCTACCAAGTGCATGCTGGAAGTTGTACTCCTGTAGAGCTCATCTGAAAGCTAGGAGTCTTTTCTTCAACTTCCACGGAACAACTCATCACGTTCAGGGTTTTTTAAGCAAGGCTTTTTCCCTGATTGTGGGGTCGGCTCGCTGGGTTTCCCCCACCTCCCCGGGCTAGTTGCTATTAGGCAAGGTGGCCTCCAGAAGAGCTAATCCTAAAATCCACCAAAGAAAGCCTGACTCTGCCTGGAGAGAGGGAAGAGAGTTATCGAAAGGAGGATCCTCCTATGACATAGCCACAGGTGAGGAGGAGGAGGTGGGTGTTAAGGATACAGTATCGGATAGTTCACTATCAAAGTGTGAGAGTTTGCAACGCCTAAGAATGGCCAGCCTGGAACAATACCAGGAATTGGTCAATGCCATACAAGGGATTAATGTAGAAGTACAGACCCTAAAGCCGGATAACACTGCTCTGAAAGCTGACAATGCGGCTTTACGTCAGCAGATACTTCAGAGTGAAGAGAACCGAGGAGATTTGCCACCATTGCCTCTGCCCTGTGGAAAGTACGACGGAAATCCAAAGAGGCCATAGGAATTTCTTGATGCCTGCCTGATTTACTACACTTTCTGCCCAAAAACCTTTGAACTCGACAAGGCAAAGGTCGGATTCCTCATATCTAATCTAGCAGGAAACACTTGAGCATGGGCCACTCCGTTAGTCACTAATTCTGATCCAGTCTTGAATGATTATGAACTATTTGTACAGCAGTTCGTGCCAGGTTTGAAAGACCAGAAGTATTATATACCTCTTACGAGAGCTTCCTAGATACCAGACAAGGGTCTTAGGATGTACAGACATATGTTTCCAACTTCCAAAGAGTAGCACAAGAAACTGGTTGGCCAGATTCAGCTAAGCAGACACTTTTCAGAAGGGGTCTACATGAAGACATGAAAGACGAGTTATCCATGATCGCCAGACCCACGACATTTCAGGATCTCGTTTCCCTGGCTCTACAGATTGAATATTGTTTTACAGAACGAAGAGCAGAGAGAAGAAGGCCCAGATCTTTCACCTTGTTACCTCCAAACCTCCCTATCACCTCCGAGAAAGCTCCATCAACATCCCAGTCTAATGAACCTATGCAGATCGGATCTGCTAGAGGACCCCTGACTGCTGTAGAAAGAAAACGCCGTAAAGAGCTCAGTCTTTGCCTATACTGTGGCTCAGAGAAACACCTTCTATTTGATTGTCCCAAAGTGCCTCCCAGGAGATCGGGAAACGAACGACCCTGACCCTGAGCAGGGACAAGGAAGGTGTTTCAGCTGTTACTCCCTGTCTTCCAGTACCCTCAAAACATTTGATTTCTCGCATCAGTTAATGTGTTTAATGTATATATAGAATGGACTGAAGACCATAAGGCGGAATGCCTAGCTATGTTAGACTGTGGGGCTGCTGATAACTTTATGGACGATCAGTGGGCAAAGAACCAATCCATACCAAGAAGAGGAAAGGACCAGCCTATTCCAGTAGAAGGAGTCGATGGAACACCTCTGACCTCCGGACCCATCACACAGGAGACCTACGAGCTAACTGTCAAGATGCCTCCCCATCAGGAGAGAATTGTCTTTGATCTTATAAGGGCAGCACATTTTCCAGTTATACTAGGAATCCCTTGGCTCAGAAAACACAATGGGCCTCATTACGACCCTGGCGGAACGGGTTAACGGGTGCCGCAAAAGGATGCGGACCCGTTAAACCCATTCCGCCACATTACGAGGTTCCCTCACAGGACCTGGTACACACGCCTGGTAAAACCAGGCGTGTTTAACGGGTCCCGCGAGGGGAAGAGAGAGCAAACAACGGGCCACTCGTAATCGGCCCGTTGTTTGCTCCCTCTCCCATTCCCATTCAGCCCTATGGGGGCTGGAATGGGAATGGTGAAGGTCTGGGTCCGGGTTCTTGGAGGGAGGAATTACTGGGCCCTCCGAACTCGGAATGGCCCAGAAATTCCTCATTCTGGGATCCCGGACCCGAACGCGATTAGCAATAGCGGCATGGCTACCGCCGAGGTTGTAATGAGGCCCAATCCCCATATCAGCTGGGAGACCAATACAGTGGAATTCCAATCAGAGTATTGTTTACACTCTTGCCTTGGCCTTCAATCACACCAAGGAGAACCTGTGCCAATAAGGAATGTAAACAAAGTCCCTTTTGCATATCAGAACTTTGAAGTTGTCTTTTTAGGTGCACAACCCAGACCTCTACCACCTCACAGACCAGAAGACTGCAATATTGAACTAATTCCAGGAGCTGTGGTTCCAATTGGGAGGATGTTTCCATTATCTCTACCTTTGAAGTAAGCCTTAAGAGAATATTTAAACACCAATCTCCAGAATGGACTGATACGAGAATCAACTTCCTCGGCTGGAGCGTTACTGTTCTTCATTTCCAAGAAGGGAACCAAAGTACTCAGACCTTGTATCGATTACCGAGGCCTTAACAGCTTAACCATACGAGACAGATACCCGATGCCTCTAATAAAAGACATAATGGAAGCCCTGCAAGATGCAAAATGGTTTACTAAACTCGACCTACGAGGGGCATACCATCTGATAAGAATCCAGGAAGGGAACAAATGGAAGACAGCTTTTCAAACCCCCTTAGGGCACTATGAGTACCGAGTAATGCCTTTCGGTCTGGTCAATGCCCCAGCACAATTCCAAAGGTTTATGGACAAGGTTTTTGCCAATCTACCCTTTTCTTAAATTAATTGTATACCTGGACGATATCTTAATATTTTCCAGAACTCTTGAAACACAACGACAGCATGTAAAAGAAGTGCTTCTGAGGCTTCGTCAAATTCATCTATTGGCAAAACCTGAAAAGTGCTTGTTTGAAGTCTCTACAATGCCATACTTAGGATTCATTTTGTCTGAGAATCGAATGGAGATGGACCCGCTTAAGATTGAAGCCATAACTCGGTGGCCCACTCCTGGCTCTGTGAAAGAAATCCAGAGGTTTCTGGGTCTAGCAAATTTTTACAGGAAGTTTATCAGCGGGTTCTCTGACTGAATTCTGCCCATCACGGCTCTTCTCAAGAAGGGAGTAAGATTCGCCTGGACCCCTGAGCCTGATAAAGCCTTCAAACAGCTTAAGGAAGCATTCATAACAGCTCCCATACTACGACAACCGGACCAACCTTTACCTTTTATAGTAGAGCCTGAAGCTTCTCAAGCAGCAACTGGAGCAGTGCTCCTGCAGAAGAAAGAAGACCATCTAGAACATCCCATAGCATACTACTCAAGGACGTTAACCCCCAGTGAAAGAAATTACTCAGTTCTTGAAAGGGAACTTCTGGCTATCAAACAAGCCTGTGAAGAATGAAGACACCTTTTACAGTGGGCCATGTATCCTTTTCAGGTTCGTACTGACCATAAAAATCTCAGCGTGTTACAACAGATGGAATGTCGAAATGTACGCCCTGCTAGATGGGCATACTACTTTTCTCAGTTTGATTTCAATCTCACCTATTTACCTGGAGGGAATAATCAGGTAGCAGATGCTCTCTCTTGGAGCTACGGAGATGAGATAAAAAAAATCACAGAGGAAAGGAACTTTTGTTGAATGGTAAATGGTTCATTGGAACTGCTACCGAGTCTCTTCAACAGGTATTAGAAGCCCAGAGAACAGCTCCTATTCCCTTTGATTCAAATATAAACCAGAAAGGGAAATATTGGTTCAAGGAGGACCAGTTTTTTCTGCCCACGCCTGCGCTTCAAACAAAGGCCCTCTCTTGGTGCCACGTTATACCTACTGCTGGACACAAAGGTCAAGCAGCAACACTTGAATTTATCAGACGACATTTTTTTGGCCGAATATAACCAAGGATACCAAGGACTATGTTTCTTCCTGTCCTAAGTGTGCCCAGAGTAAATACAGCACAACCAAACCCCTGGGAATGTTACAACAAGAAGGGCCTCCTGCAGGACCTTGGCAGCATATCTCAATGGATTTCATAGTTGAGCTCCCAGAATCCCAGGGGCATACAGTAATTATGGTGGTGGTTGATTCATTTAGTAAGCTAGCCCATTTCTCCTCACTGAAGGTTGCTCCATCTGCCTCTGTGACAGCAGAAGTATTTCTCAAGGATGTGGTGCCCTTCACAGAGTCCCTCTCACCATTGTATCTGATAGAGGAACACAATTCACCTTAAAGTTTTGGGCATCTCTCTGTAAAAAACTGCAGATTCTAAGAACCATGTCATCTGGGTTTCATCCCGACAGCAATGGACAGATGGAACGCTACTCTGGAACAGTATTTCTGATGCTTCTGTAACCAGGCTCAAGACGACTGGTATCAACTTTTGCCAGTAGCGGAGTTCTCTACAATAACACCATTCATTCTGCTATTAGAATGAGTGCCTTTAAATGTACCTACGGATATGATCCCAGCCATCTACCTTTTTCGTCTTTCCAATCTACTAAGCTACCAACCATAGATCATTTGTTGAATACCCTTAAGGAAACTCATAAAAAGGCATAAGAGACCCTGCTATCCAGTCGACAGAGGTACAAGAAATGGGCCGATTTGGAAAGACGAAAGAACCCATAGTGGCAAGTCGGTACTAAGGTTTGGCTATCCACCAAATATCTACCCCAATGGGTCCATCCAGGAAAGTTTGCTCCTAGATATATAGGTCCCTTTCCCTTAGAAGGACAAGTCAATCCTGATGCTTTCAAGCTATCTCTACCTGATTCTTTAGCCAGAATACATATGGTGTTCCATTCCTCTCTACTAAAGGAATACCAACCTAATCCCTACAAAAGGCAAATCACCAAGAAGAGCTCAAGACCAGACCACCCACAAGAATATGAAGTATCCTGCATCCTTGACTCCAGACACAGGCATGGAACTTTACAATACCTTATACTATGGAAAGGTTTTCCTTGGGCTGAAAGGTCCTGGGAACCCATAAAGAACATAAACACACCCCGACTGGTACGCCTCTTTCATAGGCTTCAGCCTGGGAAACCAGGAGGGGGGCCTTTGAGAAAAGGTCATACTGTCATGATCCACCGTCCCTGGAAAGTATGGAGTCAATGGAGGAAGCAGTGACTCGTTTTGGAGATGTGCATGCTGCAGTCTAGTGTTTCTACCTGACCTAACGCATTGAAATACATGCCGACAGGACTCTCTGGTTGTGTTGCACCCTGTGTTTTCACCCCGGGTTTACACGCTTACGAGCGTACCTGCCGTCTGCAGTTTACCTGTTTTCTCCTTTCCTCTTTGTTGCCCTCCTTGTTCCCGCCTTCCTGTCTGTTCGTTGCTTCCCCTCTGTGTGCAAAGCTTTCCATTCCTCCATTCCTTCAAGTTCTCTTCCCGTACTGGCTCTTCTCTGGTCACCGCTTTGGAAAGGCGGTCCGGCATTAAACTCCTATCCTACCTTGTCCATTGAAACGGCTCGTCAGTGCATTTCTTGGGATTGCCTGCCTTCACAGAGAGATTATTCCAGAGCCAGTATCACATCATTCTAACAGACCAAAAGCTACCAAGTGCATGCTGGAAGTTGTATTCCTGCACAGCTCATCTGAATGCCAGGAGTCTATTCTTCAACTTACACGGAACAACTCATCAAGTTCAGGGTTTTTTAAAACAATGATTTTTCCCTGATTGTGAGGTTGGCTCACTGGGGGTCCCCACTGCTGGGCTAGTTGCTATTAGGCAAGGTGGCCTCCAGAAGAGCTAATCCTAAGATCCACCAAAGAAAGCCTGACTCTGCCTGGAGAGAGAGAAGAGAGTTATCGACAGAAGGATCCTCCGACGACGTATCCACAGGTGAGGAGGAGGAGGTGGATGTTAAGAATACAGTATCGGATAGTTCACTATCAAAGTGTGAGAGGAGAGGGGAAAGTGCAGCACATGGGATAGTAGAATAAATAAGATAAATAAGATAAATAAGAACGGCCAGCTAATGGCAAATGCAAGGTAAGTGCAGACATAAGTGCTGGTAGGGGGAATGTAGGGATACAGAAAACAGTCCCCAGGTGCAAGAGTTGCCAGGGAGGCAGTGCAGGTATGCAACAAGATTAGAAAGGGAGGCCAGGTAACCCGTGCGGTTTCAGCCAGGAATTCAGCAGGGGAGGGGGGGAGAGACAGCGAAGCAAAGAGGAAGGTCTTGAGGTGTTTCCGGAACCAGAGATGGTTCTCCTCAAGTTTCAGGGAGGCAGGAGGGCTGTTCCAGAGGGAGGCCCCTGACAATGAGAGAGATCTGCCACCAACTCATTGCTTGGAGACGCGACTGACCCTGAATGAGTTGGAGGCGGATGAGCGAATAGCTTGAGAAGGAAGATATTTAGGAAGAGAGAGTTGAAGTTATTGTGGCCCCAGGCCCCAGAAGACCTTGTGGACAATGCAGAGGGCTTTGAACTTAATCCTCACAGCCTCTGGGAGCCAGTGCAGAGATTTCAGTCCTGGAGATACAATCCCTGGGCTCGAGGCCAAGGACAAGTCTTGCCGTCCTGTTCTGGATAAGTTGCAGAGGACGGAGGGTAGAGTGAGGCAGATTTAGATAGTTACAATAGTCCAGCCTAGAGAGAACCAGAGCTCTGGAGACAGTGAGCTTCTAGGGAAAGGAGAGGAAAGGAAGAATACCTCGGAGGAGGTGCAGCTTGTAGTGTGACTTCTTAGAGACATCAGAGATGTGAGGAGAGAAGGGGAGTGTGGAGTCGTAGATGACCCCAAGGTTTTTTGCCTTGCAGGTGGGAGCAGGAAGAGGGCCAAGAGAGGTCAGCCAGAGAGCTGCAGGGAAGGAGGGAGTGGGTATTCCGATGAGTAGAATCTCAGTTTTACTGGCTTTATGGCAGAGGTAATTGGCGGCACACCACTCCTGGATAGCAGACAGACAATCAGAGATGAGGGAAGGAGAGAAGGAGGCAGAGGGTAGCCTGAAAATGAGTATCACCTGCGTAGCACTGAAAATTGGGGCAGAGCGCGGCAATGCGTTGGGCAAGGAGTGCCATGTATTGGTTGAACAGCCAGGGAGAGAGGTAGATCCCTGGGGGACACCACAGGTAGAGAAAAAGAAATCTGAGAGAAAGGACCCAAGTTGGATCTGGGAGGGTCATTCAGAGAGGAAAGAAGTCAGCCACGCCAGAGCCTGACCAGTGATACCCAGGTTAACACGAAGACAGTTGAGCAGGATGGCATGGTTGACAGTGTCAAAGACAGAAGAGAGATCAATCAAGATGAGGCCGCACAAGGTGTTAGAGTCAAGGTTGGAGAGCAGGTCTTCACGAATTTTCAGGAGAGCAGTTTCCATGCTTCTGGCAGCTCTGAAGCCAGACTGATGTTCATGAAGACAACCAACAGATTCAGTGTGGAGATAAAACTGAGAGATGGACAGTTTCTCCAGGAGCTTGCCACACGTTGCTCATGTTATCAGGATCCATAGATCACATGATAATGAGACACATGTCATTATAAAGCTCAGTAACATACCTTTCTGTTGATTTAGCTCTCATGGAAACAGGAGTTATAACCAAAAATGTGTTTTAGATCGCCAGAAAATGTCAAAAAGCAAGAGATTCAGTGAGTAGATATCTTAATGCATTAGTTATATCTATAGAAAATGTAGAGAACTGTTATAATTTTTTAATAAAACAGGGACAACCCTCAGTCAAACCTGCAACATTGTGCTGACACAAGACATAGTTTGATACATTTGGCATGATTAGAGGAACCCATATATATCTATATTGTTATGCTTAACTGTAATGTAAACATATTTGCCATGTTAGAATTTATAAGTGCAAAATATAAATGTGTAAACATGTACATTCAAGTGGGAGGCCTTATCCCTCCCAAGATTTGGGCTCGGTAGCTGAAGGCACCAATCAAAAAAGAAGGGCATAGGCTAGATTAGAGGATGTAAGATAGTTATCCAAACAAAATTAATGACCAATGAGCTGGCATGTCATCATTTCGACATGCTTGGGCGTGTGGTTTAAGATGCATAATGGGACACACAATGGACATTGGGGGCTGTCAGAAACTACCTAGGTTGGACCTGCTGATGAGATTGCTGGAAGAAACCAGGAGAGCGAACCGCAGCTGGGATCTATGACCAAGGAGCGGCACAATGAACGGATTGAGACTGGAGCAAATTCCTGACTAATGGGGGATTCTGATGGTGGGTTCTGAAGATCCCTGTCATTTACCTGTAAAATAACCTCAGCCATGGTGTCCTTTTTCCTGAGCGCAAACCAGAGGTATGTATGTAAGTAACCTTATCCATAGCAAGCGTAACAGTTTTACCATTATTGATTGGGGTGATTTTGTTGAACTTCAAAGCCAACAACATTGCTTCCAGTGCGGATACAAATATTGGCCCTCATTACAACTCAGGCGTTAAGGGTTTAACGGCGCCGTCGGCGCCGTTAACCCTTAACGCCTGATTACAAGTGTCCCTTTGTGGGTTGGTGTTTAACGCCTGAGCAGGCATTAAAATTAAAACCCGCAAAGGGACTTTGGAGCTAATTACGGCACCGTAATTTACAGTGCCGTAATTAGCGCCTTCCCCATTCCCATTATGCCCTATGGGGGCAAAAATGGGAATGGGGAAGGTCAAATGGCGAATGGGGAATTACTGCCCCACTCACCTTGGAATGGGGTGGTAATTCCGCCATCCACCATGGCGGAATCGTAACCTTAGCGGCATGGACCATAGTGCTAATAGCACCATGGTCCTCCGCCAAGGTTGTAATGAGGGTTATAGTGTGTTAAGTAATTGGGTACCTATATTATTGTTGCCAACCTCAAAATTTCCTAAAGGGAGGGTCATTAAAAAATGTGTTCCGTACTGCTTCCCATTCCCCTGAACCCTGCCTTAAAGCAGAGAAGTTCCAAATGATCAACTTAACACCTGGGTTTGTATGGTGGGACAGAACATTGTCTTCCCAAAGTCAAACAGAGTTGAGTCACTCGTTTAAATGTGCACCTTCTACTGGAGAGAGCAAGGGGCTCCTAAGAGAAGGTAGTTTCTGCCTTGCATAGTGGTGAAAGAAAAAGGCTTACAAATACAAACCAAAAGTGTTTGTTCTGACAAGCTTGTAGTGTTATAAAACTACAAGCATTGCTAAGAGTGCAGAGCCAGTCACAATTCATATTACATGTGATTAAGTTAAACAAAACTGATAGCATGTTCAAGTATGCTAGGACATTAAAAATAGAAAGTGCTGCATTTGTGAAATTGTTTTGTCAATAGACAAGTGTTGCACATATTTAAATGAAACTTCATTTCAAAGAGTGTATCAACGTATGCTCTTGTCAGGTTTCTAGGTGCTACGTGCTAGTAAAAATGAACCCCCGGCAAAGTGGTTTGACTTTACATGTTGTGTAGTTTAACAGTCCATGATCTGGGTTATCTTGAACAAACTTGTGTTTTCAATTGGTGTCAAAAGAAAAATAACAGTTAGGAAAGAATAGCATGTGGGCCACAGAGTGAGGTGGCACGATTTGTGATGTTAAACAAATATTAATTGTCATATATATTCTTTCGGTACACAAGCATGCATCTTGGTTTATCTGTGGCACAGGTGTGAGGGTCCTATGTAGTACTCTGTGACTTACTTGCAGGACTTGGTTGAACCAAAAACTAATATTTGGTCTTGCGCTTTTGATTGGGGAGGGAAAGAAATCCCTTCATCGATGGTTGTTGCATAAGTATTCCTAACATATAAATAGGGGCTCATGGCTGGGATCTAACTCTCTGTTTTGATTTGTGACAAGTGCATTGTTAACAGGCCAGTCATTTTAGTACAACGTATGTAAGGTGTATGGTTGATTCACTATTAAAGTACCACGGTTGGCTTGACCCCTGAGAGCCAGGGAGGTGTACAGAAGTATACGATACTGCAGGGTAATGCAACAGTAATCTGATTTGGTATTGGTTGTTGACATCTAGGAAGAATGAAGTGCAATCGATTGCAAATTCAAAAGGCCAGTATACTGAGACATATTAGAGACATGAAAAGTCCCAGAAATCACTCCAGCAATTTGAAGATAAAGTACTGCAAAGTCAGATTTTAGAGTTTAAACATGAAAACCTCAGTGAGCAGCACAAAAATGAACTGAAAACACATCAACAAGAAAGTGTTGAGCGAGAAATGCAGTTCTCTATATTCCAGGGCCTAAGGAGTGAGTGGAAAACCTGAGCAGACTGAAACACAAGGTGAATGTTCAAACCACTTACAATAGTGCACTGCTGGAGGAGACTGTTGCCTGCAAACAGTTGTAAGGAATCTGAGGGCGTCCTCACTTCTTTTCTCCTGGTATCATCCTCTCGGGTAGTCTGCGAAAGGCCAGCACTTTTGACTTTTGGATCCTGACCCTGGGGTGGATATGTGAGGGAGGATCACCTGGGTGGAGGAGACTTGGAGGGTGTGGAGAGAATGTCCTTAGGTGAGACATAGTATCCTCCGTTCCATTTCATATTGAGCCACCTGTCCCTCAAGCATTTGTAGGCTATTGTCAGCCCTTTAACTGTTCTTCCCTTGAAACCCTCCCCATGGAAGACCCGTTTACAACTGGGATGACGAAGAGAGCAACTAGAATTTGCAACCTCATTGTATTAATACACACACATACACACTGACCTTAGCAGTGTACTGAGACGAGGAGGAGGACAACGAGAGCAAGGCCGGACTACCGTTTCAACAGTGATCAGTCTAGCTAACGACGGTGCAAGGAACTTTAAAACCTGACATCCTTGTGGAAGTGGAGGCAGCTGGCAAAGCAAGTTTTATAATAAGAGGGGTTAGTGTGGCCCTCTTTTTTATTTTGGGGGGCCTAAATCATGAGGGAGTCTAACGTAATACAAAGAGGGACTATCTGACTCTTGCCTCGAATGGTTTCAGCACACTTTGTACAAATCCCTATTGGTGATTTACGCATAAGAGAACACCAAGATTACTTAACATACAAAAACAATTTTATTCATGTGACTAATAACAATTTCTGTGGCTTAAAACTAGCGATACAACGCTATTATCCAAAACCTTTTGTTTGCCCTTAGGTTCTGGATGTTAATACACTATTAAAGGCTTTTCACATCAAACTCATACAATGGAAATTTGCAGACAGTTTGTGCGTTGTGGGTTAGTACATCTGGTGACTTTTTAAATGTGGCATTATTTTCTTCACATTTCTCTAGTCGACACTCAGTAGTGTTTCTGGCACCCTATAGGTAGCTGGTATTCAGGTGCTGTCTTCAGGACAGATGTAGGGGACTCGGGGGTGTCCGCGGTGTGTCACAGTGGCGGGACATATAAAGGTAAGGTGGTATAGATTAAAAACTGGGTGTGTCTCTTCAGGGACCAAGGTGCCTGGGAGTATGCTGAGCTATATCATACCTGAGGCATATCTTTCCAGAGTCGCAGGTCGTGGAGTAAAAAGAGTCGAGTTCTTCAATCCAAGCGCTTTCAATGCGTTTTTTGTTAAATCGAATCCTGTGTGTTTTGGATTAGGTCTGCAGCTGAGTAACTGTAGGGTAAGATAGTGATTATCTGGTAAGGCGGTAAATAAAAGCAATTGGGTGCACTAGTATTTACAGTGCAGGTGCCACCAAACATGGCTATGTTGTGCACTAATTTGCGGTCCATAAGAAAGACCATGGTACAGGACTGGGGTCCAGGTGCTGACCAAGTGCCCAGGGCTATTGTGGAAAATACTATGCAGGGGCATGTGCAGCAGATGTGAGAGGTATTCACCCTGCTTGCTGATGGGCTCCGTATGTCGTGTGCCCTACTATGGAATTGTGTGGCCCCCATGCAACTAGAGGTGTCATTATACCAGTGCCTCTGTGATTTTAGCTCGAATCCTGTGGGTGCCTATAAACATGTAAGTGCCCATCTCGGTGTTTGCATTGATATGCAGAGTATGCATTCTAATGCTAAAACAGCGAAGTTGCCATGTGCATCGTCAGCCACCTAGTGTGGTAGTGTCTCGCTTACCTTTTTGCTCTGCTACTGCTCGCCGTGGCAATGGTGTAGTCTGTGGCAGGGTGTATGCGTATTGCATTAGTACACAAGTCAGGCGGGAGAGCGCGTCTGAGTCTACAGCGCGCATGTGCGATAGATCAGTGTCTACAGGCAGCTAGGGCAAAGGAGCAGTGTCTCAACTGAAGGCATGGCAAAATGCACATTACGGGAACATTATGTAGTGGATGCACACACCCTATAAGTTACGTGCGGTGTATAAACATGATGGCATTTAGTAATAATCATGGTTTACACAATCACATGTTTTCCTTTTAAAGTAATTTCTCAAGGTAAGTCTAACATCTAGCATTATTCAATGTTTCTTGGAGCATCTTCAACTACATAGTAGAAGGTTTTTATTTCCACATTTTGTGAATGGAGCTTAACAACACGTTGATCAAATATTACTGGGTGATACAAAGCTACCATCGTGACGTATAATGCAACATCGTCATGGCACTTAGATACACATATTTTTCACTCACTCACTTTTTGTTTTGCATATACAGTTGTTTGTCATGTTGTGTTTGGCATTTTGACATCATTCAATCTTTTTGACACAGAAACGCGTGGTGCCATCTTGTTAATTCCACATTTTTGTTTAGTGAAACTCAATCTGAATTAAAGTACTGTCAGATGTCACCATTATTGAAGGGAGTACGGTGAGATGAGGTGCAACATTGTATGACTATCATATGCATGTACCCTTGTGTTGTGTCTGGCAAAAGAGAGTGATTTGCTATATTTAGAAGAACAAGTTCCACTCTATAGCTACGTTTAGGCCGTTTTTCACCGTGTCTAGACGGTGTATCAATTTTTGCTCAAGTTTTCTCAGTTCCAGATATCTATCACCCCCCCGGCTTTCGCTTCTATAGTTTGAATCACACACCACCTCAGTTCTGTGTGTTTGTGTCCTTTCTACGAAAAATGGGCCACCCTGGGTTTATCTTCAATCTTGTTTTTCAGGCACGATCTGTGCTCGCACATTTTTTGTCTTACTTCGCGTTTGCTTTTCCCCATGTATAAAAGATCGCAGGGACATTTCATCATATGTACACTCCATTTGGTTAGGCAATTTGAGAAGCTTTTGAACTTCCATAAGGTGCCATTTAAGGACACCTCTTTCTGGTCTCTAGTTAGATGGCAGACGCAGCGATAGTGTCCGACCACTGGAGGTAAATGCCAGAGAGTCGTCTGTGATGTTCTAGCGGATGTCTCTGTAGGGTATGTATGGACCAGGTGGTCCTTAATATTTTTGCTCCTCTTGAAGGCGAAACGTGGCGTGATTGGTTTGAAGGTCTCTGTTTGTAGTAGGTGCCAATTTTTCATAATTGTTTTTCTCAGTGCATTGCTGATTGGTGAGAACGTGGTAACACAGGTCATCTTATCTTGTTGTTCTGGTTTTATCTGTTTGGTCAAGCAGTCTGTTCTGTTCCGATTTCTTGCAAACACCGAGATGGGCACTTACACGTTTATAGGCATCCACACGATTTGAGCTAAAAGCACAGAGGCAAGGGTATAATGACACCTCTAGTTGCATGGTGGCCACGCAATTCCATAGTAGGGCACAGGACATACGGAGCCCATCAGCAAGCAGGGTGAATACCTCTCACATCTGCTGCACATGCCCCTGCATAGTATTTTCCACAATAGCCCTGGGCACAAGGTCAGCACCTGGTCCCCAGCCCCGCACCATAGCCTTTCTTATGGACCGCAAATTAGTGCACAACATAACCATGTTTGGCGGCACCTGCGCTGTAAAACTAGTGCACCCAATTGCTTTTAATTTACCGCCTTACCAGATATTCACTATCTTACCCTACAGTTACTCAGCTGCGGACCTAATCCAAGACACAAAGGATTCAATTTAACAAAAAGCGCATTGAAAGCACTTGAAGTGAAGAACTCAACACTTTTTACTCCACTACCTGCGACTCTGGAAAGATATGCCTCAGGTATGATATAGCTCACCATACTCCCAGGCACCTTGGTCCCTGAAGAGACACACCCAGTTTTGAATCTATACCTCCTTACCTTTAGATGTCCCACAACTGTGACACACCGCGGACACCCCCGAGTCCCCCACATCTGTTCTGAAGACGGCACCTGAATACCAGCTACCTATAGGGTGCCAGAAACACCACTGAGTGTCGACTAGAGAAATGTGAAGAAAATAATACCACGTTTTATGCAGCGGGAAGCAGAGCTGAAGGAAGCTGGAGGCCAGATGGCAGACCGAAAGAAGGAGACCGGCATGGCCAAGCGAAATGGTCAAAGAAGATGCAAGCTGCAGTGGGCGCATCGCTGGGTGAGCAGAGCACAGAGGGCCATTGGGAGAAGAAGTGAGGTACCGCATGCGAAGAAGAGAACCTCTGGTGGCCAAGGACATCACAGTAAAACTGTCATCTCTGACTGGTAATTGAACCAAGAAGGGGGAATACTGGGTTGGCAATCGAATATGTAAAGCAGGCAATGACGATTGATTTTAATGGAGCTAAGCATTTTTATGAGTGCTGCATGAAGTAAAAGCCGAACTAAGTGAAAGCAAATTACTTTTGAACAAACAAAGTGAAAGCAATTATAAACACTTTTGAATACCGAACATAGTGAAAGCAAGTTTTGAGCAATATTGAACATTAAACTGGGTGAAAGAACGTTTGTGGAATCTGATAATACAGAGAATTGTATTATATGAGAAAACAAGCATTTGCAAAGGCCAAAAGAGATTTCAAGGACTGTATGCTATGTGGATATTCACATTGACAAGAGTCAGGAGTAGACAAGAAAGTGCAACAAGTGCATTCTGACCAACCAAGAAACCGTGCATTGTCAGGAGAGTGTGACACTGTGGATAAATAAAGGAGTACTGTCAAGTTTACCCTGTAATGGGTAGACCATGTGGTCCTACAAGTGTGCCTAGACCAAGTGCACCCCCTGTATGGAAAGCCATTGAAATTACACATAGACAAGCTTGTGTTTTACAACAGCCTTTAATGTGATTTGGAAGTTAGGAAAATGAACTGCCTATGTGAATGGGTGAAAATGAATATCATACAAGCTGGGAAGTGTAGAAAGGAATGATGTTGATTTGAAAAGCTGGATGATTTTAACTTTTGGGAAAGGGAACCCCTGTGCCTTCTGAACTGTTTTGAACTTGGAGCATTGTAGGCTGATTACAAGCCAAGAGCGGGAAGAAGCTCTGTACTTTACTTTGAACTCTATTCATTTTGATGCTGACATCCCTACACATTGTACACAGTTAGAGGTGAGGGCAAGTATAGGTTTTGGACACAGACACACATTTGCTTTGGACTTCCTCACACAGACTATCCTTAGTTTTCTTTAGAAAGTGAATTCACACCTTAGCATAGGGGAAGTTAGGCCTTACTACACCTGAATTTTGAGTTTATTAAAAATTGTAGACAAAACTTGATTCTGTCATCTGTGTCTGCTTCATGATGCCTTCACACAGTGCACACATGAGCTAAAACCTGAAAACAGTCATTTTGTCATAAAAGAGATTGACTCACAACAGGAGTTTGATACAAATGCACACTGATTCAATTATTCTATAGAAACAGAAATGACAGCTGATCAAAGAGAAACATTCTTTAAAGAGGAAAATGTAGGTAGAGAATGGCCAACCTGAGTTTCAGGAACTGTCCAGAATCAGAGAAGACCATATAGAGCTTATGGAGCATTTGATGCTAGCAGAAGCGGACCTATTTCAGGGAGCGCATAGTAGAGGCACTCAACTTTTTAGCCTGAAAGAAAAGCCCTGTGAACATGTTTGCATAACACGAGAGTCTGAGAGAATATGAAATCCTTCAACTACAGAAAGTAAAGGACTGATTGGTGGCTCAGAGCAGTGGCCTTCAAGCCAGCTAGGCCCTGGTGTCAGAGTTAAAAATGCAACTCTCTGAATATAAGTGGGAAATCCTGGCAGAGAAAGACACCTGTGAGAAATTAAATACTGAAATCCAAAAGTATAAACATGCATTCAGACACCCTGACCAATCAGGGTTTGGTATAGGGCCCTATGACGAGGGAGAGATCCCCTCCCATCAAGGACCTCATTGCAGTTACCTACAAACTCCCAGGTACAGAATGGAACTGACCTCATGCATACCACTAATAGAGAACAGGGAATCATGAAACAGCTGCACTCCATTATTCCTAGCTGACCTGATCAAGAAGGCCCCTCCTTATCGGACATTGTTGAATATTCACCTATACCAAACTGAAGGGAATGTGGTTGGACAAATAGTCCTGTTAATAGTTCTGACCCTAAAAACTCATATGATGAAAACATCAAATAGTTAGATTTACACAAAATGGGATTGCAAAGAGACCACCTAGCCAGCTTCACTGAAAAAGAAAAACCCAAACTAAGCCTGCAAAGGGCATTTTAAAAACCTCCACACATTCAGGTTAATGAGTGGATTTTCCCAGACTACCTGGAAGAATGGGTAGTCATCATTGGCAAGAGTCTGAAGAAAAGACTGTTCTTTCCTTTGCCTAAACATGAAGACAGGGAATGTGAACCTGAGAGTTCATGGCAATAGAGGCGAGAGGAGTCAAGATCTTGTGATTCTGGGAGGTATTCCCAATCTCATGGAAATAGGGAGCACTTAGCAGACAGTTATTGGAGTTAAAATAGCAGCTCTGATTCAGAAGGTGAATGGTTCAGAGGTGCAGAAAGATAGAAAGACAGGGAAAGGGTTTTGTTAAACACCCAAACAGACTAATCAAAGCCATAAAGAGCTTTGTGACCCAATATCATAAGAAAGCTAAATATTCATTAATGGGCACACTTAGAACATTATGAGCGAACATAATCATCATTTGAGATTCAAAATGATTCCAATTACATGCAGTTTGCAAAATGGACATTTTCTCCTGAGTACTCCAGATTCTTTCCAGGACTGGGGGACCAGGATGATAATAAATAGTCCACCTATAAAGCAGCCAATTTGAAACACTTCTCCAATGACAGGAACCCACACGAGGCCCGGAAGGCTATATATAACTTGCAATGTGGGGAAGATCAGGCACCTAGGGAGTTTATGTAAGAACTAAAACATGCACAGACGGGTGAATATAAATAGCATGGATTGTTCCATGCTCTTCCCAAGTCTATAATCACCCAACTAGTTTTTGATTTCCATAAACAAAGGACGCTGGATTAGTTACTATAGCAAGCCACTCGATATATGAGGTCCACAAACCCAGTGACAGTAAAAACAGTCCTAAAGCAATGAAGCCATCAAGCACACCTGCCACTGCCATGATGGCAGAGGTGAAAATGATCCCTCCTATCGACCTAAAGACAGCAGGGCTTAAAAAGACTCCTCCAACTGATGAGCAGAATGAGAGGCAGAGGAGATCCCACACACAAGACCAATTGAATGGTAGCCTGGCAAAGAACCAGAAAAATTACCTCTCTGAACCTGACACCTATGTAAGCCCTCGATGTTAGGTTAAAAAACTGATCGTGGGGCATCTGTAGACCGACTTGGCATAAGGGAAACCAGGTAAGTACTTCCCCGGGAAACTTCTCTCCAAATGTCTTGCAGAAGAGAAGCACCCCTCTACCTCCCCACTTGAATTGTTTCAACAGGCAGCGTCAAAAAACGCACTTCAAAAACAATCCTCGTCCTTCTCCCCAGTTGTAGGAAAACTGATCCCTGAACCATGGAGATGGGGGAATCAGGACTGAACATTATGGGGCAATTTCCAATACCCAAGCTGCTCCGCAAGAAGGGACAGTTCCCCTTATTCGAGTGCAGCATAGGTATGAGCAGCAACCTCTCTAAATCCCAGAGAATGTTTCTCAGTTGGATTGAAAGGTCCAACAATTGACTGAGGACCTGGGGTGCATGCTGAGGGCACAGTCAAACCCTCAACCTGCTTCTCAAAATCCCCCCAATCCCGGGTCTGATCCCTTATATAGAAATGACCTTAGGAAAGTCTCGACAGTCAACAGGTTACTGGGGATGGGGCCCTGGTGGAAGGGAGATGCCAAACCCTAGAGGAAGCTTCTTTACATGATAGAACCCCTGGAAACCTCTCAGCCTTATAGTGACTCTTCTACCAATGGGAAGTTAGAACCCAATGAGCAAAGGGTAAATTGAAGAGGTCAAAGAAGAAACCACTTAATGGAGAATGAAAATAAAATAATCCCCTTTGAAAGAGAAGAATCCCTGGAGGTTTCAGAAAAAGGATATCCTCTTTTTTAGGAATGGGGGGATCTCACCCAAAGAAAAATGGGTCCCTAGAGACCATGAGCCGAGCATAGTAGATAGGGAGACAAAACCAGATCAAGAGATTCTTAGACCCCAATCGTGCAAGTCTGATTCTACAAAGACCGTAGATGTAACCTCCCTGAAAAGAGGTTCTGAGAACTGTCTTCAGACAAAGGGGGACAACAAATAATGTGAGAATGAAACAGGATCCCTAACTATGCAAATTGCCAGACGTAAAATTCTTCCTACAGATTCCTGATCTCCGACACGGAAAATAACCCAAGATCAAACAGTGACAGAATTCAATATCAAGAAAATGATGACCAAGCTTGCAAATAACTCACACTTTCTTTTAACTCTTGAAGAAAGCAAGGAAGAAAGTTATACCCCGGTCAAGTTCCGGGGTCAGGGAGAATTATCAGCTCTGATGAATACTGGATTGCAGGCTATTCTTCTGTCCAAAAAGGCTTTTGACCAATTGAATTTAGAAAGGGTGGAGGGGTGAGCCATCAGATTCCCCTCATACCTCGTCCCAGACAACTCCAAAATGTTGATGGGAAAGATATTTCCATCAAAGAGACTTCAGATCTAGCGATAAAATGTGGGCGACATTGTTTTACACACCCAGTTATAGTCACGGCTATAGAGGGCACTCTTTGTTTACAGGGGAATGGTTTGCTTTGGGGATTAACACCTCTGATTGACTGTGTGAAGCAGGCCTCCGGATCCAGACTAACTGGTCCATCAAACTAAAGACAAGTACAGATTATGTGAGTCTGAATGCCTCCTGCCATTTTATTGACCGGCGAATCAATCAATTATAATTTCACTTACAGAACAATCACCATCATCTCTGTAGGGGAACAAACTGGGATGCAAACTCTTCAAAACTCTTTACAATCAACCTTCCTCCCAGTTGCAAGTGGCATTCCACACTGGAAGGTCACAGTTTGAAATGTAATTCCAGTCACAAGTCAAAGGGAACACTGTATCCCTTGAAAGAGAAAGGTGAAAAAACAGCTCAAAGTCTGACTGACCATCAGCAAAAGGGCAAACACCATACAGATACATGAGGGGGAAGAGCCAGTACTCACCAGAGTATGCCTGAGAAATGGAAAAAGCTACCTCATCACAGGATTATTCAGGAAACTCCAAAAACGATCAGACCAATCCCACATTTATTTGAGTGATAAATGGGAAGTAGGTCTCGACACTACACATTGTAAACACTTCCTGCATAGCAGATGTATGCTACAAATTGGCATTGGTGATAACATTATAGAACACAACATTTGAGTTGTTACAGACGACCCTTCTGACTTTTGTTTGGGTACTGACATTTTAAATGTATTAGCTATTGGTCTAGATTTGATCAACAACAACGTATGCTCATAAATAGGGGGTTATCTCAATGGCTTTGACAATGCCAAAAGAGCATTCCAGTTGCTCAATTGCTGCCCTATGTGGTTAAAGTTCAATTGGAAGACGAGGTCATCATCCCAGGACAGATGCAACAATTCAATATTTCCATACAAATTAAGCAACAACAGAACCTCCAATATAAGGATGCCTATATCTCCAACAACAAGGTTTTTCTTTGTATCCAACCCCTTTATCCGACTAAGAAGACTGCACCATTCGAATATTGGTGGAAAACAGCAACCCTTAAAGTATCACTTTGAGCTCAGACACAACTATTGGAATGGCAGTTGATGCCCAACACTATTCTGTTGATTTGGGTAGTGAGATAATTGGGCCAATTCCTTATTACTGTTTCAACATCATTGACGGAATTCCTCCAGAAAAGATGTGTACCCATCATTGGGGACATTTCTTGTTGCTACTTTGTGCCCATATCGGGTGTAAGAGGTAACCTGTGATGTCAGGATGGATGAGGTGGTGTTTAGAGTTAATAACAATTAACTGGAACCTCCTGTCCAGGTTAACACCATAAAAAGAGATCTCTCCACCCAAATAGAGGATACCTCTGAAATTGCCAAGACTGAAGTCTTTCCAGGTTTCAGGCAGATGGTAGAAGAATGGATCAATCACGCTTATGCCTGTGAGACCGAGAAACAAACAAAGAAACTGAAACAGGTTCCATTACTTCTAGGATATCTTTTCACTAGACTCGTATGACTGTGGATGTATATCTGTCCATTCAACCGCCATACCCATTGACCCAGAGATGGCTCCAGTATGTGTTAAACAATACCAGTTACCTATCGCAACAATGGTGTAATTTGCGTAGATTATAAAGAGCTTGGAATCCTGTGGGATAATTTGTCCAATGCACTGTACCTTTAACAACCTGGTCTTGGGGATACTAAAACCAAATGAGCAATGGAAACAAAGTGCAGACCTGAGGGAGGTAAAAACATTGGTCCACATTTCAATATGGACACTTTCCTACATCTTTCAAGGGCTAGCACATATCCAAGGGTCAAAAGCGTACACAGCCATTGACTTGACCAAACATTACTGGACAGTACCCGTGAGTAGGGAAGACCAATACAAGCTTGGCTTTACCTTTGGGGGCAGCAACATATGTGGACCTGAATGCCCTTTGGATATATGAACTCTGGAAATGAGTTCAATATCTTCCTGCATAAGGCCATGCCCGATTTGGGTGAAAGGGGAAACCTGGCCTATGTGGATGATGTATTGTGTAAAACATATTGCAGACATTCACTATGTTCTGGCCCAGTTGAAGAAAGCCAGAGAAAAACTATCCTTTCAGATGGCACAATGGTGTAAAACCCGAATGACTTATTAAGGCACAACAGTCTCAACCCCCAGGCAAAGAAAGTGGAAGCCTTATTGAAATTAAAAGTCCCTGCTACTAGCCTTCTTGGACTCAGTAATTATAGTTGAATGTTCATTGACGACTACACAGAGGTCACTCAACCCTTGGTCCATTTATTAAAAGCTGGAGTCAAGTGAAAGTGGTGTCCGGAACAATCTGAGGCAGCAAAAGATCTGAAAAGAAGCCTTTCCCAAGCTCCTTGTTTGGCTTACCAAATCTAGAAGAAGGAGTTCCTCTTGGAGACAGGGTTTTCAGATACCAGCCTGTCAACAAAGTGATCTCGTACACGAGCAAAACTTTGTCCTCTGTAGAGGACAAATTCAACAACTGTGAAAAGGCACTCCAAGACATGGTATGTGCATTGACAAATTACTTCCCTTTCATCCCCGGAGAGCACATCATCGTAGCTACTTCTCACCATCCCCTGATTTTGTCCATTCAAGACTACTGTAGAGGACTGTAGAGGACAGATATGGCTAAAACAAGAAGAGTCCACTAGTGCAAGCATTGGCTGACTTGCATCGTTGTGTTCAAGAACACTTTCTCGAGGAGGATGGTCTAAGGACCAAAGACAATATGGAGGTGTACCTAACTTCTCCACATAAGGTCTGTGAATATGACTCTTGCCAGGGGATACCCACAGTTTATATGGATGGGTGCTTGTACCATATTGGTAATAACAGATGAGTAGATGTCATTGCAAATGCCTGTTTGAATGATATCTATAGCCCTTTGCTGCTTACAAAATTGTACCCTGAAGTAGTCTGCTGGCTGAGTTGATGGGCATTCCTCAAACCATCCTCACTGCAGTACACCACCACCTTAAATAACTGGTCATAATCACCCATTCAGATTATGTCAAGAATGGATTTGTGGAACCCCTGATTAACTGGAAGAACCAAGACATGCTTTAAGCTAACAATAATCCCATAAAGCATGGGAAACTAATCCAGAGAGTTGATGAACTGCTGACTCCTACAGGGATGACCATATATTGGAAAAAGATAAAAATGTCATTCCAAAATAGATGAGCCGAATACGACCTTACTGATTAGCTGGCTAAAACCATCAATGGAATCCATGGAGGGTGAAATACAAGTCATAGTTGTAACCAGGTCTCAAACGTGTGCTGACAGTGAACCCTCAACTTCCTAGTGGAGTAAAGATGCACTGTATGTAGATTTGATCACTGCACAAAAAGAGAACCATATTATTGGAAAATTCTATCGACACATTGAAGACCCTGTGAGTTTTAATCTAACCAAATCAGATTATACCAGTAAAAAGGATTTTTGGGTATTTCCAACATGTTTTGAATGTTGGTACAAGGATCCCTATCTGGATGTGACCAGTGAGTTCTACCTACCTCATCCCGGAGCCTGACGTTGAATCACGCCTATTATGCGCCCATGGCATGGCCACTGCGGTCAAACGGGTTTTCACAGAACATTGTAAATCTTTCATGAGGTTGCTTACTGGCCACATATGGGCCACATCCTCAACAGATATCTAAAGGTGTGTCTTGTGTGCACAATTTCAGGCACATCCCCCAACACACAGAGCTCCCCTAAAAAAAAGGGCAAAGACACTGACTTGGCCTGATTTGCAATTCGATTTCATGGGGCCAATGATTTTCTCCTCTAGAGGAAACAAGTACAAGTAAAGTGTAACATGCTTGTTTAGCAAATCGGTAGAATGTTTTCCTGACCTGAATTGTAAGGCAGAGACAGCTGCTGCACTAATGATTAACCACATCTTCTCTCGTTTTGCCTCCACAAATTATTTAGACAGACTGAGAAAGACATTTTTCCAGTTAAGTGATGACCATGATGTGGGAAATTCTAGGGGTAAAGAGAAAACTTCACATTGCCTACCACCCTTCATTGAGCAGAAAGGTTGAGAGATACAATAAAACAATTGTAAGCGTACTGAAGTATACTGAAGAAGTTTGTGGCTGACTCTGTACCCATTTGGGACATTTGATTACCGCTTGTCCTGGTGTCTATTAGGTCTGCACCATCTTCTGCAACTAAAATGTCTCAATTGAGCTTATGACCTTACAAGAAAGGGTGTTACCTCAGCATCTTCTCTATAGAACACAAGAGCAAATAATGATTAATGCATCCTCTAATGAGAATACTTTGAGAACCTTACGAATCACATCCAGCATGCTTTTGTGTATGGCCAGCACAACTTAAAACTTAGAGAAGTCAGTTGAAGGAATTAATTGTACTATGATCTAAAGACCACGGAAAAGGAGTATGAGGTAGGTGACAAAAAAAAGTTGTAAAAAAAAAAGGAAGAGTTTTTATGGAAATGTGAAAAAACAATCAATTTGTCGAAATGTAAATGGAATATTGTCTGGGGAAATAATGGCTAACCAAAAAATACTTAAGAATACTTTTTACTCCTGTCTTTAGAATTATGAATATCCTTCCTTCCAGCATGAGAACCAGAAGAAGTGGAGTCCTGGGAGGACCCCTGGCACCCTAGAAAGGAAGCAGGGAAATAAAAGAGGGAGGGGTTTTATGACCATACCCAGGGACGTGCTCTGTCAAAAAAATAAAATTGGGAAAAAACCCTACTCTGTGGGGGGATCTGTGGGGTTCACATTCAGGAGCAGACAAAAAGGAAACTGTATTTGTCTATGTTGGGCCTAAAAATGCAGAGAAGAGCATTGAAAACACACACAGATGACTGCCAAACAAAACAGACAGCATTACATTCTCAACTGCCATATCAAAATACTGTTTCCAGCAAAGTAACATTTAATTTAATGTGACTGCATGTGATTGACAAAGAACAAAACATGGTACAGAAGAAACTTGCATATGAGATGAGGTCAAATATCTATCTGGACCTCATGTCTAACAAAAGAAAAGTTGATATTTAAGGTACAGATTCCTGTTCATTAGAGCTGACTTTAACACTGAGATTCAAAACGACCTCCCCCCAATGGATTCCACGGCTTTGAAAGACAATATCTTTGAAGTTTCAGGGCCTGTGAGGTGGCTGTATTCATGCACGACAGAGGAGCTACTTGGTTGGTGCAAACAGCTGGGTCAACAGATAGACAGCCCTTAAAGGATTGCACTTTGAAAAATTCTTGAAAAGAAAATCCAAAATGTGGTCAGCTCAGAGATACTGATCAAAGGCCTTTTAGCCAAGGATTCCCCATTAGCAGGGAGTATGGGGCAATCTTCTCTGTGTTTCAAGATAAGCAAACAGGTCATTCATTAGCCAAGCCTTTTTCTGATGGACATTATTGCAGGCAGAATCCACAAAACCTAACGTGAAATTGAAGTAATAATATGTATGTAACACAATTCTGTAGGTTTACATAGAAGATCATACTTTGTTCATTTTTTTCAGGAACCATAGATCACTTGATAACGGGACAAATATTACTGTAAAGCTTAGTAACACACCTTTCTATTGTTCTAACATTGGCCACCGGATTTACAACCGAAAATGTGCCTTTAGCTCTCCAGAAAATGTCACAAAGCAGAGATTTTAAAACGTGCCAGCTTAAAGAATCAGATAGAAATATAAAAAATGTCATGTTGTGAACTGTTATCATTTTTTAATAGAGCAGGAAAACCCTCAGTCAAACCTGCAACATCATGCTGACAAGGGACAGAGTTCAATAAGTTCAACATGATGAGAGGAACACACATATATCTATGAATACCTGGGTTTGTATGCTGGTACCGAACAGTGTCTTTTCAAAGTCAGAGTGGAGTCGCTGATTTAAAACCACAACTTTTATGGGAGTGAGAATGGGACTCCTAAGACAAGGGAGGTTTTGGCTTGCATCGTGGTAAAAAAAAGGGTTGGACATACAAATCAAACGGGTTGGTTCTGAAAAGATTGCAGTGTTATTAAAACTGCCAGCATTGCTAAGAGTGCAGCGCAAGTCAAAATTATTTTTACATGTGATTAAGTTAAACAAAACTGCTAGCATTTTCACGTATGCAGGGAAATTGAAACAAATACAAAATACAAAATGTGTCAATAGCAAAGTGTTGCATATTATTTTAATGAAACTTCATATCAAATAGAATGCCAAGCTTATGCTCTTGTGAAGTTTCAAGGCGCTGCATTGATGAATTCCCTGTATTGATGGTTACTTCTTAAATATCCCTAACATGTCTCAAAAAGCTCAGGTAAAGATAACCCATGTTTCCATTTGATGTCCTCTGCCATCCTCATGCATTTATAACTTGAGTATTTCTTTTACCTAATGCAACCGTCAGTAACCTTTATGTGCACATGTCTTCATGCCTATTGATTTACAGTGAAAATGCAGCATTAATACTGTCAGGAGGCAGAGGAAAATAGCAGGACAAGAATAGTAAAAACACTTGCTGGAAACTTAATGACAAAAGAAGCAAACATGGTTTTGTTGGATCTACTCACAAAGGAACAACTCTAAGGATTTGACATGGCACTAGAACATTGATATGCACCCTTTGGCTCTCTAGATATTTCACACTATGGGCCTCATTACGAATCAGGCATTAAGGGGTTAACGGCGCCGTAAACGGCGCCGATCCTTAACGCCTGATTACAAGGTGATTACAAGGTCCGTTAGCGCCATGGTGATATTAACGCCTGCTTTTTGCAGGCGTTAAAATCCATGGCGCTAAGGGACCATGGTGCTAATTACGCCACCGTAATTTACGGTGGCGTAATTAGCGCCTTCACCACTCCCATTATGCCCTATGGGGCAAAAATGGGAATGGGGAAGGGTAAAATGGGAAATGGGGATTTACCGCCCCACTCACCTTGGAATGGGGCGGTAAATCCACCATCCACCATGGTGTAAACGTAGTTTACACCATGGTGGTAAGGGTACGACCCAGGCGGTAACTTACCACCTGGGTCGTAATGAGGCCCGATTAGTTGAATATACCTCACCATTATGGCTAGTGCTGATGGGAATTGTGGTCCAAAACATCTGTAGAGTCAGCACCTGCAGTGACTAGCCCTAGAACAATTCAGTTTTGAAACTCATTCTCGAAAATATCAATTGGTGGAACTTTTAGAAAGATACACAATGACAACATGACCATTTTACTTTAGAGTAGTCATGTTTGTAATGCAGTATGAATACCTGATGGGCATCAAAGATATGCATTCTATTGTACTGAGGAATATTACAAAAAAAAAAAACACGGATTGGAATAACTGTGTTATGGGATGGGTGCTGGGATATAAACAAGCCATACATGCATTTCAACAGTACGATTCACACTAGGAAAAGTAGTGAAACATTGCTTACTGCTATATGTGATGTTAAATCCCCGCCCAGACATTGAGTGGTCCGCTTGAAACTCCAGACGCAAAATATGATTGTTGCTAGTAAGATGGGACGGAACCTCTGCACCAGTAAATGTGCCCAATATGGGGGAGTCAAGAGAATCGCCATCCTTAATGGCAACAAAGTCAAATGGTGATTCCAAATCAAAGTCATTGAAAGACAGGTGAATTCTGCTCCCTGGGTCGGAAATGATGGTCCAAATGCAGTTTAAATTGTTGCCATAGCCATCTGGGTAGTCGGGTGAAAGGACCGTTCCCATCGGCGCAGTGAAATTAGATAAGCATGGAACTGTAATGCAAAAAAAAATATGTGGATTAGAGAATTTGAATTCTTGAAACAAAATACCCATTTCTAACCCTTAAACCATGCAAAATAAATGTGAACATGACATCTGGCTTTATAATTAAATACACGCACAGCACAGAGATAATCCCGAATTCATTTAAAAAAGAGTTTGAAATTTGCATTTCCCTTTCAACATTTGATTGCTTTTATTGTGTGATTCCAATGCATAAACATTCCGTTAATACGCCTCATATTTTGAACACACTGGCAACTAGAGTGCAGTTTTACAAGTTCGACACGACTTGATTATAATGAAGACCTTTTTTAACAAATGTTTCATACCTATATGGTCACAAACTACATGGATGAATACATTTCACCACTTATACTAATCTATACAAAATCTGCAAAGCTTTGCTTGCACTTTAAACCAACCTTATTGTTACACTCCTTTCTGCTGAGGAGTATCTAACTGATAGTGTTATTTGGAATATGTGTAGTGTTTTATCTGGTGTTGTAGGTGAGTGGTATATTTGCTGGGTGGGCTGCAGGTACCAGTCTGTACCTTAGTGGCCCATGTCAGCTTTGCTGCGCTTTGGAGGATCAGAGCAATAACGACACACGTGTTAACGTCGAAAGAAGCAGCAGCAATGAAACTAGAAGCAGCCCTGATTTGTAAACACTACGAACCCTTGGCGCTACACTTCTAGAATGGCACAGGATTTTAAAGTGATTGAACATTGAATAATACAGTGGTGCAGTGCCTATATGAGGCATACTGGGTGTGGGGCAGACGGTAGATGGTGCACTTAGCAAGTTGCTGGTTGCGACAGGGGTTTTAGTATATGGGAGACTTTTTCACTGATGACGCTTTCCTATATACACAAGAACTACAAGGGATGCTGAGTCATAGTACCATAGTAAGACTTTAATGTATGCAAGTCCCAGAATCCCTGAGTCAAGGGGTCATTGTGTCTCGGGAAGAGCCGATCTCTCATAGATGTGTTGATTGTATGTTCTCCATCAAGACATATGAAAGGTTCTTAGCTGTCTTCTATATACTGGTCCAAGCTGAAGTACAGTGAGCCCCACCTAAGGCCCTAGTTGGAGTATCAAACAGTATAGAAGTTGACATAGAAATGCGGTGCAAATCATGAATGCCAACTAAGGAGGTCTCATCCAACTCCAATTTTAGGCTAATGCACTTCAAGATCCTACATAAACTGCACTCCACTCCAGCTGTTTTACATACATTCCAGCTACTGTCATGCTTGCCTGCCAGAGATGTGGTATCCAAATGTGGCTCATTTACATATGTTTTGAGCTTGCCGCGACTCACAACGAATTGGAAGGATATATGCAGTCATCCTTAATGGTGGGTCTGGATATACCTATTCATCCCTGCTTTGGCGTACTCGGCCGCTATGGTAAAATGATGAGGGCGAAACGGAGGTTCCGCCATATTGCGTTTATCTTAGCTAGTGGAATACTACTATTGAAGTGGAAAATGAGCACGGCCAGACTTTTGAACATTAGTTGGCAGAACTGGCGTGGGCCAGTCATAATGAGGATGTGTATATCTCGCTGCCACCAGTGATAAACCGCCAAAGAGACATGTGGACATGTTATGGATCATACCTGTTCCAGAACAATAACACTGAATCTCAAATGAATGGATTAAAAAAATAAATAATAATCTGGGTGTCTGGTTGTACCACAACTTCTGTCTTCATGTGATTTAAACTTGTGTAGGAACCTACATGTTGCGCCTTGACTGCCTAATGCTTATTGCGCTGATGAATGCAGACATGTCAGTATTGTATGTTAATCCAAGTTGATAAATACATTTCCTTTTTTTCTCTTTAAAAGAAAGATCTTCTTCGAATTTGAGGGCAACACCTAGCAAACCCCAATGTTAACTATCTTCGGCTTTGCATTTTTCCAAACGTGTTTATTATTTTAAGACATAAGTCCTAGGACATGTATGCGTTGGTCCGTCCTCAACCTGTTTTAGCAAATGCTTAAACAAATCTCACTACCAACTGTGCTTTGACTCATGTTTTCTTTCTTCTCTGCATGCAACTGTCTCTTCCAGGGGGCCCATACTGACAGGCATGTACTGGGGTACATTTAGAGAAGAGTCAGTCTTATTAAAGGTGTGCTTAATCAAGCTTTGCGGAAATACAAATGAACACGAACATCTCCAAGAATCACCATGCACGCACCGACCACTTCCCGCCCCTTAGCGCCAATACAAAACATTATGGATGTGCTATAGACAGGTGGTGTGAATCTGGGGTGCTCTGTGCAGCTCTGCATAAGCCCCATAGCACATCATCTTTGATCAGGCACAAGCATGAGAAGCAACACGGTTCTCCACATATGCATATGAAGACTACCCTTCATATACCCTCCAGAAACATCACTATTAGGAAGCAGACCTACCCTCCATACATTTACATAACAAACATGCAAGAGCAGGCAAAACATGGATCATGTTTTCATTGCATAATACTCCAGTTAGTAATGTGTGGGCAATGTCTTTAATTTCCAAATGTGTTCATGTTAATATAAAGCAGTCTTGAATGTATGGCATTACAATAGATGACACCAGAACACAAACATGTTTTCAAACACAAAACAACAACATGTAAATATATGCAGATCTCATGCATGTTAATGCACGATATATTGTTAATGGAACCATTGCGAGGTTTCAGGTGGTCAAATAAAATCAACGAGCGCATGTTGGTCAGTAGACTAGTTTAAATATTTCAATTTCAAACCACGAACTGATTTACTTTCTAATTAATCACGTACACAATTATATGGAAGGGTAACGGAACAGATGGTGTTAAGAAAAACCTGTATTTGGTACTTACAAATACAGATTGGTATGTTTGCCGACCACTGGTTGTTTTCTTGACATGCGATCGATTTTTCACCAATTAGTTCAAATCCAAATTGGCACTCAAACCTCAATGTGTCTCCATTGGAAAAACCGTCCCCTTCACGAATGCCATATAGAGGGGTTCCTGGATCCCCACAACTTTCCTTTTCGATTTCTGTTAAAAGAAAAAAGGCAATACAGTTGTTCAGCTCTGCCCCTTCGACAATAAGGATGCAAGTTTTTTCAGTGTGGATAGAAGTCAAGATGTGTTCTAAATCGACCATCAACTAAACTTAAAAAAGACTGTCATCTCAAAGTTTACAATTGTTGAAATTACCAATTATCTTGCAATCATGATTAACTAAATTGACCTTGTACTCTTCAACATAAGAAGAGGCATTGAAAAATCCTAACTAAAATTCCCAATTAGGATTGGCCCTTGTATATGCACTCATAAGCCACCACATCCCTCTAATACAATCTCCATTCACAAGCTCCATATTTCTCCTATGTCCCTTAGTCTTCTGGGCCACACGTCCTGAACTACACATCCCATAGAATTGGCACATCTGACAGTTAGTTTATACTCTCTGATATATGTGTGCATGTAAATTAGATGTAGCATTTATGGAAACACATTTTGTTAACAGAATTGGTAAAATACAGACAGTTGACAACATTCTCACTGTACTACCCTCAAGCAAGAGGATTGAGAACATACCCTTTACTTTTTTAGGGAGAGACCATTTTCTGAATCTGACGCAGGGTTGGATCCAGCTGTTTTTTTCAGCATTTTGTAATAAAAGAGGATGCCAAAGCACTTATAAACCCATGTGCATGTTGTATATAGAGGAGGAGGCTGAAGCACTGAGAACCACATCTGAATTTAATCAGTGAACGAGTAGGTCAAAGCACTGAAAACTCAATATGCACTTAGAAGGCCAGGAGAAGAGAAGACCAAAGCATGGATAACATCATGTCAATTGTTGAGGTGGAAGAGAATGTGAAAACACTTAGATCCTCTTTGTTATTGTTAGACATGCAAGAAGGTTTAATAAGTGTACTGATAACCCCACTTCCCTCACTGGGAATAGGAGAAGGCCAAAAGACTGGTAAACCAACATACATGTTTTAGCAAGAGGACACCTAAAAAGAACTGCAAACCCCAGTTGTTCTTAGTAGGCATGGAGCAAGGCCAAAGACTGAGAACCTCACACAGGCATAATAAGTGTAAGAGAATTGAAGGCCAAAACAAAGAGAATCAACTATACATTGTGTAGGGTGAAGAGAAGACACTGACCTGAGAACCCAACATTCATTACGCCGGCACAGGAGAAGCCCAAGACAATTGCCAAGCCACATTAATTGTGTAGTCACAGAATAATGCAAACACACTGAGAAGACCATGTGCAAATACTTGGTGGAGGAGTAGCTCCATGCACTGAGAACCCCATGTGCACCTAGTAGGCTATGTGAAATGAAGACCACAACAGTGAGAACAAGCAGAGGAGAGGCCGATGAAAGAAGAACCTCGTGTGCATTTATTAGGCTTAGAAGAAGGACTAATAAGTGCTCTGATACCCACCTGGCACAGGAGAAGGCAAAATACTGATGACACAACTTAGAAAATAACCTACACGGTTTACCCTACGGACGCTGCACTACCACGCGATTCTCTCTTGCTTAAGAATTTTTGGTGTACTGAGAATCCCGGCAATCCAAACTGAATATGTGTTAAAGGGAAGAGAGCTTCACCTTTTAACACTGTATTTGGACTTCATGCTTCCACACTTCACACGTTTGGAAGGACACAATCAAGTGCCTTTTGGAACAGACATTAGTTATAAGAAGGGGTTAGAAAAGGGCCTCATCACGAGTTGGGCGGTAACGCCGGCGCTATTAGCGCCTGCGTTAATAGCCCTACCGTCAAATACTCCGGCGCTACTAGCGCCAGATAACGGGTTTGGCGGAATGGCTATTGCCCATTCCCCACTGAGCCCATTCGAGAATTCCCCAATTTTCGCCCTTTTACCGCCAGCGGATTTCCTGCCGGCAGTAAGAGCGTAAATTTTGGCGGATTTCACCCCAGCTCAGAGCGGGAGATTTTCATTAGGATTCCACTTTTGCACAATACTTTACAGTATTGTTTAGTGCTAATGTATTCTTTGAGACACATCCACCAGTGAGCACAGCAGGACATTTCAAACACTTCTATTAATTTAAACAGATTACCCGATTACATGGGAAAGGAAAGTGTCAGCAATATAACCGTCAGCATCGCTCACTTTTATTTACGCTAGCCTAATGAGAATTGTACCCCAAGATAAATGGAAAGCCCACGTGTGCCGACCTCATTCATTAGTGACAAAGTAGCTGTATCACATCTAAAGCAAGGATTGATATAATGTTGGGGTGATTTTTGGGAAAATGTATAGGCTGACATATCTTCACGATGAAGACTTACATTAGCTTATAGTGTGTGCTTGTATATGTATAACAATATATACAAAAAGAGATGGTGGCTTCCCTATCACTAGTAGTCATCATTGGAGGCCCGCCCATGCTATAATTATTGAAAAATTTGAACAAAACGAAGAATAAATACTATTAGTTATTGATAGGAACCTTTAAAGGACATGAGCTTAAATCCAGTTCAGTTTTGCAAAACGATGGGGATTGTTTGGCTCTTATTCTCTTGGCTTTTAATACAGATATCGGCTGGGGCGTTCCTAGGTCTGGAAAAGATCCGGGGCTATGCTGATGTCAGGACTGTCGGGACTCGGGGCTAACTAGCCTTCTGGTTGTAGACCCTGAGCTTCTATCCGGGGCTACAAAGAAAAGACCGGGGCTATATCTCCCCAGGCACCCCCTAGCAACGCCTTCATCTGGGACAGACACAAAGCACATGAATAATCATCTCTGCAACAGCAACATCCCATCCTTGTCTATATACAGGCATGGCAATCAGCCTAACCCTTGCCTATCTATTTTCCTGATGAGCGACGGGTTGATGGGGCTTGCTTTCGGACCAGGCATGACATTATCTTGAAATATGCGAGGGGCATGAGCTTACGCTTGCAGATTCCAGTTTATTATTTTTTTTTTGGCAGGATGCTAATGTCATGTCTTAAAAAAAACATTACATTTCTTTTTGTGACTGTGTAGTGAAGTCATTTCGGGTGATCATATTTTATAAAAAAATACTAGCCATATATTCCTGTAGCTAGTCGTAGATTCACTTTCTCTTGGATAGATATTACCTCAATCTCCTTGCAGATGAAAAGAGATGCGGTGCAGTCCGGCAGAGTCATCAATGTACTGCAAAAGATACATTCCAGGACATCCCAGAGGTTTCAATGAGTTCTTGGCCGAAATGTGCTGACCACTGCTATTGAAACTGCTTTTAGGCCACCGAGTAGTACATTGCCTGATTATCAGGCCTGCACATGCTTGTAGAACCTCTGGATTTGTGTTGCATTTAGTATTATCATGTTTAGACCTTTGTCTAGCCAGGAGGGGCAGGATGAACGTGCTGCAAGCTGGACTCCCAAATTGTCACAAAAAAAGAAAATGCATTCAAGTGCTCCCCTTCTACCACAGATTGAAAACCTGGTACAATGCCCCTTATGTCAACCTCTGGAGAGCGTAGGACAGAGGTCAATTGGGCCACTAACGTGGGCACATATAGCCCTAATGGACACAATAGCATATTTAAGTAATTCATAGACAGTTTCAAAACCTCATGACATGAAAGCAACCTGGGTCTAAATTATCTAATCTTTGAACTTCAGCCACAAAATGAGCCAATGCCCTTTGAATCACTTGTGCTGCTTGCGCCTTATGGTATGCAGCAAACAGGTTTACCCCAATATCTCTCACATCATGATGTTTGCATTGGGGTGAAAAAGAAGAAATGTGATTTTTGTATTATGTAAGTGTTTGCTGTATAACATCAAAAGTAACGGACTGCGCCTCGAAAGCTCATGTTTCACATGGATAGTGTGAAGTAATATTGTCGCGTGTGCATCACTGCTTGCATTGAAACACATGAAAAGTCAGTGTTTTGCCGTGGACATAAACGTTATTTAGTCGATTGCGAGACTCGTTATGAAATACGGATTGGGGAAAAAACAGTTTGCTGAAACCACTCAGAAAATCTGGTGCTAAGTGTTTTTGCTCAATTTCTAGAACTGTTTAAATGTTACAAAATTAAGCCACATGCTGATTTCCAGGCGTATAGATCATTATTTTGTAAGCATCCCCATTAGTCCCATATCAAACACAAGCTGTGTTTGCTTGATCGAGCTACTTCATGAAATCGACTAGTTGCAACAGTCCTTCCTTAGACAATTTGGCCACAATAGTTGCTCTTTATGAAGTCAAAGGTAACGTTGAGAGCTATGGGGCGATCCTTACCATGTACTGAATACATGAGTTAACAATGGTATCCACATGTCAGTGCCATGCCCATCCAGTCACACGGCAGAGAGCCAGGGCGCTTGTCTTACTCGGTTTCTTGGCTGCTAGCTAGCATTCTGCAAAATATAAAAGGCCACGCCTTCCAGTTAAAGTGCTACTGACCTGAGAACACAGCAAACGCTGCTGCTAGTTGTCCACCTCCAAGCATTATATCTGTTTTACACATCATGCAAACATCTAATTTCTGATTGTGTGAATATTGCTCCTTGAATTTTCCTTCATTTAAAACATTGATATGTTGTTGCAGTACTCAAGCATGTACTCACGCCCTTTTCAAAAATGCAGTGTTTAAATTCCGAACGTTTATTTCAAAATTAGAACTGTATTGGTTTGAATTCATTTGACTCCCATCTATTCTGAAAAGTATCTTTTTTGTTTGATGGGACACGGATAACTTAGCTTTTGCAATTTAACAGATCCCTTGGCTCCTTTGGGTAGATGCTTAACTTTCACATGAATTCTAAGAAAACACCTCCTAATCCTTACGCTTGTTGAAGGCCAAGAACACGTATGCATTGCACGAAATGGACTAAACATTCCCTACCTTAAAACATTACTAATACTTGCGTTTCTCCTTGAGGTGTTTATGGTGAATGAAGTTGGTGGCATAATACTGTATGGGAAAAACAAATATATATATATACATGTAAAAGGAAATGCAGCTTAAGGGCTCACAATTAGTCAATGTGAATTTGGAAAACATTATTGGGTTGTGTTTGAAAAAATAAATAAAATTAATGTATTATCACGATATAAAATGACCTTGTTGTGGCATTAACCTTCGACTTCACTTACTGACTCCAGCTGACTTACATTGGTGCCATGTGGCAGATATCACTACATTCACCTGGACATATCAATGAAATAGGAGCGTGCATTTCCAACGTGAATTAGAGGAAGCTTCTTTACATTGGTGCCATGTGGCGGATATCACTAAATTCACCTGGACATATCAATGAAATAAGAGCGTGCATTTTCAACGTGAATTAGAGGAAGCTTCTTTACATTGGTGCCATGTGGCGGATATAACTAAATTCACCTGGACATATCAATGAAATAAGAGCGTGCATTTTCAACGTGAATTAGAGGAAGCTTCTTTACATTGGTGCCATGTGGCGGATATCACTAAATTCACCTGGATATATCAATGAAATAGGAGCGTGCATTTCCAACGTGAATTAGAGGAAGCTTCTTTACATTGGTGCCATGTGGCGGATATCACTAAATTCACCTGGACATATCAATGAAATAAGAGCGTGCATTTTCAACGTGAATTAGAGGAAGCTTCTTGTTTTTCAAATCCTTCAATAAGGCCCTGGCAGCAACCTATTTAGCAGGGCAGGTCTTCCAATGAGACACAATGAAGTTATACAACCATTAGAGAAACACGTTTGATATGCAGGGTAATTGTGGGGTATTCAATTGGAGCATAATTAATTAACCATCAGAGATATGAATTCATTCTTAACAAGTGAAGTCGCCTCATTAAACATGTGCTTGTACAATATCCAGATGGTGTTGTTCACACATTAGAAGGGTGATGCTGCACTCGAGCAGGGGCGAATGGAAATCCAACGTTCCAAAACTGGAAGAATATGTTTCCAAAGATAGTCATTCTTTCCTTCTGAATCAGAATCCAGGGACTGAGCGGTGCAAGCACAGGGCAAGGCGCGCCTTACACAAACGGTGTGCACCAATACAGGGCAAATGCATGCACAGAAATGAGTCTATTGCATCAGGCATTGATTACTGGTGTGCACCAGATGGCTTCATTTTAGTAAACAGGGGAAAGGAGCAGATACATTAGATGCAATATTGTGGGATGGGAAATAGAGATATTTAGCCAGAAAACAAACACATTAAAGGGGCTATGTTGGCGATCGAGTATTATTAAGCAGACACGTGTGCTGCTGTATTTCTGTATAATTCCATTATATTAATTTACTGTGGAATGAAATTCCTTTAGGTTCATGTATTGTATTGTTTCTGATTGCATTGTTTTTGATTAATGGAGTTGTGCTAGTTTTAAATGTTTTTGCGCTTGCAGAATTTTTCCGAAATAAATATTATTTAGTGACAAATGTGTATAGAATAGTTAATGCCCAAATATATATGCTGTGAAACAAAATACAGCTTCAATCATAAAACCACGAGTAGCCCATGAGTAGTGTGTGGGAGCGAGGGGCCAATGGGCCCCTTTCTACCATCACTTCTCTGTACCGAACTTGGACCAAGTGCCTCTAAGTGGTGGGTACAACCCTTACCCTTATGCGATACTAACTTTTAGTTATATTCGCGTAGATGGGACCACCGAGCAGGACACAGGGCATCCATTTTCTGTACCCCCTTTCGACTCCATCTTGGTAACTAGGCCTCACTGCGACAGTACAAAACGCATCTCTCCCCTTTGCCGCCGCCGCAGCCTGGAGCACATAGCCCCCACCCTCGTCCCCACACTGACTGGAAAACTCTGCGACTCCATTCTCACGCTGAGGCCGGAGCTGCTTGCAACAAATAATGAATGTAACATGTCCCTTTTCCTGTGAGATCACTGTCCTGCATGTGAACCGACATGAGAAAAGCACAGAGCTCGTCCATCTCCACAAAAGTGTCCTTGCCCTCTTACCCTCGCCAATCGAAACTTATTACCATTCTGACCCTGTGTCCTTGCAAGGCATCCCTTTCATGTGCCAGACTGCCAACCTCCCTATGAGCCCACCCAACAGACCCCCCCAGCTAACATTAGACCCCGGTGCAGTATATCGTGCCTAGTACTAGCAAATGCCACATACCTGAGATTCTTATGAGACTAACCCTATAGTTCAATGACAGTATTGTAGTGGTCAAGGCTCTAAACCTGTGACCTGTATAACCCAAATGTGTATCTGGTGTAAGCCCTTGAGTGATTTGTATAACAACATGATACACTACTAAGAGTCTTTTGATCAACTGTTATTTAGTGCATGCATTATCCAGAATGTATTTTCTTAGCTTAGATAGTGACCACCGTGTTTCACAGCGACCTGACCTTCACCCATCCGGAATACAATGTCTGACGTCAATCCTCCCACCAACCCAGCAACCAACCCAGAGGAAGAGATGATGCCCACACCTAAGTCACCACCACGGCTGACCAATCCTGGTCTATGTAGCATCATATGTTAAAAATGCAGAAGTACTATATAAATGTGTTGTAACTTTTATGTGGTCAGAGCGCTCTCAGAGATCTAGATAACCCTTCATCGAAACTCTTGCAGCCTGCGCTTTTGTGCCTTATTCCCTGTCCAGAGAGTGTCTGTCTTATTTATTTTACACATGTTAGACAGGGTGGGCACTAACATTAGCAAGCCCCATATACACAGTTCGCTTAAGTAAAGATTTAATATGCCAACATCAGCCTTCTTTAGACATAAGCAATGGTCCACTTGATAACAATGTTGCTCTTTATTTCATTCTTCCAAATGGAAGTGCTTCCTGGTCAAACCAGTGTCTTGCTTGCACGTGAAGGGCAGATCATACACGCAGTTTCATCATAGTGTCTAAATGCAGCGTTCACTGAGCAAAATCTAATTGTTTGAACTTTGAATGCACTCCAGCCTTGGCTATGAGCCCTAAATCAGGGTTGTTAAATACAGGCTTTGAGGGCCGGGATCCGGATGGGTTTTCAGTATATCCCTCATTCATATATCCCTCATGATGCAATACATCCCTCATTCATATATCCATAATTAATATTCATGAGAAACTTGTGCACACTGTTAGAATACGTGTATGCAATTGTATCTTATGAATATTAATGAGGGGTATCCTGAACAACTGACAAGTTTCCGGCCCTCGAGGCATGGAGTTGGACATTCCTGTCCTAAACTAAGTGCATATGTGTGTACTGTCTGAAGATGCATTGTGACTTTTGCAGTGTGCTCAATATTCCTCGCCCCTGATGTCTGTGTGCATCCTGCTTTGGCAGGTTCAAATCCCGGCAGTGTGAACATAGCCTTTTATCCTTCAGAGGTCAATACAATGAGTACCACTCTGTGGGGTAATAATGTCTTCTGTTATTTGAGTGCTCTGAGACCTATGAGTGTGTAGCACTAAATAAGGAATGCATTATTATTATAAGTATTGGTTCCTTGAATGGCTTGCTCACATTGGGCATGTACAATATCATGTGTAGAGTGGAAACCAGCATCTGGTACTGAAGCAGATGCTTTTCCAGTTAAGTTCTGTCGAGCCATGAATGTGTCCAACTTCTCTCACTCTATTTTGAGAGTTGATGCAATACTGGTCAATGCCATTGACTTTCACATGGTTCATCATGGGAAGATTAGGATTCACAGAATCTTATATTCGCTGCCATGAGCATCACCTTTCTACGAAATTCTCGTAGTGAAAAAAGAAAGACATTTTCCAGAAAATATCATAATCACATATTAGGAGCAAAATGTGCTTGGCCAAAGGGAAGATTCCCAAATGAAGGCTGTGAAATTTAGACTGACATGATCTACTTGTGGGAGAGGCAATATTTAAGGTGGTGACTGGCTACAGTCACACTTGCAAACTTAACTGAATGCAACCAAAGAATGCATCCCACCAGTGAGAAGTGTTCGCCTGTGACAGTATCCAACTTGTGTTTATATTAACCAATATTCTATTCAAAATGGAGTCACACAACTGTACAATTCCCAATACGATAACACTAACCCCAGTTAAAACACAAATTTAACAAGTGTAAAAACCATTAAAGCACACTCAAGTGTCACATTGTTTGCAACAAACAGTCCAATAACAACCTACTTCAATATTCAAATGTAGAAACAGAGGCAATTACACACACAAACACACAGGGCCTGATCAGCAAAAGCATTTTCCAATGGGAAAATCCCTTTGAAAAACACGTTGTCAACAAGGCCTACAGTCAGTCTCTCTCTCTCTCTCTCTCTCTCTCTCTCTCTCTCTCTCGCTCTCTCTCTCTGTGGCTCTCTCTCTCTCCCCCCTCTCCCACTGTCCCTCTAACTCGCTCTCCCTCTTTCTCTCTCTCTTTTTCTCTATTGTTATCTAGAAAATGTGTTTATGATTACCAACAGACATTTCTTTCTGAAATGAAGATAATACACAGTGCTAACACTGGAGTGAAATGGTTCAATGGAAGTGTATGGAAACACATTCCGAATCTCCAGGAGAAAAGTGATACAACATCCAACTTGTAGAGATAAAGTATAGGGAAACAAGAAAATCATCAATCAGGCTGAGATTGATGTATCCCCTAATTGTGGGCACATGTTAAGTAACTCATGCATGGACACCATAGGGATGACCACTGAATCCATTGCTTTAATTAATAACAAAGGGCTGTCACAGAACCACTTTTGAAAAAGATGTCCCATATGTGAGAGGCGGGTGAACTAACGTTCAAAGCACCTGCATGCAATAGCCAAGTGCCAGCTTGTCATACAATTGGTGATTGTACAACAGGGCATTCTGCACAGTATTCCCATCACCAACCCCCTAAATGTTCCTGCCTACCAGCTCCCACACACAACCCAGATCTCATGTATAACAACAGCAATAGAGAGCAAAGGCTAACAACCAATAGACCCACCAGGAATTATCTACTGTGCCTTCCATATTGGAATTGTAAGAGTACATGTCATAAAACAGAACAATGCAACAAAGTTAAATGGGGAATAAGCAGCATAACTAGGCTGAAAATTCCTGCCCATGCACCGAACGTCAGAATTTACATTGATGTTCATGGACGTGGTTTAAGTGGACAACCTAAGAACCAAGACACACAGAGTATACCTACATATTTAAAAGAAAGCTTGAAGTACAAGAAGAAGCTGCAATTTTCCATTGAGCTGAGCAAGCACAGCATCCACCCAACATGTCTACAGATACTGCTTAATTCTCTATAAATTATGGAACTCTATTTTGGAAATGGAGCATGACATGTGCTACAGAAATCATCATTTGTGGTTTCCATCACGAGTTGGGTGGTGTCACGGCTGTAATACCTCCCAACTGTAATAGCCTTAGCACCCACCAGTCTGGTGGTATTAATGTCATATTATGGGTTGGGTGTTCTTAGTAAATACCCATTCCCCATTGGGTCCATTGGATCCAATGGGGCATTTCCAGCGCTAGTACTGCGGGCTAATACAGCCAATGGTAATACCGCCGAAAACAGTGTGCTAAATGAGATTTTCACCTCCAGAAAAAAAGCTGGAGGTACAGCAGGCCTTTTAACAACCAACTAATACCGAAAGGGCGAGTCGTCTCTGTTGTGCTGTTGTGCGTGGAGTGCGGCCAGGACAGGGGCCACTGACTGCAGTAAATCGAGTTGGACCAGACCGCTGCCCACAAACCACAACTTTGCGGAAACTGTCAGGATGAGCCGTAGAACTGAACACTCTGGGACAAGTCCGTCCAAACGGCCGAAAACACGAGCCCAACGCAAAAACTGGACGTCGTCAGTAGAGGTCACAGAAGACCTGGTGCAGCTGGTCCATGCACTCACAGATCAGGTAAGCTACCCAGTAACTATATCCCCACCTAACACACACGGAACGGATGCTGAATGTACAAGTGTCATGTTATTAAAGGATAATAATACAAAGGCAAATGCTATCCCGTTGTCGCCTGTTCCGGCCATTATGCACAATCTTACCACATGTTCACATACACTGATGAACGTTGTGAACTTAAATAGTGCTAATACGGAGGAAACAGGAGAAGTTGATTATGACAGATTGCATCCCTTATGCGAGCAAGAGCACAGTCGACCTTGCTGCCACGCTGGGACTGTCATTATTGGAAACACGCAAACAACAGAGGGGATAGATGAAAACAGTGGACATTGTAGCCAACTGATTTTTACGGAAACCTCTACTAACGGCAAGCAAGGCGAAATCGCTATCATTGAAAAACGCAAGGTCCCAGCGTTAAAAACTCTAGCTTGGTACAGCTATAAATCATTAACAGAAATGCGCGGCATACAACAGGAAGATCCCGTTAACCAAATACAAAGCCAGGAGCCTGGCACGCAATCCATTCACCAGACACATTCAGAGCGTATCAGCATCCCCTTATCTACAGGACCGGCAAAGACTAGATCAGTCTACTACAGCACATTGGAAACCCAAAGTGTTAAAGCACTCACCAAACAAACAATTAATGATGATGTACTAGCTCACTTGGACGAGGAGGTGTTTTTACCGCACCCCAATGTACTGAGTACAGTAGTTTCAAACAAGACAACAAATGTCGACGTCCATATGCCCTTAACTACACCCCGAAAGCAGGACGTGATCGAAAACCGTCGTAACTCACTTGAAGTAGTAAACAAACTTCTGTCTGATCTAACCCGAATTAACAAAACACGTGCTTTGAAGTGCGACACAAATATGTTGCCCATAACTTCATCACAAATTACAGGAAATTCACGTTTGGATAATTCCACACGTGAAGAATGGTCGTCACTCACTACTACTCAAAGAATGGCGCTTACAAAACGAAGTAGAAGAGATGTAAGCAGTATTGAAAGCTTAAGATGTTCCCAAAGAAAAAAATCGAAATGGGAAAGCATTGCGAGGCGCTCATCACCTCTTGCAGAAAGACTAATAAGGAACAGTAACGTAAACATCAACTTGGACACACAAGACTTGATTTCCTCTTCTACATCCACTGATTCTTCAGTGGACGAACCTTATTTAAAGGAACGACCTCAGGCAAAGGGGCATAAAACCAAAATTGTCTCGCACGACAGGCGCGCTCAAGATCACAATAGGGGTTCCCCTGCAATAAATACCAACTGGCTAAGTGACATGCAAGCAACTATTCTATCATCTATGGCCATTTCTCTGGCCCCTTTCACAAAATTATATGAACATCTAAACGAAAATACTAAAGATCTCTCAACACTGGTAGCTATTTTGAACACTAAAATAGTAGCCGTGGAAGCTAACTGCGACCTGATAAAAGCTGCTCAACATGACCTAGCCCTTAAGCAAGATCACATGATGACTGCGATAACGGCCCAATTAAAAAACAATAATATGGACAAAAAACCTTTGGCCGAAGTGGCAAGGGAGGCTTTGAGTATCTTTAAACACAAACATATCACAAAAGAAGTCACACAACCACAATGCACAAGCGGTGCGGTTTGCCTCACCGAGAAGGTGGACTCAGAGGCTCCATGTAATTATGACATCCCAAAAACCATGACGACTGAATCCTTAATAGTATCTGACCATCTAAGTATCGAATACAACGGCAAGGAACTTCAAAAGCCTAGTGAAATTAGCTCGTTTGATGAAGCACTGAGCGCTAGTAAGGCCGTGGATAACCCGGCCCTCGCAAACCCACAGATTGCTTCAACATCAGATGACAAACACGTGGATAACCAACCACCTGACGTGAGGTGTGCAAAGAAGGATATGATAGGGGACTTGACACGAGTCGATCCTATACCACTTGCTGAGTCACTACCATTGGTTATAGATGTACCTAGCCCCGATCAAGCTTCTTCTAATTCAGACACAACGAAACTCACTGTGTTCGACATCTTTAAGAATTTACAGGGGCAAAGTCGCCCAAACTTGGCAGCTACAGCGGTCACTAAGCAAATGACGAAGAAAACAAAAAATCTATTCTCAAAAAAAAATGAAACAGACTACTAACTCAAGAAAGTTCTTGCGCAATCTGAAAACGGTAAACGTCACTGTGAACACAAATGATCGGAGTGAACGACCGCAAGCCTGCTCGCAGAAAAACAAACCTGAGAACAACATAGAGTCAACTGAAGAGCAGGTGGCTGAGCTACTCGAACAGATAAATCTGTCAACTTATGACGATGAAGCATTGTCTCAGGATATCGAACTGTTGGAGTCCGTAAGGTCTAATGCAGAAATGGCAGAAGAAGAGTGTTTTTCAGATGACGGGAAGATCAATCAAGAGGAACTGAAACCCCAAAATAATCAGCGCAGTTGTATAATTATTAAGGAAGCCGATATCAGTGCCGTAATGGCAGTGGCTCACTCACCTACATTCTTAACAATGGAGGAAAAATGAAACAGGTTATCTAAACTCAGCACTGCTAAAAAAAATTACACGAAAATCGCCACGGAAACGGCCCACGAAAAACTACACACTGTCACCAATCCCCCTAAAATGACACCAAGCAGTAACAAGAAGAGATACGTGGGCCCCCGTAAGAATGCCCAGCAAGCTTCAGTGGACAAAACAGAATGGTTCAGCCCTCATAAAGTGATCCTGGAAAGAATTGAAAATGTAGACAACTTGATTTTAAACCGGCACAATGTGCTGTACTTGTTCCAACTAATTCCTAGCTTAAGAACGATTCAGTCTGAGGACTTAAAAATCGTGGAATTTTGTGATGAAAAAAGGAACGACAAAGTGATTCTACATACGCAATCAAAAATAATCTCTGAGATCATATTGGAAGCCAGCTCCACTTTACTATCACTGGGGTTTGATACTTACAGGACTTGCGAGCAAGGCGATGAGGAAATGCAACAGACTGTTCAAAGGTCTGCGCACAACAAGTCTATCTTTGAAAGAACCAATGTTAAAGGTAACAGCAAAGACGCACAAACAATCACCTCTGAGACTTATAACAAGGAAGAAGTACGTCTGAAACAAAATCGGCAAATACAAATAACAATTGACGGGTCATCTATTGTTAAGGGTAATTTAGAGGTAAACCAAAAAAAGATTGATGAGAGGAATGAATGGGATTGGATGGCGGCTGCATTAAATGACAAGTCAAACTTATAATGCCAGGCGTGTGATAAAAAAGAGTCAATTAAGCTAGGATCTTGGAACACAAGAGGTTTTAGTCACCTCTTTCATACACCCTGGACACATGACCTGGACTTGATTTGTCTGCAGGAAACGTGGCTATCCGACACCCCCATTATGCAGGATTTTGAAACTGTAATCAATCCCGCAATAAAACAAGACAAAGGAAGACCAATGGCTGGGTTGTTGATTGCGGTAAGAAAAGCAACGGGCCTGCAAATCGTCTCAACAACTAATGTTTCACCATTCATTCAGACAGCCAAGGTCTCATTCCTAAATGATACTAATAAAGAACCAGAAGTTCTGAACATCATCAATATCTACTGGAATCATGTTAGGATAGAAACACATCACTTTATCGATCAAATAACAACTATAATAGACGCCCTCTTTGAAGCTATAGAAACTCCAAATTTGATTATTTGTGGAGACTTTAACATAAACTGCATAAAGCAGGAAGATGAGAAAGAGGAAAAGAAAGTAATAACTAACGGTTGTAAAAAAATAGCGACAAAATGGTCGCAGGAGATGGAAGCGAGAAGCATGTTTATGCTGAATGGAAACACGACAGGTGACATTCCAGCGAATGCTACATGGAATAGACTAAATCAACAATCCGTTTTGGATTACATGTTTGTGTCAGAGGCCCTTCACCTACGAACAACTAGATTTGAAGTTAAACCAATGGCCTACAGTGATCATGATATGGTGGTAATGAATCTAAAGGTATCACGTATGACACTGCCCGACCACTGGTCATGGCCCGTATTAGTTCGATCGAGTAGAATACGGCTCGAACTTGCAGACGCAGAGGTAAATAAAATTGTGTCTAATCTAAACTTGGCATTAAATGAGGTCGAATACTGCCACCTACTGACCGACTTTACAGAACATAAACAAGGTCTGAGGAATAAAAAATTTAAACATACACACAGCTTCGACCTAAAAATGCAACAGCGCAAAAGATTGATGCGTCATGACTTGCGAAACATAGCGACGGGGGATAAAGAGGCAATGGCTTTAAGGAAAAAAGCAATCAAACAAACTTATAAGAACTGGTGTAAGTCTCACAAAGCAACTATGCTTCAAAACGACTCAGAGGCTATGATGACAAATCTACGAAACAAAAATTCGGCGAACTTTTGGAAAACTATAAATAGCAAATTTGCCCCGCAGGATGCTATGCAGGCAAACTGTATATCAGAAGAAACTTGGACTTCCTTTTACACCAAAATGTTTAGTGCGAATGGGCTCGTGAAAGATGACGTCCACTCAGATTTAGTCATCTGGGACTTAAAGTTTGATCGACACGATATTTTAACTACAATAAAGCGAGCAAACGGATCGAGAGCACCTGGCCCTGATGGCCTCACGAACTATACGATCAAGCGTAACCAAGAAGCTTGGTCCAATTTTTGCATGACCCTGTTCCAAAGAATAGTCGATAAGCGACTATCTCCAACATCGTGGAAAAGTGCCATAGTGGTCCCAATATTTAAAAAAGGCAATAGAGCCAACCCTGGGGATTACAGACCTATCGCCTTGTTAGATGTAATTGGTAAAATCTACGCGACACAGCTACAGCAGATGCTAGTAAGGTGGGCAGGAGAAAACAACCACATTGATCAAAGGCAAGCCGGGCTTGTGAAGGGCGTGGGGTGTGGCCTAAATTTGTTAATATTGAATCTGTTTAAGATGGAAGCAATAAGACGAAACACAAAAATACACCTGGCTCTCATAGACTTTTCCCACGCCTTCAACAGTATTGATCGAGGAATTCTATGGAAAAAATTAAGAGCTTGGAAGTGTCCGGAAAGTTTGGTCGAAGCAATTAAGGAATTGCATTCTAACACAAACATCAGAATACGTTTGGACCGGCAGGGGACTCTATCAAAGCCTATAGAAACCTTTAAGGGTGTGAAACAAGGATGTCCTCTGGCCGCAGCTATTTTTAATTTGTTTTTGTCCGACGTAGGAGAAGCCTTTAGCGAAATCTCCTCTTTTCCACCAAAGATGAACGGCACGCATGTGAGTTGGCTTGTATATGCGGACGACCTCATACTTTTAGATATGACTTACATCGGTCTCCAACGAAAACTAGATGCCCTGGAAACATACGTACATCAAAACGGACTGGTGATTAACAAACAAAAGTGTGAGATAATAACACTTCAAAACTTAAGATCTGTGAAGAAAAAACAAAGTAAACAAAATTGGTATATAGAAAAGACGAAGCTAAACACTGTCGGTGACACACGATACTTGGGCATGAGAATAAGTTCCAAACTAGATGGCGCACCTTGGGCAGAAGTTGCAAAATCAAAATGCAGACAATTAGCATGTCAAGCAGCTATCATTAACAAACAGTTTGGAAAATTTTCGCTAAAACCAACAATCGACTTCTATCGACAAAAAGCTATGCCAGCAATAATATATGGGGCTGAAAACGCCCTAGGATGCTCCCACAAGCTCTGGAACACTCTAGAAAATATTTTTTGGGTAAAAGTTTTACACTTACCCCGTGGCACGCCAACAGTCTGTATAAGATATGAATTGGGGTTAATATCTATCCATGCTAGGGTTTGTTGGAACATTCTATGCCTCCTTAGGCAATGCTCAATAAACACACCTGCGCTGCAGTACGAAATACTAAAAACAAAACAAGATCTCGGTTGCACCACCTTAGTACTATGGAAAAAGTACTGTACTGAGATACTAGACCTGTATGACATTAAGTTGTCAATGCTATTGGAAAATCCGATGTTAGCGAAGAAAAAAGTATGGAGCACAGACTGGCATTTAACATGCGAACAAAGACGGAATTGCAGAATGATGGCAGATGTACCAGGAGAGGCCAGAGCGCACGGGAATCTGCAAGCTTACTTGACGCTATTTCCTAATGCGTCAGCAAGATCTATCTATCTAAGATTTAGACTAAACTTAATGGACACTAAAGAACGCCGCTACGCACACAACTCTACCACAGAGTTATTGTGTCGCTTTTGTAAAACTGGGAATGAGACGTTGAAACACCTTACACTCTTTTGTTCTAATCTACGTACACTGAGAACTTGCACGTTCGGCCCGGTGTTTGCAAAAATGCAGACACGGTGTGCGGATGAGTGGTGGAAAGGGATATTCGAAGGATCAAACCGTCCATTGATGTTTGCTTTAATAACATTTCTCGAGGAACTGAATAAACGTCTAAACACAGACTTGGTTTCAGTGGTCTCGGAACCCTATACTCAATGACACTTCAAGGAGAAATCACACCTATATTCTGTGTAATGATGATAATTTTGTACCAGTAAATGACTTATCATAGGAGACCGAAGAATTCCACGGAGAGGGTTCAATTCGTGGCCAGCTGTGCTGTGTGTTGAGTGTTACTTCACTAGTCTTTCCTTGTGTTGTGTTGTAGCTATCATCCTCTTTTTAAAGGTTTGTATAAACCGTATAAAAAAAAAAAAAAAAAAATACCGTTACCACTGCATTTAAGGGCTACATCCCAACTCATGATGAGGCCCTGTATCTTAAGAATGAAACCAAAATGTGAGGTGTTCTTTCAAGAAATGTATACACTGTAATGGAAGTGGTCTTGTATAGCTCCTGTCTGCTACTATATTAAAAAATATAACATTGACATAAATGCATGTGGTGAAATAGGATAATTACGGTTTGCATGTGAAATATTTTAAATAGGTAATACATTATGGTAAATGTGCTATCAATGGTTCTCTCACTTGGCATTGGAAAATGCAGGTTTTGATGTGTTTGTTCCAGTCTGATAAATTGTCCAGGGTTTCAATTAGGAGCAGGCTAGCCCTCCTGCCCTTCCTCCTCCAATGTTTGAGGTCTTCCAGGGCATACCAGGAATATGGTAAATGTAGTCTTCACAGACGTTTACGTTCTACAGTGTCTCTGTGATAAATTTAAAAGCCCAGTCTCAAAGGAAAATCGATCCATTAAAAGTGACACTTTTGAACTTTGGCTTGCAAATAAAAGTCAACAACCACCAACACACACTAACCCCTCCTCCTTCTTTTGTTATCATTTCAAGTGGTTATTGGATCTGTATATTTTCCTATAAATAGGTGGAGTCCGATGTTTAGCGATTGAGGTGCTAAGAGCTACAAGGATCATGTGGTAACCACTTAAAATTCTAACAAAATAAGGAGGTGGGGGTAGTGTGCGTTGGTTTTTGTATTTTGGGATTATTGATCCATGTTCAACACACCCCCCCTGTTAACAAAAAATAATGGGATAGATATATTGTTTAACTTGCAAAGAAAATTGACACCTTGAAGCTTGAAGCTAATGCAATGGGAACAATAGGGCCTGGTTTGTCAAAAATGACTGATCAATCATTAATCAATGCCCCAGAAAGAGCTATTTACATATGACTCACATGCTGAGTAAGAAGTCCCAAGTTTAATTGCCGGGCATGTTCAGTTAAGTGTTTCCTTTGGTTTAAGCAGCAAATACTATCTTTTCAATGACCTTGTATGCAAAAGTGAATATTAGTAATAGGTCTGGAACTATCAGACATAACGGCACGAGTATGGGTGTTAGAAATATCCGAGACTCCTCTTTAATTTGACAACACATTCCCATTGTATACATGAATCAGAAATGAAAGGAGAAGAATGTATAGGTGTATGAAGCAATATTCCAGTGTCAACGAGTCCCGCTGGATCGTTTCACATGCAGCACAGTGAGGTCCTAGGCACAGGGTGACTTGCAGAGAGGCAGGCTTATGGTCCAGCTGCAATGTCCATCCCCAGTGGTCCTTGGGGATTGTTAGAGAAGAGATATTGCTTCTGCCTCTGGAGCCTATGCCTCCACCCCACAACTGGAGACTTTAGAAAGGACTGCTGTCTCAGCAGGGTTCAATGAAATCTTCAGGATGTTCTAAGATGAGTCCTGATGAATCAGAGAATAAGAGAAGTGGTGGGAGACCCCTTATTTTCTTTCATAGGCAAACGTCCCCAGGTGATTCAAGTAAAGCTAGCCTGCTCTAGGGTTCCATTCCCTACTCTTGAAATGTCTGGACATTGCCCTTAATTTGTCACACCTAAAGTGCTTAGCTCCACAGGAAGTGTAGGGCACAGGGAAGAGAAAAATAGGAAGAGAGAATCAAGATGGCAAAACCTCCAAAAAATGTACAGATTCCTCTCAGACTTACCCTAACTCCACCCCCACTCCTTCTCACTAGGATCAAAAGCCCTTAGGGATAACTCCGAGATATTCTGGCCACCATACCCAAACTCAGGTATGTCTTATAATTACAATGGTTGTGCCACCAAGACAACATCTTAAGGGTTATGTCACTTTTGGAACAGGGGGTTATATTTTAAATGCAGCCGCTGCACTGCAGGAACTTAGGTGTCTTCGCCACTTGTAGATCAGGTGCTATGAATCAGGATACTGATGCACCCAGGGACAAGTACACACTAGGTTTTTGGCATGGAGCTCATTAAAGGGGAAGTGGTGCAGCCTGGCACTGCACCACTTGCCTAATTGTCCTGCAATTTACCTGATTTAACATGGCAGCCTCCTGCTGCACCACTTGCCTAATTGTCCTGCAACGTACCTGATTTGACGTTGCAGCTCCTCATGCTGCACCACTTGCCTAATTGTTCTGCAACTTAACTGGTTTGACATGACATCCACGTGCTGCACCACGTGCCTAATTGTCCCACAACTTACCTGATTTAACATGGCAGCCACGTGCTGCACCACTTGCCTAGTTTGCCTTGTAATTTACCTGATTAGATATGGCAGCACCATTTGCCTAACTTGATGTACTGCAACTTATCTATTATTTGATGTACTGTAACCGTAACCTTACGCAATAAGAGGAACATGTATTCAATAGCGTCTTGATGCCTACGGGTTTAGTGTGCTCTACAAATGTATCAATAAATAAATAAATACATTAGCAGATGTCGCTTTCGGAGATGGAATTAACCACTTCATTGTATTAATTCATAAAAATCAGAAAAGCCTAGTCTGTCAGACCCTTGCCAGATGGCAATTCATCCCAGGGAGGCATACTTATATATGTTTTAATACAATTTGAAAACCATTCTCTCTGGTTTTGGGTCGGTCAGCTGAAATTATAAATTGTTCCAAATAGGTGACGTGTTTCCCTAACCTGAACATTGCTAAAGATTGCTGAGATTAATTAGGAGCTTATTTTAAATCACAACCCATAGTTAGCTGCCCACGGCACCATAAAAAGTGACATTGGAGGTAAGAGGCAAGCAACAGTTCCTTGCTAACAGCATTAGTTGGTAATATTTGGGATAACAAAAGCCCTTCAATGATGTGCAAGTCCAACCTTTTGTGTAGTTTAAAGATGGTAGCACATTAGAGAACGGGCAAATGCCTTCATGAATCCTGTTTTCATTATCACTCATCTGTCATTGCTATGTGGCACATTTAAACTCAATCCCCGTTTAAGCGGAAAAAACCTAGTGGCATACTAACCCAGAGAGCCAGTGACAGGACAGTATTGTCATAACATAAGAGAAGGCTGTTTTGGCAGCAGCACGGCCTCATCCCAGCGCTTAGTCCTTGATGGAGTCCGAGACCATCAAGGCTCTGAGATCAGATACATGCCTGCCCAGGCATTATGTTTTTGTGGCCCTTGTTTATGTTTCTGCAGTTAAAAAAAATATTTAATATATAGGAAAGGGTGGGCTGTACTGCATTCACTCTGCAAATATCTTCCAATAAGTCCCATTCTGCTTTATGGTTTTAGTATGACGGTTAAGGGGGAGGTGTTTGGGGTGTGGGATCCAGACGTGGTGATGATCATTTAAAAAATTGCAATGATAAATCAGTGTATTTGGCTTTCTATGTTAATCATCTTTAAAACACCATTTAATTATTGTATTGTATTGTATTGTATTTGGTTATTTATATAGCACTCTTGACCCACTTGTGTTGCCTCAATGCGCTTTTTTACTTTGTTAGAACACCCTTGGTGACCGTAGTCAATGTGGTTGGAAGATTCTAGGGGGATTAGCTTAGATGTGTGTGTGCATGTTGCCGTTCTAAGACTTAGGTGGCTGGCAAGGCTCGACTAAGCAGCCCAGTAGGGGTCAGACACGTGGGTGGGTGCTCTTGAAGGTTACAGATAGATTGCTATTGTTGAGGAGAGTCTATGCTGTATGCTAGTGGCAGAGGTGTTGGGGTACGTCAGGTATTGCAGTCTGCGTGGCTATGTATGAAACACGGGCGGATGTGCTTAGCCGTAGACGCGTTCTATCATGCATGGATATTTGGCGGTGCCTGGAGCCTTTGTCCATACTAGTGGAGTGAGTGTGCACAATAATTTGAAACACATATGAACTTTATGTAGTAATACCAACAGACTATAGGTATGTATTGTGTATCCAGAAATGTGCAGGATGAGTGTACTCTGCCGCTTGTGCTTTTACATGTTAACTGTTATAGACTGCTTATACTTACAGAATACACTTATGTTTGCTGGCCTTTTTATATCACAGCTTTCTTGATAGCTACCCATTATACTAAAATGTTAAGGGTTCTCTTGCTGTAGGGAAACTAAAGAATGTATAAACCCCTTTTTCAGAAGATTGTAAAATGTATGAGAAGAATCTGTAAAAAAGAAAAAAGAATGTTATCTGAGAGACAATGACAAAATGATTCTGGCAAAAGATGCTCTACGGTCCTGATTTACAAAAACCTTTTACAATGGTACAAATCATTGACAACCTTTTTCAAATCAGGTTTTTAGGGCCTGATTCACACAAGCCTTTTATAATGGCTCACTTCCATTGAAAAACAATCTGTGAATCATGCCCTTAGTCTAACTACAGATATGCTTCTGTCGTTCTCTGAATTCCTTGCAAAATTCAGCTTGTGTACAGATGAGAACAGGGTTACCTATTGATACATCGGACGACAGGTTCTTCTATGAACTGGTTCTTCTATGAACTGCATTCGAATTCCACCTCCTGCTGAAATGTCACACGTTTAGTTTGCGTGGGTGATAAAGGGAGCCATTTTGAAAAGAGGACAATAACTTGCAGTATCACAAACCCTGGGATTCATAACTGCTTCCAGGGTATTGTTTCCTATAACATAATCTAGCATCAGTTGTGCTGCTTTGGGGTGACTGGTTAGTTTGCATTATTATTTTTTGCTGTGTTGCAATTGTAAAAAATCAAGAAACAATCAGAAAACACATTTGAGCTTCAACTAACCTGATAGAATCAAATGATAACTGGTGTGTCTAGGATACGTGGGATTCACTGTATGCCATCAGCCATACAATATTCCACAGTCCGAAATACATTAAGGTTGATCGGAACGCAACGGAGAAGTCTGTCTGTTTTCTGCTGGAGACACTAGTAGGAACACCTAAATAATGGCAGCCCCTGCTGTTAACCATCGTGCAGCGGCAGGTGAATACAAAGCGGCAGGTGAATACATTATTGCGGGCTGCACTCTCTGAAACACAGGTACACTTTGCAGATGTGGAGCTGATTGGATTATTTTTTGAAAAATGCACTGTACAGCAGGCATTTCTTCACAGTGAGGCAGTAATGCTAGTGTATGACCAAACTGCCCTCATTTATGTAACACTGCCATTTGTTTTAACGTGCTCATCCAAATATCACCCCCTACCCTCTCCTTCATACATTGTTAATTCTCCCACCACCTCAGTGACACTGTGCAAGGTCCCCATAATTAATGGTTGCACCTCTGCCAATCTGTGCAAGGTCCCACGTAATTAAGCCTGCACCCTTGCGGTCCTGCGTGAGCACCTCCGTAAGAAACGGCTGCACCCCTGCCAGTCTGCGTGAAGCCCCACGTAACTTGATGCCAACAGGGTCGCAGACAGACAGGTAAAGCAACACCACCTAAGGCCTCTTGGGCCAAGAAAGGAGTCCCTGCAGAGCAGGAAGAGGTTTCAATCCAAAACACGGAACAGGAGATGGGTCTGCAGAGGACAAGGGGCTTCGCTGATAATGAGTTCCAGATCCTTGTTAACTACCTGACCGATCACTATCGTGAGATGTTTAGTATGCTGGGAGCACACATCCACCTGCACAACGGATGGCGCATTGCCATAGGGTCACTGACCAGATCAACGCTGTTGTTCTGAAGATGCACACTGCTGAACAGGTTCAGAAGCAATAGAATGATCTCACACATAGGACCAAGCACAAGCTCAGTGTCAATCTGGCCTCTGCAACTGGCCACTGGACGGGGTCATCACAGGAGGAACAGCTGACACTGCATGAAGAGGCCGCAAGTACAATCATCAAACGTGAGCAGATGCAAGGCGTGGGAGGCCTGGAGAACTATGAGAATGGCGAGTGGCATTTCTTGTGCATCATATGTTTTGCCAATCATGTATGACCCACCATATTTGTGTAGTGGTGCTTCTACCTTCAGTTAATTTGGGAATGCATGTTTGGTGATGTTTATACTCATGTCACATGACCTTCATTCTGGGAGTATCCTGTCTGGTGGACATGTGTGGCACTTCTTTGTGTGACAGGCTATGCAGCACTGACAGTACAAACATGCAGGCTATCATTGTCAATAACATGTGCAAATATATAGAGCCTGTGATGTGCCACCCCTGACAGGCCCACATCACCCACAGGGTACTCCACTGTGCCATGACAAATTAATGCAACACCTACATGTACTGTTGTATGCTACATTCTTGTGGTTTGTCACTATTCATTGCACATTGACCAATCACATAATTAGACGATGAGTTGCATGTTCAAATTGTCACCTGCTCCCGTGGACACCTTGTAATGATGCATATCAGAGCTGTCTGTCATGACACCCTGCAGTGTTTCCAGACTGATGGTGCATCAGTAACCACAGACCACTGCCCTGAGGGGCTGTAAGGGGTGACACCATACGTTACATGATGAACAATAGCTCACGGTGGGTCATCATACAGTTGATGCAATTATTCCAAATTGAAAATCATATGTCCCTACCCAGCCCATGTGAACAGTAACAGGCAGTTTTGTTTTATTGTTTTTATTTATTGAACATTTGTATTTTGCCTATACAGCATAACGTTTTTCCACATGACACAAGACAAAAGAAGGGGTGGGGGGAGATCAGGGGAGAAAACAAAAACAACAATATCGGTCCTTTGGGCCTTGTGACATTCAGTTCATGAAAGTGCAGTAAGGAGAAGAGCCAGGAGAGTGGGAGGGGGGTATAGGGAGGAGAGCTGGGATAGGGAGAAGAGGTGGAAGTGACCAAGTGTTAGAGGGGGGCTCAGGAGCACAAGTGCCAGAGAAAATAGGGATAGGGTTAAGCTAAGTGTGGGGACAGGGGTGGACCAGAATCAGTAGGCTGGTCTGGGAAGGGTGCCCAGGGGCAGGTGCTGGGAAGGGGTTAAGGGGAGAACTGGGCAATGGGGTTCCGGAATGCAGTAAGATCAATAGGGGACTCAGGAAGCCTGTCGCAATGGCAGGTGGAGATCAGGAAGGGATGGGGAGAGTGAAGGAGAAGGAGGAAAAGAAGTTCTTGATAAGCTTTCGGAATTTAAGGAGATCCAGCTTAATGTTAGAGTGGCAGTGAGGCTGTTCCAGAGGGAGGCTCCTGCTGAGGAAAGAGATCTACCTCCCACTCTGCTTAGAGAATCATCTGTTCTGCAGAGAGTTTGCTCTAGAGAACCAAATAACTCTAGCAGGGATGTATTTAGGGAGAGAAAGTTGGATGCAGCATGGTCCTATGCCCCAGAAAGCCTTGTGGATGATGAAGAAGGTCTTGAATGTTATCCTTGCAGCCACTGGGAGCCAGTGAAGAGTTTTCAGGGCTGGAGAGATGCAGTCCCTGAGCTTGAGGCCAAGGATAAGTCTTGCAGTCCTGTTCTGTATTAATTGAATTGAATTGAAGGAGGTAGATTAAGGAAGAGGCACTTACAGTAATCCAGCCTGAAGAGAACCAGAGCTCTGAAGACATTGAGTTCCTGGGGGAAGGTGAGGAAAGGGAGATTACCTCTGAGGAACTGAAGCTGAAAGTGGTCTGTTTTGGCAAGTTCAGCGATATGATTAGAGAAGGAGAGAGAGGCGTTGATGATGATACCAGGGTTTTCTGCCTCACACAAGAGTAAGAGGAGGTGGCCCAAGGAGAGTGCTCAGAGATTAGGCGGGAAGGGTGGGGCAGGAGTCTCAATGAGAAGGATCTCAGTCTTACTGGCATTAAGGCAGAGATAGTTAGCAGTACACCATGCCTGAATAGCAGTCTGGCAGGCAGGAATGAGGGAGGAAGATGAAGAGTAAGAAGACGGTAACCTAAAGGAGAGCTTTGTGTCATCAGCATAACACTGGAATGGAGACAAGTGGGCCAGAGAGGCACAGTAACTGTTGAAAAGCATTGTCAAGAGGATAGAGGCCTGAGGGTCACTGCAGGTAGAGATTGAGGTGGAGGAGAGAAAAGGGCCCAGTTGTAATTGGGAAGGGCCTTTTTGAAAGGAAGGAGGTATGTCAAAAGCAGACGACCGATCGAGGAGGATGAGAACAGAAGGGGAGTTAGCATCAAGGGTAGAGAGCAGGTTATCACAGGTGTTCAGAAGTGAAGTTTCTGTGCCTCTGGCTGCTCAAAAGCCAGACTGGTGTACGTGGAGACAACCAGTAGATTTGGTGTGAAGGATCTGTTGGGAGATGACCAACATTTCCAAGAGTTTGACCAAGAAAAGGGTAGTTAGCTAGCAGGAAAGGTCCACGGATGGCTATTTTTGAAGAGGGTACCCAAGGGAGTGCTTGAGCGGTAGTGTAAAAGAGCCCATGGCAAAGGAGTGATTACAGAAGTCAGCCAGGGTAGGGGTGAGAGAGGACATGTTTTCTTTGATGGTCCTGCAAGAGCAAGGGAGCACCTATTTGGAGGAGACTTTCCTTGAGCTGACTACTTTACAGACCTCATCCGGTGCAATGGGAGAGAAAGAGGAGACTATGGGGGCTGGAGAGAAGGGGGCCAGGGGAGGCCGAGGGAAGAGGGGTGGGCATGGGTGAAGAGGAGAGAGAGGACAGGATGTCCTGGGTTTTGGTGGTGAAGTGGGAGGCCAATGCAGTGGAGAGGGCAGAAGAGAGGTGAAAACTGCAGTAGGATTGGCAAGTTGCTTACAGATTTTGAAAAGTTCTCCATGTTATTGGTGGGGCCAGATAGGCATGCTTGGACATGGGCCCTCTTCTTAGAATGAATGGAGAGTCAGTATTGCCTTTGGAGCCGGTGTCAGGCCAGTTTGTCGCAGGATGTCTATGGGGCCTGTCACTTCCTCTCAGCAACTCTGCACTTGCACATCACAGTGGCCAGGTCGGACACATACCAAGAATTGCACTCATGACAGGGGCGAGGATGGCCAGAGTGTTGAAGATGGAGAGATTAAGGTTAGCGAGAGCTGAGTCAATATGAGAGTCAATAGCAGGGGTGGGAGGAGAAATGAAGGTGGCGGCAAATGCTGTGACTGACATTCATTTCATCAGATACATGATGGAGTAGCCTGGCAGTGAGTGCTGAGGCATAGCTGGGGGGCCCGAGAGCTCCAGATGGGAGGAGAGGAGAGCATGGTCGGACCAGGAGAGAGGTGCAATGAGAGGGTTAGAGATAGGGAAATGAGAGCATCCAAGGTGTGTCCGACTGAGTGTGCCAGCCCAGAGTGAAGTATTGTAAGTGAAATAGAGTCACAGAGGTTGCAGAAGAGTGCAGAGACTGCATCAGGGGAGTCAAGATGAATGTTGAAATCTCTGAGGAGGAGAAGCTTGGAGGAGGCGGACAGGAGAGAAGAGGAGAGGTTAGCCCATTTGGAGAGGAAAGGGGAGATAGGTCCAGGGTGCATGTAGATGGTGGCGAGAGTGAGGGAGAAGGCGGGAGAGACACCAAGTCTACCAGCGAGGCATTCAAAGGAAGAGTGGGAATGAGTGGGTATGATAGTAGCAGGGACCCATTCAGGAAAAATAAGGGCTATGCCACACCCAGACCAGTTCGGCCTGGGATTGGAAAGGATCTTGTAGCTATCAGTGAGAAGAGTAAACCACGTCTCAATGAGCTTTAGGACATCAAGGTCACAGTCTTCAAGGAGGTCTTCAAGGAGGTTACAGATGTCAGAGGAGTGTTTGACAGCAGAGTGATAGTTGAGTGTAGCTAAGTGAAGCTGATTGCCACCTTTAAAGTAACTCAGAGGAGGGGTACAGCGGTGGGGTACAGCCCTTGGAGGGAGTATGGAGGCCAGAGGGGGGGGCAGAGAGGGGAGCAGGTGAAGAGAGGGGAAAATTAATGCAATGGTTGATATGTTTGCATCCCATCATCTTGGGCTTTACATCATCGGCTACCCCGCCAAGTTAATCAGGGGGTGCCATGTTGCGGCATTGGGAGTACTTCCAAGGAGATCCTGGGTTTCCAACATCTCAGTGATCTCTATTTGGGGCTCCTCTCTGTGTCATACTGGCCAGATCAGAGTGTTCACAATGTTCCATTACCTTGACAAGGGGTAAGTGGTACCTGGTCATTCACTGCATGTCTGCGGGACAGGTAGTGTAGGTGTTGTGGGTGGGTAAGGTGTCACTGTGTGGGTTGTTTTAATTACTTTGGCATGAGGTGGGCAGATCTGGTTGCATTGGTGCAGAACCACATGGCGGTGCGTAGCTGGTGAGTTCTTGTTTGCATTTGTTGTATGACACTTAAGAGGGGGCACATATTACTGTGTAATTGGGTCCATGGATGTATTGCCTGCCCTGACCTTGTGTTGTTTTTTTCTACAGGCACATTCTGCTGGGGGTAGATGGTTGCTGCAATTGAAGGGGAAGTTCTTGTTTTATGCGTGTACAGGACACATCATCGGAGTTGGGTGGTGTGCATGCCTACAGAGGGGGACATCAGTGCATTCCATGGTCCAGCTGGTGCAGACTCACAAGGTGAAATGTGTGAGGTGAGATGTGCATTTTCTTTGCAGTGCAGTTACATTTCTCAAAGTCTGCATGACTATTTTGATGTGAATGTGTATTTTGTGCATACTTTTTGTCAAGGAATGGGTTGGCCATTTGACATGTATATTGTTGTGGAACATGCATAGGGTGTCCATGGCATTTCTCATGTGTGTTGGTTGCTAATTTACATTTTGTCCTCTGCCTTCCTACTTATGTTCTTGTATATGTAGTTTGTGGGCTATGTGCAGAATAGTGGTTGGTTTCCATGTGACAGCGGCCAGTGACTTTGTTGCTAGTGTTGTGTGCTTTTGGTTGTAATACATGGACACTGTTGGCTCCAGTTGCCATGACTGTGTTGGCAATTTGTGCACAGCCCTACAGATGAGTTTTGTATCAGCCACTTCCACTCCATAGACATTGGCACATACTCACATCAAATATTAATAGGGAGTGGAAACACTCCCAATAAAATAAATATCAAATGGACATGTGGAATCTTGAACTCCTGCTTTCTCCCTCACAACGACATGGATATGTTGAGCCCAGTGGTGTATGTAGTACCACAGGTGTACAATACTATGTAAACTGCCTCAATGGGAGGAGTGAACACATATCTTTAGATGTGCATATATGACTAGGTGCAAAGGAATGTATATTTCCAAGAAAACACAGTTTTCCGTTAGGACATATTTTTACTCGCTTCTGAATTACTCTCATTTTGATTTTGACTAACATTTTTACTGACTATGAAATCATTTGACTCCCTACTTTGAGAAATAGGGAGTACAATACTCCCACTTGCAAATCTTATCTGAAGAACTGCTTGTGCATGTTATTTTTTGTCTAATGTACACATACAATTTGCCTCTCCCAGACACGCATTCTCAGGGTGTTGTTATGGGCAGAGAGGATAGGCACACATTTATCATTGAATGGCATCTGGGATGTGGCCTCACTGTGTGTGATCAACAGGGGTAGGTTTTTTATGTGAAGTATGTTTGCAACTGCTGGGTGCATGCAGCATATCTAGGTGCCCTTTGACCAGGCAAGGGTGTTACCTGTGACTGAGGGCGGTATCCCACCTGCATTTTCACTGGTACACCACGTGTGTGATGGCATTGTGCAGTACACATGCTGCCAGTATGATTTTACAGACTACTGGTGGGTCACATAGCAAAACCCCACCAGAGTGGTCAACACAGAGGACATGTGACTTTATCATCCCGAATGTGAGCTCCACTATGGCTCTAGTGACTACATGTGCTGAATTGTATCTTTCTTCAGCTGGTGTGACAGGAATACAGACTGCATTATTATGAATCGTGACAGTGGGTATGCACAGTCCCCACCAAATTGGCATTTATTGTCATGGTTTGTTGTTCAATGTGTCACATGCATGCATGTGTGTGACAGGTCATACTCACTGATGAGCCATGTGTCACCATATTTTCAATATGCCAGGGCCCGGTGGAGTGGTGACTGGCAGTAGATGTAGGTAGTGTGCTTGCTGCCAGGTAAATTGGCATACACTTCCATGATCTGTCCTTTTCCTTTAGCACCGCACACTAACTTCACATTGATAGAGTGCCAGTGCTTGTGATTGTGGTGGATGTGCTCCATCATTTGGGGGGGTGTAGGGCTACATGTGTACAGTCAATTGCACCTGGTACAAATGGAAAGTGTGCTACTGTGTAGAATTCCTGACACACTCGCTGCCTTTCCTCCAGCATTCGGGGCATCTATATGGGCCTGCTCACACACACATAAGCTGTTATGCATGCCAATACCCGGTTGAGCCAGACGGATTGTGTGGCCTGTGATACCACGCCAACTTTTGCTGTGATTCGATGGAAGGAACCAGTTGCAATGAAATGCAGCACAGTCAGCACTTTCTCAAGGGCGTAAGTGCCTGTGAGCAGATGGTGGATGATGCTAGGTCATGTTCCCACTCCCGGACAAGGTCTAGGATTACATTGGGGGAACCGGTACCTAGCATATACCTGGTAATCAGGCATCCCATAAAGAGCAGTGCGTTGTGCAAAAATCCAGGTAGGGGCATCCACCTCCTCCTCTGACGTCTATGTATGATAGCTCCTACTAGTGCTGGGTTCATCGTAGCTGTGGATGTTGATTTGGTATGCATTGCATGCTTTATATGCATTGGATCATATGCATGCTGGACTTTACGCCTGCTATCATGTGGTGGATAGATCACAGGGTTTGAATGTGCCTTTTCCCGATGTGAGGTTCTGCATTGAACTCCATGAATTCGGTTGGCTTTGTGGAGGAATGGGTATGTGATAGCTTAGCGTGGACCATCCGTCAAAACAACTACATTTTCCCTTGTTTTCTTCCTCATTCTGCATGTAGTTACCCCTTATTTGTGTCTCTGCATAGGTTCGGCCCACACTCTGTGAGGAGTCTCGTGCAAGACGCTCGACTGCTCGTAGAGACGTGCCGAGCCACTGTGAAGTCCCTGCAAGGCCAGGGAAAGTCCTGGAATCGACGAAACAGGTTTTTGCACACAGAATGGCATGCAACATTCTGATTCTCTCCACAATAAATTCCATGAATCAGGTCCTCAGTCTTCAGATAAAAATACATAAAACCAAGTTAAAATCTAGATAGAGAGATAGTTATTGGTAATTTGACTCCTGCCACTACGTGATTTCATAACATTTGTGCCAAAATCATTGTAAAATCACATACTTAATTCTTAAATAATGATTTCTTACCCAATGCAGTGATAGATGTTTGACAGTCACCAGTTGCTTTGTTACCTTACATAATCTACATGTGTGTTTCTCAATGTAAATGGGCCTGATTTGCAAAGTGTTTTTAAAGAGATGTTTCCATTCAAAAATGCTTTCGTAAATCGGGCCCAATGTTTCTTCTCGGTCCTACAGTTCCATGGTGGGTGTAAAATTTAAGCTGAATTTAAGATACACTGTCCTGAAGCTGGGTCATCGACAATGAGCATTGTACAATGAAATAGTTCCTTTTGGATTGTCCACTTTAGTGTGTTCTCTAAAAAGAATATATGTATTTATACTTGATTTTCTCCATGTCCAATCGTTTCTTTTTTACTTTCATTAGCTCATTAAGCAAGAGTGTCACATCCACACCCAGCTTATCTAAAAGATACTCATTCATGTCCATAAACCTAATGACTAATTTCAATTTTAATGTTGTAGAGATTTGTTTTAAATCAACAAATAATAATACCTCCACAATATCACATTTTTAAGGGTGATAAGCTACATTGTAATCTAACAATACAGAGTGGTAAGAACAGTGGCAACTGTAATATGGATGTCCATATAAATCCTTCTAACTTAATTAGGGTTAGTTCATTTTTGTAAATTTGTAACTTCAGATGATAAATTAATGAGGAAACTAGCTTCATTTTAATAAAACCTGATCAACAGAATTAATGAGAATGAACAGTATTTCCATGTCATCCTTTTCAACAGTGTAACAAGGGGCTTGCTTGGCATTTGCACTGATGTTGTCAAAGAAAGATTACTTTTTTCCAATTCTTGCAAAACTAAAGCCCTGATATAACAATTCCTTGACCACCTCTAAAGGGTCGCTAAGGATGGCCCAGTGGAATTAAACATGTTTTTCATTTTTATCAAAGGATAAGATCCTTGACTTTTTCAAAGAACTGATTTGTCAGCAGAAACTGTCAATTTACATTCTAAACGTATAGGAGATGGGTCACACAATATCTCATTAATAAAAAGTGGGGCCTAACAAACAGATATGCACAGCCCAACGAATCATAGAATTGCCACTGAAAGTTTGAGCTCCATGTTTATCCTAATCTGTACTTTGCTGTTTAGGTGCCATAACATCAGTAACTCCAGTAAATTCTCTGGAATTGATCAATTCTGCAACTTTAATAATAGGTTTGAATGATCAATAAAATTGATTTTCCATTTCTATTAGAAGAATAGACATAGTTTTGTCCTTAAGCATGGCTCCCATATTTTTCTGACCAAACAAACCTGAAATCTCTACAGTCTACCACATTTTACTGCCCAAGATGGCAGCTCTCTCAGAACTACTGAAGAGTAGATCTTGTTCAAAACATCCATAACATAAGACAACAACCCAATTAAGCAATATGGATAAGGAGATTGTAGATGTTTTATCTATGAAAAGCTTTGTTCTTAAAGAATGAAGACATGCCCAAGTATTTGGAAAACTGATATCAACAAAGAACATGATTTGAGGGCAAATATGAGATGTATTTCTCTGCACAACAAACAGGATTGTGAGTGCTACACCATAGGGAAATGTAATCATGCACACAAATATTTAAAAAAACTGGCCAATTCATAATAAATATGTGATGAATCTAAGTGACAGTCAGAGAATGTTGGGAATTTGAAAAGTCATAATTCTGATATTCATATATTCTAACTTCTAATGTTGCTAGCCTTGGGAGAATTCCTTGCTTTATATGGTCTATATCTGTATCTTGTGGCTAGACATGTGGCACATATTAGTCATGAATTTTGGGTTCCCTGGGTTGTGTGAAGAGAAAATATTATAGTATTTATAAGGGCAGATATAAAAGGAAATCCATAGGAATCATTAGTTGACATTAACGGCTTAATGACACAAAGAGCCGGATATATTGACTTGTTTGTTGATGGGCATTATGATAAGGCTAGTTATTGTAGCCCAAATTCTATTTAAACTATTCATTACAATATGCAATTTTGGTTAGTAACACATAAACTATATACAGATTTAGAGGCCAGATACAAAGATGGCAACAGAGACTAAAAACGTACCACTGTGTATGTTATGGGAGCTATGCAAGCTATGTTATGTTATGTTACTTTGCATTTATGTAGTGCCTTATATACCATTGGTATGGTCTGAAGGCGTTGGTAGGTTGAACGCCCTTGGGAACCGAAGTTCAGGTCAGTAGAGAGAGTCAAAGGTGCGTGTGAGCACCGGGTATGTGTGCAGCTGGTGCGGTATTCGTGTAATAGCTGCTTCTTAGCGGTAGGTGTGGTGGTTGAGAGGTCAAGAGTATGTGTTAGTTCTGGCAGGATTTATCCAGACCGATTGTGGCTGTGTTAGGCCTGAGGAGAACGCCTGGCTGGGGGGTGAGTAACCAGCAGTGTTTAGTTAGCCTGATGGGGAGTATGAGGCAGATGTTGATATGAGAACAGTTATACCGAATGGTGTCATAGGATCTCTGTGTTCTGGTTGAGTGGTGGTGTAAAGAAGAGAGTAAGCGTGGTGATGTGAGATGGTGGGTTATATGCTCATCGGACGTTCCATGCATTCCAAACCATTCCATGTCAATCGCGCAATTCTACGCACTCCAGTCCGCTCCACCTCACTCCAGTCCGCTCCACCATACTCCAGTCCGCTCCACCGTACTCCAGTCTGCTCCACGGAAGAATAGTCAAGAATATTATGAAGAGTAGTGGGAAAAAAGCTGAGAGTAAGCAGAAAAAGGTCACTGTTCTCTGTTTACTTATGATTATGTATTACAAGGCATGATTTGGCTTGTAAATGGTCTAATGCAGTCACTGATCTTGGAATCACTGACTTGAAACATGTAAAAGTTATTTCCTGTGAATTTGAGAACACCTTTCAGACAAACATTACATACACCATAACAAGAATCTGTGCCTTTGGCTTTTTGAGGACATTAGCACTGCTTTGCCTGAGAACAGGGAAGACTTGTGTGTAAATAGCCTACTGGTCCCCACACCACTACTAAACCATCAGTGATCCCAATCAGACATTTCAAACAGACACAATGGACAGGTCTAACTCATTTGCCTTTTGTGGTAATGAGGGCTGAGAGCAGTTTATATCTCCGGAGGGGTGATGACCTTACAAAGACTCCAAAAGTGAATAATCCCCTATTAAGGTTCTAAGAATACTTAGGCAATAAACCCTGAGCCTGCAGGCCATTACCGCATCAGTTAATGCCCCTGGGGCCCATAGTTACAGGCCTTAGAGGAGAGGGCCTTAACGAGGGCTTGGGGGAATTATCATATGTGATAATGAGCTGCCGGTGATGAGCGTATTGCCATTAGTACACCAGCCCATTAGACCGACGTGCGAATGGTGTGTTTTCCGGTTGCGTGATGCGTCTCATTTTGCAGCTGAAAACAAGAAAGAAAAAATGGCTGCTGCGGTCAGGGAAATCTAGTCTGTTCTCGCTTTCCATGTTGGCCACAGTAATCAAAGAAAATGGCTGCTATGGATTGGGAGAAGAGACAACAAGTTGTCGCTTTTCCATGTCTAGGGTGGCCATAGACTGAAATGTAAAAGAATTAAAACAAAATAAATGTCTGCCATGGAACAGGGAGAAGGGACTATGTTTAGTCCCTCCTCCCTTTCCATGGCGGCCTGAAGAAACACAGAAGAAAAGCAAGAACTAGCGTGAGGGACAGGGCACAACGTGAGCGGGATTACTAGAAGGTAGGTTTCACATATAGACCAATAGGAAAGTGTTTTCTTTGTTTTTCCGCCACACCGGGGTACGAAATATATATATGTAGACTTACTGAATGAAACAATAAAAATGCATTCAACTAATACAATGTAAAGCATCCACCACCGTAAAGAGAATACAAACAATGCAGAGTAGTTTAGCACAGCACACCGGATATTTAATCAGGGGTGTTCATGCAAGGAATTGCAACAGCGTCAATGTTCAAAGGATATGTCCTTGAAGAATAAGTTGAACATAACGTTTCTATTATGAAGAAAGGATTTTCATGATAACTGTTAATCTAGTTATAATTCCACATATAATGTTATGTCATATAACAAGTATTGTAATAACAGTTCCAGTGTCACATTAATATGCAGAGTCACATTGTTATGTAGAACATTTCAGAGGATGCGTTGAGCTTTTAAGCATTCCAGTTTTAGCTGATATTATTGTTGAAACATTTTTCAATGCAGAATATTCATCACCAAGACATTCACCTGCAATAAATTAAATACGGGACCGATGGTATGTTTGGAAAGGGCATATGTTTTAAGGGGTGTGGGTAGTGTTGTAGGTTAATGGGCACCTATAGGCTGTTACCTCTACATTCTCCTGCTGCTCTGAATTTAGAAACAGTGCAAATTAAAAAGTGAAACATGTCTGGAGAAACGAAACAGGGAGAAAAACCCATGGAACCAATTGCTAAACCTTAAATAATAAAAGGTTGTCTACATTTGAGTTAGTATTGCGCAGGTGGACCTTGGCTGTAAGATGCGAACGCTTGACTCGCCGAGCTATTTTGCTTGTCTAATCTAAACTGGAAAGTTTGTGACAGCCGACATATAAATAATTCCTTAGCACGGAATCTCAGCTCTGTCATATGTTTAATGACAGGAGTTTTTGGAAAGAATCAGACTAGTAATCGATTCGGGCAAAAGTCCTCATTTCGGAATTTGGAATTAGCCAAACTTGTCTGAAAATGGGACAATGCAAGACAAAATAACAGATAAAAATAAAACTTGAGATGTGAAAGGGCAGATTGGCTACTACAAGGGTTAATGGGGATGGACCACAACACATAGCAGTGTATACTCACTAAGGAAGTGAAGGAAGGGGAAAAGTAGCCCCCTTAAGTGCATTCAAATGCACTACTTAGACACGTCATAAAAGTCATATTTCATAGCCAGGTACCACTCTTCTGCCTGTTCTCTCTTATGCAGTTTTCACACTTCGAGACTTCTACGATGTTGGCCTTTAACGAGCATCCGTTGTTTCCCATGTTTCTCGACTATGGAAAACAAACATGATTTTTGTCCATTTGTTTCAAGCAAGCTGAATGCTCTTGACAACCTCTGACCTGCTACTGCATCTCCGGCTGAGCATGCATCTTTGCACACGGTGAATCACACGCTTGGTGTTATACCAGCTGCAACAGCCGTGGCTGTCAATGCTATGTCAAAAGACAACTTCTGCATTTGGATGATTTTTTGCATCCTTTCTTGGGTCTTCAGTGATATTTTCATCAGGAATAGAAAATGTTAGAGTTATGCGGCAGAGCCAAAGAAGCACTATTGCACTGAGAATAAAGTGGCTATCCTCAAAACAACTAACATCAAAGTGTTCATTAATGAACGGTCACTCCTTGGGTTGGGAAACACATGCCCAAAGAAAGGGCACACTCCACATTACAATTTGGACATAGAAGAGCCCATCACAAGGAACGTAATTGCAAGGTATGTCTTTAGAAATAGGCCCTAAAAAATCCCTTGTCCTTGAGGCAATGAAAAAAAAGGATAATAAAATATCAACATATCAGCTAAAACTAGAATGCTGAAAAGCGACTTTGCAAAGTCAGTACATAGACATTTTTGCATTACAAAATTACTTTGCATGTCATTTTCACTACAAAAATACATTTTGCATGATTCCATGAATCAGCTTTTGTGTCAGCAGTGCAAAGTCACTTTGAACCGTGGAAAATATTCCATGAATCAGGCCCATAGTGCTTAAATCTATGTACTCATTCTAAGCATCAGTCAATAAGACATTTCCAATGAAGGTTCTGCCATTGGTTCTAGTGCTGTGGTGAACAGAGTCGGAAAAACATTCTTAAATGCCTTAACTTAACTGCCATGGGTTACCCCCCCCCCCCAGTGCCAAGGTCTTTTTTGGTGATATTGCTATATCGCCATACAATATCTTCTAACGTTTTCTCTTTTATGAACCCCTTAAGTGCCAAGGACGAGCTATCTCGTCCTTGGCAACAGGGAGGTAATCCCAAGAACGAGATACCTCGTCATAAAATGATCTTCAAGAAGACAGATCATCTATTGCTGCAGAGGTGGGAAGGAACAGCAAAATATAAAGAACAAGACACATCCTAACCATTTGTATTAAAGACTCATTACTGTGATAATGGAAAGGAGGAGAATAAGATTACAAATTAGCCTGCGCTCAGCCATATTAGCAAGTGTATCATGTTTGCTAAAGAAAGCGCAATGAACACAATCATTTGCAGAGCCTCTAGGCACATGTAACTCTACAGTAGCTAAGTTATTTCTTTTTATTTGTATCTTTTTAGTATGTTTAGCCATTATGGCTTTTATACTATAACATTGAAATGTAAATCAAACACAATACACTGCATGTAAATACTACATAAACAATGATTGGATGGAGGAACAATAGTTAAAAACAATGCAGCGCATCAGCTTTTCCTACTATACGGTTCCAATCTAAGTAACACACAGGTGATACAGGTGCTTAAATAAGCAAGATAAAAGTAGGTCAGTGTGCTATAGTCGGATCAGTGCAACACAACACTATCTATTCAAAATGTCTCTGATGTTAATCCACACCCTAGTGATATGGTCAATTACAAGAAGATTGTTCCCCTTTACATATCTGTCCCACACTGCTTTACTAGGTTCATGACTAGTTGAAGAAATGCCACATGAAAGTGCTGCCGAGTTGTGTGTGCGGTGTGGACTTTTCCATGTAATCAATACATGTTTGACGGTCTCCAATACCAAGCTCCCACAAAGTCTGCAATACCTACTGTTCCATGGAATTCCTCCCCAATCACCCTCACTGTTGTATTCCCAGCATTGGATTTCACTCTTAAGTATTCTTTTGTTATGCAATACACATGAAATGTCTTGATGTACAATGGAATATCATGGGTCATGGGGTAATGGTGCACATGAATGCATGCTAAGTTAGTTCTTATTTGATTACAATCAACATCATAGCTTTTCCTTTTAAGGACAGATTCAATTCTCAAGAATGAGTTGCCCATAATGTTAATATTGATATAGTGAGTCCGGGTGCTTATTTCTTTGTCGAGAATTCCTAAGGTTGCATTACTCAAGCACCCTCGAGAATCAATGTTAGACAGCGCTATGAAATGCAATACAGAGTCTGGGCAGCTTGTGCTTGTTTCCAGTACAGGGTGGAGCATTGAACTTTCAGCTGACCGGTTATGCTGATAAATACAGGTTCTGCAAAAATATATTCGGCAGGGAGATTAGTACAACAACCCGTAATGCTTCTTGGGTCAGAAGCTCCAAGCTTCTCCATGCCGGCATGATGAGTGTGTACCCATATTTCTGCACCATATAGGATAGCCGGAGGAATGTTCGTCTTATTTACCACAACAACAGTCTTTGCCAAAGGGACCGATTCATGGAATTTATTACATGGTTCAAAGTGTCTTTGCACTGCTGAAAAGTGACTTTGCACTGCCGTCAAAAGCCCTGCTTCATGGAACTGTCCTAGTGTAATTTTCCCCTTCTTAGGATTCTCACACTTACGTCGCTTCCCCCTGGTTCTTGATCATTGGAGCTCTTAACCCTGAGAGTCTGTTTCTCCTGCGCTACTCGATTACAACCTACTAACTTGTCCGCTTGCTCTCTCCTGTGTCTTCCCCTCTCTCCCCCCTGCCTCTCCCATTCCTACTCTATGGTGCTCTCTATATCTCCTATCTTCTCTAATCTTCTCTAATTGCTTCTCTATTGACTATCCTGCTCTCCTCACTAAATCTGGTAGGAAAAGTTTAAAAAGGACATCCTGGTCTCCAATCCAGGCCTCCCTATCGCTGACACCTACACCAGTGCCTCCTCCAAGGAAACTCTCACCAACATCCTCTTTTTCATGCCCTCACGTGACCTATGGACCCTTCATATGGTCTCTGTGCTCTCTCCTTTCTCCTCTTCTCCCATTAAGGGTGGCACCCGTTGGGATGTCCTCTTGGCCTCCTTCCAATCCTCTAAGGCCATCATTAATGTCTACTCTAATGGGACCGTCTTGGTCCAAGGCCCGCAGGCCAACCTTCTCCTCTTTGATAGATGCTTCCCGCGCCTCATCAACTTCCTTTACTCTCCTGCTGTCCCCACTCCTCTGTCCTCGGCTACCTTGCCTCCACCCTCCCTCCCGGCCCACTCTCGTGTTCCTTCCTCACCTCCGCAGGGCGTACCTCTGATCTGTACCCCTCCCCAGAAGTCCTTCAAGGATGGCAACCTTCTCCACATTGCCACTCTTAACTCTCGCTCTGCCATCAAACATTCCTCTGACATCTGTTGCCTTCTGCAGGAACTGGACCTTGATGTCCTTGGTCTCACTGAGACATGGTTCACGGCCAGCTCTGTCACCAGCCTTGACACACTCCTACCTGATGGTTACAAGATCCTCTCCGTGCCCAGGCCCAACCGTGCTGGGGGGGTGTTGCCCTTATCTTTCCTGAGTGGATTCCTGCCACTGTCACTCCTACGCAGACCCACTCCTCTTTTGAATGCCTTGTCTGCCGACTCTCTCTCTCTCTCCTAGCCATTCCCTTACCGTGGCTACTATCTATCGGCCACCCCGTCAAATTTCCTCCTTCCTCTCTGACTGGGCGGACCTCTCCTCCTCACTCCTGTCCTCAACCACTCAACTCCTCTTTTTTGGAGACTTCAACATCCACCTGTATGCCTTCTGCCCCCCCTGGACTCTTTTGTGACCTCTGCGACTCTCTCTCACTCTCTATTCTCTCGTCTGGGCCGACTCATTCTTTAGGGCCCACTCTTGATGCTCTGATCTCTTCTGACCTTCCTCTCTCTATCCCTCTCTCCACTCCTCTCTCCTGGAGTGATCACTTTCTCCTATCCTCCCACCTCACCTTCCCTACCCCTCAGGCAAAGCCACCTTCATCACTGCCACCCTCCTTCACTGCCACCCGCTTTCGCCGCCACCTTCTGGCCCCCCTCCTTCCCCCCTTAGGCTGACTCCCACCCTGACACAGCCCTCTCCACTCTCCACTCTGCTATATCTGATACTCTTGATATCCTAGCCCCAGTCATGAGAATCCACCTGAAGCCCAAAGCCAAATGTAACTCCTGGCATGACTCGGATCTCGTCACCCTAAAACACAAGTGCAGGGTGGCAGAGAGGAAATGGCGTGCTTCATGTTCATCCTCTGACAAACTGGCCTGCCGCCTGCTCCAAAGGCAATACCGGCTCTCCGTTCTCACCAAGAAGAGAGCCCTTATCCAAGCCCGCATCTCTGCAGCATCTAATAATTCGGCCGAACTCTTTAAAATCTGCAAGGAGTTGGCCAACCCTGCTGCAGTCTCTACCTCTCCTGTCCCCTCCCTGGCCCTCTGCACGGCACTGGCCTCTCACTTAATTTCTAAAACTCCAGACATCCTGTCCTCACTCTCCTCCTATCACCCCCCCCTCTATTCCCTGCTCTTCCTCTGCCCCTTCTGCAGCCACCCTTCCTCCTTCCTTCTCTGCCTTTCCCCTTTTTTCTGCTGATGAGGTTTCCAGACAAGTCTGATCTATGAAAGTCTCGTCAAAACAGGTCCACCCCTGTTCCTCCAAAACCATCAACGACCACACCGGCTCCCTGGCTCCTGCCCTGGCTGACTTCTGCAATCACTCCTTCGCCTCTGAAGTCTTCCCATCCCCCATTAAGCACTCCCTTGTGCACCGTCTTCTTAAGAAACCCTCTTCCGACCTCTCCTGCCCAGCTAACTATCGCCCAATCTCCATCACTCCCTTCCTGGGCCAGCTCCTGGAGAAACTGGCCCTCTTCCAGCTTAATCTCCATGTGAATCTGTTGGTAGTCTTCATGACCATCAGTCTGGCTTCAGAGCTACCAGAAGCACGAAAACTGCTCTCCTGAACATCCATGAGAACCTGCTCTCGAACCTTGACTCTAACACTCTGTGTGCTCTCATTTTGCTTGATCTCTCTTCTGCCTTTGATACTGTCAACCATGCCATTCTGTTCAACCATCTCCGTGATAACCTGGGTATCACTGGTCAGGCTCTGTTGTGGTTGACCTCTTTCCACTCCAATCGACCCTCCCAGGTCCAACTGGGGTACTTCCTCTCTGACATCTTTTCTCTACCTGTGGTGTCCCCCGGGATCTAACCTCTCTCCCTGGCTGTTCAACCAGTACCTGGCACTCCTTGCCCACCGCATCGCCGCTCTCTGCCCTAACTTTCAGTGCTATGCGGATGATACCCAGCTCATTTTCAGGCTACCCTCGGCCTCCTCTTCTCCTTCCCTCATCTCAGACTGTCTTTCTGCTATCCAGGAATGGTGTGCCGCCAATGACCTTTGCCTTAATGCCAGTAAGACTGATATTCTACTCATCGGGACACCGACTCCCTCCTTCCCTGCAGCTCTCTGGCTGGCCTCTCTTGGCCCTCTTCCTGCTCCTACCTGCAGCGCAAAAAACCTCAGGGTCATCTTTGACTCCACTCTCTCCTTCTCTCCTCACATATCCAACGTCTCTAAGAAGTCACACTACCAGCTGCACCTCCTCAGAGGTATCCTTCCTTTCCTATCCTTCCCGCAGAAGCTCACTGTCTCCAGAGCCCTGGTTCTCTCAAAGCTGGACTACTGTAACAGCCTCTATCTAAATCTGCCTGCCTCAACTCTCCGCCCTCTGCAACTCATCCAGAACAGGGACTGCGAGACTTGTCCTTAGCCTCAAGCCCAGGGACCGTATCTCTCCAGGACTGAAATCGCTACACTGGCTCCCAGTGGCTGCGAGGATTAAGTTCAAAACTTCTGCATTGTCCACAAGGCCTTCTGGGCCCTGGTGCCAAAATACCTTCAACTCTCTCTTCCTAAATATCTTCGCTCATCCGCCTCCAACTCCCTCAGGGTCAGCCGCTTCTCCAAGCAACGAGTTGGGGGTAGATCTCTGTCCGCAGCAGGGGCCTCCCTCTGGGACAGCCTTCCTTCCTCCCTGAAACTTGAGGAGAACCATCTCCGGTTCCGGAAGCACATCAAAACCTTCCTCATTGCTTCGGATTTCTCTCCCCCTCTACCCTGCTAATTTACTGAAACTGCACTGAATCTGCAACTGGGCCAGCCACTCTCCCCTGCACTGCCTCCCTGGCAACCCCTGCACTGCGGGACTGTCTCTGTATCCCTACAGCCCCCCTTCCCAGCACTTGTCTGCACTTACCTTGCACTTGCCACTAGCTGGCGCTTATTATTTTATATTGTATTCTACTAACCCTGTACTGCACTTCCCCTCTCCCTTTCCCCCTTGCACTTTTCCCTTCACCTCTACCCATGCACTTGCATGATCTGAATGACACCTGGCCTAGTAGGATCGTTATCTGTCTCCCCTTGTTCCTCCCTCCCTGCCTCCTCGCGCCTTGAAACACTTGTTTATCGCCGCGTTACAAATGCCATATCATATCATATCATATCATATCTTTGAAGTACAAAGTCACTTTTCACTGACTTTGCACTGCATAAAAACACTTTGCGCAGTTCCGTGGATCAGGGTCTTTGTCAGCAGTGCAAAGGCACTTTTCAGCAGTGCAAAGTCACTGTGAACTGTGCAAAAAATTCTATGAATCAGGCCCACAGTGTTTTTTAGCAAAAGCTATGATATGATTTGATATGATATAATAAATCATTTATAACGTGCCAGTACACAAGTTTTTCTAGGCAGGACAAGACAAGCAAGGGAAGACAGAGGGAGGACCAAACAAACAATCTTACCAGGCCTTGTGACTTTCAGATCTTGCAAGTGCAGGGTGAAGGGAAAGGAAGAGTGCAATAAGCAAAGCTCAAGTAAGTGCCACCAGGGTGAGCAGTTCTAAGTAAGTGCAAGGTTGCAGGGGACTGTAGCATTGCAGATACAGTCTCTAGTACATGGTAGTCCCAGAGGTAGTGAATGGGGCTAGTAGTCATGAAGGAACCTGGTCCCCATAATGTTCAGAGGGAGGCCAGGTAACCAGTTAGTGCAGCAGACAAGAACATCAGCAGGGGAGAGAGAGAGCGAATCATACACAAAAAGGAAGGTCTCGAGTTGCTTCCGTAACGTGAGGTGGTTGTGCTCAAGTTTGAGAGATGTAGGCAGGCTGTTCCCCAGAGAGAGGCACCAGCTGAGGAGAGAGATCTACCCCACACTCTCAGCCTGGAGAAGCGTCTGACCCTCAGAGAGTTGTAGGTGAATGAACCAAGGGCTCAAGAAGGAAAGTGCTTAGGAAGAGAGAGTGGAATGAAGTGTGATCCCTGGCCCCATAATGCCTTGTGGACAATGCAAAGGGTCTTGAACTTTATCTGTGCAGCCACTGGGAGCCAGTGGAGAGATGTCAGGGCTAGAGAGATACGAATCCTGGGCTTGAGGCCAAGGACAATTCTTGCAGTCCTTTTCTGGATTGGTTGCAGAGGCCGAAGAGTAGAGGCATGCAGATTTAGAAATCTTTACGATTTACGATACCTCCAATGTGTTGATGAACTTTTTCTATTTGTTATTTCCAAGAAAGTTTGTCGGCTATTGCTGTAGAAAGGAAGATGTATTTTCATACTGTTTCCAAAAACGGTGTGCCTATGTACTAACAATATGCCTTTATCCACTTTTTACATCCTAATTGAAATATCATTTTGGTTGTTGTAGTTGTTAATGATTAGGCCATTTTTGTTTGAATATGAGTGTAGATTGTCAAGCTATTGTTGGAGGCCGCTGGAGTGTAGTCTAGCAGGACTACGTCATCTACATCTACATACATACCCTTGTCATTGAATATGATGCTTGCCAACCCTGGGGGGGCTTATTGTATGCTAATGAGCCAGCAAGATTTGAAAGATACAGATTAAACCCACAAGGGCCACTATTCAGCCATGCTTTAGGCCAATGTGGGTATCCATTCGATCAGTTAGGTTACCTGCACGGGACAGCCTGATGCTAAACATGTCCTCTGAATAGAGTGTGATTGTCATCCTAAGTAATCCCCTCAGTATGAGGCTAACTTCTTTCATATCAGTTCACAAATACCATTGTGGAATGCTGAACTGTGTTCTTCAAACGCGACATGCAATGTTTGATCTAATAAACTCCATCAATATTCTATAATGAACACTAAAGCTAATATGTTGACATACATTCCGTTCCACTTTCAAAAGAAAGCCGGTCTGGTTTATGAGTATTATTTTACGCCCTGTTGCCCATTCTGACAGCTCCCCTAATAAATCTCAGGCAAATATGTTTACAGGAGCATCGAGCATGGCTAGTATCCCGTTGTATTTCAGGTCAGTACACTGCCCCATCTTGTAGACCAGAACGTTTTTTCCCCTCTTTTGGAAGGGAACCACAATGACGTAATGCAGTCAATAACACATGCAGAATTCTTCCCTTCCAAATTATATTTAGCTTAGTTAGCTGATTACATAGCCCGCAGGCCCCTTTTTTTAGGTGATAATGATGGCCATACGCTCTTCTACTTTTAGTGTATAAATTCATCTATCAACGGGCAAGATAAAGTTGCTTGGAATATTCGAAAACCGGCCGATAGTATCACCCACATGATTTACTGAGGCTTCTTTAGAGTCACATGTGACTGGGACAGGAGAACATTCAGAGGGATTCACTAGCCTCCAGAAGGCCTGTGTCTTATATGTCATAATTATCAAAATAAGCTCTCCCAACTGTATATGAATGTTATTTTTGTGGTGAGATCTAAGCCAACCAGCGTAGAAAGCAGGTTGAGTTCTAACTGTGTGATCTACACTAGGCATCTTCGACAGGCCAATCAGCCTAAGGTCACAGCACAATTTAATTTTGTCTTCCATTATTTCTCTATCAAAATAATGTTTGTGCTAGTTTTGCACAAGTATTCAGTTGGTTCCTTGTTCCTATGACCCTCTAATTTAGTAGCGCAGTTGCAGTAGTTATATCTTTCAAAGCCTTAATGAAATCCTTCATGAAAACTAGAGAAAACTCAATTAGAATGTCTTCAACAAACCAATTATGCAAGAACCCTGTGTATTCTAGCCTTATATGACATGATATGATAAGTCATTTATAACACACCTGTACACAAGTGTTTTTAGGCGCAACAAGAACCAGGGAGGGAACACAGGGAGGACAAGGAAAATGATCTTACTAGGTCTTGTGTTATTCAGATCTTGCAAGTGCAACAGAGCAAAGCGCCGGAGGGGGAAGGGAGAAGTGCAATGGAGAGGGAAGGGGAATTGCAATCAGGGCAGAATTGCTCTGTGTAACTGCAGCCAGGGCAGCACAGTGCTGGGTAAGTGCAAGGAGGGAGGGGATTGGAGAGATTAACAGTTACACCCCTTAGTGTGTGGCAGGCCAGGAGGCAGTGCGGGGGAGACTGCAAATGTGGATCAGAAGTAAAATGTCAGGATTTAATCTTTTGTAGACCCCTAATCAATACAAGGAGTCCTGCGTTATCGACTAGGGATGTTTTAACTCCAATGCCTGTCTAAGTTGCTATGGACTAGTGATCACTTTCACTTCTCTCTATATTGTGTTAGCTAAGTTATTTAAAACATTCTGGAAGATCACAGCAGACCAATGACTCTACTCCTTCATGCAAAGAGTGAGCAGCTTCTACAAGCCACAGTATAATGGACCCCTTCTCTGGATTGCTGTACTACTTCTTAATTAAATGCTGTAAAGGTAAGCATGAAGAAAAACGCGAATGCTGACCATCCTATTGATATTGTAAATCTTGCTCTCTGTACGTTGTAATTCTCATGTTCCTTCTTTTTCAAATGATCTAGTAATTATCACACATATATCGATGATATAGTGATGATAATATCTCCATTATCACAACATATATATTAAATAGTTGAAATTAAGGGCTAGGCAAATGTGTCATGAATTAAATGGCATCATTATTCTGCCTAATGTTGGGTAATATATTTAATACTATCATGGATGTGGCTGATAACATCTATTTATTGAAAGATTGCCTGCTGCAATGCTCCTAAAGATGGATGATTTTATATTACCTCTGTGTTCTGGAGCTACAATTCATGGAGAATACTGAGTAAATCTAAAGTAATAGAAAAAGGATAGATTATAATAGTAAGTCATTGTTAGTAAAGATCATTTGACTGCCAAGGAATAATCAGCCCAGACTATTTTGTATGGGAGTGGACATATGTTTCACAAGATTTCCTGCACATTAGAGTCACTGAGCAAGAAAGCCCATTCTAGCCCACTAGCCCTGGCCTTCTCCATGGCCACTGTAGGTGTTGCACCAATAGGTTTCTTTGGGCCCCACTACCTATGGCCTTTGGCTGTGGCCACTGTACATTTTGCACAAATAGGTTTCTTTGGGGCCCACTAGCCATGGCCTTCGGCCTTGGCCACTGTACATATTGCACTTTAGGGTCCATTGATGAAAAGACTATTTGCTGCAAAACACCATGGGGATATTAGCAGTTTTTTGGGTGTTGGGGCACCCTCTCCCCCATTAAAAACTCCTGACCAGATTTACCCTAAACCCTGGACTTTGGGTGAACACTTTGTGCCCAAGTTGTTTCTTGTTTGGTCCAAATTCGCCCAGTGACTTCTGTTCTCCGGCTTTACCAAAATGTGACTTTTTCTCTATCGGAAAATGAATGTGAGTAGGCCGGAAACAGTGTTGTTTCGTTCTGTTATTAACTTTATAATTTTTTAACAAATCATTCCTAAAATGTTCATTCTGGGTGGGAGGAGCGTGACAAACGCGCTGTTTGGAAAATATCAGCCAAATCCGTCCTGCAAGTGAAAAGTTATTAGCAATCGAACTTTTGGATTTTCCTATGGCTCAAAGGTATCACCTTGCCATCCTATAACAAGTAAATAGTAAAATGAGCTGGATGAAAGATACAGTTCGTTGTGTATAATAATTTAATGTAATTCATAATCAATGTACACAGACATATTGGATATTATTATTATTATTATTATTATTATTATTATTATTATTATTATTATTATTATTTTTGTAAAGTAGAAAACAAATAAATGCGTGTCAAGTGAACATGCCACCATGGACCTGCTTACACCACATTGTCTTACATTCCACTCATCAATTAGTTACCAATGGACCAGAAGGACTAATACAATTCAATGTAACAATCGCCTATTTTACTTTGCATCACTCACAGCACAGTTCATATAATTCACCTGGTCTCGATCATAGTGATCAGTTTCTCTCTAGATCCCTGATTGATCCTCGCTGATCAGTTTCTCTCTAGATCCCGGACTGCTCCTCGCCTCGTCAGAGAGTGCACATGTGGCTGGTATTCGCGAGCGATGGAATAACAAACGAAGAGCCGTGGGCCCTGCTGGAGGTCTTCGAGATGCAGCCGATTCCCCCGTGGCATTACCCATTCATGGATTCTCTGGAGGGTGCCCTGCCAAAGTAGCAGCCAACAGTTCGTTTCAATTCCTTCACAAGTGGGAACATGATCAGGCAGTCGTGCCACTATGTAAGGCACGCCACCACCGCACAGGGAACACAAATCCCTTTCAGGTAATGCCGCTTAAGCGATGTCGAAAGCAATTATAGCAGTGTGAGCCTTTTTTTCTCTCATCACCTACAGGGGTACTTGCCTCTGCTCTTACAAAGTCCCACGTGGGATTGTGCGTGCACTGTGGAGCTGCATGATGAGGCGATTGATAGTATCTTTAATCTCCTCTCAAAGCGGTGCAACCTGACTCTGGCCTTGCTAGGCTATGTGTCATAACTGCAAATGTCAGTACTCAAAAGTACACTGTAAGCAGAACACGTTTCACCCAGTATGCACACAGAAAAGCAACACGAACCCCACAGGAAAGTTACAGGGGGATACAGCCCTACACTATTGTTTGCCCATCAATGGCACACTCCTGATGTTCATATCCTTGTCTATAGTAGCTCAGAAACGGGCTTTCTTTTGATTTACAAACACAATGACCGCACAATTTTGCTGTGCATCTAACACATACGTCCTGATTCTGAAAACGTTTTTCATTGGGAAATTTCCATTGAAAAGCACTTGGTTAATCAAGTCCAAAGAGTAAGCTAAGTAAGAGCACATGTGAGAAAAATGCAATCTGTCCATTATCTGCCAAACATCATACAATGTGAACCTGCATATACAAAGGCATTTGCACGTTAAGCTCCAGCTGTGATTCCAGTTGTGTTTTGCTCTATTTGCTGCATAAAATCCCACAGCGAGGCTCTTGCTAATCCAGTTGTGCCGCCATCCTGATTTAGGTAGTCGCTCCCTTGTATTGAGGCTGTTTATAATGAGCACTCACGCCAGGAATCTGTACTCGTTTCAGCCATATGTGTTGCATGAAACCACAACTGAGAGACAATTCGTTTTTCTTTGTTTGGTGGATATTTTCGCCAGATGATGCCAAACTAAAATGTAGTGAGGAATGGCAATCAGAGGTGTGGAATCCTGGCAAGAAACAGTGACACGTGTAACTGAGTGTTTCTTTTGAAAGGCTGTGCGTAGCTGACTAGAAAATGTAGGACAATGTGGGATGAGCAACTTGATAAAGTGATACTATTGAGTCATCTGGGGGATTTGAATGGAACAAACTGTTTCACCTTTCATAGCAGAAGAAGGCAAGGAAGAGGATGGCGCCGAAGTACGTTTGCAGATCCACCAGAATTGAACAAGACTTGGGTGATTTTCTCGCCTTAACATGTGTCCTTTCCGTGTAACTCTGTGGGCATCATTTACAAAATATTTAGCACAGTGCCGTGTTAAAAAAACAATTTCCTATTCCCAGATCTGAATTTGCACAGGCCCTTCCCACTTAGCAATGTTGGTGAGCGCATTCCAGGGGAAGTGCAGGAAGTGCCAGCATGAAGAATAGAAAGGGGGTGGTAGATGCAAAATCATCATTAAACAAGGGAACTGAGGAGGAATATGGTCATGGGGAGGGATGCACAGTGCAAACAACAAATACACCCCATCTAGTGCTAAGTAAACCCTATTGACAGAAGCAATCACGCAATCGTTTTGACTCCAAAAGAGAACGATCATCCCACAATCTTACTGCCACACGTCGCAAAGCACAAATTGCTATGAAAACTCTGATGAGGTGGTCTGGATGAGTTGGATTGTGTCTATGGAGTGTCCTTGTGGGCTCAGAAAAGACTTGATTTAATTTGGCCTTTCAACAATGATGCACTCGAAATAGGCAGCAGGTCTCCTGGTATTGGGGTTCTGCAGCTCTGGAAACTCATAGGACCTTGGGAGATGCCTCAAAACAAAGTTTTTCTAAGTACTGGTTGTTGCCATCAGTCAAAGGCAAGGAGTTATGCTCTTCAGAGTTCCTCTGTCACATACAAATCGGGGTCAGGACAGCAGTGGTCGCTTCACAGTATTGCAAAGGGTCTGCAGGCATCGCTGGGCATCTTCTTCAGTTACTTCAGCTTCCAGTGGTCGACTTGCTTTTCACTCCAGGAGCCTCGCCTTTTTATCCAGTTCCAGCTCTCACTCCTCTGCAATCTTCGTCAGTAGTTTACAGAAAGAGTCATTTCGCCATCCAATCAGGACAGCCAGCCGCCCAGTGGGAGCGGGTCCCATTCAGGCACTCTGGCAGACAAATGACAAGAGGGTGGAAAACTCTTTCCACACTTCCTGCCTCCCTTACACTCTGGAGCCTAGCCAGGGACACCCAAGGGTTCCTGTCAAAGGCAAAACACAAACACAGGCCTCTCCCTCCCAGAATGTTAGAAGAAGGCTAGACAAAGAACAGCCATGCTAGCGATGGCAAAAAAGAAGGAAGTAGGTAGGACACATCCACTGCCATCAACCATAACTAGGAGTTTGTCTATGTGAATAAAACGACACAGGAGCAGAGTGAAGGGGGGAGGGGTAGTAGTTATCCTTTTGGCACTCCACATAAGGTGGTATGTGCCAATCAGACGATAACATTTTAGAAGAGGTACTAAGTATCTCTCTATCCTTAAGAGCTGTAGTTAATCTAGAATAATGACAAATAATCTCAAAGGAGGATCCTAAGTGTCCCCAGCAACACTACCCATAAGGAACTATGTGCTACAATAGTAAAATACAGAGGCCTTAAGAGGTCTGGGGGAAAATAGACTCCATAGTACAAGTAAAATACAAAGAATAGAGTTCCTGAAAGACAGAGCCCATAAGAATGAATGAGTGGAAAAAGGCCCCACTCATTCAGGATTTCAGAAAAACGTCCAGAAGTCCAGCAAAAGGTGCTTGGGGTCTCGCTAGGAGAGGGGATGAAGAATACAAATGATACATCTCCCTAACACCTGGAAAAGATGTAAGATCGCTCTCGAAAACTGAGCTACATCCACAGGAGATTTAAAGGAAGGCCTCTCTTCAATTTCAGCAATTACAGGGGGCACATTATTCACCATCAATTCTGTAATTACCCCTGCTTGCTCCAGAGAGTAATTATTAATTATCAGGGTGGATGAACAACTTAGAAAATCTTTGGTAGGTTTAAGTGCTGTAATGAAACCTTCTCTTAATATAATTTCTGGATTAGCATAACCAGCAGTGTTCACTGATCTTCATTATTATCATTATTGGCTTCATAAAGCTTCAAGAATGGAATAAGCACCAGAATTAAGGCAGGAATTGACATTGCTCCCATAGAGGGCTCTACTGGAGGCACCAGAGTAGAACATGCTGAGAATAGTGAGCGGGACGACGAGAAAGAGGAGGATGAAGAAAGAGCTGGGGGTAGATCTCTGTCTTCGGCTGGGCCCTCCCTCTGGAACAGCCGTCCTGCGACTCTAAAACTTGAGGAGAACCATCTCCGGTTCCGGAAGCACCTCAAGACCTTCCTCTTTTCATCTGCCTTTGCTCCCCCTCTCCCCTGCTGATCTGTTCTCTCTTGGCACCATGCACCTGGCCACACTCTGGGCCCAGGTACCTGCTCACCCTGCCACCCTCCGGCACTGCCTCTGGACCACCCCTTGCACTGGGGTCTGTATCTGTACCTATACCGCCCCACCTTTTTCTTCCTGCAATTATCAGACCTACCCTGTCTGCTGCCTTAAACCTAGCACTTGCAAATTTCTGGCTTCACTACCACTGTTTGTTGCCTTTATTATTTATTTATTGTTATTTATCTATTTCTCCTCTGCTTCCCACTTTCCAATTCTCCCCCCTTCCATGCACTTTTCCCCTCCCCCTCTCCCATGCACTTGCGCGTTCTCAATGTCACTGGGCCTAGTAAGATCGCAGTTTTATTCTCCTCTGTTCCCCTCCCTTGCCTTGTCGTGCTCTGAAACACTTGTGTACGAGCGCGATAGAAATAAAATATCAATATCAATGCCTACCCCTGAGCCCCCCGGCACCAATTGCAAACTGTTTGGCTATTTACCCATTTTTTTGTTAAAAGTATGCTCTACAATGCAACATTTTAATCCATTATTTAAAAAAAATTCACTGGGGTAAAGCACCCACAAACACTCCTTTATTGGTTCGGGCTCCCTCACTATGCTCGGTCGCTATGGCATTTTTGGGGGAAATAGTTATGCCCCTCCACTTAAAAAAAATCACCAGCCGCCACTGGCCCTCAGACTGAGTTGGGAAAGGGATGGGGGGAACCCAGGGACTATGGTGGGAGCAAAATGGGTGGGAGCCATGGGATAGTGGTGGGAGCAGAGTGGGGAGAGCTAAGGTTGTGTGATGGGGTGGGGAGAGACCAGCGACAGGATAGGAGTGGGATGAGGGAGCCCAGCGACTGTGATGGGAGCAGGTGATGGCGCGCAATATATCTGTCCATTTGGCATTTCTGGGGGGTCCAGACCTGCCCAAATTTTGCTCAGGGGGGCCCCGGACAAAAAAGTTTGAAGACCACTGCCATAAACAATCTTCCTGATGATGCTGGTAGAAGTACTGGGAAGGCAGAAAGCATAGAGCTTTCATTCCTCTCTTCACAGGGAAGATGGGCAGGAGTGAAAAGCGAGTCTGGTACGATCAGGATAAGCACTGCCTCATTCAGCCTCGCATCCAGTAATTGCTTGAATACAATGGTAACTGCACAGATGGCAGTAGGTCAATTTGGGTATTTAGTCGATAATAGCCATGCCAACAAATCATTGTCTGATATCTCTGTAGAACCCATAAATAATGTTTCAAATATAAATGTCAGCCTGGCCACTGGTGCAGACTTGCTAAAATAAGCCATAATTCTGTTCAGTGGTGTCAAAGCTGGCCCTATTAATCCATGGGGCTGTGACTCACTTAACAGGGATTTAAGCACCCTACTGTGCACATTGCTGGAAGGAGCTGGCCCTTATTTACCAGGGCAGGAGTTAAAAAAGTGTGCCCGAAAGGTTAGGCACCACAGGTTCCACTGATTAACTATTAAGAGCTGGTTCTTCAGCTGAGCGTTGTTCATTGCTGCATAAACCATATTGTGTTGCCATAATAAATTTGATCACTCACCTCCCAGAGTTTATTTAAATAGTCCCCAACACCTGCCAGGTACCTGACTACCACTTGACTGCACTTTACTCGTGCTCTTCTTATGAGTGCTTTGAGCTACGTGGTAGGTTATGTTGAATAAACTCCTCCTTCTTTGTACAGCAACGTACAGTCCAATCAGTAGAAAACAACCTTTCCTCACCACTGCTGACTCAACACTGCCTCTTGACTGCAATTTACTTGTGCACTTCACACGAGCGCTTTGCACCATCTAGTAGGTTATGTTGAATAAGCTCCTCCTCCTCAGTACAGCAATGTACAGACCAGTCAGAAGAAAATAACCTTTCCTCGTCAAAGCTGACTCAACACTGTCAGTTGACTGCACTCTACTCATGCACTTTGCGCAAGCGCTTTGAGCTGTGCAGCAGGTTATGCTGAAAAAACTCCTCCTCAGCACAGCAGTGTACAGCCCATTAAGTAGAAAACAACCTTGCATCGACACTGCCAACTCAACACTGCTGCTTGACTGCACTTTACTCATGCACTTCGAGCATATGAAAAATGATGCAAGGTTACACACCCACACATGGCATATGAGAAATATATTGAGGGCTCTGACACTCGCAACCTCACCAACAATAAACTTCATACTTCATACATCACCCAGATACATACTTGTCATCTCGATTATTCACCTACATGGATTGTGAGAGGTGTTTTACATGCCCATGCATCATGGACAGGAGTGGATTGGGAACCAAAGCACAACCCTCATCCCATTAGTAAATGTGGGAATACAACACAAAAGAGGCCCACAGTGCATAGGCCTAACAGGAAATTACCAGACTTCCCAATAGGCCTCTCCAAAACCCTCCAACACTAATCATGGAGTGGCTACTTGACACACCATATGTCCGGGGATGACATGCTGATCTGACAGGTGTGCAATTGTAATGCCTCTTATTTAAGAATCTACCCTCACCACAAACATGTGCACAGGAACATCCTGAGACGGCTAACTTCAAACAGAAAGTTGTGGTGGTGTAACCAGTAACACAAGTGCATGCATAGCTGATCAAGGAGTCAAACACAGACAGGATAACTCACAGCTTTAGTGACAGTGACCATCGCACAATTGTCACCTTATTAAATTATTCATGCAAACCCTACATGTGCTACATCATGCAGCTATTAGGATGCATATGTCACCAGCCGTGAAAATGAATGAAAGTGCACAACCGTACCTGGTGCTTTGAATCCCTCACCCTCTCACCTAACACCGGGCCTCTGCACGATTAGACGTTTGTTTGGACCAGCTAAAGGAGTCTGTCTGAGAGACTGCAAATATACATGTTGAATGGAATGTTCACCTGTATAAATATAATTCTTCTATTTATAACACCCTTAATACGAGCATGTGGTTTCTAAGCACAGGATCAGGCTTCACACCTGTGTTGCACGGTGTTGTCTTGCTTCCAAGACAAATGCGTTGCCCCTGAGCTTTCCTTCCACCCCTGTGGAAGGCTGTAGCAGTCTACAAGACCATGTCAGTTTACTCCACTGAGCATGGCCACATATAAGGTCTCCGAGCTCAAATATGTGGTCAGTCCCATGAACAGTTGACTCACTGCCCTCGGGAGCACAATGGCCCTGATATAGAAAAACAAATAAACTAATAATACAATCCACCTTGGATGTGGTTCAAAATGAAATGCAGTGTAACTTGGTCAGTAGTAAAAAATAGAAGAAAAAAAACCTGTCCACCATGGAGAGATGAAGGGGTTAAATTTTAAAAAAAGGAAACAACTGCATGCCACCTCCATGGACTCATTGACAACATGGTGAATGAAGAAGGGGTCATGGTGGAAAGAGGATAGGGTTGTGTGTGCACACGGCTATTTGCATGAAATGGTTCAGTTGGTTCTCATATCCCGTGGTGTATCCTGGGATGGTGCACTGGCAGCATGCAATGCCAAAGGCTGGTCCTCATTGGCTACGGACACTCAATTGCTACTAGGTCCTGATAATGGATTTTGCGACCCGCCAACGAGTCAATATGCATTTTGAGAGATTGCCGTTGTTCACATGAAAAAGGCAAATCACAAAACCAGAAGGTTTTCTTAAACATGTACCTTCCTCCAGAATCCTTTATTTTAGATCTTTTCACCATTTTCTTATTGAACAGTCAGTCATATTGCTCTTCTGGATTTCGAAAGGTACGTTATAGGGGCTTACCTCTAGCGTTTTCCTTCCTCTGACATTCTCAATATTATTTTCGAGGATAGCTATTTTTGTGGTTATAGTTATAAACCCTACAATAAAGAGTGGCCAGCGCCATAATGACGTGCCTGCCTGAGCAAGGTTGGGCTGGGCACGATGAGAGCCTCACGAGGGCTCAGCAATGTTACTGACCCCACCTGCCCCCAACTGCAGTGTTTATGCACCAGAAGGTCTTAGAGTGGCCAGCGCCATAATGACGTGCCTGCCTGAGCAAGGCTGGGCTGGGCACGATGAGAGCCTCACGAGGGCTCAGCAATGTTACTGACCCCACCTGCCCCCAACTGCAGTGTTTATGCACCAGAAGGTCTTAGAGTGGCCAGCGCCATAATGACGTGCCTGCCTGAGCAAGGCTGGGCTGGGCACGATGAGAGCCTCATGAGGGCTCAGCAATGTTACTGACCCCACCTGCCCCCAACTGCAGTGTTTATGCACCAGAAGGTCTTCCTCTAGGGTGCTAATTGTTTTAAATGTTTATTTTTTATTTTTTGGCACGGGGAAATAATGGCTCTCTGCACATCACACGTACTCAATCTCCCACGGAAAACAAAGAAAAATACAAAGATGGACGTTGCCATGAAACATAAAAGGAAAGGAGTCACTTTACTATTTACATGGTAGTATAGGTGACGGAGAGGACAGCGCCAGGAGACGAGGACATGATTGGGGCTGGCTGGAGAGGGAAAGGTAGTGGAGGAGGAGCGTGGACATCATTGTAGGCCATTGAGGTTGAGGAGTGCTGGCCTGGGGAGAGAGGAAGGCTAGCAAGTGGTGTAACAAAACAAGTGGCTTATGTTGGAGAGACTCCATGCCTGGCACGAATGCGGGTGGTGATCGCTGAATCACGCCCACCTTCCAGGACTCCTGATTTATTAGCACCTCCGCCCCCCCAGGCAATAGAAGGAGTCGCATTCCTTTTAGTTGCTATATTCTATTGTTACTTATTTGGATGAACTGTGGACGGACGTCACATGTTATTACCCCAAGCATACCGCTATCATTAGGTAACTTTTGATTGCATGGTCCTGTGTGTGTATTCATTATACTCATTGAAAAACATATAACCATTTTCTGGATGTAATTTTAATAAACATGTTCGTGTGTCTGTGTGTGCGTGAGCACGCGCTGCCACCTGCAGACAGCACATGCAAGAGAAGAATGGAGAATAAGGGCAAATCCGAGATATAGGGAGTCAACCATACATACATTAGGGTCTGCAACCTTCCTCTCTCCAAATACTTTGGAATTATAGTCCCATCATCCCCATACAGCCTATTTAATTGTTAGGATTCCTCTAAGGGTGATGGGAATTGTAGTTCGTAACATCTGGAGAGCCACAAGTTGCTGTCCTTTGCTAGGTGAAGTGGTTTAATTTAGGTGTGCAATCAAGTGTGCCAATGACTCATGTTGATATTTAGGTGACGATTTCTTGAAGTTGGGGGGTTTCTCTTGATTGGATCATGTCTCATACTACAAAGGGCTGAAACATTAAATGCCACTGTCAGCACGTCTTCATATGCGGCAAGCTCCACTGCATGTGCTTTCTGGAGCTACTGTTTGGTGTCACACCTACAGCTCTCCACTAGTATGACACCCAAAGCAGCATGACCACACTGTCGGCTAGCATGCACACATATCTGTTGGGGCCTGTGAATTAAAGTCCATGCTTGTGATGTAGCATGACAAAAACTGTTCATTATCCTAAACACATTGCTTAACTTAACATTTTCTTTCGTGCCATTTGTCGTGTGAGTGTTGTCAAGAGAGTTGATGTACATTCACAACATGCTATATTCTCTCAGAATCAAGTTTTCGTATCCCCTTTTAGGAAAAGCAGCCGCTGTTCTGACCTTGGCTATTTGTTTTCTTCAACATCCTATTTTTCTTTTTTGTTTTTGCAAAATATCAAAAGAGCGGAAAAACATCTTCAGGTGTTTTTAAAATATTCTAATTGCACCCTTTACCTATATTCTTTTTGTAGATCTACTGTATGCATTGCTATTCATAAAGATGCATTCTTCATTTATAAAAAAAAAAACTCCCTCGCAACCTGGAGTGCGTTGCTATAGCAGCCTTTAGAATCAATTCTGCAATGTTCACATAGATTCGACGATTCTAGGCCCCCGGTTATATTCTGCAAAAGCAAGCCCATGGTCAGTTCCTAGGGACCAACTTCCCATTAGAGGTTGCAAATGCTTGTATTTACTGGAGAAGCCAGTATTTCGAATTCCAATTCTCCGATGTTCGCAAATATTAGTAACGTGCTCGCCTAACGTATCAGGGGAGGCACTTATAGGTGACAAAGAGGGATGACGCATCTTCTTCGTAACGGCATAAACTGGGCCAACATAGATCATCGTTAGGACCTTTCTTCTCCCCTTTTGGACTGAACTGGAATTACTTTTTTGAGGGAATGGAAAAAACTGAGCGCACTGTGTTACCGTTTTACCAAATATGTCCCTAACTTGTGGGTTTAAATTGACCACCTTACTCAGGAAAAGAACCCCACATTCCGCATGTGGTAAGATTCTGGAAACTGCAACAGCTGTTGCAAATGGGTTTGTTTATCTGGATGGTGTGGAAACTGAGAAGAGGGGCCTGCTGCAATCCCAGGACCATCGCTGATTTACAGACTGATAGGCGTGCAGCTTCAAGATTCCCCAAATGGGTTCCCCTGGATATCTTTCCTTGTATTGCAGGCTGTGGTAGGGGAAATGCATGCTCAAACTGACCGGGATGTTTACTGATGCCTGACTAAATGTATCCGCTCAAAATAGTAATACACATGTCAGGCAGAGGGAGCAGCAACCTCAGTCCGTTTACCTACATGGGACAAGGTGGAAATAGCAAGCCTACATGTCAGGCATGACCCCGGTGTTGTGGGGGCAGTCGCGTGGTGAGACAAGCCACCCGGATCAATACTGCGGGCACGCATCTTGCAGGTATCTTTCCGTGGTCACACGGCTGGGCTCATTGCCGGAGGCACCCAGACTTGTTGTTTGGCTATTGTGGGCACACACCATACCGGTCATTTGCTGCAATCATCTGGGCTTGTATCAATGCCGGGGGGCTGAATGATGTTTGCATGAGTACCCGGCTGGACAGTGGCCTGGGGGCACCCAGGTTACGCACATAGATTTGGGGGGCACCCAGAATATCAGGGGGACTGCAGTAACGTGATCACACTGCATCAACCTGCAGGTCCAACGGAGACATGGACACCAGAGTTGCCGGGCATCGAGTCTGCCACTGTACAGGCACACGTGCCGACTGAGGCTCTTTTTATTGTGATACAAATCATGACAGAGTCATGACTCACACTCTTAAAAGGGACACCACCACACCCGGTATAGATGTAAAGATTTGTCACCTGTTCTCATATCTCTGGGGGCCCTGGGCATTCCTTAATGTACCAACATTGTCTATGTGAATCAATAGATGTTCCTGTATTTGAATATGTGGCTGTGGCCACGAAATGGGAGGTGCACTTTCCAGCTTGCAGTCCATGGCCACTGCCTTTTGTAAATTGGACTTTGCTGCAGCTACTCCAAAACGAAATACATAATTCCTAGTTCAATGTGCAACATATCTATTTGGCTTCATGATAAATCTTGGATTCTGCCTAAGAGTCATTGGGGAATTTAGGGAATAGACTATGTTTCCTTGTTATAGAGAAGGAGAAGAACCGTGATGATCCACAGTCCTCTTTTGTTGTTCACAGTATAAAAATATGCTTTATGCTGCGGAGCGGCTGCGTAGTCTGCCAAAGAGTCTTTGGGCAATTTGGGCAAAAGACTCTGTTCCGTGTTGTGGAGAAGGAAAATTAACATGCTGATCCACAATCCTCTTTTGCTGTTCACAGTATAAAAACTGCTTTACGCCATGGGGAGGCCACAGAGTCTGCCGAAGAGACTTAAGGCAATTTGGGCAATAGACACAGTTTCTTTGTTGTGGAGAAGGAGAAGGAGAAGAGCCGGCCTCACCAAAGGCCACCTAAGGCCCTGTTTGCCCCTGAAATACGTCAGTCTCCCCCCATCTGGTGGCGAGGGCAGGAGCCCCCACCCTTCCGCAGCAGCACCGAAGTCTACCAGCTCCAGCAGCCGTGCCGATCCGCATCAGCAGACCAGGAAACCCACCACCTCGATGCAGACCCATTGCCTGATTTACCTCTGATCAGGTACTGCCACAAGTATACCCCATCCAGCAACCCATTTTCACCCTGGGCAGCCCGGGTTACACGCCCGCATCAGCGCCGACATTAGGATCAGGAAAACAAAATGTCGGGCGCGATGCGGTGCCACAACGAGGCTCAGCGTCCTCGCAGTTGCTAAGCAACCAGTGTTTTGAATTTGCCCGTATCCGCCGGCAGGCGGAAGAGCCAGCCTCACCAAAGGCCACCTAAGGCCCTGTTTGCCCCTGTTCGCCGCTGGACGGCTCATGGCGACCATCACGAGACTCTACTTTTGGACACTCATCCTTCTGTGAGTACGATCATGCTGCCAGCCAGTATGCCTGCCTAGCAATAATGTCTACATACGCCCTTCGGCGGTTATCGTTAACGCGTTGCAGCCTTTATCTTTAAGCTGTTTGTCCTCCACATACCCGCTTAGCTGCAAATATTTCGTGGTAGCCCGGTCAGCTAATGTTCTCACTGCCATTTAATGTGCCTCACTCATTTGATGCCACTAATACTGCTACTGCACCTCACTCCAGCCAATGATACTTGATGCTAGTTGCTGCACCTCGAATTTAGGTGAACCCTTGCTAGTCATGTTATTGCCTGCACATGCCACTTTAGCCTCTCTGCCAATTTCGAATTTAGGTGAATCCTTGCTGGTCATTTTATTGCCTGCACATGCCACTATAGCCTGCCGGCCAATTTCGAATTTAGGTGAACCCTTTCCAGTCATTTTATTGCCTGCACATGCCACTTTAGCCTGTCTGCCAACTTTGAATTTAGGTGAACCCTTGCTGGTCATTTTATTGCCTGCACATGCCACTATAGCCTGCCGGCCAATTTCGAATTTAGGTGAACCCTTGCTAGTCATTTATTGCCTGCACATGCCACTCTATCCTGTCTGCCAATTTCGACTTGTATCTTAGCCAATGCTGCGCCCTTTACAAACACTGCATCTAGACTACTCCCGTATTTGCATTCTGAACTCTGCACTCAGACACACAATTCAGACCAGATCTAGTCAGTACACCAACACAGAATTGGATACAGGGTCTCCCGCCTACAACACCCATACCAACAATGCACACACCCCTGTGCATCCTGCTCCCCACCTCCCACACAACAAGTATCATACACATCCTGCTCCTAGTACTAGCAACGTACCAATACCATACCACTCACTACAACACCATGTCACTACCTCTCAACCACGTTAAACCCTGGCCAACCACGTTAAACCTGCAACACCAGACACAAAACACTCTACCTTGCAATACTCTCGAGAGGAACAGCAGACTCCGCTCAAGACTTGCAAAACTCTATGAACCACTAGCTAGAACCCTGACATCCTATAACAAACGAACAACAGAACACTGGCCCAATCCAACCACCACCAACAACCCCCCCTCCAAGACCCAAACTACAACTAGTCCCACCTTTCCAAAGATAAACAAACCTAACCTCATGGGTGGCCTAATAAACTCTAGATCGCTAGTTGCACACGCTTCAGATATAGCAGACATCATTCACTCTGACCAGCTAGACTTCCTAGCAGTCACCGAATCTTGGCTACACGCCGCAGCAGGACCTGCCCTCTCACTGGCCATACCAAACGTATACACCATACTGCGATCAGACAGAACCGACACTCGAGGTGGAGGCACTGCACTCATAATAAGAAACAATCTACCTTGCAGACTAGTGCCGTCCCCAGTCATCAACTCATGTCAGCTCTTGACAGCCAAACTAAACATAAATAACACCCAGACTCTCACAATATACTTGGTCTATAGACCTCCAGGCCCCATTGGGACTTTTGAAGATGATATATCAAATATCATCTCGAATAATCTAAAAAATTCATCTCAAGTCCTACTACTAGGCGACTTGAACTTAGGTTATAACGACCCCAAAGACACACATGCATCTAATGTGGATAATATCCTAGAGGAACAAGGATTTACCCAAAGAGTGCTCACCCCCTCACACAACAAAGGCAGAACCTTGGACTGGGTAGCAGACTACAAGTGCAATGCCACGATAGCCTCCATATCCCCCCAGATCTGGACAGATCACCACCTCATAACCTTTACCCTAACTGCCGCCAAACCTACCTTGGCTCCCACACCCCTAGCTCCGTCCATTCCCACCCGGAACAAGAAAAACATCATCTGTGACAAACTGCTACCCCTCATCCTCCCTACACTCAACGCCATCCAGGAAAACCTGGACCCCGAAACTATGGTTAAGGAATTTAACCACATCATGACTACATCTCTAGACTCTATTGCACCACTCAAACTTTGACAAAGCAAACCCAAAGCCCATCTCAATTCATGGTACACCCCATACCTAAAATCATTGCGCAAACAAAAAAGGCACTGTGAGACATCCTGGCGAGCACAACCTTCTGACGAAAACAAAGCCAACCTCTGCTCCATCACAGCCCTATACAAAAAAGAAATCATCCTAGCTAAACTTGAAACCTACAACGCTAGAATTGCCCAAGCTAATTCTAGCACGAAAGAACTCTTTGTCATCCTCAAAGAGCTAGAAGCGCCCATCCCGGTGCCAGACAACTGCATCAAAGACCAACTCTGGTGCTCCAACATACAACAAGCTCTAGCCAACAAAGTCACTACCCTTCAAATAGAAATAGCCAAGAAAAAAGCCACACTCGCCGGCAACAAACCCATTAGCGTCAACCTAGAACAACTAAGTAACTCTACCAATCACCCCAGATTCAAGTTTTCCAAAGAGACCATAAAAGAAACAGAAAATACCATACTATTGCTCAAACCCACCAACTATCAAGGAGACCTATGCCCCGCTCAACTTCTAAAGGATGCAGCCAGAGATCTGGCCCCCTTTATCACAAAACCTATTAACTCATCCTTCTCCACCAATACCATCCCATCCAACCTCAAAGAATCATGGGTGCTTCCTCTACTGAAAAAGCAGTCCCTAGACCCACTAATACCCACTAATTACCGCCCGATTACTACAGTGCCGTTTCTCCTAAAGATCCTAGATAAAATGGCATACTCCCAGATACAAAAATACTTGGAAACCAACTCTCTACTAGGAACTAGGCAATCAGGCTTCCAGCCCCAACATGGGACAGAAACAGCTCTCATAGACCTCAAGTCACAGATAGATGAACTCCGGGATGAAGGAAAATCAGCCCTCCATCTGCTCCTAGATTTATCAGCTGCCTTCGACCTGGTCGACCACAGGGTCCTATGCAGCCATCTGGATTCGGCAGCTCATTTCTCCGAAGAAGCCATTGCATGGATACAATTGAAGTGGGAAAATGGAACACAAGGCTCCCACCAATCCCCTCACACCCCTGGCCTAGAGGATCACGACCCAGGCACCCGCCACGAGAGGAGTTTGCCCATTTACCAGACGATCAAATACCCTGGTACAAGAACATACGGATGTGCCCACCAGCCTGTCCTGCCCATGCCAACACCTGCGGCATGGATGAACTCGACTGAACCATGCAACAGTAAATGAACACATTGTTAGAGATGCCATGACGACTTAGCCACAGGTCAGCACACCCGTGCAAACATGCACACTGGACACTCCCACACCAATCCACACGAAGAACATATTCAGTGCTACGGCGTAGGTGACGGACACACTCACTGACGCGCATCTTTATTATTTTTCACATAGGCTTTTCAAAATGCTGAAAAGCAAGACGCATAATGAACTCATCTATAACGCTTGCTCACGCTTCTCCTAAACCCATGCATTGCAATAAGAAATATAACGAAGACACGATACTGGGGATGAAGCAATATGATACCATAACCTAAAGCGCGGTGTATCAAACGTTTCCACCTATGCACCAGGCCCAAGTAGGCCGCAAGCAAGAGCTTCCATGAGCAATCGAATGAGCAAGAGTACAGTTGCTGACCCTGCAGAATGAGCCCGGCAATGACTGACAGTCAAGGGCACAATGTTGCAATCTCGTATGCCGCAAGCCGACGCCAAGGTCACACCTGCAATTAAAACCAGGCACACAGTGAGAAATACAATATTAATTGTGCAGAATTCTGCCTCGACCACGGTCCCACCTCACGTGACCAAGCCAAACCTGACAGGGTGCCAGGCCCAGGAGGAGGGAGGCACCGAAACCCCCCCGTTTCAAGACACCGGCAGATACAATCAAGTGATCCAATGGACATCTGCGGCGGTGGGAGTAGTCGGCCTTCAGGCATACTACGATGCTTGACCCATCCCTGCCGTTTTGTCTAATAAACTGCAGAATCACCTTGCTTCTTGCATGTGTCTCATGCTCATTTTTTCGGATATACGGGAGGAGTTGGGGCCTCCCTGCCCGGAGGTCCGCGGACGGCCCAGCCGACCCCGGGAGAATTTCCCCCAATACCGTACACTCATTACGTGCAACATGCCCATCTAAACTCGCGCTCTTCCCACACGAACAGACACCCTACGCAGGTAGGCTTAGAGACCTCCCTGGACGCAGGCAGGGAGAACGAATGCACACGCCCACAGTAAATGATAAAAGAAAGGGAAGAGATGGAGGAGAAACAGTTACGAGCAGGAGAAATATGGACCCCATTGACGTTTTAGAAGACAGGGAAGATGAGGAGGGGTGTATGGATTCGATCGTGTGGGACTCAAAGGGCCTACCGGGACACAACCTAATGCCACTTCTGGAGAGGGGAGGGGTTAGACCACAATACGTCCCCTGGAAGCATGCAGACAAGGAAAATATAAAGTGCAGGCTCCCATCATTAAGCGGAGGTGCGGGAAAATGGATATATGAAATGGAAAAACACACTGCAGGACAGAAATTGGCAGTGGGGGATGTAAAGGGCCTTTTAATATCAATACTAGGGGATGCAGCAGATGACATTTGGAAGAGAGCAGGCTTCCCCGGGGTCACAATAACAAACACCTCGCACGATGGGGCACCATTCGCAAACTGCAGATATGCATTATGGCAGGCACTGAGGGTACAGTACCCGGACACGTCAGACATAGGAGCAATTACCTCACGCAAGATGCATGAGAACGAAGATCCTGTTGATTATATCCAGGAAATTCAAGAGAAGTGGCACATGGAAACTAGAGAACAATGGGACAAGACACCAGCAATATTCTATCATATACTAGTACAAGGGCTCCCAGAAGCAGTTCAGAAACAATTGAAGAAAGTGGTGGGGATGGAAGCAAAAGCTTGGCCAGAAATACAACTGACAATAGTGCATCATTGTAGGACATGGCAAGAGAAAATGAAACAGAAGGAAGAGGCTAGAAAAACGGAAGAGGCTAAATTAGTACAGAAAAAACTTACTAAATACACGATGGAAGGTGCACTAATAACTACACCTGCAACATTGACTCAAAGCCCCACACAAGTAGTGGCTGCGCAAGATCCCTCCAAAATACAACCATCACAGACTGTAACACAACAGCTGCCGCCACCCCAACCATACACGACCAACATGGGAGGAGGATACTCAACGCCAGGAGCGGGATATTATAATTACAACAGGGGAAGGGGAGGAATGATGAGAGGGAGAGGGTACGGATATAATACTCAACAGCAGGGGGGAGGACTGAGAAATTCCTACCCCACGGGGCAACCAGCATACCAGGACAACCCAGGAAGCTTTCCATGGCAGAACAGGGAACCACCGGTGTGTTGGATTTGTGGATTGGTAGGGCACATGTCACGCACGTGTAGAGTAAGACCAGGCACACCATCATGGAGTGAACAGGGACAACAAGGGCCCGCACAGGACCAGCAGGGCATCTGGCAACAGCAGAACTTGCAACAGGGAAATGGGCAGCAACAACTAGTAACACAACAACCCCAAGTACAGCAAGTACAGCAACCTGCCCAAACCCAAGACCATAACATAACCTCTACCAATACACAACTACAGCAAACACAACTGGGAAGGGTGACGGTCCTGGGACACAACCCTTACACGGGAAGTGGTCAATCATTGTACCCTCAATAGGACAGCCCACAGACGGCCTTGGTGTGTCCCATCCTGTCGGTAACACCTAATAGTGCGGAGGAACCATGCATAGAGGTAACGATAGGTGACAAAAAATTATCATTTCTTGTTGACACCGGGGCAACCCGGTCTTGCATAAGGGAAGGTAAATTTAAAATGTCAGGTGAAGCCATGAACACCCAAGGATTCTCTGGGGCTAGGGGGTTGGTTCCCTTTACTGATAACGTTCCCTTATCAATAGGAGATTATGACATATCAGTGCCACTTTTGTATTATAGGGCCTCACCAGTAAATATACTGGGGAGAGACATAATGAGTAGGTTGAATATGATGATCTCCTTTACGGAGGACGGCATAATTTGCTCCACTCCAGGAATTAACATGCTCACTGCACGACAAATTATGCAAGCATACTGCAGACAGACAGTGATTAGGGCTGAGCCAGTAGATGGTGAACTGTTCCAGTACGGGACAGGCATGGCATTTGCATGGATGCCTGGAATAGAAGGAAAGATCTGGAGAAGGCCAGCAGCCTACTTTTTTAGACCAGAAACACCAGCCAATGAACCAGAAGGAAAGGTGATTTCAGTGGACATAGAGAGCATTATAGCAACTGCTGATTACATTGCAGTACATGCCCAAGACAGAGAAGGAAGAGCATGGAGGGCAGTGATAGCACTAGCAGAGGGATGTAGACTCACCCAGGTGTCAGATGAGGAGCTCTTCTCCGAAGGAAAGGAAGAAGGTGAAATGGTGTTTATGATGAGTGTAGAAATATGGCTAAGAGTGTCATACAAACAAGTGGCACAGAAAATTGCAATGGTACTTGAAGCACCCACATCCACCCCAGTTCCCTTCTTTGAGGAGGATATGGCAAAGGTACCAACATCATTATGGACTACTAATCCCTATGACGTGGGGTGCATAAAAAGTATAGGGGGAGTAAGAATAAAGTTGAAAAAAGGTGCAATACTCCCCAGAGTGAAGCAGTACCCACTATCAAAAGAGGCAGATGAGGGCATATATGAAACAATAACGGCCCTTATAAATAATGGCATACTGGTACCATCAGAATCACCATGTAACACAGCCGTATACCCAGTGCGCAAGGCTAGAGGGGGGTCTTGGCGCTTCATACAGGACCTCAGGCCCTTGAACAATATAGTGGAAGCAGAATATCCAATAGCAGCAAACCCGGCAACAATATTGTGCGGTACTCCAGCAGAAGCATCACGATTTACAGTGATAAACCTCAAAAATGCCTTTTTCTCAATACCCCCTGCACCCAGACTCACAAGATTTGACAAGCTTCACGTACAGAAACACAAAGTGGAAACACACCACGAAAGAAGATGCAGAGAGGACTCATTGAAGATGTTGACAATATTGGCTGAAAAGGGTTACAAGGTAGAGAAGGAAAAGTTACAGTACTGTCAGGAACAGGTACTTTACATTGGTCAGCTCATATCCCAACACGGAAGAAAGATTGCACCACAACGAGCACAGGCCATTTCAAAAACGCCACTGCCCCGAACAGTGCGGGAACTACAACAGTTCCTGGGACTGTGTAACTACTGTAGAGCCTGGGTGTTTGATTACAGCTCATACATAGGTCCCCTACTTGAAGGGTTAAAAGAAGCTAACAAAGGGGAGAAAAAGTTGGGGTGGACAATGGAAATGAAAGAGGCTTTTGATGAACTGAAAGATGCAATATCAACTGCTCCGGTACTGGCCACCCCAGATTATGAAGGACAATTTTTTATATTTTCACATTGCGACTCAGCAGTAATGAAAGCAGTGTTGGCTCAAAAAACAAGCATGGGCTACAAACCAGTAGCGTTCTACAGCAGCCACTTGGACCCTGTGATGTTAGGACATTTCCCTTGCGAACAAGGTCTCGCCGCAGCTGCCTTTGCGGTAGAGAAAGCATCAGCAATAACCATGGGGTGCCCAACCACACTATTTGTAGAACATGCACTATTTGCAATATTGAACAAACCTAAGTCCACACTGACCACACAGAGGGCGTCATGTTATGAGATCATCCTATCTAGGCCAGAACTATCAATTGTTAGATGCAGCACGGTTAACCCTGCAAGGTTCATGGCAGAAGTAATTGAGGAAGGAGACTATGCACACGATTGTACGCAGACTACTGAAATGTACGCATGTACTAGAAAAGTTGAAGAGAACGCACTAGATCGAGGCGGGCTCTTGTTTATTGATGGGTCATCAACAATTGACCAAAGTGATGGGATAAGGAGAACTGGGGCAGCAGTGGTAAAAATGACAGAGGTACCGGTGTGTGTGGCGATGAAATGTGTACAATTACCACAGCATTACTCTGCTCAAGCAGCTGAACTAGTTGCACTGATCTTGGCGTTACAGGAAAGCTTTGACAAACGAGTGACCATATATTCTGACAGCGCATATGTCACGTCTACTGTCCACTCAGGATTGTCCAAATGGAGGAGAAGAGGGTTTAGGAGAGCTGACGGCACCCCAGTGCAACATGCGCTCTTGTTGGCTGAACCAATTGAAGTAATAAATAACCCCCAAGAGTTAGCATTGGTCAAATGCACCACACACACTAATGGAGAAGATCATATCTCAAAAGGAAACGCAGCAGCAGACGCACATGCAAAGTATGCTGCATATTTTGGTGAGATATGGAACCCCCCAGAGTCAGAGAGAGGGAGAGGGAGGGGGATAGCTAAAGAGATGTTGATAAGAGAAGGGTACACCCATCTCCCAGCCACACAGATAATGGAGCTACAAGCAGCTGCACCAATGGCAGAGAAAGAAATATGGGTTAAACGAGGATGTACAATGTCAGATACTGATGCACTATGGCGCCAGGGTAACACTGGAAAGATGGTAATGCCATTGGCACTATTGAACACCGCCCTGAGCCAATTACACCACCCAGCCCATACAGGCAAGGAGGTCATTGCAGCACGAATTAGGGAAGACTGGTTCTGCCCCGAGTTAAATTCCCATGTGACAAATTTTATAAGCAACTGCCTCACATGTCAACAGTTCACGGCCGGTCACACGCTGAAGGTGATAGAAGGTGCTATACCCCGGCCAGAGGGACCCTTCCTACACATCCATATTGGCTATGTTGATATGATCAACGTATGTCAAGGAAATAGGTATATGATTGTAGTAGTATGCCCATTCTACAGGTGGATTGAAGCAGAATCCTGCTCACAATCAGATGCATTCAGAGCAGCTAAATTTCTAGTGAGGGAGGTCTTCCCCAGGTGGGGAGTGTGCGAGGTACTGCGGTCAGACAATGGCCCACACTTCGCCAATGAAATGTTCCAGCACATCACATCCTTACTGAGCATCAAACATAAATTCGCATGTGCATATCACCCGCAGGCCAACGGTATATGCGAACGCCTGAATGGCCTACTAAAAGAGGCAATTGCAAAAATACAGCAAACAACAAAGAAGAGTTGGTTGTATTGCCTCCCGCTAGCCCTATTTGAGTTGAGGAATAGGCCAGGCTCCGACCACCACCTCACCCCTCACAAGGTGGTGACCGGCCGTCAAATGCGCCTTCCCCTAACGCCAACATCAAGAGCATTCACTGACTATGAAAACACTGCAACTGTTCTCGGTGATGAAATGTACCAATATGTGTCTTCTTTGATTACTAGTGTAGTGTTTGTGTCTCAACAGCTCGAGCACACGCGGGCCTGGTCTAAGATTGAGCAACAAGAAGACGCCGACAAAGAATTGGAAAAAGAAAAACTGTGCAAAATTGCTAAAGGGGACCACGTGCTACTCTGCAATTTCAACAGAAAGTGGAACAGCCCACGTTTCACTGGCCCCCATCTGGTAGAGGAAGTATAGACGAGAGCAGTAAAGCTACAGGACAAACGCGCTTGGAATCACCTACACGACGTAAAGATCTGCAAACTCCAGACCCGCCCTAGCGTCACCGACAGGGCCATTGGGAGAACAGCAACGGCATTTCCAACGGAGGAAGAGACGTCTACCACAGCCAATGACCTAAGTGTCCCCCTACCATACCACCCCCCAGATTCCCCAGAGACAACTACTGAAATAGAGAAGGGGAATTCCCATACCGCCCACCCCAGGTCACACGATCAAAGAGTAAAGTGACCTCCACCAGTTGAGCCCTGAATCCTCTGCCTATCGATGTCTTACCTACTGCAGTAACCATCGGACTAAAGGACACTATCCTGCACATCTACACATGTAAACACTTGAATGTTCTCTTTTTTCATTCTCGCACATGCAGGTATCGCATATTATTGTACTGTTTAGAAAACAGATAACTAACGAAGTTCACTGCCCAGGAGTAGATGCTACCCTCAGATGATAACTACCCTGAAGAGCTATCACACCAATTTGTCTATCACATAAAAAGGCCAAAGTACCTGAAAAGAAGGAGGGTACGTGTCTACTACACAGCATTTCTCCTGGCCATAGAACAATCCATGCCCCACCTCCACCCATACTTGCCTGTCCTAAGAGATAGATCGCTTAGATTGGCGTGGGAACAGCTCTTCGCCTGGGCACTGAACGACTACTTGATAGGGAGAGCTTGAAACCAACAACTAACACTAATAACAAGCATATTGAGTATTTTCAGGCGGGCAACTTTAACATCGCAAGAATTAGCTGCCGGACTGCAGCAAGGTAAGAGCAAAATGCCGGTGAGACTAGCCTCTGTAATAAAGATGATAGGGATTTTGATGATCACCGGGTTCTTGGCTGCCTCTGTATGGCAGAACAGTTATGCTATCAATATTTTTGCTGTACCCAAACCTAATATACCCCCACCCCCGGCTGCAACAGGTGTTACGTCAGGTGGTACTAGCAAAATTCCACACAAGGGAAATAGAGTTAAACGCAGCACATACTCAGATAATAAAGGTATCGACAACTACATACAAGATTCAGCACACGTCTCGAACAACATGTGGTACAAACACATGACTCAAATAGGCAAGCAGACAACAGAAGACAGCTGCTACGTCTGCTCGTTGATCCCATACGCCATGAGCGCTTCTCAACCTTTCGTTGCCACAGAAATAGATGAAAAGACAGCACGATGTATAATATACTTGGCACTGTTCCAAACGAAAGGGAGATTTCAAGGGAGCACGGTGCACCTGGTATGGAAAACGCGAGACACATATCCATACGAAAACAACTTCCTCAAGACTTATTTGAGTTACCACAAGACCAGTTTACATGCTGAAGCGTTCAGATACATAACAAGCGGCCTTGAAAAAGGAGAAACAAAGAAGGTAACACTACAATACCTACCATGTGATTGGTACACCACTGAAGTTCCGGGTAAAAAAGGATGTTGGGAAAGACCACTGATAACAATAACAGGGAAGGTGTACCTGGATAACAAATGGGACATAGGAGTGGTTGGCAGCAACATGGTAACGAGAGAGAATACTGCAACTATTGCTGAACACAACAACAGATGTTGAACGATTTGGATCAAGTACGTACCCATGCTAACGTGGATAGAGAAGGATGAAGACCCAATAACAATACTGCCGCTGTCTGCACCTAAGGTATGCTACCAACATAGAGGAGAAGTGAACGTGGGATACAACACCAACTGTGCAAGTGTGACGGAGTTACCTGAGGGGGGAGCGGGAACAGCGGTATTAATGGACCATTACTGGGCCTGCGGAGACAAGGCATACCACACACTGCCCACTCTGTGGAATGGTATATGCACGTTGGTACACGTTAATGTACCATCACTAGTGGTACCCCAGAAACATGTGAACGTGGCGAGCTTCCCTAAAATGTATGAAGGAAACAAGAGGAATAAGAGATCTGTACAATCCCAGAAGGGGCCAGAGGACCAAAACAATGGCGACAACACTGTCCTGAATAGAAAGAAAAGACAAGGAGAACCTCTGACAGGAAATTACCTATGGGGAATGTCAGAAACAGCACTCACTTCAATCCCACCAGAACATAGACTATTCAGCAGAGCAGCGATGTTTTTCTCCTCAATAATACATCCAGGACTACAGGCTTACGCAAACGCAAAATGGCTCCAGATAACTCGATGGGAATTGATGATGACAATTAATTCCACAGTAAATGGATTCAACGCAATAAAAGAGGAACTGCGAGCAGTGAGGATGGTAGCACTACAGAACAGATATGTACTGGACCTCCTCACAGCAATGGAAGGAGGAGTTTGCGCAAAGATAGGACAATCATGCTGCACATTCATTACTGCTAACGATGCTGACAATGGTACACTGACAGAAGCAGTATCACAATTGGCCCAGATGCACTCCAAAATGATGGATGAAAGTAAAAGTGTGGAAAAGGATGACAGCTGGTTTTCGCTATTATGGTCATGGATGCCATCGTGGCTGTCGGACGGACTGAAGATTATAGTTGGATGTACTATTTTGGCTGGAGCTGCACTGATCATAATAAGATTTTGGAAGGCCCGGAAGGCACGCACCACAGACGAAATGATCGAAATTGTTGGTATGCACCCCTTGATGCCAGCAGATGATGGCCAACACACAGGCACAATAATAAAAGAGAGAGAGAAACTGCGCAACCAGATCATCACCAACCACCTGGACCCGCCGTCTGTGAAACTCGAAAACCCAAGAAACCCAAGGAGCTACGTAGGGAAATGGGTATACTGCACACCTGGAGGAACCTGCGTATACATGTATTGGTCATTTGAAGACCATGTCAACCACTATGGACATTTGGGAGGAGTAACTAAAATATGGAGAGTGAGAGGAGATAAGGAAAAGGATATGTTTGTGGTCGACAAGTCGACCAGAGGGGGGACTGAAGTGGGAAAATGGAACACAAGGCTCCCACCAATCCCCTCACACTCCTGGCCTAGAGGATCACGGCCCAGGTACCCGCCACGAGAGGAGTTTGCCCATCTACCAGACGATCAAATACCCTGGTACAAGAACATACGGACGTGCCCACCAGCCTGTCCTGCCCATGCCAACACCTGCGGCATGGATGAACTCGACTGAACCATGCAACAGTAAATGAACACATCGTTAGAGATGCCATGACGACTTAGCCACAGGTCAGCACACCCGTGCAAACATGCACACTGGACACTCCCACACCAATCCACACGAAGAACATATTCAGTGCTACGACGTAGGTGACGGACACACTCACTGACGCGCATCTTTATTATTTTTCACATAGGCTTTTCAAAATGCTGAAACGCAAGACGCATAATGAACTCATCTATAACGCTTGCTCACGCTTCTCCTAAACCCATGCATTGCAATAAGAAATATAACGAAGACACGATACTGGGGATGAAGCAATATGATACCATAACCTAAAGCGCGGTGTATCAAACGTTTCCACCTATGCACCAGGCCCAAGTAGGCCGCAAGCAAGAGCTTCCATGAGCAATCGAATGAGCAAGAGTACAGTTGCTGACCCTGCAGAATGAGCCCGGCGATGACTGACAGACAAGGGCACAATGTTGCAATCTCGTTTGCCGCAAGCCGATGCCAAGGTCACACCTGCAATTAAAACCAGGCACAGAGTGGAAAATACAATATTAATTGTGCAGAATTCTGCCTCGACCACGGTCCCACCTCACGTGACCAAGCCAAACCTGACAGGGTGCCAGGCCCAGGAGGAGGGAGGCACCGAAACCCCCCCGTTTCAAGACACCGGCAGATACAATCAAGTGATCCAATGGACATCTGCGGCGGTGGGAGTAGTCGGCCTTCAGGCATACCAATAAATCTTCACGTTGTCTGCACATAACCATAGTGAAACATTGTTGCAAATGACAGGTGCACCGCGAGCTGGGAACAACGATGGTCCCAGACTGGGGGGCTCGTGCGTGGACCAATCAGAACATGGGGCTCTTATCACTGACGCCATTAGCATTGACCAATCCCCAGGGGTCTTCATGTAATTATTTTCGTGTATCAATTTGAAGGGACAACCCAATTATACCACCTGACTAACCCTCAACCACTAACAATGCTCTCTATACGTATGCTATACTAACCCTACCACTCGAGGAGCCAATCCAGAGTGGCGATAGGGTTTTGCTAAACCTTCCCAGGGAACGCAAGTAGCGCGTCATACTAAGATAAAAAGGGCCTGCGAGCCCATCGACAGAGAGAGTGTTAGGACGGACGCGTACGATCCTTGACCCATCCCTGCCGTTTTGTTTAATAAACTGCAGAATCACCTTGCTTCTTGCGTGTGTCTCATACTCATTTTTTGGGATATACGGGAGGAGTTGGGGCCTCCCTGCCCGGAGTTCCGCGGACGGCCCAGCCGACCCCGGGAGAATTTCCCCCCGACACAATCATTCCTAACCAACAGGACTATGAGAGTCTTCTCTCCTATGGCAGCAGCCAACCCCATCCCCATAACTTGCGGAGTGCCCCAGGGATCTTGCGTCTCACCCACCCTCTACAATATCTTTACCAGGCCCCTGTTCGACAATCTGGACCTTCTGGGTGTCACCTACACTAACTATGCAGATGACACTCAGATTCTCCTACCACTTACCGGTGATTACGACAAGGATTTGGCATTGGTGAACAGGATATATCTCATCATCCAGGCATGGATGGCCACCCACGGTCTATGCCTGAATGATGACAAAACAGAGATCATCATCCTGGGCACTCCCTCAACCCTCAAAAAACTCAGCCCCGAATACTCAGCATTCAACATAGACAATAATATTATTACTTTCGCCAAGGAGGTCAAAACACTGGGTTTCTATCTGGACTCCACTCTCTCCCTCAGCAAGCAGGTCAATGCATTGGCCTCGGCCATGGCATACACATGCAAGTTGATCAGAGCAGGCAAGGGCTTCCTGTCTCAGGACAGTTGCATCACCCTAGCCAGAGCCCTCATCTTATCCAGGCTGGACTACTGCAACGCGCTATACATAGGAGCCAATAAACAAACCATCAAAAAAATCCAACTCCTACAAAATAATGCGCAAAGAGCAGCCCTAGGAATCCCCAAGAGAGAACATATCTCTAACACCAGAAGAGCCAACAACTGGCTCTCCACTCACGACAAAATAAAACTAAAAACTGCCTCCCTCACGCACAAATGCTTGAACAATGCAGCAGCCCGCTACCTATCCGACAGATTCACTTTGAAGCCTACCACAAGAATCACCAGACTCGCCAACACCAACTACCTCTGGATCCCCAGATACAAACATGTCAAAATAGGATGCAGCAGCTTCCAGATCAAGGCAGCACTCCTATGGAACTCACTACTTTCCCCTCTAAGAATCAATCAATCCTATCACAAGTTCCGTCAAAGCATCACTAGTTGGCTCAAAGATGCAGACATCTAGGCATATACCTTGCTGACTTTGCCCGGCACCTCTCTCTACACCGCATGCACCAACCACTGTGTAAAACTATGCATGCCATCAATGTACCCGCCTGTATATATCGTAACTTCATTGTGCCAACATGTAACCAAGCGGCACTTGAACATAATTGTATTTTACATGTTGTAACCAAGCTTTGAATATCCTTATGCCTTGCGCCTGAATACCCTCGGGTCTGGAGCGCAATACAAATAATAATCTAAACTAAACTAAACTAAACTAAATGTGCTGATCTACAGTCCTCTTTTGCTGTTCACAGTATAAAAACTGCTTTACGCCACGGAGCAGCCACAGAGTCTGCCGAAGAGACTTAAGGCAATTTGGGAAATAGACTCTGTTTCCTTGTTGTGGAGAAGGAGAAGGCACGTGCTTATCCACAGTCTTCTTTTGCTGTTCACATTATAAAAACTGCATTACGCTGCACAGCAGCCACGGAGTCTGTCAAAGAGTCTTTGGGTCTTCGGGCTCTTCGTCTTTATTGACTTTGAGGGCTCTTTTCGGAAGCAGCATTGTTTACTTTCCAGCTCCTGTTTCAACACTCAAGCCGCTTAAGGGGATCTGAGGCGGCAAGGCGGTAAGACTGAGGGCCCGGGGGTGTGGGAGTGGGGGAGTGACTTATTGCCACCTGTTACCTGCGTGTTATTCTGCCGCTCTGGAACAATATTCCCCACGTGCTCCAGCAGCCTTTATGTTCGCAAATTTCATTGTGGATTAAATTACCCAGAATATTTGTTCTAAGCGGACCGGAACACACACACAATTATTACACCATCTGACATCAGATACTCGGCTTTTGCATCGCGTTCACCTACCTCTCCACCTTCCTGTTGCCTCTAGGCATTTTTAGTTATCAGATACTCGACTTTTGCATCGTGTTCACCTACCTCTCCACCTTCCTGTTGCCTCTAGGCATTTTTAGTTATCGAGGAAAACGAAACAACACAAAAACGTTTACAGCATCACATCCCTGTATTACTATCTGGGCTTGAAGGAGCGTGTTCTTTAATTTTCAGCATTAAACCTGGTGTTCCTCCAGTCCCTGGCAGGGAAAACTTCGTAACACTGAAGTCTTACACCTCAAAAGGATCAGTCGGAAATAGACTCCTTTGGGGCAATAGTGCCAAAACTACACACAATGAAGTTGTGCAGTTCAACTCTTATGGATGACACCAGGACCCCGGAGTTGGACAGCTCTTTTATGGGATCAACAACCATATCAGGCAATTGGGCCCAGTGGAGTGACATCAGGCAACTACATTTTTCAGACTCAAGCACAAGTGTTCGCACCACAACCCCAGTCAAACAACAAAGAGGGCTCTTCATAATGAATACATTTGTGGAAAAGTGGATTAGAATATACAGTGACCACAAAAAAGATCCAGAAAACAATTGAAGACCACTTTGGCAGACAAAGGACTAGGAGGATGAATGATCTAGAGGGGGAGCTAGGTCAAGCTATCCCCATGGCTCTTACACCCTTACAGGGGTCCTTGACACACGACTCCCCGGCAAGAGGCACTGTCCATGGTGTTGTACTTTGGAAGGGGAGGTAATGCAAGAGAGAGTCTTGCGTAAGCAGAGTGTACTTACCCACGAGGAGAACAGATCAGAAGAAGAGAGGGGACGGAAGAACACAAATGAGCCATTGAGCTCATTGGCCACCACTGATCTGCCGACCATTCCTCAGGCAAGTTAAGCAACATTATCAGCCCTAAATTTTGTCTTGAATTCGCTAGTTTCAGTTTTTGAACTTCTTAAAATGGAAGTTCAATCCCAAGCAGGTATACTTCTTGAACTCACTAAAGAAACATCGAACTGTGAATCTTCATTGGTGGGGATAATGAATGTTTTTCAACTCAACATTGATCCCTACCCTAAAGGTTACAAGGGTGGAGTTAGCCAAACAAGGACTCTGAGTGCGAAGGAAAAAGTCGAAGTTATTCATAAAAACTTGTTACAGGAGATCCTGCTCCAGTTGAAACCCCTAATTCCACAAGTGGAAAGAGCAGGGGAGGTGCAGAGGGAAGAAGATTCCGAACATTTTTTTTGATGACCCCCCTCTCTCCAAATCGATTCTAGAGGAATTTAGAAGACTAGCGAACGTGGCTGATGGAGTGGCAGAAGGGGGTGAAACTGGAACACAAACCCTGTTAGAGTTGATGCCCCGGGGACAGGAGGAAGCTGTGACTAGCTGGACAGAGGTGGGGGCACAGTACTTCTGGGAAAGAAGGAAAATGCAGAAAAAAGTAGCAAGAAAGAAGAACTCGAACATCCTCTCAATACCTCTCATGAAGGATATCAAAAAAACAAAAAATCTGAAAAATTTAAAACCTAAAAAATCTGAAAAAAACTCCTTCTTTAAGCCTATCATGAAACCACCTAGAGAGGCAGAACCAACTGGAAAAAACAAAGCCAGTCCAGCAGGTAGGACCAGGAGGGTTCCAAGAGAAGACCTGTCAATAGATAGGCTGCAGGAGAAAACAGGAAAAAAGCAAAAGGCAGTGAAGATTGTCCGTTTGGGAGACATGCATGAAGTGATTGAGGTCCTAAGTGTAAGTTTGGGCCTTCAAGCGGACCAAAAAGTACAACAACTGGAGAGCCTAGATCTGTCAGTAAATAAAGATCATAAGGAGACCAAAAGACGAAATTGGGTTTCATCAAAAAAGTGGGCCCTGTGGCCCAGACAGTTTCTTTCGCCACAAGGCCACCATGGGCTCCAATATTTTTAAAGAAAAATCGCCCTTCAACAACTTCAAGATTGTCCAGCACCTTAGTAGATACTCCAAGTGTGAAAATAGCCCCAATATATTTTAAAACAAACTGGGAAGGAGCAAGTTAAAATCAATATGGTGGCTGAAGTCAGGTCGGGGCAAGGCAAACTCTCTGTTCTCCCCGAAAAATGCAAATGGAGCTGGTAAATCATTACTACTTACGGCACTAGACCAGAGAGAAATATAACGAGGAAGGAGCATCTGTATTTGCGGTCCCGAGGGATTGGCTGAAGCTATTAGCTAAAAACGCACAGCGCAAGTCCCTTAGTAGATGTGTGATTTTATCATACCTCAAAAGGGTGCAAATCTTTATATATTCGCCTCAAAGGACATAGAATTTGTGCACTTACCCACAATTTATTTTTAGCGGGAGTGGGTTTAACATCAAGAGAGGCGCAAAATGCTATCCTTGGCATGAAAAGTGAATTGGAGAGGCGAGGCTTAACTGTTCTTTCCTCAGTACCAGTAGAAGAAAGAAACGGAAGACAAGTCGACCTGTGCCACCCAAATAAGACACTGCCAGGCCAGAGACTAAATTCGAGGGATTTAGACCCCCTTAGCACAAAAAAGGACTTCCACAAGACTCCCAAACCAATGCACTCACCCTTCTGCCTGAAATCCTGACCCAAGTGTTGCAGGAACTGGGGTTGGAGTTGCAGTCCCTTTAGGCAGAATGAAATTCGACTGATAATTTGGAACATATGGGGTCCAAATACTTTTAGAATGAAAGAAATGAAAGATCATCTTTTTAGTGACACTGCTATTATTATTTTCCAGGAAACATGGCTAGTTAATCCAATAGATATTGAAGGCTATTCAATGTATATATCACCTGCCCATCAAAAAGCCAAAGGTAGGCCATCAGGGGGCCTCCTGATGGCCTTTAAGAATTAATTGAGCAGGGAAGTAATTCCCATCTTTAACAACACTAAGGGCATTCAAGCATGTAAACTTATGTTAAGAACTCAAAAGCCAGAGTTTCAGGTAGTAGTCATTAACATCTACTGGAACCCCGCCTGGATCAAACTTCAGCCCCTTTTAGTCATTTTGACATAATTATTTGAGAAGATCAAACTTGATCATGGGGTAGCCCATATAATTCTAGCGGGGGATCTGAACACTCAGTGTGTTCAAGTCCCATAGGGGAAGGAAGTAAGGACCATTTCGAGAACCTTCAGAAAAGGAAAGATCTGGGTGGAATGTATGGATGCTTGGGGCCTGAAAATGTTAAATGGATCCATTCCGGGGGACATCCCCCTGGCATCGCCCTGATCTCGAGGGCAGTCCTCCTCTACTTTAGATTATATTTTTATGTCACCTGGACTGATTTCCCAAAGCATATCTTTGGAAATAAAGCTTGAGGGAAAGAGTGATCATTCATGACTAGAATTGACATTTTCAGGTATTTCTATCACCTCGATAGATAAACTAACACAGAACTAAATGACTAATAAGGAAAGAGTTTGTCTTTCCAAATATAGACTGGAGTGTAGAGTCTTGAATAACAACGTATTGAAAGTCCCTGATAATGTCCAGCAGGAAAATTGACAGCCTGGAAAATTTGTAAAGTTTATCTGGTCTACCTGCCCATCAAGTGCGGGAGGAACAGAGAGGTGGCACCCTCAGTGCCACACATTTGATGAAGAAACCTGGCTACATAAAAAGTTGTTAAGACAGAATATGAGGAAGTTGAAGAGGTTAAATTCTGGCTTGGACACCCACACACTGCATGAGCACCAAAAGCAAACTCGCCAGATGCGCCTACATTCCTCCACATCCAAAGCCAGATACCAACTGCAAAATGTCACTAGAGCCCCCGGAGGCGGAGTGGCTGCCACCAAGGGAGACATAGCCACCGTTTTAAGAGAAATAAGAAACATGGGGGCTAATCTAGGAGGCAAGATCGACAAAATGATCCAGAGGGTTGACAGCATCGAGCAGAGACTAGGAGGCGTCGAAAATAATCAAGCCTCGATCGACACATTGGAGACCCAACTGGACCTCAGAATGCGCAACATAGAGAAAAGGGACGAGGACGTTCGACTGAAAATTGACGATTTAGAAAACAGGGAAAGGCGTAACAACCTGCTTTTTTTAATGGGATTCCGGAATGTGAGGGCGAAACAGAGGAAGACCTCAAACAAACCATACACGTCATCATCAGGATCCTAGTCGCAGACGAGAATGTCGACGAACCCACAATAGAACCGATACATAGAGCTGGTGGCCCGTCAGGAGGTCCGAGATCTGTCCTGTCCAGATTTCATAGATATCAAGATAGAGCAAGAATTCTTAAGAAGGCCAGGTCAGGTGACACCCTCACTCTCGGAGGAGCTCAGATAACCATCTTCTAGGACCTCTCATTGCTCACCCTAGCCCTACGACGCCTCTGCAGCCCCCTAACAAAATGGCTCAAGACTCAAGGCACAAGATACAGATGGGGATACCCCTTTTCCCTCACTTTCGAGCATGGAAGCCGGCGGATAACGCTCCGCTCCGAGGACGAAATTGGAGATTGCATCTCAGACCTCCTTGGCACTGACCCACGAGAGGGATCACATGATGAATCATCACAAGACAGAACGAAAATGGGACTCCAGTGTCCAAAAAGGAAAAAAGTCAAGGGATCCAGAAAATACAGGCGTCCTAATGATACCCCGGACAGCAATAAATAAGGCGGTACGCACTCAACTCTCGTCCTGGAGATGTCCACCCAGGACCTACGGGTTGGAGATTCCGCACCTTGTGGTAGTGCAATGCTTCATAGCCGCCGGACTCTGCCCACAATGTGCTCACCACTAGAATCATAACGAATGACTGGCTTGCAGACGATGGACCGAGAAACCGCACGTATCATAACAATTTCCTTTTTCATGATTACAGTTGTTGTTGCTTGTTAAATTGTAATTGATGTTGAATTTTTTAAAATTGGGGGGGCTCAAAATGTTAATTTGACACCATGTGAGATGGGGGTCGCGTGGCTATGACCCTCGTGGGCGGTCTGGCGGTGGACCAGCTGCGTGCACCTGGTTCAACGCGGACACCATCGACACCGGAACTCAGCTCTCCACGGAAAAGAAAATGACTGATCACAACTTAGAACTGAGAACAATGGGTATTACATTTAATACTCTAGAAGGGAGGGAGGGGGGCGGGACAAAGGAAATTTCGAGGCCTTTTATGGCACAAAACACTCTTTAGTATACTTCCACAGCGGCAACCTTTCGCAAAAGACGATGCGATGTGCATACCGAACTCACAGAACTCAGCAATGTTCAACGGTCGTAACGAATCATGTGACAGGCACAGCACCCTTAAAATTGGCACACTCAATGTCAAGGGTCTCAACTCCCCCACCAAGAGATTGCTGGTATCCCGAGAATTCAAGAGAGCAGGTTTAGATGTACTTTTCTTACAAGAAACCCGATACTGCAAAGGCGAGGAACGGAGGGTTTTATACCCCAAACTAGGCACAGAGCATTGGGGCTCCGGCCTGCTGAAGAAAGCTGGAGTGGGCATCTTAATCAACAAGGCAATACAATTTGAGCTCTTGAGATCCTGGTCAGACGTGAGCGGCAGAGCAATCGTGTTGGTTGGCAAGATACAAGACACCATTATCACGCTTGCATCCATATATGCACCCAACACTGGCCAATCCCGGTTTCTCCAACAAACGATCCCCAAGGTGATGACCGAGGCGGAGGGTGAAGTGATCCTAGGAGGCGACCTCAACACTTGGATGGACCCAGAGGCGGATAGACAAGCAGGCAATCCTTCCACAACCCTCCCATCTGGCGGTACCCGACTCGAACAGGCTTCACCTTCTATTCGACGCTGCACACCACGTACTCTAGGATCGATTATGTATACTTAACGGCCGCACTCACCACAGCAACGATTGAATCCAGCATATCTCCGGTCACGTGGTCAGACCATGATATGGTGACAGTCATTCTCGACCAAATGGCTCTCCCTCGGAAGAGCTCCAAGTGGCGTTGTAATGAATCGCTCTTTAAGGATCCAATCTTCCGGGAATAGCTGGAACAAGATATCACCCATTACTTTGAACAAAACAATAGGGATGACATATCCACAAACACAGTTTGGGAGGCGGGCAAAGCAACCTGGAGAGGAATTCTCATCAGGGAGGGGGTGGCGAAGAAAAGAGAACACCAACATATTGAAAGTAGACTTAGAAGTGAAATCACCCAACTAGATCTCATGGCCCAATCTGCAACTTCTGATAGATTACATAAGATTGAACAAGCCACCGCCAAAAGAGAAGAACTACGGCAACTGGAAACAGGGGACATTGTGCACAAACTCCAATGCCTGAAGCAGAAACATTATGAACATGGAAATAAGGCCGGGGCCCTACTCGCGGGGAGACTCTGCGGCCAGCGCCGCGAGTGGTGGGTGCCCACTATATATGATGAAGAAACACCCCATGACCATGGCCACCCCAACATCCCCGAAACATTTGCCAATTTTTATGAGAAACTATACACCTCGCAGGCTGCACCGCACGCAGAAGTGATTACGGACTATTTGTCCAAAGTATCAATGCCGTCCCTCCCGTCAGACATCACACAAGCCATGGACGCCCCCATTACGGCGGAAGAAGTAGAGGATGCAATTAAAAGACTCCCAGCCGGGAAGGCTCCCGGGAACGACGGATACACAGCAGGATTCTACAAGACCTTCCAGAACGCCTTGCTCCCATTCATGGTTGACCTCTTCAACAACATTCTTCTCTACGGTGTGGCCCCTGAATCCTTTTCAGAAGCACTGATAACAGACATACCTAAAGAAGGAAAGGACCCTAAGCAATGTGCCTCATATCGACCGATATCTCTTTTGAATATTGATGCCAAAATCTACACAAGGATTCTCACTGCACGCCTAGAGTCACACATGCCCTCGATAATCCATAATGACCAAGTCGGCTTTATCCTCGAAGACAAGGTGCAGACTCCACACGCAAGACCCTCCACCTAATACACGAGACCAGAACATCCCTGGACATGCCAGCATTGTTATCGATCGATGCCGAGAAGGCGTTTGATAGAGTCGAATGGCACTTCCTAGAGGCCACGTTGAAGCAAATAGGCCTGGGCCCCACCCTTCGACGAGCAATTAAAGCTGTCTACACGACCCCGAAACCTTCTGTAATGGTGAACTCCCAGTTTTCTCATTGGTTCCCGCTCACTAGAGGAACGAGACAAGGTTGCCCCCTTTCGGCGATACTTTTTGCGCTGTCCCTGGAACCACTCGCCCGAACTCTCTGAGCGGACACTGCCGTGGAAGGAATTTGAGTAAATGGTAGATAATATAAACTGGCCCTCTACGCAGACGACATCCTGCTCCATGTATTAAACCCACTGTCATCAATCCCACGGGTGATACACCTCATAGAAGAATACGGAACACTCTCTGGCTTTAAAATCAATAGAACCAAATCCATCCTCTTTCCACTCCACGATCCCTCCCCAGAGCAGCAAATAGAGCTTGAACGCCTTGGCCTAACCAAGGAAGACTCTACACTGCGCTACCTTGGGATCAACATAACAAGAAACCTGGCACAGCTATACGAGGCAAACTTCCCCCATCTTCTCACCGCCCTCAAAGCTGATCTCTTGAAAAAGAAAGCCACTTATGATCTCCTGGATGGGACGCCTAAACGCGATCAAGATGGTGACCCTCCCACATTTCCTATACCCATTTCAGGTCCTCCCCATTACAATCCCAGAACACTTCTTTAGACAGGTCAAGAAAGCCATACTGGAATTCCTCTGGGATAGAAAGAAACCCCGAATACTGTACGATATCCTGATACTTCTGAAGGAACTGGGAGGAGTTGGCCTTCCAGATATAGAAAAATACTATCAGGCAACTCAACTGAGAATCCTGGTCCCACACCTATGGGATAGAAAGTACCTCCAATGGGTCCAGCTAGACAATGATAATCTGGTCCACGTGACCCTTGCAGAGTGGTTATGGGTCCCTAGATCGAAGCTTGCAAAACGCATGCATGACCACCCGATATTGGGCACTATGTGGAACATCTGGAGGAAGGGAAAGGGCATGACTGGAGTCAAAACATGGCCCTCCCCCCTGAGCCACCTCTGGTCTCCTGGGATCCGCGAGAAAATCCCCGAACATGCCAGGTATCAAACCTGGTTTGATGCCGGACTAGAGAGAGTTGGCCAACTGTGGAGAAAAGAGAAATTTATATCAATCTCGGAACTAGAGGAAGCCCTCCAAATCCTTCCTATACCTGCGATTGAAAGGGGTGTTATCGAGAGAAGAATGGAAGGCCACCACACGTAGAGAACTGACACCCTTCGAAACAATCATTGACACAACCAACACGACCAAGCGGTTAATATCCCACATGTACAAGGCCTTAATCACCAAAGACCAATCTCCAAGCCTCCGCCTCAAGGGAAAATGGGAAAAGGATTTTGATAGAGAATTCGACCAGCAGGCCTGGGACAGAATCTGTGAAACGACGGCCAAAGTATCAATTGCCACCCAAAACAAACTGCATGACATGAAACTACTTCACCGGTGGCAGTATGACCCGCACAGACTGTCTAAAATGTTTCAAACCTCCAGCCCAAGATGCTGGCGACATTGCGGTACGGATGCTGACTATTGGCATATGTGGTGGAAGTGCTCCAAAGTGCGCATTTATTGGCAAGAGGTCCTGGGATGGATTAAGCAACAAGATGGCATAGAAAGAGAACCATCCCTCCTCCTGATGCTGTTTGGTCATGAAGAAGAAGATGACGAATTGGTGCGGGCGAAAGGACTAGTGTCCCCCCTGCTACTGGCAGCCAGAGCAGGCCTAGTTATCAAATGGAAATTCCTGCGAATGAGAAGGACTGGCTGAAAATTGCCATGAATATTTACACAATGGACAAAATAACGGCGGCCCTCCATGGCAAGGCCGCGAAACACGAGGAAACTTGGAGCGACTTCATAAGCCACTATATCTCGGGACCGGCCACAGACTCATCACCTAGTCATTGAAAGCTTCGACTACCTAGTCCTAGCAAAGAATGAAAACCGAAAACCACATTGCCTGATACCCGTGCTTGTCACAAACCTAGCTGGTAACGCATGACAACAGCAATGACCATCGATAAATGTCACATCGTCCTTTTCAGAGCATTGCAACAATTACCGCACCCTGGAAGTGCTACGAGCAAGGACAAGGGGAGGGAGGGAGGGAATGGGAGTTACACTGTTCACGCATCAGAAAGGGACACGTATTTCATTGTATTTTGCTGTTCATATGTTGCTCGGCCGTGATGTAATATTCTTATAAAGCAATTATGTATGTTCTACTATGCATCTACCCCTTGGTTCCCTTCTGATGTTGAAAATTAATAAAATAGAATTAAAAAAAAAAAAATAACTTATTAAGAATTACACTTGTCAAACTAATAAATCTATCTCTTGGAAGGTGAGGTCTGATGAGGATGGGATGGGATATGGGCAGAAATATATTGGGTATTTTTTCTTCTCTGGGGTCCACGAAAATCTCAGACATTCGGAGACGTTACTGAGACGCTCACAAACTTGACAAAATCTGAAGAAATCCATGCATATTTCTGCATTGTAGGGTCAGTGAAAAGCAGCTTTAGGATGCCTTATAACTTGGGCACCATTCAGTGAAACTGCATTTTGCAATATAATTTTCGACCGAACTCCAGATGCTTCTGCAAAGTTGTGTGCTGTTTCACCAAGAGGGGAACAAATTAGAGGGGGGATCCAAACATGTTTGAACAGCTTATGAATCTGGTGCTGTTTGACAAATCTGCGTATACGTTTTCAATAAGATTTTAGATCCAACTTTGAATGTTTTTGCAAAGTTTGGTGGTTTTTTGTCAAGAGAAGGCAAAATTAGAGTGAGGTCTCAACATTTTAGATTGCTTATAACTTCGGGGTCATTTGGCAAGTCTGCACATAGGTTTGCAAGCAGGTCAAAGTGGCAACCTTGAATGTTTGTGCAAAGTTTGAATGGATTTTGTGAAGTGGGGGCTCAGTTATATCACTGTTATTTGTAGATACATTTTGATACTCTTAAAAAAAATGAAAACATGAATGGATTTGGAGAAAACTTGGTGCGAGCAGCACTGGAAAGGACTCAAAAGTCATGGTTTCACCAATGTGTTATTTTTTGAAAAGTGTCATAATGTATTCAAAATAGTGATACACCTTTGGTGACTGAGGTATAGCTTGTGGTCATGGCCAGGGGCCAGATTGTCTGGGTAAGGCCGAAGGCCATGATTTGGACAAGCTGGCCTCTGTCCATGGCCACGAGGGACTGGTAACATGGTTTAAGTGGGCATGACCACCAGAGAATGGCTATGTGCTAAAATGTTCCGAAATCAGGATAGCTTTGAAAGGGACTAAAATATCTGTCTGTGGCTACATCCTGAAGTGCTGGATGGGATTTCAGCAAACGTGTGTGAGGAGCATCAGCAAGGACATGAAAGCATGCTTTTACAAATGTGTCTTGTGTTTTATTTTTTCCAAAGTGTCAAAATTTAAGTACTTGAAATTGTGATATAACATTTGTGCCTGGGCAGTGGGCCTGGTCCTCGGCAAGGACAAATGTCTACTCTGATTTGCTTATTGGGGTATGTGGCATGGTCGAGGCCCTAGGTTTTAATGGGGAAATATTTCACCTTGCAGTTGCAGCTCGAAGTGCTGGAAAGGATTGCAGCAAACCTGCATGAGGAGCATCAGAAAGGACCTGAAATCATGCTTTTGCAAATCTGTCCTGTGTCTTTCTTTATCCAAAGTGTCAAAATGATACTACAAAAAAATTGTGATAAAAGGTTTGGTACCTGGGCAGTGGGCTTGGTCAGGACACATTTCTACTCTGATTTGCTTATTGGGGCATGCAGCATTGCCTAAGGCAATGCCTCAGGGATTTTGGAGAATGGCCATGGCCGCATGCCATGAGCATTGGTCATTGGTCACATTATGAGGGTATAGTGGACACTGAACTAGGATGCTGGGTAGGTGCACTGGATAACCTGGGTGGATTGGTGTGGCTGGGCTCATGGTATAGCCTTGTGTTCTAGGCAATTTATCCATGACTTGCATCCCAAGCATGTGTTGCTGATATTTGCGTCATTTGTGATGACATCTTTGATGTCTTGGGTGTTACTGTTAGCAGTGCATGGCAGTGACATGATATTATTTTTGTATAGCTTAACATAACTGGCACATTTCTTTGTTTTTTTTTTATTTTATTTTATTTGCAACCAAAGCAAACCATTTAACAAAGTTGTTTCACTGCAATTGATAGGTTTTTATTAGAGCAATTTATCCATAATGTCCCTTTAACAACGTTTTTTTTTCAACTGAGGTTTCTGTTACTGCAACTTAACCATAACGTTCATTTAACAAAGTTTTTTCACTGAATATATATATATATATAAGTTACGACAGCCTCCCTGATGACGTGTATTGGCACAGAAACCGGTCGGAGGAGAACACCTGTGGCTGGGAAGGTTTACTGTGCAGGGAACTGGAGTGTGCCCCTCTCCTCTTTTTTTCAACACATTTGTAAGTTTTCTGAAGGGTGGAATCTTCAGAAATCTAATAGGGTGCTGCACCGGGGTAATTTATGCCCAACTTTGGAGTGCCTCACTGTAGGCTACTCCCCCCCTTTCCCCACTGTGGGATTGGGTGTGAGTCTGTTCCTTGCTAACCTGATGACTACAGCTACCAGAAGTCCTTGCAGCAGAATCCTCACTAAGTGGTAACACCTGCACTTGCTGTGAGCTGCAAGTTAAGACAGCCTCCCTGATGACGTGTATTGGCACAGAAACCGGTCGGAGGAGAACACCTGTGGCTGGGAAGGTTTACTGTGCAGGGAACTGGAGTGCGCCCCTCTCCTCTTTTTTTCAACATATATATATATATATATATATATATATATTACAGGGGTGGGAGGATGGCTCAGGGGCAACACCCTTGTCATGGAAGCAAGAAAGCACAGAGCAAAACAGGCCTTAATCCAGGTCTCGCACTAGAGACTGGTCTCCGGTATCAAGTGTGTTAAAATAGATTATGTAAAATAAATGTATATATATGAAAAAACGTTGTTAGATGGACATTATGGCTAAGTTGCACTAATAAAAACCTAAAGAATTCAGTGAAAAATCTTTGTTAAAGGGACATTATGGTTACACGTAAACCAGAAAAACAACAGAACTTTGCCAGTTATGGTAAGCTAAGCAACCATAACTCGCGCCACCACCGTGCACTGCTAAGACTAACACACATGACATCAAAGATGACCAGGTATTTTTGTTAACTGACAGTCAGAATATTCAAATTCAAAAGGTGCTATATATCTAGAAGATAAACTTGTCGTATATTCTTAAAGTACTTTACTTAGGGTTTAGAATGAGCACATGCATGGGGCAATATGCAGGCCTCAACACACAATTCATTTGTATGCATGAAGATGAACTTGAATGTTATTGACATTTTCTGGTGATGTTGTTTCTTTCTTCCTTACTTTATTTTCTCTGTATATGCCACTGATTTCTATGAAATGTGGGTCTTCATATGTATTGTTTGTGTTTGTACTAACACAAGTGTGTAGTAAGTCTTGACTTGTTAGCTATTTATTCCATGTTTAACATCACTGAAAACTGTGCTAAGGAAGCATTTATTATTTTACTATTGAGAATGGGGGTGGGGGGTGCTGTTGAGCAGCCCAAATATGGCTGCCTAGCCCTGTAGCTCTGTGTGAGGCCAACATGTATCCTGTTGCTGTGGTAGTGCCTTGCAACCCCCTGTCCTTTTTTTGGCACACATGTAGATAATGGTGTTGAGCAGCTGTGTGCCGAATTTCGGTAGGAACGGTCCACTCTGGGAGCTGTACGCTCGACCTTCACCATGGGCGGACTGATCGTATCTACTACACTGAGAGCGCTGTGTGGAACTGTGCGGGCATGGTGCCTCACCCGCCTTCCCGACTGTGCTGTCCACCGAGGTGGACTTGGGAACCGACAACTGCATTGCCCCATCAGCGATATTTGACATCCCCGTACCTGCTGTGCTGGGCCGGAACGTTCTCCCCACACAGCCGACCGTAGTGTGTGCTGGCTCCCCGCGGCTTCAAGAGATCAGTTGCACACATTGCTTCCCGGGGAGCTCATACTGGAGTGTGCCTCACTGTCTCTGCCCCTGCCCGCCTCCATCTAATGCGGGAGCCGCCGACGAGTGGACGGCCCCCTGTTCGGCATTGCCGCATACCCGGCCCGGCCATTTGAACGGCTCTTGTGGAGCCGTCATCGGGCATGCCTGTAGACATTGCGCCTGGCCTGTGGGGGTGTGCCCACCATCCGGCCCGTCCGCAGCATCCTAGCGGTGACGGCGTGAGGCGAGGCTGGGGCCCCCTGCGCCGGCAGCTACTCCTAACTCCTAACTGGGAGATTTCCTAGATCGCTTCTCGGCCCCCCCTAGAGGTCCTCCATGGGGGCCTGCTGAACTGACTCACGGATAACACACATACGTGGAGGAGAATATCCTGCACAGATGAGGTGGCAAGCTCGGCCACAGCACAACGTACTACATGCTTTATGAATCTGTCCCCCTGGTAAACCCCCCGATAACGCTGTGACTAGGCACGAGGGCATTTGGCGTGAGCTGCTCTCCTGTCCCTAAAGGACATTTGTGTACTGCCTATCACCTCCCCCTCCTTCCGGCATTAGAACACACTGAATTGTCTCCCACACCAGTCGGGAGGACTGCAGGAACCCCAAGGGCACTGCGTGATCGTGGCTGGCAAGTTGACCTGGTCCCAGGGAATCACACTGCAATGTTCATTAGCGCTGCTCCTCCTATTCCTAACTGATGGGAAAGCTCTCCACACTGGCTGCATTACGCTCTGCTCCAGATACAACTGCCCCCAGTGGCCTGCCAGTCGGCGTTTCTTCCTCCCCAGCATATCCACGTTTGGCGTACTGATCCGGTATACAGGAGGACTACAGTGGGGGACATGGCTGTGTGAACCAGTAACCTAATAGCCATCTGCCTTGATATTCCACTTAAGAGACTCAACGCTGTGTGTCAGGTGTCAGACATCTTAACATGGCACACAAGTACTACCCCATTGCAGTTGGCAGGGGAGATATTCCAAGTGACTGCGCCTACATCTACCAGATCACAACATCCCACCCCGGAGACACCTCTAGTACACAAGGTGTGATGAAACTGCATGCAGCACTCCATATCCAACTTTAATACATCAGCTCTACACTGCCTCCTAGCACCACCCTCAAGACTTGTGAAGTGTGCAACCCCAACCCTGCGCCACCTGAAAGGAGCACTATGCCCCCACTGACACCAGTGGAGTCTGCCCATACTCAAGATGTCTAACAGACCCCGCAGCACTGGCAACACTGGCACGATGGACAAGTTCCCTAAAGCCACAGCAGACCTGAACAGGTACAGTCCACTGCTGGCCAGGGCGATGTGAATGTACAGGGGGACACCTCTGGCCCTGACCTCACCACCATGATGGAGTCCATGGCTAAGAACTTTGCCTCTTTCCATGAAAAGCTGGATGACATAAACGCCAATGTTGCGTCACTCAGATCCAAACTAGACCAGCATGGATCCAGAATTACAGAGGCAGAAACTAGTATTAGTGCTAACGAGAATGGTATTGCAACACTGCAGGACACCGTGTCTACCCTAGTCCGAGACATGAAATCAGTCAGAGCCAAATGCGATGACTTGGAGTCTAGATCACGGTGGAACAACATCCGTATCATCGGGGTCCCGCAGAACACGCTCAAGGGCAGGCTTGAACTAGCAACAGAGAACCTACTCAAGGATCTACAGGGCAACCCGGATCTGTCCCCCTTCTTCGCAGTAGAACATTCCCACCGAGCACTAACCCCACATCCTAAACCTGGCAACTTTCCGAGGCCATTATAGCAAAAATCTTAAGCTATAGAGACAGGGATCAAATACTTTGACTAGCGCGTGAAAAAGGCAACTTAGACTGGAGTCGCAGACCATCAGGATATTCCCAGATTTCTCCACGGGAGTGCAGCAAGAGCGTCGGCAATTCATCGGAGTTAAAAAAAAACTACTCAGAGAAAGGAACATAGCATATGCCATACTGTTTCCAGCTCACCTTAAATTCACCTTTAACAACAAACTGTATTTTTTCACAGTACCGGATGAGGCAGTGAAATTAATTGAGGCACATATTCCTTTACATGCTCCCATCGACAATCTAATGAAGAATAACTGAGCTCAAGGTGGCATGCCTTATACTGATTGTTCTTTTTTCAGGCTCATGTTTTCTACATCCTATATTTGCCTAGCAACCCTGATACACCTTATTTGCTGATACTAATGATTGTAACTTGGCTGTTCGGCCTGGCTGCCCTCATGGTGGTAGCCTGAAATACTTTCACCAATTTAATGACTTATAGGCTACGTCATACTTCTGGCCACCAACCCCATCCGGATGCCCCGGACCACGGTCACTGCTTTAACTGTACCTAAATCCTCTTACGTCTCCTTTTCAGAAATGTGGCCACCTGGTTCCTAATTTGAGGGATGGGGGTATACCCGATCGCCACAGATACTGTGTGAAATGTAATTGAACCACTTGGTTCCCATATAAATTGGCCACACGGCAGTGGCGAACCCCACTGCGACTGCACTGTTTGTTATTATGTTCCTGCTGCATGCAAGCCACTGTTGGGCCACCCCAAAACACTTGAGCCCCTGTTGGGCAGGCGCTGAGAGGCTTGGGGAGGGAAGAGAGACACACTGCTAGTTGGGGAAGGGCGGTGGGGGACAGGGGGTTGTCAAGTTGGGGTTTGTTATGTAAAAACGGCAGAAGTGTGGTGGCACTACACACAGTGGCAGACATCAAGCCCATACTGATTGCACACTCTTGTACGTACATAGTTGTTATGGTGGTGTTGGGAACGACCTGATGCTGCACATGCCTCGTAAGATCTGGGATGTTCCTTGAGATAGCAGCATGACAGTACGAATAATGTCCTGGAACGTCCAGGGGATAGGGAATTACACTAAAGCTTGCATGATCACGGCGTATGCCCAAAGGCATGGCGTGAATATTCTACTATTACAGGAGACCCACGTCCGTGGACACCTTGCTTCATGTATAGCACCTTCCTGGCAGCCCAATAGGTTCTATACCACTTACTCCACACAATCCTAAGGGGTTCTGACGCTAGTACATGAGTCAGTTAAATTCACGCTAACGAGGAGCTATATAGATACCGAGGGGGGGGGTGTCATTTTACACTGCATTGTGATGGGTGTGGAGTACTTACAGGTGAATAGATACGGCCCAAATGTGGACATCCCTGATTTCTATGATGCTGTGGTCTCCCTCTTGATGGGAAACATTGGGGTCCCAATAATATGGGGTTGGGATATGAATGTAATATTGAACACCAATCTGGACAGAACGGGAACGGCACCCAGGGCACTATCCCAAGCTGCTAGGAGACTACACTCACATATCCACATACTTGGCCTACAGGACCTATGGAGGAACCTTCATCCTCTAGGTCGTGAATATACTTACTAATCTTCGGTGCATCACAGCTCTTTGAGGATAGATATTTTCCTCATGACAGGAAGTGTTGTGGGCCGGGTTGTAGATTCTCAAATACTCGCTCATACACTGTCTGCCCATGCTCCCGTGACAGTTCTGGTTGATCTGGAGCCTGCCCCGCTGTCCCACTCCACCTGGCGCTTCAAGTCGAAGCTTTACTAGATATAGTCTACAAGGCAAAGATATTATCTGACATAAAAACATTTTTTGTATGCAATGCCGAGAAAGATACTACTATGGGAGTCCGCTGAGAGGCCTTTCAGGTGTACATAAGGGGCATGTTTTTTTTTCCGGGAGGCGGGTGTGTTAAAAACCATTAGAATAGATCTAAAGTGTTCCAAGGCTAAATTGAAAGACCTGGACCATGAGTGCGTGACTGCTGCCAGCCCTTTCAAGCTAGAAGAGATTAGAGAGGAATTGGAGGTGTTTGAGTCACATGCCTTGAGGGAAATACGATACCTCGCCAGCCCATGTGTAGCGAGGAAGTATGGGGAAGGTGACAGGCCTGGGAGGACACTTGCAAGTTTGGTCCGGGCGGAGGGCAGTAGGTCCTGGATTGACTGTATTAGAGATGAACATGACACACTACAATGTTCGGATCAAAACATTTTGTTCTCTGATTTCTACACCAAATTATACACACCATCTCAATAACATAGCACCTGGGACATTCAAGAACTCCTTGAACAAATCCCAATGACATACATTTCCCAATATACCAGAGAACAATTCGATATGCCAATCACACTTGATGAAATAGTTACCGCTATAACCGACCTCCCGAAGGGTAAAGCCCCGAGCCCAGACGGACTCACCTCCGAATTCTATCAAGAGCATGTGGCGTTGCTGGTGCCCATGCTACTCCAGGTCTGGTCGGAGTTGCTCACAGAGTCCATTCTTCCTCCATCGTTGTGCGAGGCAATTATAAACGTTTTACTCAAGCCTGGAAAGCCCGGTGATGATTGCAGGTCCTACAGGCCACTGTTCCTTATGACTATCAACACCAAAATATTTGCTAAGGCCGTTGCAAATAGGTTTCTTCCAATCATGTCGTATCTCATACATGAAGACCAGAGCGGATTTGTCCCCGGGCGTTCAACCTCTCTTAACATCCGACAGCTTTTCAATGTCATGTCTAGGATCAACCAAGGGGCCTCCGCTGTGGCGGTCATTCTGGATGCCCAAAATGCATTTGACATGGTTTTGTGGCAATATATGTGGCTTGTCCTCAAGAGGATGGGGTGGGCCCTTCCATGATACGATACATTTAATTTCTGTATAAGAGTCCCACTGCCAGAGTACTGGTCAACTCTACTACTTCAGCATCCATCACCCTACTTAGAGGCACCTGTCAGGGATGCCCTTTCTCCCCCATCTTATTTGCAATGGCTATCAAACCAATGGCGGACTATGTCAGGGCAAGCCATTCTGGGAAAGGTGTGCACCTGACGGATGCCCCAGACATAATCTCTTTCTATGCAAATGACGTACTGTTTTACATTAGAGATCCTGCCTCCCTAATGAACTCAATACTTCATGACATAACAAAAGTTGGTATGTTCTCGGGCTTCACTATCAACTATTCAAAATCTGAAATATTCCCACTACTGCCCCGACGCAACAAACACCTTGTGAGTACCTCCTCCACTGGTCCCCTGAAGGCATAAAATATCTGGGGGTGCAGGTGAACAAATGACATTACCCTACGAAATGGGGGGCTTTGCTGCCCCCGATCTAACCTTGTACTGGTATGCGGCCCAGGTCCAGGTCCAGTATGCTACCAACTGGTACAAACTCCTGACGGCCCCACCTCATGTTAAACTTGAAAAGCTGGCAACAGCTGGGATACATACTATGACCTTGGCCATTCATTGCACTTATGAAAGTGAGGAGGCTGCCGATCCCGTCGCAGCCACACTACGGGCATGTCACCATCTTATTGATATGTCATTAGACCTGCACCAATATTACAGATGGCTCCCCATTTGGGAGTTCCTGGGACTTGAACCCACACATGATGTACTATTATCACACTGATGGCAGGAATTGGGTTACCTGGCTTTGTCTGACCTATTCACTGAGGGTAAATTTATAACTCCACAAACGTGGCGACCTGGTCACTCAAGATCTGCCCTGGAGATGCTGCAGTACCACCAACTGCAAGCGGTGGTCCGCGCCATGTGGTCTTCTTACCCGGATGAGCCTCCTGAAATGCAGATTTGCAATATATAGCCAACTCTAGCAAAAGTTGTGGGCTGGTCTCCTCCATATATAAAATGTTACTATCAAAGTTGCTGATCCAACCAGTCCGATTCCGGGATGAGTGGGCGAGCGAGCTTGACCTTGAGATCACAGATGGCCTATGGAAGAGGATGTGCGCACACACATGCAAGGTCTCCCTTAACTTCAGATTCCATTGTATGCAGTATAAACTATTGAACAGGGTGTACTACACCCCGCACAAATTACGCCATGCTTTATTAAAAAGAAATTCCACATTAACACCATCACACAAGATAACCCTTCTACCCCGTTTACTGTTATGTTTGTACCACTGCCTCATTGCATGCTTTGAGACTTTCACATATATATCCACCAATTAGTTAAAAATACTCTACAGATACCCTGTTAGCATACACCAACCACCACTTAAAAATGTTGCACAACTCTTTTCCACATGCATTTCCCTTGCTTATCAAAGAAAATTGTACACACTGCTACAATAAATGCACACATGCATTGTGCAATAAAATAAGTGCATGAGTGCAAAGAGGAGTAGGGATTACCATGTGCTCATAGATGCCGAGAAGCAAAGTACCATGACATGCCAAAGTGGGAGGCCACTAACTACCTGCTGTGGTAATGGAGTCCCAAGGGTGTAGTACACAGCCGCGTGCCAGTAAACATGCAAGGACAGTGCTGAAGGTTGGAGGAGTGTACTGATGTCAAGGAGACATAGGTCCTGGAACCTGTGCGTTTTATGTGGCACCAAGCCACCGGTGTCACTGGCAGTGGTATGAGTTAGCAAGGAAGGGATTAAGTAAAACAGGAACACAAAAGCACAGTTTTGAGAAGTTTTCTGAACTTTAGGAAGTCCAGCTCAAGTATAAAAGTAGCAGGAAGGCTTTTCTAAAGAGAGGCACCGGAAGAAGACAGAGACATGCCTACCACTCTCTGCTTCAAAAAGCATTGAACAAGCAGAGTATTGGAATTACAGCAGCAGAGTGCTGTAGGAGTGCAGTATATAGGGAAACAAAGTTGGACATATTATAGTCCGTGCAATTAGCAGGGTCCAATGTACACATTTCTGGGCTGCAGCGATACCATCCCTGGACTTCAGGCCAAAAATAAGGCTTACAGCCTTATCCTAGATTAGCCGGAGGGGGTATAGACAACAAATGGGGAGGTTAAGAAAGCGGCTGTTTCACTAGTCCAGTCTACACAGTACCAGGGCTCTACAGACCTTGAGCTTCTGGGGGTAGGTAAGGAATGGTACAATGCCAGTAAGCAGGTCAAGTCAGAGGCTTTGTTTACAAGGTCGAAAATGTGAGGAGTAAAAGAGAGAAAAGATTTAAAGATACCCCACAGTTTTTGGCTTTACAGAATGGTAAGAGTAGATGGCCCAAGGGCAGCAGCCACAGGGTAGGAGAAACAACAGTGTATAGGTATCATAATACAAAAGATCTCTGTCTTACTGGCATTGAGATAGATAGTGTTAGCCACTCACAATGCCTCAATGGCAGTCAGGCAACCAGCGACAAAAATGAGGACAGCAAATTAGTTAAGGGAAGTTTAAGGAAAGTTATGTGTCATTAAAATAACACTGGAAATGAGAAAAGAAAAAAGACATCAGGTGAGCCCGAGGGAGGAACTAGATATGTATTTGCCACAATGATAGGATAAAACCCTTGGGTACTCTGCAGGAAGACAATCAGGTGGTGGAGTAGTAACAGTCCAGTTAAAGCTGGAAAGGACGGTTAGTCAGGGAAACAGATGAGTCAGTCCTGTGCCCATTCCATGATGCTTAAGGTAACATGCCACCATTTAATAAGGATGGAATGGTTCACTGTGTGAAAGGTGGGCAAGATGGCGATCAATGGCGATCAGACAATCAGGGATAAAAAAACAAACAGAACACATTTGTTCAGAAAGTTTAAGGAAAGCTGTGTGTCATTAACATGACAATGGAAAGGGGAAAAGAAGAAACCCATCAGGAGACCAAGAGGTAGGAAATAGATATGTAATTACCCCAATCATAGGATCAAAACCTGGAGTACTCTGCAAGGACACGGTGAGGTGGTGGAGTACAAGTAGCCCAGCTGCCACTGGGAAGGGCAGTTAGTGAGGAAAACAGATCAGCCATTCCAGTGCCCAGTCCATGATGCTAAAGGTATCATGTAACCGTTTAATAAGGATACAATGGTTCACAGTATGAAAGGTGGACAAGACATCAAGGAGCACTATCCTCAATTGTAGTACAATCATAAATACTATATACACTTTAATGATATAATTCCAACCGTTTACAAACACTCTATACTCTCTCTGCTTTACCTATAATTACTATACACATATTATAGATATGATATGATTGGTTATTTATAACATGCTTAATACCCAGAGGTTTCAAAGGGCGGAGCCAGGGATTAAATCTGTGTTGCTCCATGTCATCTTGCTTCCAAGGCAAACACTTTGCCCCTGAGCTATCCTCATGAGACATACTACACTATGTGTTGCCAGTGGCCAGATCTTTGGGGTCATGTCCTATGGCCATGCCCCTAAGAATCCGGCCACTGGGCACAACCACCAAAATGAATTTCAACCATATAATAAGTACATACAATACACCTTCAAATAACCAAACTCACCCAGGATCCCGCACCATCCATATAATGTCCACAGACAGTAAGAGGTGACCGCGGACTTGGTGGCATCTGCACACCCTTTTTTCTCCTATTAAACCAGCTTCATATTATCTCCATTTCACTACCCTACCCTTGCCATGTCCTCTTTCAGCCATCAAATAACCCCAAGTGTGTTTTCAAAATTGTTCAATCTCTGCACTGTCTGCAGACTACCTGGCTGTCAATGGACTGGGCGGCATCCGCACCCACTTTGTTCACCCAGAAAAATTGCTCCATGTCATCTTTTTACCACCCCATCCCTTCCACCCCCTCTTTCGACCACCAAATAATCCCAAATGTGTTTTCCATACTTTTCCCCCACAATGCTACCCACGGACCCTGGTGGCTATGCCACCCAACAGGGTGACCATTTAAAAAATATGATGCACCTCACGCTTTTCACCATCCAATCAGCGGGTGCATTCGATGTCCACCGACATTACGCCGGACTCTGATTGGTCCAGGGGGGTTTCTGCTGACCGAATAGGGAAGTGAGTCTGCGGACTGGACCCAGATATCACTATATTTTTGTATCTACTTTCGGCCGTTTTGAAAAATAAATACTGGACGGATTTTCACCAAATTTACAAAAGCACACATTTGGGACCAAGCCGCTGCTCCCGGAGAACATTTTGTGAAAATCCGTCCAGCGGTTTGAGCTGTAGGTGTGAGCACATTATGTTTCCATTTTGTCTATCAGGATTTCCACAAATGTTGGGACCCCCTATAACTTTGCCCCCGCCCTTGATGAAACACACCAAACTTCACAGAATCATTCAGAGGGGGGGCATATAACATGTTTGCATAGTTTGGTTAGGATTTGTCCATAGGAGGTGAAGTTATAAACCACCCACAAAATGCTCTTCCTATGGGTTGAGCAACTTAACCATAACTAATATATGAAATAGGCAACCTGGTACAGAATATATATGTTGATCTATCTGGCACCATGTAGAGGTATGTCTCTTACCACCATCCATTAATTGCTAAACACCCAACTTACAAAGTGCAGACTACAACATCTCTCTTTGATTTACCATTCCCCTATTCAACAAACTCAAACAACTCATGGTACATTGTCCCTTATCTGTGACACCACTACACAGTGGCAACAATATAGTGAATGGCATATATATCCTGTTATCACAAATAGAAAATCCTTTTCAGCCACAGTCTCAAAGCTAGTTTTTAAGAACTGTACCAAGCACACCCATCTCCTTCAAAATGACTTGATTTTTTCACCTGTTCCCAGCATACCACCACTTCCTGTACTTTTTTGCACCCAATCCCTGGACTTCTTCCTAAAACCCAATCTCATCCTGTCTCCAATGCATAGAGGAAATGACCTCCTCACTGGCCCATCCACCACCTACGAGAAGTGAACTCACCCTACTGCCACATCAAAGACCTCTCCAACTGCATCCACATACCACCTATACTCATTGAATTCAATGCCTAGTCATGTAAGCACACATCAGGCCTCATTATGAGTCTGACGGTAGCTGTGCCGGTAAATAGCTCCTACAGTGGCATTACAGCCCCGGTGGTCCCAGTAATTCCCTATTGCCCGGTGCTGGGAAATATTACTCCCCATTCCCATGCGAGTCTCATTGGAATCAATGGGAATGGGGAGGATGGATGCACAGCACCATTAATAACGGTGCTGTGCATCCGTCAAGGTGTGCGAGCGGGTGCCGTTCCGCCTGCCAGGTCAGGCCTGGCGGGAGAAAAGGCACCCGCTCGCAGACCTCGGAGTGTGCCAGTCCGGTAACAACGGTGCCAGTAACTTACAGGCACTGTTGTTACTCGACCGGCACACTTGTAATGAGGCCCATTGTGATCAACACCAACTAATATATACAAAGACACAGCATCGACACTACCCTCTTCTTACCAGGCACGTTCACCACCCTCGTTGATGGGCACAACAACAGTGTGTTAGGTCCTTGTTAGATTATAGTGGAAGGTAGTTAAACAAGAAATAAACAGGAGCCAAGCAGCCTCGATGTATGCCCCAGTCTGTTTAATCTTATATACATCATTAGACTCCCTTCCAATCACTTACAATTCAATTCACCCTCCTCAAAGAGCATTGTCCTCACACTCTATAAGATGCATCCTTTCACACCCATCCCGTCCACTGTCCCACCTAATGACCTTCATCACCAACCCCATGGCCCCCATTACTATCGGTGTATAGGTTTCCTAGGTCCAATAATGATCACTATTCCTTGCTAATGTACATGGTGCGATTTTAATAAATGCTGTATAATATCAATGGTTGCCCCTACTGATGCATGCCATTACCTGCTTCCCACAGCCTGTCCGCATTCAATAAATACCCAAAACAAAGCAAATAAATGCATGACTAAAGCATAAAAGATGCTTTAAGATGTGTAGTAGCCGTTAGTATATTCCATCGCATTGCATGCAAACTGTCCCTAGCCGTTCATATGCACTCTAACATTGCTGCTTTGTTCTGCTTTATGATAGATCTCCTGGGGTATTCAGAGAAGGGAAAACAGCAGAGGATGTGAATCATTGCTCAGCAAGTTTTATTGCCCATTGCACCACCATTTGAAATTTATTGATTTCATCTTATGTATTCTTCTTTTGTAAAAGTCTTCGCTGTCAAGTTCACAGGCAGAGTAAAATGGATTTTACTGCTGGGATTTTTATGAAAGTCGGCAAAATTGTGAAACTGATGGCAATATGAAATAAATGTAAATGCAAGTCATGAAAACGAGAACTGCCTATGTCTTCCTTTCTGACATCTCAAGAACTCTTATTTAAAGCAGTATTATTATTATTTTTTTGTTTAGTACATATATATATATATATAAATATATATCTTTTTTTGGTTAAAACTATTTTTAAACCAAAATTGTCCAATGATGATGCGCAATACAGGAGGACTATTTAAGGAACATATAACAGTGAATTACTTATATCTTTACAAGGAGCAACATTCGTATACATTTAGAACCCCTTTCAAAAAAGGAATACAGGTGAAAAACCTCAGGTTAAACCCTTGCATTCTGTGCCACCTAGCTCACATAGAGGAAAGGTGTAAAGTAGGTGCAGAGTTGTATTAGGAGGTGTCACGGATTGTGGGGGGCCATTTTGTGACGGTGGTGTGTGGGAGCAGCCAATGGGACCTGTGGAGTCCATGCATTCATAGCACTGGAAACAAGGAACTAGAGCCAGGCGACAAATAACCTCCAATTATGCGATTGATAAAAGATTGAAAGGCCCTGAAGTTGTCCCTAATTAGTAAGGACCATGGGTGGACATGGAACAAAAAGTGGCCCCATATTACACATTTTCAGCAAGACCCACTGTTTTCCTATGGAACAATTTGGAAATACCACAGAAAAGAGGCCCAGCGGGCAGAGGCCTACCAGGAAATCTCCAGAGTTCCCTATCGGCCAGTGCACCCCTGGTAGGGACTAGAAGCGCGCAAGTGAGCGGAAGAGTCAATCCCCGGAGCCTCCGTGCACACTTATCATATGCCTGGCCACAACCTGTACATGAATAGGACATGCAGTCAGGAAGCTGGCGTTAGCAAACAACCCACAGCAGTGAATGGTGCGCATTGTACAGATAGACATTAAGGGCCTTTCACTCCAAATGGTATGTTAAGCGCTTGCCACTGTTTTCAAGATGTCAATGTAAATGAATACATTTATTGATACCTTTGCTCTTTCCACGCATATATTTTATATTTTTGCTGAGGATGAATGCAGTCAGCAGTCTCCGCAGGCCGCTACTTGGCGCAGTACAAGAAGCGACAGCTGCAGCTTAGAGACGGGGAGGTTCGGTTTAGAAAGAACGGTGAAGAAAATGAAAGTTTAAAATGCGGCCTTTCTGAGGCATCGCAGGGTCGCAAAGCGGAGCTAGCATTACCGCTTTCAGATGTTCACGCACCTGTAAAACCAAAGGATTCCCAAGGAATACGCTTCACATTTACACCTGATAAATAGCGGCTATGCATAATTTACAGATAGCGTTTTATTTCTCTCAAGGCCACGATTAAAAGTGAAGAGTCAAAGCCATTTTGCCTTGATACACTCTTCTCAATCACTCCGCTCAGAGAGTGTTTACAATTGCATGCCGGGAACCAGCGTTAGTGGTCCCCTGCAAGCAGTGAGCATATTTTATAAAGTGACCATGAGAACGGAGGATAGCAAAGGGGCAACGCGCTGGTCTTGGAAGCAAAACCATGCAAAACACCAAAGATGTGAATCGCAGATCCACGCTTAGAAACAAATTCAAGTAAGGTATTACAAATAAAATGAGGGTTTTCCACATCCAAGAACATGCAACATGGATGCCCGCATGGCTGAAGCATAGCAACACTACCTAGTCACACCTCCTGTGTGTGAACTGACAGATTCACTTTTGAGAAGCATGCTTCCAGATAAGCATAGATTTGTGTCTAGTTTAGAATTCCGGTCGGATAGCACAGTGAGCTAAGAGCTCACCCCTGATATCTGTGCACAGCCTGATGTGGTAGATTTGAATCCCAGAAAGGGCAACTCGGCCTTTCATCCTTCTGAAGTTGATAAATTGATTACCACTCTGTGGCATAAAAATCATATGTGAAATTGGACTAAACACTTTAATACTCTATTTCTTTTTTATTTTAATCATTTTTATTGTTTAAAATAGTATTGATATAGCAAGTATTCGCAAAGTTACAGACCTCATGAGAACTTGTAGAGGATGATTAACAGATGTTAACAATAATAACTAGTGAAGCAGTTGGATAACACCTAATACGTGCTTTGAACATTTGAGTTATTGTACATATTTCCTTGAGCGTAGATTATAGAAACAATTTAAAATAAGCATGAAATTGTTATAACAAGTCTGCAAGGAATTAATTAGGGGGAATTGTAAGAGGGAAGACAAACTGGTAGACAGACAGAAAACTAGAGACAAATGGGAGGAGGGTAAGAGGGAGATATGGGTATGAAGTATTACTTGATCAGACTATTATTACAACTGTGAAAACAAAATATAACAGGCCTATGAGTAAGATAATAAGTAATAGCTATTAGATTGAATGTGAGTATGTATGCTCATGTGCCATGCACAGTTACATTGAAACAGTTGAAATAGTGGATGAAACAAAAAAACATTTATCATTTTATTTAGGAATAGTGTTCAAATTGTTAGCCGTACACAATTCAATTTTCTGAATATGACAAATAGAGTTCCACCACCCTTTGATAGAGATAGAGTTGAAGTCTTTCCAGTTAGCTGTGATACATTTCAAAGATATGCAAATAAGTAAATCTTAAAGTTTGGCTGAGTCAGGGGACATATTTGTTGTTAAGGCCAAACTTCCCAAAAAGACATTAAAAAAGGATAACGGAATATTAGCAAAAAAAATATTCATGATGAACCTCCAAATGTCTTGCCAGAACCTGAAAATAAATGGACAATAAAGGAACATATGCATATATGAAGCAGGAGTCAAACCACAAGACCAACATTTAGCATCATGATTTGGTTTAGCCTTTGCTAGCTTAGTAGGAGTGATAAATGTTCTATGAATAAAGAAGTAATAATGTTGAGTTATATTTGCTGAAAAAGATTTTAGCGAACAATCATTGAACATGCATCCTAAGTCATATTCCCATTTAAGACTAATAGAGCAAACATCAAATGTTGAGGTGAGCATATTATACAATTTTGAAGCTCTCACATCTCTCTCTAATCATGGTAAGCTTTAGTAGTCTAAATGTGAGAAAGAATCTCATTAGAGAACTGATTAAGTGTATCTAGATAAGAATGAATTAACTTGTAATAGCTTTTTGAATGGCAAACTTGGATAATATTTGCTGAAAGGAGAGAATGGAAGGACCATCAATAATGTGTTGAATGAATGATCTGTGATTTAAGGCCTTGTTGTTAATTACAATATTCTTGTTATGTTAGGGGAAAGAGGAAAGGTACTTATTAGGAGTTTTGAGTGAGGGAAAAGAAAGGCTTGTAGGGCTGAAACAGATGCTTTAATAGGATCCAAGACATTCATGGATGTGTGTTTAAATATGTAAATGAGGTCAGTGACGTTGAAAGGGTCAACTGAATGTTTTTCAAAAGTGCACCATGTAGGAGTATCAGAGACTTCAGGATCAGCAAACCAGTGGCGAGATTGCTTTAGGAGAAACACAGAGTGGTATAGCTTGAAGTCAGGGAATCTAACTCCACCCATTTCATAAGGTGCTTTCAGTTTGGTTAGAGCAATTATTTTACTTTTTCTTATGCACCATAGAAAGTTTAGTAAAATAGAATATATAGATTTGAAAAAGGAAAGAGATAGAGTAACGGAAAGAAGCTGTAGATAGTATAGAACTATAGGGGATAACATCATTTGAATTGTATCTAGACGTCCCCAGCAAGAGAGGTAAAGGGGAGACCATCTAGAAGTTAGGTCTTTAAGAGCATTCAGCAGGATCTTAGTGTTGGATTTGACAGGATCCTGGATTGCGGGGGCAAATCTAATGCCTAAGTATTTAATCAAGCTAGTACACCATTTAAGACCAAACACATCAATGTCATGTTTATAACAATAAGAGTTTAGAGGCATACTTTCCGATTTCTCTCTATTTTATTTGTATCCTAATACTTGACCAAACTGAGATAAAACATTGAGTAGATTGGGTAGGTGAAGTTTTGGATTATTGATAAGAATGAGGATATCATCAGCGTACACCGCTATTTTGGTACATCAGGCGCCAGCAGGAATGCCCGGGATATTTTTACTGGATCTTATTAGTTCCAATAAAGGTTCTAGTGAAAGAATATATAGTATAGGTGAAAAGGGACAGCCCTGCCGAGTTCCTCCGAGTAAAGGAAAAAAGGAGGATGTTTGACACTAGAAGTGTCCATGCCATCACTTTGACAGATTGAATAAAGGATTTAAGATCAGCTGGTTCATCAAATACGGCTGTAGGACCTTCATGTGTTACTTTAAAGGAACAAGGATGATATAATCCATATCGGATATTGAGCTGCTTCAGAGCAGGATGAAAAGATGGGAAGACTTTTCTGCGCTAGGCTGTACTTCTGGCCACGTCTTCAAAAATGAATAGCTTGTTTCCGTGCCAGACGAGAGATTTGCGTTCCTTGGCACTAGATATGATAAGTTGAAGTTGAGAGTATTCCAAGAGGTAAAATATGACCATTTCTATCGGCACGCTGTATGTTGAGTGATGTATCCGAGGGCAGATGCAAAATGGCTGGTAGGAATTTTATAAAGGGAAAACAGACATCATCACATGTCATAGTGTGCAATTATTACATCCATATTATGTATACTGTCGTACTCTTGCAATAAGAGGTCAAATAAACAGACATATGATAATAAGGTGCATACCATAAATAATAAGGAGTATAGTAATATCACCATTTCCAATGACGTGATGTAGAGCTGTTCTTGTGACTCCAGCTAGCAACCCAAGTTGGTGAAGCATCCAGCATGCACTGAAAAGCAGGTTGTAGAATCCAGATAATATCTACCAATGCTGTATATTATGAGGAGGGGAGCAAGCAGACAACAATGCTATGGCACTGAAACAAAAGTAGTACATGTTTTCTGTGAGGAGGTACAGAAGTGAAGGGCTAATATTCAAGGACGTTGACATTGTTTATGCCTTTTTTCTCAGTTACTGTAATTGGCCAATCTCTTGTTGCTGCTCTCCTTTTTTCCCCTGGCAAACAACACACACCAGCAGCTTCACGACTTTCCTCCATGCAGTCGACCCAACACACCAGAGGTGGCGCCACAGGAATATTGATGTCTATGGATTCAGGCCGAAAAGCTGGCACATCACCTGAAGTGCAACGTTGCCCCTCTTTTCATGAGGGGAGGTCCGTTTCTACACTGATGGAGCCTCAAGTAATAACGCAACGCGGCTCCGAGGGATGGCGCAGAGCTCCGAGGCAGCTACCATGCAGTGGAGACCGTCAACACGGAAGGAACGTGAACGAAAAGATAAGTAATTTGAAAAAATAATAAAAACTTAATGCATTTGATTTTTGACTGAGGCGGAGCAACCCTTTTAGGTGGCCATCTTTGCCGGCGTTGAAGCCACGCCCCCTTTACTAGTCTACTAGTCTACTTCTAGTAATTCTAAAAGTTGTGAAAATGTCTAATGGAGAAGTTAACAATTTGGGAACCTGAATTAAGAAAAACTTTTTAACGTGGGAAAGTCCAATTGAAAACATTAGTGTACATCAAGCCCTTAGTGTCCTGCCTGTTTAATTATTTCTGAAAAGACAGAGAAGTGCAGACATAAATCAATGCCTAAGCATAGAGCTGTGGGTATGGCAGGGGTTATATAGAACCCAGCCCAAAATCTAATCTTTTTCTGTACAGTAAACTTGGAAGGTCCCGCTGTAGCCTAAGAGGTTCCATAGGAAGCAGCACAAATTCTTACCAAAGGCATACTGGGAATTATGAAGCAGCATTGTTTGTTTGACTTTCACCAGCAATAATATGCCCTTTTCTCTCTGTGTATGTTAATGTTAATGTTAAAGGACATTTGTAGCGCACACTATCACCACCTGAGTGGTCCCCTGGAGCTCTATGAAGATCGAGCGCACTGTTTTTGCTAAATAAATGTCTATGAGAAAAAGCATACTGACCCCCTGCAGTGGTAGGGCAGTACTTATTCCATTTGGCTCCCAGCTCACACTCTTGCTCGTTTGTCAACCCTGGTGTTTGGAACATCCAAATGTGTGTGTAGATATGAATGTCATGCTTTCCCATCAGCTCCACACTTACCATTTGCTGAACATTATGTTCCTGGTTCCCTACAGTTGTAGGGGATGCTCAGAGAGGTTCACCCCTGCTTGAATAGTTCAATCCAATCACTGAGCCACCCTGTAGGTCACGCAGGGAAGTTGTGAAATACACAAGTCCACTGGTTACAGTTTTCTTTGTAAGCACTGTTTTAAATAAATTCAACACCAATACAATTTGGAGTGGAAATACAGGAACTTTGAACGGGTTCAAGTGCAATAAGCACTTGTGAAAACATTTCTGCAGTGCAAAGAACATGAACGTGCATGTCAATATTGCAACATGGACATGTTTGTGACAGTGTGCAAATTATGAAGGTTACAACCAATATGATTTTTTTCTAGGCCAAATTTTGCTTTAGTGCTAATGTCAGCGATCAAAGGTTTCGGTGACATGGCCATTGGAGCCTGAGCATGCTTGATTAAAGCTCAGCAGTTAATGGGTTTGATAGTATATTATATGGAATGTTATAATATGTCATTTATAACGCTCCTGTAACAAGTGTTTCTACGAGACATCACAGTCCTTTGATTAAAGCAGTACAACAAATTAAGGGCAACATCCCCAGCGATCCTTCTTGCAGTACCTTGGGTTACTTCAGCATGGCTGGCATACTGGTGCCTAGTGTTTACCCAATTCATCAATGTCTGGTTTATAGAGCGAACTGTGTGGCATTCATTCGAGACCAGCACAATCTTGGTGTTCACGTTACAATCCAGATTACTTGCTGGAGAGAATTGTATACTCGACGCAACCTGCAGCACATACAAATCACAAATTGGGGCAACAACGGTAGCCCAATCTGCAATTCTACACCATTCGCCAAGTTTCTAAATGTGTTGACCTGGTGTTTGGAGGCAAAATCCACAACATCGCTCTTGCAGGCTTAAACAGTAATCCTGTGAATATCCACTTCATGACATTAAACAATCTTCCACAAAAACAAGGACATCAGAGAGTTGCCTCTTCCCAAAAAACAAGAATACACTGGTAATGCATTTATTCCCACTGCTTAGGACCTAATTCACAGAAATGTTTTGTAATGGCAAAACCCGATTGGAAAAGAATCTGTGAAATAGTGACTCAGTAAGTGATGTCCCCTCCTGGTTGCATCCAAATAGAAATTAAGAAGTGCAGCTGAGAACAGCCACACCCACCTGATTATCCCACCCACCCCCTCCCCCAATATTTTGTAGTATATGTTAGGATAGTATTGAGCTTGGACATACCTTCAGGAAGCAATGGAGCTGTGCAAACCAGTAGGGGTTACATGCATTTGACGGAGTACATGCACAAACGTTCCTACAACATAGAATGTAATACTGCCATGCCATGTAGGTTGCCATGGAACAGTTACAATTTGACCTTTGAGTTATATATTATTACAATTTTGTTTACATTCTCTCATATGGTTGGCTTATAAAAATTGTTTTATGGGCATAACACATTATGCTCATTACTTGCATGATTTATGTTATTCTTGGCTGATGTATTATTTATTTATTTATTGTGTTGCAGTACTTATTAAATCCATTCTGGCAATTTTTGTAATTCACTTTTGTATAGTGTTCTCTTGACTATTACCCATTGTTTTGTATTTTCTCATACATGCCAAAACATTGCAAGTTACTCTGTAAGGTCAGCCAAACTACAGAACAGAATATGAAGGAAACAAGTTCACTTAGAGTTAAGTACACTTTATCTATCAGCCTCCCACTAAACCACCTTGATAACATTAATCACGTTATTGAGTGTGATCTACTGTCATACCTGGGAAGCTGGTAAGACAAATATGTATGGAAAATGTATTTGTTACAAAATAAGATCGCTAAGCAAACTAAGAGGCCCAAGGATAATTTGTCAATTGCATTGGCTCCTGGTTGGATTTAGAATTACATTTAAGAATATTTGTATTGCTCACATAGTCTTTTAATTAGGATGTGTCAATAACTGTGATCATAGATGCCAGGAATATACACTTTCAAAGACGTTACACCCAAAGGACCTAAAATCATTCAGCACCGAGAGATTATGAAATGGAAATGGCTTGTTGGCATTTACTCGTTACTATGGACCCTCTACTATTATATGTGTTAGGGGAAATTCCTTGTCAGCGTCATTAGCACAAACACAGCTCTACAAACAGCCTTTTCCAGATACTCAGTTCTCAAAATGCTGTCACATTTTGATCTGAAAATTCAATGTTTCTGTACTCATAAGATACTCCAGAGAAGATTGAATTGAAGATATTACAATTTTATGTGCTCATGATATAACATCTTCAGTCAAAAATAGAGATCCCATTTGTTTCTCAAAAGAAAACAACCATTCACCCGAAGCTGCTCAGACTGATATAATATATCCGAAAAAGAGATCATACCAGCACAAGCCAACATTTAGCAATCCTGTCTTCAGCTTTTCCATTTTAGGGATTTTTGGAAGCAACTGAAGACCTTCATTTTCGCTTCAAGTTCCTCTCTTCCTCTCCTCTGGTGATGCACCTGACTACTCCATGCACTAGTCATTTGGTCACCCTCTGAACTCGGGCCCTGGCTCCTGCAGGTCCAGTTGCCCTTGCACTGCCTCCGGGCTCCCCAGCAGTTAGGACTCTGTACCTGCAACCCTATAGTCCTTTGTCTCTGCACTTATGAGGCACCTGAGGGCTGCACTTGTGGATTAACTGCACTTCCCCTCCCCCTGGCACTTCTCCCCTTGACACAAGGCCTTATATGATTGTTATTTTGTCCTAGCTTTGATTCCCCCTCCTTGTCTTTTCACGCCTAGAAACACTTGTGTACAGGCACGTTATACATGCCACATCATATCAAATCAAGTCTTAGAACCAAATTAATGGAATTTCTAGCATGGTGCAAAGTCACTTTGCACTGTCAACAAACATCTTGAGTTACAGAACGGTGGGAGATTCATTGAAAGATTATTTACAGAAAGTAATGGTAAAATGGATACACACATCCTTTGGAATAGTTTCAATGCAGTGATTAGGGGAGAGTTCATAAGTCGCACTGGTCACATTACGAACCAAAAGGAATAGCTGAGGTATCAATGTTGGAACATAACCTTCAGGAAATACCTAAAAAGTGCTGCATCTTTGGGGAAAGGTAGAGATACATATGAAGCAGATAGTCTTGCATATCTTCTTGACACTGATCTGAGCATCCTGATGAAAAAGGGAATATTTTATAACAAACACGCCTATTAGGAAAATGATGACAATGGAAGTAAACTACTGGCTATGAAAACGAATGGGATTATTGAAAATTGTGCTAATTATAAATTTGGTGGATGGGGCTGGGGCACCAATAATAACATATAAAGGATATGTGAGTGATATAGGTCACTCTATGAACGTCATTATTCAGAAGATGTTCATCCTGCATAACCAGACTTGGACTAATATTTTTTTTAAAAGAACTACCATGTCTGATTGCAGAGAATAGACACACACTAGAAGATCATGTTTTATTGGTTGACGTGAACGTTGCCATGGATCAAGTGAAAAGTGTGAAGCCTCTGGCCCTGGATAATTACCAGTGGAATTATTTTAGTCATTCTCAAAACAGGTAGCTCCTGTTCTATGCAGTGAATAAATGGTATGTAAGATAAGCGTGAATTTATGTCTCAAAATGAGGGAAGCATTGTTAACACTGATTCCAAAACCAGGAAAATACATTTCTAATTGGGGGAACTACCCTCCAATATAATTGCTTAATACTGATTTTAGAAATATTTGCTAAAGTGCTTGTGAAAATACCTGGGAATTGCATAGATGAAATAATGCATATCTCACAAACAGGATTTATTAGAAAAAGATAGGGTTATGATAACTTCAGAACATGTATTGATGTACTTGGGCTAAATATTAGACATGATTTAGAGAAAGCTTTAATGTTGTTAGAAATATAAAAAGCTGTTGATATGGTCAACTGTACCTTTCTGCAGCATACATTACACATGGTTGGATTTGAGTGCTGCTTTTTAAATATGGTACAATGTCCACATGATGGGCCAGCAATGAATGTTTAGGCAAATGGGGTAATGTCAGTCATATTTCACATTGAACGGGTTGCTATGCAGGGTTGTCTTCTTTGTCCATTTCGTTTGAACATTCCTCTAGTGACATACATTCATAAGAATGTGTGTTGAATCCTGTTGATTACTCACAAAAACCCTATTTAAAGTCTCCTCCCTGGTGGCCAGGGGAAGGCAGCCGCTACCTGAACCTAATCCTGGTGGTGGTATTAGCCGTGTGGATCACCTGGGAGGAGCAGGGCCCCAAGGGAACAGGAGTACTCTGTTGGGTGGGACACAGTATTTGTCTTCTTCAGACAAAGAGATGCCAATGATGCCAGAATATGTAATGGCTTGTTGTCAGAGCGAGATTTCTTGTTCCAAATCTATTCATCCCTGGGGTTTTGAAAACTGTGCTAATCAATCATGTATTAGGTGTCAAGTGCCCCCTCATAAAGTTGCCCACATCTATAATGATAAGAACTCTTGTAGCCATCATAAGAACATTACATTTGGTCATCGGAACATTGCCACCTTAAGATCTGATAAAACTAACTCTCTTTTGATTCCAGACCAATCATTGACTCTTTTTAAAATAACTCATGTAGTCAATATTACAAGTAAGTTAACTACATCTAAAAGCAATGTTCAGAAAGCAAAGGGTAATTTGAACTTTGTGGGACTTCAGGTCCCACAATGCCCACAGTTCTGGGACGAGGAAGAGGGATTTTGAGGCACTAGACTGCAAGTTGCAGTCTAGTGATTCTAATGACCCACACCTGAGAGGGACTGGTGAGTATAAAGGGCCCCCTCAGGTGCAGGCCTTTAGGAGAAGCAGAAGGTGGAGTAGTTGTCGAAACTACACATTGCAGTTGCAGCTGAAGTTGAAGGGGAGCAGATACACCAGAGCCACCACCATTTGTGAAGGGGATGCCAGTGTTGTGAGTGTTTTGTGAGTGTCTCTACCTTTAATGACCCTGTATACAGAGGTTGCATGGCAGGAAGCATTGTTCTAGAAATCCTTCCCCATGGTAGCCTAGTATGCTAGGTTGCACTGCAGGAAGCATTAATGTAAGATGCTTTCCCCAAAGTAGCTTGTACTACAGTGGCAGGCAAGCACTGGAGTGGTCGTGGAGGGAGGAGCGCTCCTCTCCCAACCAGTGCGGGCGTTGGGAAGCAGAAAGAAGCAGCTTACAGTGCAGATTGAAACAGAGGAAGTGGGAGTGGCAATGGCAGAGGCGCAAACCTACACGCATACAGCACCCTGTGAGTTCACTAGCATTGTGTGTCCCCGCTGCCCACTAATGTAAAGAAACTAACCTGCCAGAATAAGAATGACTTTGCATGCCAATCTGATACACAAAAGCAAACGAGGCAGAACAATAACCTTGGGAAAAGACAAGTTGGTTATAATTGTAATTACAAATATAAAAGTAATTGGCAAAGCCAAAATAGCATACTATTAAAAGAAGGAAACAAAAACTACCATTGCCAAAGCCAAGAAAGGCAAATCTAAAGCAAGGAAATAAGAATCAATATTGCTAAGGATAAGAGAGGACAATTAATAAGGAAGGTAATTGTAACCCATATTGCCAACAAGAGGAAAAAGCAATAGTTGTTAATTAACCAAACAAGCATTGTCTAAACCAAAGAAGAGCAAGTGAGATATCAATCGATTTTCAGCATTTGGTTGATGTAAGTGGTGGAAAGCAATATTGGTATTGGAGCTGTCCTCCTGATAGAAAGCAGTCAGGGGGCGAGAAATGGAATCGGCACTGCATGTGGGAATCACAAGGGTGGAACAGACAACACCAATGTGTTTCATGTTTTCCCAGAAAAAGTAGCCCAAACTGAATGTGTTGAAACTGATATTAGTAAAAACCTAAAATCTCTGTTGTGGCAGGAGAGCTGCCTTCCTGATCGAAAGCATTAAGGAGGGGCAGAGAATAACATGGATTGAATGTGGCACAAACAGCACCAATGTGTTTCATTTCCTTCCAGAAGACGTATTTATTGCTGATATTGTTGAAAGTCAAAGGACTGTAAGGTTGTAAGGAAAGCTAACTTTACTGCAGAAGTACTTGTGGTAGTGTTAGAAGCTTTTAGCCCCGGCAGTCGGGAATACCAGGTCACAGACCTTTCAATGGTAACTGACAGGCGAGTGGACCAGGTAAAGGTCATTGACGTACTGTGGTGTGGTTAATAGCTTTGAAGAAGAAGTGTTAAGACCACTAACATTTCTTGTGAACTACTATGAAATCATCCTAACAAACCATTGCTATTGCTGCAGATGAACCGTGGAAGTGTTGGTGTCCAGACATTTGTTCGACCTAAAACTGGTCGAATGACATTTGGTCGACGCAATTTGGTCGAAAACCAAATGGTTGAATTTTTTTTTTTTAATTATATATTTATTTTTAGGGTTTTCGTTTTTTACAAAAATGGGTTTTTAGAAAAAAAAGGAGGTTGGGGGAACCCCCCCCAAAAAAAAAAGGGGTGAAAATAAAAAAATAAAAAATTCGACCATTTGGTTTTTGACCAAATTGGTTCGACCATTTGTCTGGTCGACCAATTTTTTTCGACCAAATGCCTGGTAACCGAAGTGTTTTGTGCCTTTGCTACAAGTGGAGAGACAAAGACTTGTTGTTTATTTTGAATTGTTGCAAAGTCTGAGTAAGAGACCTTTGTAGCAAGAACGTTATCACCAGAACTGGTTTGTAGAATGGAACTTCCTAATCTTGAGCTGTTGATACAAATTCCTGCTTCATATCTGCAGTAGAGAACATCACCCAGGTCACAAGGAGAAATGGTTATTAAGTTTATGTTGGAATGTTTGTTCTATTTGAATTGCCATATAGTCCTTTCATATGTTGGTTGTATGTATAAGTGTGAAGGACCAATTCCTTGTATTAGAGGGTTTCCTTTATTTTATTTTGATAGGCAGGAAAATCCTTTTTAGGATAGGAACAGTGAGGCATTTATCAAACACTTTTAAGTTAATAAAATGTCATCTTATGAAAAACCTTTGAAAAGTTGTCCACCTCACATTTCTAACCCCTCAATGGTGGCAGAGTGAAAGGAATAGAAATAGGGAAGAAAGAACATAGGGTTTTATCACATGCAAGTGCTATGTTCGTATGTTTATCCATAACTCATGTATGCTGCACTACAAAGAAAAATATATTTGAGGAAGTAGGTAATCTATCAGGGACAACATTAACTGGTCAAAGATTGAAATACTTACACTTTGAACCAAGTGTTGTAGGTTAGACTTTGAGCCCCTAAACTATCAGTGGCCTGGCCAGTATTTAGAATCTTAATGTTTAGCCCAAAATGAATGCCATAAAATGATTCTCAAAGCTTGGTCTTTATACATTATCTAATCTTTGCCATTACCCCTTTCATGGAATGATAACTAGTCACTGAGAAGTCCATGCTACATATTAATGTATGACATTAAAATGGAAGACTTGGTTCACCATTATTGAAAAATATCATACATTATGTGTATTAAAAAAAATAACATGTGGGTTCATGCACCATTTGACACACCATCTGATTTGGATTAATGTACAAACACAAGTCATACTCCAATTTACACTAGATAACATACCGAATGGAAAATATCATATACAGATCAACTCTTACCTACAATACTAGCTACAAAAGGTGCACTGATCACAAGGCAAGAGGAACATGCTCACATTATTTGGTTCTATGAAAATGCACCTTTATGGCATATCACTTTGTTTCCAGTAAATAATAGAATGTTATGTCGGAAGAGTTGAATTCCAAAATGTGTGAAGAAAACAGGAGATTTTATGGAATAGGATCAACTAATTGCTTTTGACAGGCTGCTTGATGAATATCACTTTGCAAGGCATGTTGATAAGCTATAACATCCTTCAATCACTATTATCACAGAGGTTTCACATGACAGATACTTCACTGATGGATAGATGAAAACTGTGAACATTATTAGATGTTTTACTCTCCCCCCAGGAATGGCATCAGCATGTGTCAGACTCAGGCCTGTAAAAAGTGAATACCTTGATCACGTGGTCGATTAGACAAACATTGTCAGCAAATTTAATTGTGGGATTTCTATTGAACAATGGGTGAGAATATTGGAAAGAAACTTGTATATGAAACTAGATATTAATCTGCATTTTATACAACAGTAAGAGATAGGACGCCTGCATTAGACCCCTAAAAGAAGGCAAGCACTAGGTCTACTAGACAATAATAACTGCTGGGGATGTGGTAAGGAGGGAGGGACCTTATTACACACGTTTTGGAGCTGTACAGGAGTCAAATAAATCTGAGCTGATGTTTTAGTCAGACTAAATAAAATAATTAATATATTCATTAATAGGCATCCTATTCAGAATGTTCTCCTTCTAGATAGGGGTGATTCAGAAATGAGTTATGGTCAACCAAGCTGGATTGATATGGCTTTGGTTGTGGCTAAGAAACTCGTTTGAATGGAAAAATAAAACACAGAGTTTGAAAACTGGATTGCTGATTGTTACATCTTATCTGACTATGGAAAGATGATGTATCAGAAACAAGATGAGGAAGATTTGAATCGGCAAATGTGGGCATCATTCAATGAAATAAATGGGTAAGAAAAGACTTGTGAGGCTTCCTTGTGTTAATGCGATATTTGGATGGATACAGTACAGTCATCATTGTATGAGTGCCATGAACGTGTATTATTTGTTTTTCTATGACTATGCATGTCACGTTGTTTGTGTTAATGCATGCAATCTATTGTGTTTTGATGTGGGAGCATGCACATATAATCTCGATTTATTTCATTGGCTACTTCGAGGTCAAATATGTGACCCTTATTCTGCTTTCTCTTCTTCTGATCAAACATTTATGTTATACAAAATGTGTACTTCTATATAGTAACATGGTACCACTATAATTGTTGTAAAATATATGTTCGCTATCCCATGCATTCGGAAACTATATTGTAATGTAAACAAGTTTAAATCAAATGAATTAACAAATATTGTGTTCGTATTATTTACGTTTGGCTTCTTATACAGCGGCATAATTTTTGTATCTCTGTGAGAGGATGTCAAAACACGTTTCTTCAAGAGAGCCTAACTGATATATGACCTATGAGACTGTAATCTCCAATGTAAACCAGTGTTTTGGCAAATCTAAGCTTATAAAAAGGAAAGGCATCGATATTTCCGAATAAATCATACGGGATAAGATGAGTACAAGTTATAATAGGAGAGTGTTGGTCTTTAAGTGATGACTTAATTGAAATAAATTAGAAAGAGTGGCGGTTAAAAGGCAGAACATAGGGAAAAACATGGTTATCCATCCAATGTAGGCATGGGTAAATTGACATTTCTGCGATATTCTTTAATGCCATTTAAGTTGAAATACACCCACCAGATTCTCAACAGGAGACTTGTCTGACAATATGTACCCCTCTGGGAAAAGCGATTTTTTTTAGGGTTTCCTGCAGTGAACGTATATTCGTTTAATATAGACAGCATAAGAGTATTTGCGTACTGCTCACTATATGTCTTTGAATGTTGTGGGCCCATATTAGGGAGGGAGTGTTCCCTCAAGGAGAAGTAACCCATGAAACTGTGTGCCCTGTACATGTTTTTATTACAAAAGCATGCACACCGACAATCAAGTCCAGTGTTTGTACTCATGCAGGAGGTGGCACCCATGCAGTGAGAATCCTGAAAGTACACATTGCACGGGGCAGTGGCGAGTTCCAGAGTCACACCGGTGGCTGAGCATTTGAAGATGTGAAGATGCAATGTGCAATGAGCCTAACACTTACCGATGATGTAATGCCTGTGGAAGCCATGATGGCAGCATTAGTGAGTCCCAAGTAATAGTGTAGCAAGCAAACCATCCTGTGCACTTTCAAGCACTTTGGTGAACTGAAAAGCAGCCTTGTTAAGTGATAACACCAGCACAAGTCCTTGACTGAACTTGGTGCACACTTTATGCACTCAGCCTTGAGCTGTCTATAACTTTGATAACACTTTCACCGGTCGTATTTGTCTCAACCAAAAACACATCCTTTGAGTCGAGTTGTGCACACAAAAACAAATTAATTATATTAACGTGTGGACATCCATTTTTGATTTCACCAAAATTGTCTAACAAATATTTAGCCTTGAAATGTAAATCACCAAATCAACACATGGATTATTCTTGGAGCACAAAATCAGGTGGTAAACCCTAACTTAATTTCAAGAATGAGAGTGATTACCACCCCTCCTCCACCACACGAATTATTCTAACCCCTTTTCAGTGTCAATGTAAGATTGACCTAAAGAAAATCAGATCATCTTATTATCAAATGTACAATATAGGACAGCAAATTGTTGCACCCACAAACTCATTCTTTGGAGCGCCAAAACTATGGAGGGAAACATCACACTTGAGAGCACTCTATTCTTCATTCTAAAGCATTCAAGCTCTTGATGTGGGACTGCCATTAGATTAAACATACCTGGCTAGATATGAATGCCCTGACCTATCTAGAGAACTACACTAAACCTGATTGGTCTACGTGGGCCATAGTTAGCCTAATAACAGTGGGCTTTAATGCTCAATAAATAATTAAATTAAGTAGAAAGTGGAGCACTTTTAGTCATGGCCAATTGCATTCCTGGGTGAACTCGATCAAATCAATAGATTATAGTGAACTCTTCTGGTAGCATACAATGACCAAACGTTTGCAGGCTGTTACAGGATGCCTGATTAGAATAGCCACCCCTCCTTTAATGTCAATAATGTCAATCTATGCCGTGCTGATACTAATCTCATCCACCCTGTTTTGCATTACGGTCTTGATGTGTAAAACAACGGAATCACCATTTTGAAAGGAGGACTCCCACCTATGCGAAGGAAGTCCCCGGATCATTGCAGCCATCAATTCTAAATCATGGTTGCATAGTTCAACGCTATACATGTTCCTCATGTGGCTCAAACACCAAACAATCCATCTTAAGATAACATTAACTCTCTCTAACCCGCCACGGAAAAACATATGTCTTTGGGAAATTAAACAACTACTCTTCCTTTAAAAAATGTTTTACCAATGAGGTTAGGTGGTACACAATGCAGAAGCTCATTTTTATGCTTGCTTAGATTAGTCAAAGAGAATACAGTTTGTATGTACCTAATCAAATACTGTTTATTATTTTGGACACATTTTGGAAAGTGAGACATACTATTTACAAATACAAGAAAGTATTAAAACAGCAGAAGATGGTGTCATCTGTCATCTCAGAATGTATATTAAAACTACTCCCCCTGTCTTTACATGTCTCTCCTAATATTCCTTTCTTGTCCTGAAAGGTTTACACACTTCTGCTTAACCTCCGACTTCTTTAACCTTTGCACCTTGTAAGGTTCTCCAAAGCCCTATGGGTACATTTAGTGCTGAACACAAATGTCAATCAAATAAAAGGAATATGGAGGCTCATCCAACGATCAACTTTTCTCAGTTGTGCTTTTTTTCTAACCAGTAAAAACACACAACACGCAGCCAAAATTGAAAGTGGATTTCTAATCAACATGTGCCTTCCCTAACAATCTGGCATCTAGTATGCAAACAATAACATATGTATTTGCAAGGGCATCGATATATCGAGTCCCCAAAAATGTGTAAATGTAGAGCATGAAAAGGCTGGATATGCTCTTATGAATTGTGTTACATTTAAATGACATGTTGTGATTGTTTTCCCATTTATTTTAGTGATGAATTTAGCAAACAAAGAAGTCCTCCTAAAGTCGCTGGTGATGCCCCACCTGCAAACTACAACCTTCAATCGTGAAACAATTCCGTTCACATAGGGCCTCATTACACGGTAGGAGGTAACCATGGCGCAATTAGCGCCATGGCTACCCCCTACCGCCTTCTGGGTCCGGGTAGGCGGTATGAGGACTTACCGGGTCATTCAGACCCGTCAGGACCCGGTAAATCCCCATGCCAATTGCCATTCCCCATTCAGATTCGAGCCCCCATAGGGCTCAATGGGAATGGGGAAAGAGCTAATAACGTACCGCAATTAGCGGTACCGTTATTTGATCTGAAGTCCCTCAGCGGGTCCCTTCCTTAACGTGTGTGCTCTGTCCACACGTTAAGGACGGGACCTGCTGAGGGACCTTGTAGTAGGGCGGTTGTGGATTACCGGCACCGGTGCCTTAACCAGTGCCGGTAATCCCCTAGCGCCTACCGTGTAATGAGGCCCATAATGTTCAACACCATTTCACCTAACGTCTATGAAATCAAGAATGCTATTGTGCCGGAGGCCATGCCAGGTTAATCACCTTCTTCAGCTCAATATGCCAACGCGGCACTGCATGAGAAGGGAACACTTAGAACAGGTCCAACACTCCCAAGAGGGCAGACCTCCTGCACTTGACTCTGCTTACCTTTGAAGCTGACTTTGAACCCGATGGATCCGACGCTCTCATCAGTCTGGAGATGTAACCACATCTGACTGTTCATGCTCACGATTAAATCAGGAACAAAACTACCGGTCAGCCTGTGGGATAATCAGAAACAGAAATAAGTTACATGTACCAGAAATACTTCACCACAATGCTTAGGAACATTAAATATGCGTATGGCAAGCAGAGGGAGCTGTCAAATGCCCATCTGCAAAATGATTTTTTGACTGTAGTATGTGTGGTCTCCCCTGACCTGATGAATCGTTTTCAATCTACCACAAATATGCAACATGGCAATCCTAATTTAAAACGCACTGAGACTCCATGAACAGATGAGCTTGGTCTCATGGCACCCATTAAATGTCGGCGTGCCTAGACATGTGACATTGAGAAGTGGGTGTTCGGAGCACTCTGGCATGATTTTTTACCTAGGACATCTTTTTGCAAAACATTATCGTATGTGGGATTGTATTGTTTGTCCCTAGTGTCTTTGCTGTGCTGGTATTGGGAAAAAAGGCGCATAGCAAACTATGCATTCAGGTAGGGAAATGTAGTGTTCATTGAAAAAGTGAAGCTAATACATACATTTTTATTGCACTTTTAGAATTGGAGCGTAACCCTACACAGGCATGCTCCAGAAATGTCTTACTTCATCTGAAGGCCATAACATTTATGACCAGGAAAACATTGCACGGGCATTGTGAGGCTTCCAGATATGGTGACAGTAATTCATATCACATGCACATTACATCTTCAATGTCGGTGGCAGAGTTCTGCAAATGCCCTCTTGAGAATTTAGGAACTCATAAAACATGAACTTGGCATAATAGTCCAGTAAGAGAATGTGAGCAGCTCAGATCTCTTACACCAACTGTAACTAAGCAGACTACTTGGCTGGGTAAACTCATTCCTTGCTTCCTATTCTTTAAATGTATTTCACACTTTTATATTGTACCCAGTGTCCTGTTTTGTTTTTCCAAGGTTTTTTAAAGCAGCACTCCCACCTACTATCAACAACATAAAACTCATAAACATAATACCAATGCCTTGCAGAACCCCATATTTCGAATTTTACTTTTGCTCTTAACACACTAAGTTGCTGATATTTGCGTGTGAAATCGGGGATTTGCATGCCCTTCGGAGTGCAATTCCCAGTTTGTCGATTCATGGACTGTCCTAGACTTTTCCTGGACTTGTGTGGAGTTTGCGCAGACTCGGCACGTGTCTGCAAGTCGTCGAGTGCCCTGCGTGATACACCACACAGAGCATGGGCGTGGCTTGCGCAGAGGGCCTGGAAGGGGGTGGAACACAGAAAATGGGAAAGAACATGCAAAAAAGTGGGCGTTCCCAGGGTCGGCCCGCAGGCTTCCCTCATACGTCCCCAATTGCGGTGCATGGAGCCACCCGTGCAGCCTCTTTGCATAGTAATGGCCATGCAAATCACAATCTCAATGCCACCCGAAGGCAGGCGTAAAGCACACTTGCTTGCAGGAATCGTGCAGCAGAGGTGGTTTTGCATGTCAGATATAGGTGTGTACATACACAACCAAGGTTCCGATCTAACTTATCGGTGCAGGTACGCACGTTAGCGGGGTGCAGGAACGGTTTACGGGGGTTCACACACAGATTGAGTATTTACTGAGTTATGATTTTTCATACCCATGTTGTCGGGTGCCGGCAACAGTTAAGGGAGACCCTGTACAGGGTCCCTGAAATGCAGGCCTGCTTGTGGGGGACCCCACACACTGGTTGAAGGGTACGTGTTTTTGCACCCGGAGAGCACGCAAAGGTAGCTGTTCTGGCTGTTTTTGCTTTGAGTGGTGGTGTGTCGGGGGCGTTCTGGGCACGCAGTGAATTACATGAATACGCAGTGTACACATTTTTTTTCTACACGCTGGCTCGAACAGTGTCCTTCTAGGCACACCGCCATTGCAGGATTTCTGTGCACATTTGCATGAATCGGGCCCCAACTGTAGGACACCCTTTTCAGCTCAGTGGATTGTGGTTATTATAACTGCTTTCTCTTTTGTACAAATCGGTTATACCATTTGTCTTCTGTGGACTGATCCACTGCGGTCAGCTGACTTCCAAATAAATAGACCTACTGGGATGGTCGGAGCATAGTTTAACTGTATATCTGAACACTTAACTCAAGAAAGTTCAGAGCCTTTTCCAATATACCCTAATTATCCCGCGCCTCTACCAACCATCACCATTCTGGATGGCAAAAGGTACTTAACCACTACCTCATGAAATGTTTCTCACTTTACTCTCCACATCAAACTCTCCACTGCTCGTATTTTTGCAGTCTATTAGTCCCCCAGAACCTCTTTGCTTTCCCCTAATTTACGTTATGTTCCCTACTTGCCCCACTCCACTGGAATTCTCTCTTTTTGGCTATGAAAGCCATCTTGTCAGTGAACATATTCATAACAAGACTCACAATTCACATGTCAGCAATGGAATGAGTGCTACAGTCCCCACCATCATATCCAAAACGAATCAACCAACATAGATCTACTGCATTTTGCCTACACGACTATTGCTTGTAATTTTAAATAAGGAAATAATGGGCTCAGGCTCTTAATATTAAACATATTGGTATGTCCTTCTCTCTGGTATATGTTTATACTCTTACCCATTCACCACCTAGTATATGTCATTCAATCCAGCAATGCTATTATGTAAAAGTACCTTAACTTGTGACTCTTTTAATGTACTCTTAATTCAATACATAAGGAAGGACCATGGAATCTCACTGCAGAAGAAAAGATGAAAGCTCTGGACCTACTCCTGCATCCGCCAACAGGTGCACAGAATGAAGTCCGGAGAAATTGTCCTTGGTGAACATGTGTAATATTGGCAATATGTCAGAAGATTTCAATATCTATGTGTTTATGAATATGCAAACCTTGCCGTTCATTTTGCCCATTGTACCCATAATACCACTGAATACCAATGTGAACTTAACTATGTATTGATAGAGAGGAACAGAGGTATAATGTACTTACTCTTGCAACACTGTTTTGGGGTCACCTACTTCTCCACCATCACCAATTGTCAAAGTGTCATAGCCAATCTCTAGGTCAAACTCTTCAAAAATGATCTGAATAACCTATCGGAGGAAAAACAAATGCCATTTCAGGAAACGTCACTAAACAAAGACATGCTTTCAAAGAAGTGTTGAATTATCTTGATACATGACTATATTACACATTAAAACAAACATCTTTTAGCATGCAAATTCAATACATATGACATTTATGGGTCATGTATTTTAATTTATTGAAAATGTGCATATCAAAATGAAAATAGACAAATTATTCTAAAGCATTTTCATATTTTATAAATAATTTTCAAGAACCAATGACATTTTACAAACTTCTATGAATGCTTACAAGATAGTTTTTATTTTTGTTTTTTTTTCAAACATGGGTCAGTTTTGCCTCTATTAATTGGTAGTGTGAATCAGGAGAATCTGAAGGCCCCTTTTTGAAACATTGTTTAGCTCGTGTCTAACCAGTAGGGCCCTCATAGTCAAGCTTTGCGCTAGAGTAGAAAAGCATACTTTTTTTTGTAAATCTCACTCCTAATCGAAAATTTAAGTGGGGAGCTGAGAGTCTGTGATTTTTTTCTGCATGTTCGTTGCCCAAGATAGAAACATTTTCTAACTTTTCTAGCAAAGTCAGACCTCATGCTCGAAATAAAAAGAAAATACATGTTGATTTGTGCCACCCACGTCATGGAAAAATAAACAGATATGTATATATTTATTTATTCTCTGAATTAAAAGATAGGTTTGTTAAAACATGTACCCTGCTGTTCTGCGTAGGATTAGGCAGAAGTGACACAGGAAAGTGGGATTATTGTAAGGCCCAGCAGAGGAACTTTCTTCCTCACCTGTTCTACCCAAAGCGAGACCTACTGCAAAGGATCAGTGATTCAGTAACCTTCCTATCACTGTGACATTGGATGATTTGGTGTTTGTGCAAATAAGATCAATCAGTACAATATAGTTACAAAAAAATGGACGGTAGGCTAAAATGCATTATGAGTGCGCTCGGCCGTTAAGTAATATAAGTGGCGATGTGCTGCAGAATCAGCAAAGCTTTGTCCTAGCCTAGACCCAGTATATGTTAACACAGACTTTAGTTAGACAAACTGTCTGGGCTCACCTACAAATATTTAATCTGTCACACTTGACTATATTTTATTTTATTTTAGTATTTGTATAGCGCGCTGCAACCCGTGGGCATAGAGGCGCTGAGAAGAATACGTATGCAGGCTTGCTTGAGGGTTACAAGATAGCAGCCCATTACAATTAATAAAACAGTTACATCGAATACAGTAGGTTACAAGTCAGGTGCAGTAAGCATAGACAGTCGTAAACTGAGACAATAGGGGGAGGCAATTTTAGGCAAAAAGCTTAGTCTTTAGGGCTTTACGGAAGGTTGTGTGTGATTCGATCATCCTGAGTTGGGCTGGGAGGGTGTTCCAGTGACTTTCAGCCAAGGTAGGGAAGCTGGAGCCACCGGCTCTGACTCTTCGTGTGTGGGGAACAGTGAGGCGATTGGCATACGCAGACCTGGACGGTCTGGCGGGTGTTTTTATGGTGATACTCTGAGCTAGGTAGGTAGGTGCCAGTCCATGGATGCATTTGCATGCAATTGCCAGTGTTTTGAAAATGATCCTTTCTTTGATGAGCAGCCAATGGACTTGCCTTCTCACCCCAGAGATGTGCTCTCTGCGATCTGTACCCGTTGCGGCCCTCAAGGCATTATTTTGAGCAACTTGAAGTTATGACAGGTTTTTTTTGGGAGGTGCCGGCATAGAGTATGTTACAGTAATCTAGCCTAGATCCTATAATGGCCCTTGCAATGGTGATGCAGTTGTCTTGTGAGAAGAAAGGCCTCACTGCATTAATTAGTTTGGAGTGGTAAGCAGCTGGGGAAGTGATGGCATTAACCTGTCTGTCTATGGTAATGCTAGGTTCCAGGTATACGCCTAGAGTCTTGATGGCTTGGGACACGGTAATGGGGATGTTGTCTATCGTAAATGCGCTGTATTGCATATCGAGTTTACTGAGTGTGGCTGTGGATCCAATTAGCAGGAGTTCTGTTTTCTCGCTGTTTAGGCACAGCCAGTTTTCAGCCATCCAGGACTGGATTGTGGAGTAGATGCGATTGAGAGTATTCGTGTGTGTTTGGTAGTCACCGGTCAGAGGTATCAGCACCTGTGTGTCATCCGCATAGTTGGTATATGCGATGGCCATGGCGTCAAAAAGTTGGAACAGTGGCTCGTGAAGAGGTTGTAGAGAGTTGGGGATAAGCAGGACGGACCCTTGAGAGACACCGCATTTGATAGGGCTAGGGATAGCACTTGAGGAGTCGGAGAACACCTTCATCACTCTCTCTTTGAGGAAGGATGATATCCATTCACAGGCTTTTGATACTTAACACTAATAGGAATCATTCATGCTCTGTATTCAATATACCATTAGATGTATCATAGTACAGTGTATCAGCAATAAAGAATAATAGTATCAAGTCTCATAAAGAAAGGTTCTTTAATTGAAGCAATCACTGTCCAGCCGACACCTGTTTCGACCAATGGAATTTCTCAATGCAGTAAATATCATACGGATTCTAGCGTAATTTAACCTACCACCATTTAGGATGTGGCATTGGTCTGTGTAAAGACTGGCGGGGGGTGTCTGTACTTCTGCTCTCTATATGTAGAGGAGAGGCACAGAAGACCCCAGCCAAGATTCTCTATAAGGTAGCAATGGACGAGCAATCAAGGCCTAGCTTCTCAGGAGGTGATGTGGGCTGGTTCTTAAGTACAGTGTAGTCCCCGAACCCCCACAAAGGAATGTCCACAACCTGTATTACTGAAAACACAGTCTTTATATAATTAATATTCAAAGGTATGTACAAGATCACAATAACACACTTTGTACTTGGAAGTCAATAATGATAAATATATACACGTCTAGAGTGGTACCACTAATGTTATCAAATCTCATTAGAGTGCATGAACTGTACGGTTAAAATGTCACACAGATCAATAACGAGTAAACCAGCAATAGAGATAGGCAGGAACGTAAGATGGTTGAAACAATAGGCAGAACACTGACCCCTACCGCTAGGCGCAGTTCTGTGTGGAGATCCCCCCACCTGGGCAACCTGTAAATAAAGATATATAGGACAAGCCCAGTCCATATATTGTCCGATAGTCTTACTTCTTCCTATTAAGGTTTTACCCTCCCAATGTACCTGGTGGAGTAGAGTTCTCCAACGATGCACCGACCGATCCTTCTTGAGTGCCTCCCTTTCAGGCGGGAGCCACGGATCGTCGAGAGGTGTCGCGGAACTTAGCGTTCGGTGTCGGGGAATCGACAGCCCTTCTTGAGTGCCCTCCCTTTAAGGCGGGAGTCACGGGACATCGAACGTCTGACGGTGAACAGGGTGAACTACAGCAAGGAAGTGGTAGCTTCGTTCCCAGCGGTGCTCGTCGACGACAGAGCGTTGGCGTCCTGCAAGGAAGAGGCGTGCGGGGCACCTTGGTGACGGACCGCGAAGAGATGATGAAGAACTGTGGCCCAGCAAGGGCGTCGAGTCGCCGGCATCTCTGTGGTCTGTAGGTGGCGGGAAACCCACCGGTGGATGCTCCTCGGCGCGTCGACGGTCGGGCCTTCTCCAGCGGGAGACAAGCGGATGCCGATGCAGACGAGAGCGTCCGATGATCAGTTGAAGTTCTTAGGCAAACGGGATCACGGCGGCTCCAGTCTGTGATGGCGGGCATCGACAGTGGTGGACAACAGTCCGGGTGCTTCTCCTTGGAGTTCCGCAGCAGTCCCCGTATCGGGTCTGCAGCCTGTCGAAGGTCTGTCTACCAGGGAGCGTTGGCAAAGATCAGCTGTGCACGATGGTCCCTCGTAGCTCGGGAAGAGGGTGCCTTACCAAGTCCTCTCTGGGTCAGTCCTTGGAGGCACAGCAGCTTTCAGATTGTGAAGAAGAGCAACAGCAATTCTTCTCGTCCAGCAGGGCTTCAAGGTCAAGCATCAGTTAATCCAGTTACTCGTCGAAGTGGACTTCAGCTTCTGAACAAGATTCCTAGCAGTGAGAGGTCCCCAGATATACTGTTGATCTCCCATTCATTCCGCTGGGTCACACTCAAGCATCCAATCACGACTACGAGCATTCATGCAGGCAGGCAGCCAATCAGGCACACGAGATATTCAGGCCATTCACTTCTCTCCAGACACTCACAACAAGTTATGTGTATTGGGACAAGTATCGAGCCATTCAACACTCCAAGCTGCATTCATACCGGTTTCGGGCAGGGTTGTCTCAGTCATTGTGTCAATCACCAGATACGAGACACCCACAACACAGAATGCATATTCGTCACACACTCTATTAACCCAGGTACCACCCACAGGAGGTACCCACAACATACATCACCGGGAAGGCTCCAGCTAGTCTGACTGGGCCTTCACCACAACACCATATGTGGCACTTCCATCCAACAGCCAGTCAGGGGGAAGGGACAGAGTCAGGGCTTCCCAGGACTTTGGGAAAACAAGGTAATGGGTAATAGAAAGCAAGAGGCCACCAGGGCCATCTTGTTTTCCATCAGGAATCGACTGATCCCAATGGCAGGGCCAGGGTATACCAAAATGGAGGATACTCCGCACACCTGTCAAATTCAGCATGGAGCTGCCACCAGCCCATACCCTGCTCTGTGGGCCACCCACAGGTGCCCAAAAACATACACTAGGGGCACAGGGTTGTACCCCCACCCATGGGTGCCATAAGGGTATCCCACGGGTCCGTTCACCAAACCAAAAGAAAGAGAGCTGCACCGTCAGGAGTCCCACATGAACTCCTGCGCGGAAAACACGACAGAACACACGATGAGAAGCAGTAAAGGACAAGGATACGGAGGCCCTGTCCCTCCTATGTATTTCCAGCATCACAGTCTGCATAGATGCATTGATGGGTATTATCCGCCCGTGTAATGAAGTGCTCATTAGTAACTGGGTGTCCTGGAAGAAATCATCCTGTGCTACCGACGTGTCTCTCACAATCTCTGTCACTACAATATATTGGCTTTCTTTTGAATAATATGTCTTTCCATAAGTCTGTGGCTACTAATACCAGCTTAAGAATAAACAGCAAACACAATGATGAAAGCCAATACTATTTAAAATCAAAATTAATCATCCATGCTTGCTTAGAATTAGAATGTTCTTGCTGCATTTGGAGACGTGTGTACGTGTATGGGGCAGTAATGTCATAAAAACAGCACTTTTTGAAAAGTACCTCTATCTTGTTATGATTATGTAATGAACTGGATCTTAAATTACATCTCAAATCATGCACCTGATTCACTGGAGGTCGTAGAACATTTACTGAAGATTGGCCCTGCTATCTTCATGAATCCATTATCATTTCTTAACATCTTGCTATTGGAAAATGGTCAAAGGTTGTATAGGCATCACATTGTTGCATGCTGGAAACATGCATGCCACTATAACTGTTTGACACTTTACAATATTATTATTTGACATAGGTTCATTTGAAGAAGATTCTCAGCCAGGGGATACATTATGTACTGTCTGAGAAAATGTCTCACCATGGACACTATAGAAACTCCTCCCAATATAGTAAGTGGCAGTAGAGGTACTTCAATCTTGGTGTTTGGTAAATCCTAATGGACCGACAGGGCTTCCTATTTGGTCATGGAATGGTGGGGCAGATGCAAGTCATACACATTCTCTACAAGCTGTGGAAACCGTTGGACTTGCTGCATGCTTAGAAACCTCTGGGTATTAAGCTCATTATAAGTAACCTATCATATCACTTCATCAAGTCACGCATTTACTAAAGTTGATGGATGCAGGGTTTCCAAAGACCAGATAACATGGGCAATCCAAGTGGCTTGTGCACACAATGGGTAGTGACATCCCATGAATTAAGCACCCTCGGTCAGACATTCTCATCTCACTTTGTTTTAGGAAATCCTAGGAGAGGATAGAGCCAATATGTTCTCAGAACTAGGTTGGCAGTTCAAGGGGATCTTGTATTGGGACAGCAGGCCAATGCCAATCCCACCATTTTCCGCAATATCCTGGCTGTCATGCTTGTACTGTGTCAGTGTGTCCTGCACGATATTCATACTGGTACACACTAATTTAAGGAACATCAGAAATGCCAATGACAATTAAAGTACAGCCACATAAGAAACATTTTAATTTCATGGTAGAATAGCACTCTGGTGATATAAATACCAGCCACTTCAGACTCCTGTTTCCCATAGAAGTCGTCTGAGAGGCAGATACTGGTTACATGAGAATGACATAATCTAGACATGAGTTGTTTAATGGTAAACTGCTTTCCTTGAACCTCCCTGATTTCTTAATGGGGAAATAAACAGAGCTGACCATCCTTGCCATTTCAGCGATTCTTAGAATTGAAAATCAAAGAAGCAAATTACTGTCTTCACTTGCTCAACAGAAATCAAAGGATTGCACCGTGCTAGTGCCACACATTGGAAATAGGCAACTCCATTACAGGATATTTCCTTTCATTTGTATAATGGCTGGCTTGGAATTCTGATTGTAAACCACAACACCTGTATTTCTGTAGTGCTTTGGCCAAAGGATTCTATGTAGCATTTTTTTGTATGCAAAGACTTTCACCAAAATATTTATTATATCGACTTCGAAATGACCATCATGGGATTTGTTGCTCTGAATTGCAGACAGCCCATAGGTCTCAAGCTTTGACCAAGGTCAGAGGAACCACTTACACATAAGAGCCTTTCTCAACCAACTCACGGACCTTGTCTCGCTTCCTTCTCTCAATACCAACTTTAGGTATTGAGCTACTACAAAGTTAAAAATGGAAATACCAGCTCATCTTGGTGTCTCAGAGCATCCCCAGCAAATAAGAGCATTCTTTAGGTCACTAGGTATTTTAGGGTAGAATTGTAATCAGGTTAGAGTTGATATGGGTAAAGGCAAGCTCAAATGCCCAGGCCTAACGAATCATCAGAGCTTAGTTCCTCCCAAATGGCCAGAGGGTAGAGGTTTGATGTCTCGGAGGTGCTGGAAGTCGCATACTTCACTAGTCCCCCCATCATTAGGAATATTGCGGGCACACCTGCAGAGAACACCTCCGAAAGGAATGTTTAAGTGGCAATGTTTCCCATTTCACGGTAAGATGCCTTTTGGTAGGGGTCTTCTCACCTGGAACTGAGCTGATTTTGTGCTGGATGAGGTCTAATCTTGGAACCCAGGGCATCATTGTAACTATGCTGGTCTGGTAATAACGGTGCCGGTAAGCCTACCGGCACCGTTGTTACCGGAACGGCACAGTACGAATCTGCAGGCTGGTGCTGTCCCTCCCGCCAGGGTCAGACCTGGCGGGCGGAACAGCACCCACCTGTAGTGTTTCACAGAAGCACCGTTACCAATGGTGCTGGTGCTTCCGTGGTCCCCATTCCGGCACTCAAATGGGAATGGGAATTTACAATTACCCGCGCCTGAGTTCCCAGAACACTGGGGTTGTAATCCCTGGTGTTTGCGGCAAGCCAGGTGCTGGTAAAATTCACAAGTCTAGAGGCAACCTGCTGGTTTTACCGGTACGGTTACCACCCGACTTGTGATGAGACCCACAGTTTCCATCATGTGTTGCTAGTATTGGTAATTCTGGAGCTGCAACAAGGCCAGAGGTTTAATTATTGCAATTTGTCTGCAGAATAAAATGCTAATTTTGTATGCTCAAATAGCATTTGTGCATGTGCAGTTGCATTTGTGCTAGTGCAAAAGAGCCGGTACTACAATTATACTGGCACTAACGTCATTTTCGATGTGAAAATGCCATAAGCACAGGCAAAACATTTCTGGTACTAATGCTTTAGGGGTTTTCAATTTGTATCTCACTATATACATAATAACATATTTTTTAATGGTTTAATTTACTTGATTTATAATATAATTATTTTCATATAATGAAGGAGTGTTTAATATTTCTTTTGGTATACAAAGGATTGTACCATAACACACTAGCCTACCTCAGAATCTTTTACACATGTTAAGTATGAGTTGGCGGATTGCAACGAATGGCACTTGTGCTTAATTAACTTGCAGGCAAAAAGATGCCTCCTTTTTCAATGTTTGATTTGCTAACTGAACCTCCCGGTAGAATTTAGGAAGAAATAACCTGCAGCTTCTACCCTTCTGTGCATGGTCGTCTATAAAAGAGGTGTGCAGTCTATTGCTTTTGCAATAGCATGTTAATGAAAGGGCATGATTGTTGATACTTACTGGCCTGATTCACAGAAGATTTTTATAATGGTGGAATCCCATTGGGAAATGCTCTGTGAATCAGGCCCTTATTAGGGAAATCCAAATTAAGCCCTTCATGTTTTATCAATTTTCAATGATAAGAATATCAGATAACAATTATATAGTGCATCATGTCGGATTCACCTCCATTATAACCTCTGTAATAATAGATGTTATAATTGCCCAATTAAATGCTCCTCAATTAATTGACTTAACAATTGAGAACAAAAAAACTGTCAGGTTCTAACATGCAAACCGTAGAGTTCCTCCAAGTCAGACTTGAGGGTTAAATGCATGGGCTAGTGGCTCAGTTTTGCAATGGTCTAGAAGATAGATACTCTGCAGCCAATAACATGAGGCAGAAGAGAAAATGAGGCAATTAGCACATCATCAAAAGGTTCTTTCAGAGCAGCGAGTTAAGTGGAATTTAGGAATACAGTGGCAGAACAGTAATAAGAATGCATTCATAGCCAACTAATTAGTTTGGTTTTATTGTCAAACCAGAGAGGCCTTTCAGAAGAATACATTATTCAGAGCATTCTATATATGGGATTATTTCAAAGTTTCAGGTCTCTTTCTGACACAATCCTGCACGCCAATGCCTTTCCTTTGGTACATCATTTGAATGAGTCTATTTGTCGAGTATGAGTGGAGAGTCAATGAGTGCTTGTAATGGCTGAGTCAATTGATCAGCTATTCAGAGCCAATGTGCCAGCCTGCTTCACGAGTAATGCCCACTGTTGAAAGGTCTATTCTTTATTTAAGTGGACATTAATTAGGAGTTTGTAAAGTTTGTAAAGTGTTTGAGATTGGTTCTTTTCTGCTAAGAGGACAGGGTGCCTGCTCTATTTTGGATTTGTTGCAGTGACTGAATTTGTTGTTTGGCACCTAATAGTTGATATGTGGAAATCTGTATTGTGTTTTAGCCTTGCATCTGCTAGAGTTGTTTTAGCCCCCATGATGCATATGCACTTAATGCTACTTTTAATGTATAATTGTTTAAAGAATGTAGCACTTAATTGTATATGTTAGCTGATTCGTTTCTCAGTATTATGTGTACAATGCATGGCAACCGGATACACTGCATTTTATTAAGAAAAAAAAGAAAGATAATCTATCTTGGAACAACATAATCATATACAACTCCTTTGTAGTATATTTGCACATTGTATATTCATGTGGGAACTGAGGAATGTAGTAATGTTTTCCTATAGTTTGTATTAGTGTTGTGAAGGGCATAATTTAATTGTAACCACAGATTACAAAGTCAGACGAATATTCATATAAAATGCCATATGTCTTTCACCATTAACAGTTTTAGATGCAAGGTCTGTGACTGTTATCAATTAATGCTTATCATTGTGAAAATATATCTTACATAATAGCACCAAAAGGATGGTTTGTGAAAATATATCTTACATAATACTGCCTGATGGTAAATATTGGCATAAGCACATTCGCACTACACTGTTATATCGAAATATATGAACATGAAACAGGCTGACTACGCCACCATTTTGAGTTATCCTCCATTTTGATCGACTCCTGGTTTGTGTCCCATGTGCAGAATTTGTGGTTTTGGCTTCAGTAGAACAAAATGAACTTTGTGCTGTTTCATGATGTCAACATTGAATGTTGAAGCTGCTAAGGTGGATTGTTTATCCAACAATGAGGAACCTTTGAGCTAAACAAAAGCTGTACTAATCAGTAATTTAGATACAATCTATCCCAACAGTGCCTTTCCCTATGCAAACAGCAAAGTAAAATAACAAATAGGTGAGCATGCGCTTTTGCAAAAATCCATTTTTTCTCTCCTTGAAACTGACTTTAAGCTTAAGAACAAATGGTAGACAAATATAAGCAGTAAAATGAGGAATGCTACCTTTGTGTCTTTTATTTGGAAAATATGTGAAATGTTTGATGGAAAACAACAAACTATGCAAAGATGTTTAAGCATGAATTAGTTATGTAGTTAGGTCATGAACCCTAGGTAATGTATTACATGAAGAGATTTGGACATGTGTCCAAGGCTGTAAAGAATTTGTATAAATATGTGCATTTGTGCAATGTTCAGGACTCTCTCCTCTCACAGTGTCTGCTTGCATACACTGCGGGGTGTTGAGAGCCAGACAGCTGTTTGTTAATAAAAGTACCATTGTCACTTTGACCTTGTGACTGGGATATTTCTATTATGTGGTAGTAAGCCTTGATATTCTTTAAGCTTTCAATCTTAATGATGCAGCCTTGAGTTTTCTCTGAAGCTTGGTTTAAAAATTATACCCATGCTTCTTTTCATGGAACCGACATTGCTGATATCTGCAAAACCTCCATTTTGTCTTTGAAATACACAATAGAGACATATTTAGAAAAAAGTGGACGTTGAGCTGTTGGAGTAGGGTTTTGTTCTAGTGATGGATATTGCTCTTCTGGAGGCACAAGGGGGAACCACCCCACTTTTCTAAATGCCTGCTGGGAATGGACATTATAGAATTGGAGGCAAGAGGGAATAGGGATATTATACATTAAAATATTTGGGAGCTAATGGGAAAGATATTGTGAGTGTCATTGGGAAGTATGAAGGGGCCATAGTAGATACTTAATGAGATCAATGTGAGTAATTGTTGGCAGTGACACATGAATTCCATGAGAGAGACATGGGTTGTTGATTGGGAAACACAACAACACACAGGGAGAAACAAGAGGGGGTGAACAATGCTTATGGAGAAATATAGAGCGCTGAATGGTCTACACGAGGGACTGATTGATAGACATGTTACGTCACATGATTTCTAAACACATGTTTACCAAACTGATTTCTTAGTGTTAGCACTGTCAGAAAACACATGGGCAAAGTTTCCTACAGTAGTTAAAATAATAATTCCTCGATGGGTGTTCCATGTGATTTAATTAACCACAGTTTGTTAGTGGACATTTAGTTTGAGATGTTGTGGGTAGCATAATTCCCTGTTGGTTTCTTCCTTTGTTACTGGGGGAGGGGGTAACTTACATACCCAACCATAGTACACTCGCTTACCTATTGCCTACCCCCTTAACCTCATATATATACTGGAGGGACATTGAAGAAACACTATGTGGTTGGATTGTATCATTCTATTGTTTAAATAGAGTGAGGCCTCTTTAAAAACCCAGCTCTGTGCCCCACACTGATGAAAATCAGTTCCCATCCCATCGTAAATGTAATGTGTTTTTATAAGTCTAACTAAATGGTATATGCTCATTGTTTTGACTAGTGTAAAGTCATTCAGATCTTGTGGAAATTGATAGTCTACTTTGAAAAATGTTTCCTTTCATGAGAATAATATACCAAGCCCACTGTCATTTCCCAACAAAAATATGCCCTCACATAAAAGCTGGTTGTGAATAATGAAAAGACTGCAAATTAAAAGCAATATTTCCATCAATCTGAATCAAGGACTCTATATTCCATTATTTCCTATATCCATTAGTACTTTCCTTTTGCAATAGAAAAGAGACTATCTTCCCTAAAACTATTCTTGTGCACTGGAACTGGGCAGTGTGCAAGTAAATACAATTATTTATAATCAAAAATCGTTTTTATCAATCAATACTATACACAATTACACAATGTGTGCTCAGATTATGTTCAAATTAAGTAATATTATAAAATAATGTATTACAAAATATTACATCATCACAAGCACACACATCTATATACATCTATATACAGTCTTTTGGTTTGTATACAGTGACTAGTAGACATGGGGCAAATCTCCATTAATTAAAATCACAAGGAGGTAATTACCGGTTTGGCAGAGAGGCAAAACTGCCAGTAAAAATGCCAGTAAATCTGTCCTGCCACTTTTACCACAGCGCCAAACTATATGTTTTCTGGTGGGATTTACCACATTTACCCCCAGCAAATAGCTGGCGGTAAACCCGGACCCCACTGACAAAAAACAGCCGAAATAACCAGCGCATACTATTGCCGGTAATTCAGGTAGTTCCTCCCATGGAATCCTCTAGACTCCATCAAATGAGGAATTACCAGCATTCCTGCCACTTGTAATACCCTGGGATTTCCAGGATATCAAGTAGCTGGAATGCTAATTCCGTTTTGGTGGCATCACTCCAAATTTACCAGCGGGATACCATCAAATCCATAATGACCCCTTAAGTCTCTGGTCCAGGTTAAAGTTAAGATAGAATATGATGTTCCAGTGCAGTTGCCTTATGACAATATAATTAAAAACAATGATTGAAAACCAATGGGTATATCTCAGTTGCATAACAAACAATTACTGCATAGTTGCAATGATTTAGAAACCAAAGGCCGACTGCATGGCCATGAGTTTTACCCATTGGGATTTGTCAAGATAATAACTGATATGAATGTGGATGCTGTTCCTGAGAAAATGTATAAAAGGAGAAAAAAAGAGGGAGAGAGAATGAAAAAATACAGAAAAGGGAGAGAAATAGTGAACCTAAATCATTTCTAGAAAAGCCATCGATGTGTATCAGTGATTCATCTCACAACAGCTAAGGAACTGGTCTCTAACTTTATATAGTGTCTACTTAGTATTTGTTGTGCAATTGTGCCCGTGTTAAATTCACCTGATGTATGTTGATTGATGTGGTCCTAATTAATAATGACCTATCATCTGGGAATAGCAATAGTCAATGCAAGCTAATACCATCATATAGATCATGACTTTCCCCCGTGTACATGATATTGAAACAGTTAAAACTTCCTTTCCCATTGGGTATAAGCAGCAAGTTAAGTGACATAGATTAGTGTTCTGTTTGCAGGTCAAAATGTATTATGTTATAGTCATATTGTTATCCAATAATTATCCAACGTATCGGGTACATTGCTTTTAACAGCCATCAGTATAATGATGGTTTAGAGAACAGTACATAAAATCAATGTAATGGATAAACAGTTTATTGGAAGTTGATTATGTTGTTGTGTGTGAAGACTCACAAGGCTCATTAAAGTCTCATACTGTACTGACAAGCACCTATTTTTTTTTTCCAACAGTGCTTAGAGTACAGAACATGTATCATATATTGGTTTAATACATAACAGACATAGTAGACATTGCAATATCCTAAACAATTTAATTGTCATATAAAGCATTCAAAATGTTTCAGTATAATGGATGGTAGTTACTGTATTGAATGTGGAGACTCACTGACAAAAGTCATGGTGCCATAGGTATTTCTGACAATTCCCTGATGTCATACATAGTCATTAATATAACTAACTTTCTAAAGAACATTCTAACTGTCATAAAGATTGTTTGAAATTAGACCTTTCATTAAAATGCATCCATCTCACTGTCCACATTGAATCCTGAAATTGTCGACCTTGTCACTTTGAATATAGATATCTGGCTTCCAGCTTCATTAGTTCTAGTTCAATCTTGCCACCTCTCAGTGATTACTTCACATGGTCGATGGCCAGAAATGTAATGTCTTTGTTATTGTCCATTTGGTGAGACGTGCTCCAGTGTTGTGCTAATGGTAGCTTTTCATTCAGTTTGCCTATTGTGCTAAAATGTTTGCAAATGCGTATCTGTAGTTTCCATACCATGGTGATGGTGAAGTTGTGAGTATTATGTAATCATGCTGGGACACTCTACAGAAGCCACATTTGTAAAATCCTTTCAACTGGACCACTGACTCCAGCCAGTTGCTTTCTACTGTCTGTGCTGTTAGTAGCTAGGGGACAATCTATTCTGTATGGTTGGAGCCCTGCAATACTCAATGTTTGGTTTTGCACCAATGTAATCACAGAGCATTTCATTCGTAGTTAATAGGTGCAACGTGTGTTAAGAATTGTGAAAAGTTAATTGCTTTCCCTATTGAACTTTACTTGGTTTTGTTTTTTATTTGTTGTGGATTGTTAGCTTTGAATATAACTAGTCTTGATTCCTGCCTTTGCTGCTGAAGTAAGTTCTTAGGGTCTTTTCTGCATAACCTCAATCACTAAATCTTTTCTGTAATACATTTCCCTCCTCCTCGGATGTAACTGCCTCACTACAATTGTTTCTTGTTCTGATTAGTTCTCTAATCAGTATATTTTGAATGTTGCTTTTAAGGGGACAACGTGTTGCTATCAGAGCAGAGATAACCACAGTTGGGTTGTCATTACTACATGTCTCATCTCTCGTGTCCTTTATATAAATAGTAAGATCTAGGAATGACATTGAAGATTTATTGTTCTATCCCACTAATTACAAACCAAAGGTATTGCGTTCAAATATGTATTTTTTTTTTAGGAGTTCCTCAGGTTTCCCATCCCATATTAATAGGATATCATCAATGTATTGGTTCCAACTACGGACATGCTTTTTCATAGTGTTTGGTGTTAAGGCATGTGTGAGCTCATAATGACCCATGAAAAGGTTTTCTGATGAAGGTGTATAACAGGTTCCCATCACCACACCTTTATTCATTCGTAATATTCCTTATTAAATATGAAGATATTATTCTTCATAGCCAAAGTAAATAGTTCCCTCAGGATCTCAAAGTGTAAAAAGTATATAGCCGACATTTCCATAAATTGATAAAAGAAGGATTTGATAGTTAATTCATGATCTATATGTGCATATAATGCCTCAACATCAAAATTAGCTAGATAGCATTCCTGTTTCCATTCCTGTAGTTTCAATTGTTGTATTATGTGAGTTGAGACTCCTGTGTAGGAGTCCAGGCATACTACTAGTGGCTACAAGTATTCATTTGGAGTGTTTCCACTTAGTGTGAGTCTTACTTCAGGCAAGGTTTCAAATCGCTATCACATCCATGTAAATTGAGGCATTTGAAATTTCTATAATCTCTAATCTAATCAAGACCATTAACTTCTATATAAATAGAGCAATTCTGATCTACATGATTGCTTTAGCTGTGATTGACTATTGCTATTGCCTGATGCCAGGTCATTATTAATTAGCACCGCATCAATCAACGCACATCAGGTGAATATATCTCAGGAAGAATTGCACAACGAATGCTACATAGACACTTTATAAGTTTAGATACCATGTCATTGGCTGTTGTGACATGACTGATAATCATGAATTTGTTTTGTAGAAATTATATTCACCCTTTATTTGCCTTTTCTTTTTTCATATTTTCTCCCTATTTGTTTCTCTTGTTATGTATTTTCTCGGTAATGACATCCACATTCATAGCAGTTTGTACTTGACAAAGCTCTATGGGTGAAACTCATGGCCATGGACTTTGGATTCTAAATCATAGGAACTATGCAGTAATTGTTTTTTTAAGAAACTGTAATGCAACTTGGTAGAAATGGATGTAGTCTCTAATTTTTAATATCCTTTGGTTTCTAAATCTCATCACCTATGCAGTAATAGGTTTTTTTGTATGCAACTGAGCTGCAACTCATACATATTTTGCGCCTTGAAACACTTGAAACCCTTGTGTATAGGCGCATTACAAATGCCATATCATATCATACCATACACTGTGTGAAGTAAAAAGGGTGGTAACAAGTTACCAACTGTTCCAGGAGCCAATAAGACCCTTTCCAGCCCGTGGAACTGGTGCTTATGGCTATTAGAACCCCAGGTTAAATGACCAGGATAGCTCAAGGCGTCTGTTCATTTATTTATTTATGTATTTATGTATTTATTTTGATATTTATAAATCACACCGAACCCATGGACATATAGACGCTGATTTACATGAAAGTAGTGGTTCCAAATGGTTACAAACATAGGTGGTAAAACGAAATGCATAGATTTAAGTTTCTGGTCTATGTGGAGGTGGCAAGTGTCACGTGCTTATAGAGTTGTACAAATTCAGTTACTTTCAGAGGTCTTGGTACAAGAGCCATGTTTTGAGGCCCTTGTGGAAGGACCAGAAGGAAGCATCTGATCTTAGAGTTAGGTGCAGCATGTTACAGTGTTTGACAGCAATCACTGGGAATCTGCTGCCTCCAGCCTTCTGATTCCTGTATCTGGTAATGATGAGTAAATGTGAGTAGGCAGTGTGCATAGGTCTGATGGATTGGGCTTTGGAGAATTTTCTAGACTGCCAAGTTGGCTCAGTGTTTGATAGACATTTGTGGTTCAGAGAGAGCATTTTTAACATGATACATTCTCGGACAGGGAGCCAGTAGATGTTTTGTTTGCAGACATTGATCAGTTTAGCAATGTATGCTGCCGCCAGAGTGATAGATGTTACCCGTATGGTTAAGGTTAGCGTTAGGGATAGCGCAGAGTCTAAGTATATTCCTATGGTTTTCACCTCTTTAGCCATAGGGATGATATTCCTGTCAATAATAAAGGATTTGTAGGAGTCATTGAGTCATTGAGTTTGTGTAGGCGTGATTGTGTGCCAATAAGGAGCAGTTCAGTTTTCTCATAATTTAGGCATAGTCTGTGGTGTGCACTTCAGGCTTCATAGTTTGGCATATTTTGCTCAGTGCGTTGGAGTCAGTATCATAGTTGTCGGAGATAGGTAAGAGGATTTGGTTCTCATCCACATAGTTCATGTAGGTGATGCCCAAGCCATTTAGGAGGTCAAAGAGGGGTTTAGAAAAGATATTGTATAGTGTTGGTGAAACACATGAGCCTTGTGGTACTCCACAAGTGACTGGGTTTTGGGGGGCAGTGGCAGAGGAGGAGAAGACTCTCATTGTGGAGTTAGATAGGAAGAACTCGATTCATGCTATTGCTTTGGTCAAGAAGTGGGCAGCTGATGAGAGAAGTTGGCAGAGGATTTTGTGGTTGACTATGTTAAAGGACGCTGAGAGGTCAAATAAGAGGAGGATGGCCAGGTTACCCTTGTCTTTGATTTCATCCATTTGGAATTTTATGTCCAGGAGGGAAGATTCCATTCCGGGCCCGGTGCGGAAGCCCAATTGGCATATGCTGAGGAGGTTGTAAGTTTCCATGTAATTCTGAATTTGCATATAGGCTGCTCTGTTGAGTATTTTAAGGAGAAAAGGTACGGGCGTGAGAGGGATGTAGTTGGTGGGAAGGTTGGCATCTAATGTAGGTTTCTTGCGGCAAGGGAGTACCCAGGCTTTTCTTAGGTTCTCAGGGACTTTGCCGGTAGAGAAGGAATTGTTGATCAGTACTGTGATGAAAGGGGCAAGTTCTTTGGCACAGTCTCCTTGGCATTTGGATGGTGACAAGCCTTTAATAATTTTGCTAGTTTCAGAGGCCGTGACCAGGGCTATTCAAACCATGGAGAAATGATGCGTGGTGGGGCCACTGGTCTACGGGCTGTTCAGCTGATGAGAGTTATTTTTTTTTGCTGTGATTTCTGTTTGGAGTAGGTAGATTTTGCGAGCAGCTGGGGTTTGGAGTTCACATAAAATAGCAGAAAGGTCTCTTGTACCTGAATTAGCTTTTTCAATTCTCTCGTTGTATCTATCGATTTTACTTTGAAGAATGGCCTGTTTTTATAGGACAGTGAATTGCTGTTTGTTCATGTCAGAAGGTATTTTATCTAGGCAATCTCAGCTGCTCTTTTTGTGGAGCATAAGCCTTTAAGATTGGGGGTGCACCAAGAATTCAGGTGTGACATTGTTTTGGCTTTACGGATGCTTAATGGTGCTACTTTGTTTATGGCTTCTATTAGAGTTTGGTTCTAGAGCTCTACCATGAAGGTGGGGTCAGTGTTTGAGTTTGCATGTGAGTAGGCTGTTCGAGGTATAAAAAGGGGAGTAGGTTGGCTGAAGTGATGTAACATGAATTTCTCGAGTGGGAAGCCGGTGCTGGTTGGATTCTCGGTAATAATGAATGTGATAACACTGTGGTCAGACCAAGGGTAGCAAGCGTTAGCTAATGTGCTGGTGTTGTAGTTGAGATCTGCTAACACTTCTAGTGTGCACCCTTTATTATGTGTGGGGCTGAAGATCCGATGGATGAAACCTAGAGCTTCAATGGTATTGGCTAGGGCATGTGCATAGGCATTGGAGAGGTCGTTAAACCCTTGGTTGACATCTCCCAAAAGAATGATTTTGGAGGAAGGCTTGGTGTTGAATGAGAGGAGTTGAGAGAAGTTGTGCAATGTCTTCCTCAAAGGAAAGTAGAGGGCCTTGGGGGTCTGTGAATTAAGTGGTTCCTAAGGGTGGCTGTAGCGGATAAAGATATTTTGATCGAGAGCACCTCGCCTGAGCACATGGTTTGGTTGGGGATTTCTCTAATGGGTATGAGGTTTTTGGCAATAAAGGCTACTCCACCTCCCTTGGCTACCAGTCTGTCTTTCCTGAGGATAGTGTATTCATCTGGGATGGCCAGGGAAAGGGACGGGCCAGCAGCTGGAAGCAGCCATGTTTCCATGATTGCTATGAAATCAAGGTTGTTGGAGCTGATGAGATCAGATATATGGAGGGCATGGGCAGGGAGGGATCTGGCATTTATGAGCAAACCATTGAGGTGTGTTGTGGCCTCCACTATTGTGTTTATAATGGGGGTAGGCTTATTAGATATGTATTCTGAGGCAGCTATCCTGCGGGTACAGTGAGATTTGCAAATGGTAGCATCACATTTGGGAACATTAGGATCAGGAATGCATATGGTAGCAACACCAATTTCAGTATTGGCTCCGACATGCTTAGGGCATAGGAACAATTGGTGGGATTAGGCAGTCCAGTATAAGTGGCCACAGTGCATTTGCGGACATTATTGAAATTGGTGGCAGTGGGCATCTGGGTACTTGGGCCAGCCACACAATGTTGCATGTCTGGTGCTGTGACAGGGTCAGGGGCTATACAGGTAAGCAGGAGCATCTGGGTTCAAAGCACAAGTTGTGGTTGTGGCACCTGGGGCAGCATGCTTCCTTGTTACTGGGAAGTCAGAGAGGGGTTTCACATTATTGGAGCTACTCCTTTCTGCCCCATGGGATCCTATCCGATTAGCTAGGCTAGGTCATGGGCCAATTGTTTTTGAGTTGTATTTGCAGTAAGGGGTTGGTTAAGGATGTGGTTGAGCTCTGTAGTGAAGGGGGACGTGGCTCTAGATCTTAGGCACGCATTCCTATGTGTGATCGTAAGGGGTGTTTATTTGTAGGTGCTGACGGCATATAACTGGGGGAGATGCTAGTTGCCTGTTCTGATTGTCAGTGGAACATGGGTTACTAGGGCTCAGAGCAGGTTTATGTACAGTGGATTGTGGGTTAGAGGTGATGTGGAACAACCATGCCTTGGCCAGGAAGAGTGACAGTGTGATGCTGTGCAAATCAGGCAGCATGTGTGACATTTCTAAGGTTATTTTATGTCTATATGTAGAAGAGGCAAGCAGTAAATGGAAGGTACGAGGGTCTGTTTGCTCCTTGCAGCTAGCCGTTTTTTGGGGCCACACAGGGGTAAAACCAGGCCTTATCCATAAGCCTTTGGTGGGGACCAACATTGCCTGCTGACTCCCAGGAAGGTTGCATTGGAGAGGTTGCATTGGATTATCAGGCCTGGTAGGTATATGGAGTCTCTAGATTCATGCAGCAAATGCAGTTAATGGCTAGGTTGAGAAAAGAAGCCAGATTGGAGGAACTAGATTTGCTTTGCATAAGAAGCCGTAAAGAGCAGCTGCTGTTAAAAAAGGTTCAAGATTTGTAGTTGTGTAGTGCCCAGGCGTTACATAAAACAAAAAAATGGCAGCATGGTTGTGAGGTCACCTAGATTTAAATTCTGCTAAGAGGCACTATAAATACACAATAGTTAGTAGGCTGCACAGATATAGTATGCACTCTGATAAATGTTGGGCTGCTAGGTAGGCCTGATAGGATTATGAGAAACATGGTATTTGGTCAATAGTAGTACGAACGAATAGTAGAAAGGTTGTGCAAAGTGGAGCACACCATAACGTCAGCCAGGGTAGCAAGGGTAGAGTCAAGGAAGGAGGAGAGAGCGTTCCTGAATGTGGTTTATCAGGGCAGTGGCCGAATTCTCAGAGTACTGTAAGGCCAAGGCGACTCATAGAAAGGTTGCAGGTGGAGCTGCTCCTTGCTTCAGCACACTCAGACAGGCTTGGACAAGGACCTTAGTAGTAGGCCTCGTGGTGTTTGCCTGCTGGCTCCCGTAGATGGGCGCTGACAGCTGGATTACTAGCCAATCACTGTTGCGCTTGATTGGGCAGTGGGGAAGGCACTCCAGCATAGGCAACTGGTGGCGGCCATATTATAGATCAAGGCCATGCCTAAAACAAGAGGCACAGGATTGAAACAAAATACTCACTAAAGATGTCTGCCATGGATCAGGAAGGTGGGGCTCCATACAGAGTCTTTCTTCCATTTCTATGGTGGCCAGCAGGGACAACAGAGTAGAAGCAGCATTGGCTGCGGGTGCCACCACTGTTGCAGTAATCGGGTAAGTGGGGTTGGAGTTGGGTGGGACTGAACATTAGAAGGTAAGGGGAAGGAGGGGGAAGATGGCAGAGCGGTTGAAGCAGTAATCAGATTGCGTGGAAAGCAGGTTTTGATCGGTAGATTCAGCACCCGATCCAATCAACCTGATTGGTTGCATCCCTGCCCCAGGTGCTAATTCACTCTAACATAGGGCTGTACGTTAGTGCTTCCAAAGCACTGCTGCACCTTTCAGTAGCACTCACCTACAAGTGTAGTACCGCAAAAGACTCAAATTCCCTGCATCCTACACCTTGCTTTAGTATAAAGTTACCACTGTGTCTGGTATGTAGAGGTGGCATCAATGCACCATCCAGAAATAGGAGAATAAAGTTGTACTTGGTATTGGTGTAAAAAACGATCTGGGTCTACATCCTGGCATTGAAGGCTGATGGTAAAAACACCGGCAGTGTTATTCTGGTAGCCTCCCTATACAGAGGTTAAATGGGCAGGTGTATAGAATATGAGGCCAGAAAACCGTAATGGATCGGTGGTGGGAGTCAATCAGACGCTTTTACCACCAGTTTTCATTGACAGGCATGTTCATATTGATCAGTAAGTACCTAGGCCCTTAGGAAGATATGAGAGGAAAACACATGTTTATTATGACAGAAGGAACAGAGAGGAAGAAACACAAATGATATGACATGTACTATCTGCTGATTTTCGTGATGGAACGCGTTTTCATCATAGGGTAACGATAAAATCAAAATGATAAGGTACACACAAAGACAGTTTGAAAAAATAGAACATTGTATCTGCTTCATCTGCACCTGAGCCCAAACTTTTTTTTTTTATTTACAAAGGAACCCATACCCAAAGTGGGCTATTTTCAACTGGGCCCTTTTTGTAACTCACATTGCACCTGGAATAGCATTGTGAGTTACAAACAGGAGTCGGTTTCCTAGGATCCCTTCTTTGGCAAGAACTCTGGTCAAGAGAGAGTGGCATATTTATAAAAGAAAGTTGAATTATTCAGTCCATTTTAACCACAGTTATATGTCAGACTTAAGTCAGGATGATGTGGCAATGACAGTGTAAAAGTGGTTTCATTCTTTGTTTGTGTATCACCATACTTCATTAAGCTTGCAGGCATGTTTTTTTTTATTATTGCCTCTACACTGGCTTGACTCTGGCAAATTAGATTTTGGGGTGATTGGAGACTGAGGGTCTTCCCGCCCATTCCATCATTTGGGGAAAAATGAAATCTAAAGGTTTTCAACCAACACAAGAATTACACAATGCTACAATGCTTCTTTCAAGTGTTCAACCTTGAGGAGAAGCGCTGCACTTACACAATAAGCAGATCTATGTTGCCACTACAATGTACATCCCACCACAAATGCTGTAGTTTCCAATACTCCAGGAAAATATTTCTGAAGTGGCCGAGGGAGTGGGTTTTAACCAACTTTAGACTGGTAACACGACATGCTGAAAGTCCCAGTTTAAAATGGTACTCTGCATTCATGAAAAACGGTGCCCTGTTGCACTGAAATAATGTACAGACAAGAAATGGTGGTAAAGGACAGATAAGCATTGCCTTCCATCAATAATCACAACATTCTGTATAAATCATGGAACTGTATACATTATCCGAGAAAGGCCAAGGTGTCAGAAATGTTCCAATGTAAAGTGTATATGTATATAAAGAGCCCTATAGTTAAAGTGAAACCTATTATCCATAGGACATGGGAACATCCTATGGCTAATAACTTTTGAGACATAGGACGTATCAGCAGAACATTTAAAATTCTAATTTGGGGCCCAGTCCGACCAAAAACTGGAAAATGCTATATTATTGTGTACTGCGGTTGAAAAGATTATAAAGGGTCTGTTGGATGGGTTTTCACCAAATAAAAAACAGTTGGACACAAAGCACTTGAAGGGAATCCTGTGTTGGTTTGGTGTACGTCTGTTTAGCAGTTTTTCATTTTTTGTATTTGGTGTAGCGGCGGATGGCAATATACTCAAACCGTTAGTTATATTTACCATGATACTTTGATGCACCAAGGCTTTTCGTTTCTGAAAACCCCATTATGCAATTCAAGATTGTAATTATATTTGGTTATTTAAAACGCGCTTAATACCGAAGAGGTTTCTAAGCGCTGCCCCACGGCTGTTCTGCTTCATCTTGCTTCCAAGACGAGCGCGTTGCCACTGAGCTATACTACCCATGCCAGATCATTTTTGGAAACTGCCCTACAATTATATTAGTGGTTTAAGTAGGGCAGCCTTTTGTCAAGGAATCATGTGGGCAGGGTAAGAAAAGATGATGTGTGAAGATTTGGGGCTTGTGGATAGTGCTGATGTATTCTTATCATTTTTTCAAGCATTTTGCCGAGAACTCAATTAATTCTGAGTGGAAAACAAATAGTAAATATTTAAAACTATAATATATTGACATGTGGCAATCACTGTGATTGCTAGTTAGGGAAAGATGTATATTTTAAGTTAATTTAGTAATCAATCAATCTGTGTATTTATTTTGTCACAGTCTCCAACTACCCCACCCTTCCTCATCACAGTTCCACACTAACCACTCCTCATTCTTCCTTGTCACAGTCCACCACTGTTCCCATCTCACTCTTCCTCATCACAGTCCCGCCCTACACCACATCACTCTTCCTCGTCTCAGTCCCCACTGCCCCAACTCACTCTTCCTTGTCACAGTACCCAATAACCCCACCTCACTCGTCCTTTTGTCACAGTCCTCCACTAACACACCTCACTCTTCTTCATCACAGTACCACAATATCCCCAACTTACTCTTCATCATCACAGTCCCACTACCCCAATTCGCTCTTCTTTTTCACAGCCCCCTACTAATCCACCTCACTCCTTCACATCACAGTTCCTCAACTACTCCACCTCACTCTTCCTCATAACAGTCCTCCACTATGCCCACCATACTCTTCCTCATCACAGTCCTCCACTACCCCACCTCACTCTCCTCATCTGCCACAAACCTCACCTCACTCTTCATCATCACAGCCTCCCTCTACCCTCAGCTTCCTCTTCCTCCTCACAGGTACCTATCAGCCCCACCACACAGTTCCTCATCACCATCCCAAATTACCACCAACTCCCTCTTTCTCATTAGAGTCTCTCACTACCCCACCTCACTCTTTCTCATTACAGTGCCACACTCCTCTTTCCTCAATCTTCCTTATCACAGTAGCTTCCTACAATGCCACTTCACTCTTCCTCCTCACAGTCCCCTACCCCCACTTCACTCTTCCATCACAGCCCCAACTACCCAAATTCACACATGCTCATCACAATACCACACTATACATATGTCACTCTCCCTCATCACAGTACTGCAATAGTAATCACTAGCATTAAACCCACATCCATTTGCCTCATCACAGTACCTAATTATTAATCATGCCTTTACCATCACCTCCCTTTTCCTCTTCCCAGTACCCAGTAGAAATACCCAATGGACATATTATCTTCACCCCACATCCCTCTTCCTCATCACAATCCCTCAATACCGCATGTCATTCTTCCTCATTACAGACGCCTACCAATGCACCTCACTGTTCCTCACCACAGTAGCCCAATAGTAATCACTAGCATTACCCTGACATCCCTCTTCCTTGTCCCAGTACACCTTTAATAATCCATTCTTATCAAGTGGGCACAAGAAAACATAAAATACTTGATACACCCAATGTTGAGTAGCTGAAGAACAGACATTGATAACAAAATATGTGACAGCAGTTATATTATCATTAAAAAAGGCAAATCTACAGGTGGTGGGAGTTACAGCATGTGATATAGTGGAAAACCTTAAGTTAATGGAGAGATAAGGAAAACACGTTCAGTGCAAGAACACTCTTGAAATTCAGTGATAAAAACGTTGGTTGAAGTTATGTTGAATTGTATAGAATTGATTAAAAATAGGTTGAATCTACACCTAAAATAAATGTTAAAGCATGCTATATATTTTTGTAATACAAAATTAACATTTAATAAAAAACTTAAACTATAGTAGCATAATTCCTCCAAAAGTGCAATTACAAGAGAAAGCAATAAAAGGGAATTAACCATACATGTTCAATAACAAAATATGCATGGATATTTCAATATTTTACTTTGCATATCCTGTCCATGAGTCATGGGAAAGTCGCTGGGGCCTCAAGCAATCCAAAAGGGAGGACTTTGAATTAGATTAGCGGTATTGGCACAGAGAAAGCTGTATTTTCCTTATCATGTCCATGCACAGGGACCTACAACATCCTTTGGTTAAAGCTAGGGTTGACAAGAATGTGGCATTTCCTAGTTTGTCTAGCTAATGATCGTGATTATGTGGCATAGGATAGGCATCGAAGGTGGAGATAGCATTGACCTCCCTAAAGTCTATGCAAAACCTCCAGGAGTGATCAGGTTTAACCACCAACACAATAGGTGAGGACCATGGGCTTGAAGAGGGCTCAATGATGTTTGACTTTAACATTTGTAAGTGATTTCAATCCGGCACACACCCAAGTCAAAGCTCAGCATGTAGTGCACAACTGAAATCCTTATTTATTTGTGTCTAAAAGTTCAATATTCTGAATGATATACCACTCATATCACGCCCTTCTCCTGGAACCCCCCGGGTCACACTGAACCAGGAATCAGGCTGGTTTGCAAAGGTAAATATTTATTTATGTATTTAAAATGTAATCACAATATGTTTTAATAGAGATACAGCAATCACCAATGGGGTGACAGAACACTGAATAATATCTTTAATACACTAAGAATAGGTAATAAGCAAAACAAATTCAGCACAGAAAATAATACTTTTGTGTTGGTTCAGATCAGATAGCACCATGGTTATCAGTTCCCCCTGCAACACCCCTCAACCCGCAATAAGCAATGCAACGAGATAGGAGGAGAGAGAAGGTATTCAGGAATAGCACAAATCAAACAGCATATCAGTCCCACTTTCCCCCAGCAAACACAAGAGAAAAACAGAATTGACTTTTCAGCTGTCAGACTGGCTTTCAGGATTGACATTAGAATGGACTGGGCAAAAACATCAAATATGGTCAACATTGCTGAAATTGTTATACATTCTTATGGGAGCTGCTTTCATAGTTGCACACAAGCACAAGCAATGATTTGGTCAACAGAAAACAATTGAAATCTTAAGGTCCAAGTTCGGAAGCAGTTAAAAGCTATTTTACACGTGTACAAATTTCTCAAAATGGAAATTTGGGGCAAACTTTTCAGTGCACAATATTTCGATAACGGGAGAATCACACTGATTTGAAATGTGGTTCATGGGTGATATGGATAGCTATGGATGTTCTATCACGAAAACTGAGGGAGTTATGGAGGTTTTAGTCAAGGTTGTTTTTGTAAAATAGGCATGAGAATGAATAAACAGAAATGCACTTTTATAAATGACAGATGAGGTTGCTTACACTAGGGGATGACTATGAAGATGCAAATACCACACAGGGATTACAGTCACTGTATCAGATTGATCGCCTAATAAGGAAACCCAACTTCTTCAGATGAGAAAATGGGCAGCACAAAGATAGTTCTAACAATACTGGTTCTGAGGGAAAGATATGATGGGTTGGAGCTAGGGATAAGACAAGGCAAAGATACTCCTAACAATACTTGTTATGACTGAAAGATAGGATGGTTGGAAATAGGGACAAGACTATGCAAAGTACATCTGTTATGGGGCACAGTTTGTTCTATTAATACTCACTGGATATGTTTTTTAAATGGGACCGTCAGTTATGGTCATGGATTAGGTCTTGTCTAAGAAAATAGCACATCAGGCATGGGACTGAATCATCTAGGCTGGTCGCCAGATTGGCACAGGATCTGCTCTCCTAGTCTGTGGTTATCTGGGTCAGCTGGATGGCAAGTTCTTCAGGCAAGCCTAGTGCTGGCAAGCCAGAGAATTTCTGGATACTGGTTCAAAATGGCCTTCTCACACCGCATAGCGCTTTACTGAGTGGGGAGAATAATTTGAGGATTGGGGCCTTGCTGGAAAACAATATTCTCTATTGCTGGCAAGAGATTTGGCATCTGGATCTGGAAGAATATTTAAAGCTGGATGTAGGAAGCTGGATCAGAGAGCTTTGCCGGAATCAGGAAGGTGGCTGGATCAGTGAGTCCCTATCTGCTCTCTGCTCTCTCTATGTATGCCTTACAAAATGACATCACAAAGGGGGTGTATGGGCCAGCTTAGCTAGGCTTGCCCCTGTGAAAGGTGATTGGGTCAGAGTCTACTCTCTGCCTTGATAGGAGGAGAGAAACAGAGTGTCATCTTTATGGTGTAATTTTATGATGCTGAGAATCCACCCATAGCCACTGGATCACAAAGACTAATTTTGGCAAAATACATATTTACAAATGTACAACCTCTATAAAAAAATAACATATACAGATTGCATATTTTACATAGCAGCTATTCCTCAAACCCTTGTAGCTGTGGGATCTTGTCTCCCCTTTCTACGGAATTTTGCCCTTTTCGCTATGAACACACTTTTCAATTTTTATGCAAGTGTCCACAAATGTGTGTGTTTATCATGGGAATGAGTGTATAAAGTTTCACAATTCTAATGGAAATACAGACCCCATAAACCCACATTTATTTCCATTCCTGTTCAGAATAAGCTACACGGTTGTACTAAGTTTTCAAAGGTAGTGCTAACAATTAGGTTAATTAATCTGCCATTTTCATATTTTGCACCCCTTTTGATAATAAGTTATACAACTTCTAAAAATGTCCATTACATATCATGTTAATACCAAATGGTCAGTATTTGTCACTCCTTGAAGCATTTGGTCGCCCCCTCCTTTGGAATTTTCTTCTGTCAGCCAGGGGTTTCCTGTGCTGCAGCAGTTTTACAGCCTTTCACACCTTCAATGTCCTGGGTTGGAGGATGGTCATTGTTCCTTTGCTCTCTGTAGACCAGATTCTGTTCACACCCCGCAATTAACACCTCCCCGTGAGTGTCTGCTGAGAGAAAGCCTTCCTTCTAGGAGAAAAACCTGCTTTTCAAGTTTTTTTGCAACTTCAGCCAAACTAATTCACTTTTAAACTTTAGCAAAAACCACATCTGTTGCATAACATACAAATACATTTCTTTCTTGGCCTTAAAATCTTTGGAATCAAAACACAACTAAAATCTGTATTCCTTTTGGCAACAATCCTGTTTATGTTGCTAATTCAGCAGACATTTGAGTTTTAGTTCATTTTAAAGCGGCCTTAGTAACTCTGGCAGCTGTCATTCAGGCAGCCCCGGGTACTCTACCCAGATTTTGGCGTAGCGGCTGCCAGTTTTCAAACTTTGTATGTTACACAGTGTTTCACTTGCTACATGGATTTTAGCACCAGGCAAGATTGTGAATGTTGAAAAGTGTTGTGTAATAAGCATTTTGGAGTTTTTGGCAACAAAACAAATGTAATTTGTAGCCACATTTTTGGGTTTCATTTGCCAAGTGCTGCTTTTCTCTGTGCACTCTGTTTGGTGGTCAGAGGACCCACTGTCACATTTCTGCAAGGCGTGCTCTCTTCCACTGCACATGCACCATGGGTGGCAGGTTGTGTATCCCTCTTTTTGTGTGCTGGAGCACACGATTTGTGTAGGTTTTTGGTACGCACAAATGTTTTGCCCCCATTGTTGCTGTTTCTTTCCCCATAACTGGCAGGGTGATGCCACATAGCATAGCAGAGTGGGCCAAACATCCCACACATTTCTTTGACCTCATCAATCACTTCCTACTTTAATGCTTCTGGGGTTCTGTATGTCTTCAAATTGACCACTTTGCCCTTTTGAGTACTGATATAGTGGTAAGTGCCATGTACCCTCCCTGGTTTGTCACAAAATATATATGGGTATATAGTAATCAGGTCGTTCAAATCCCTTTGCTTATCTTTAGGTAGTTCTGAGTTGTCTATCTCCTTGGGTACCAAACAAGACAATATAGAGGAGGGATTATCTTTCCACTCTTTCAGGAGATTTACGTGGGAGAGGTGGGTTGTTTGCCTTCTATCAGGTTGGGCTATTTTGTAGGGCAGATACCTGTTTGCTCTAGTACCTCATATGACCCGTGCCACTTTGAAACACGTTTATTTTCAGAGATAGGTAAAAGGACTAACATTTTCTGTCCTACTGAAAATAACCTTAGATTTTCCTTCTTGTCATAGGTAAATTTTTGTTGAGCTTGAACTTCCTCCATATGAGTGTGGACTAGACTTCGGACAAGTTTCTTTTGCCCTCACAATCGGGTAGCTGTCTGTGAGAGGGGTATTGGCACCTTTTTCTCGTTCTTCTCAGGACTCCTTGAGCATGTCAAAGACATCTCTTGGTTCTCTAATGTAGAATAACTCAAAAGGGGGCAAACCGGTGAATGCCTGTGGGCTCTTTCTCACTGCAAACAGGGGCCAATGGTTCACATGATCCTGATCGTTCCCATCCTAATCTACTAACTTACTCAGAATCATTGTGAGGGTCTTATTAAATCTCTCCACCAATAAGTCCTTTTGGGTTTGGTAAACTAAGGTTCTTAAGTTGGTAATGTGTAGTAAATCCGTAACTTCACCCATGAGATTACTCATGTAATTGGATACATGATCTGTTACAATTTCCTTGGTGAACCAACCCTAGAAAAGAATCATAGCAGGTATTTTAAAATGTGCTGGGTTGTGTTGTTCTGCATGGAAAATACTTCTGGGTACCGGGTAGCATAAAAAATGAACAATTATGAGAACATATTTATTGGCCAGTTTCAAAGTTTCCAACAGTCCAATAATATCCATCCTGATTCTGGAGAAAGGAATTTATGTTATCAGTAGTGGGTTTAGAGGGGCTGGTCGGGGAATATGTGAGCTGTTTTTTTTTTGTTGGATATTTCGCATGTCTGAATGAAGTTCTTTACGTCAGCATGGATTCCCAGCCAATACAATTTCCCACTGATGTGAGCTGGGGTTTTAGATTGTCCGAAGTGTCTCCCTGTCAAGTGAGAGGGTGCAATTTCTAGCACGTTCTTATGATGGATTTTGGGTATTCTCTTCTATATAGTAATCCCTGGTTCAGGAAGAAAAAGGGGGTTCCCTTTTCTTGTTCTTCTCCCTCAGGAATCACTTGCAAGAACGCCTCTGCGAGTACTGGATAAATTCCCTGGGTGAAAGCTAGGTCGGGAAGGATTGCAGGTTCATTTTCCCATTTTCCTCCTGTGGCACGTGTCTTATTGGCCTCTCCAAAGCCTAAGTTACCTCTCTCAGTTTCCTCGGGTTAAGTTTCTTCTTCAAAACAGGAAAATAGAGCTTTCTCAAGAATTCACTGTATAGTTTTGTCCCTAGGAAGAATTTCAAACAGGCTCTCACCATGGTTCTGTCAAAAAAACATGTAGGTCTTCCCGAAAGTCTGGATCTATGACGCATGCTAGGACATCCAGATCACATTTCCAAGCTAGGCCCGATTTTGGGGCCAGTCTTATATAACAAACTGCAGGGGATTAAGTCAGTGTAAACCCCCCTTCCCACCCAGGTGGAGTATGCACCCCCCTCCTTCCCACCCAGGTGGAGTATGCATCTCCCCCCTTCCCACCCATGTGGGGTATGCATCCCCCCCTTTCCTACACAGGTGGAGTATGCATCTCCCCCCCTTCACAACCAAGTGGAGTATGCATCTCCCCCCCTTCCCACCTAGGTGGAGTATGCACCCCCCCTTCCCACCCAGGTGGAGTATGCATCCCCCCCTTCCAACCAAGGTGGAGTATGCAGCCACCCACCTCACAACCCCGACAGACTGCCATGGCCCAGTCAGACAACTCACCAAGCAGCCAGGCACGTCGTCCAGCATGTCGCTCCATATAGCGTGGTAGCGTGGAGTTCCGCAGGACCAAAGAGTCATGAGTTGATCCTGGATATCAGGCACAGCAATGTGTGATGAGCTTGCTGGCGTTGCATACCATCTGCATGTTGATGGAGTGGGATTGCTTGTAGTTGCGATACGCCACCTCCATGGCATGCGGGGCCACCAACTCCACGTGGGTGCAGTCGAGGGCACCTATACAATTTGGCATGCCTGCCAGTGCATGCATGGAAGGCAACTTTTGTATCGAATATCTCCTGGGAGTCCGTGGTAGGGATATGTAGTCCCTTGTGTGCTTGAGGAGGGCATCCAGCACTTGGTTCAGTATCCGGGAAAATAAGGGTTGTGATATGCCATGCATGTGCCCCACTGTGTGCTGGTAGGTGCCACACACTACCTTCAGTAGAGGGGGGATGGCGGTGCGTATTTCTATGAGGCTCACTATGTCATCATGTATCAGGTCCACTATGGTGGTGATGGTGTCACGGTCAAGCCGGTACAGGGTGTGGATTGCTTTGGTGTTAGGTTGAAGGGGGTGGCTCTGATGCGAGGGATTGGGGGCTGCAGGCATGGTAATGGTGGCTGCACTGGTGGGTTATGCTGGGCCTGTCTCACCCTCCGTCTCCTCCTGTGTATCCTCTGTGGTGGGGGCTGTGGTTGTTGCTGTTGTTGTTGCAGCCTTGCAAGCAGGGCCTCCAGCTCCAGTAATGCTACTACTATTGGTATCATCTTGGTGTGAGAGGGGTGTGGTGTGTGGGTGTGCTCCTTTTGTGCTGTGCCAGACTCCATTGCCTCCACCTGTGCTGATTGTGTGCACCTGTGGCTCTTGGAAACACTGCTCAGGGTTCTTAACACCTTTTCGGAGATGCCAGTATTTACTCCATGCCGATAAGTTACTGTTCGGGCTTCATTAGGCCGTTATTTGCATGTCCGCATGGCTTGTGATCAGCTCCGGTTTACGGCATGCCGGTAATGCCGCCATGTTGTATCGCACGTCTGTGTCTGGACCGCTATTTATGGCATCGTAAAACGGTAATCCTTTACCGTCATAGTTTTTACCTTACCTCCAACCTCGGAATGACCCCCCATATACTGAACGTGAGCCTAGATCGCAGTTCTAAGTGATAGTCTGCATAGAGCAGAAGCGTTGATGGGCCCCATGGGCTGTATTATTGTGACATCTGCAAAGATGAGCAAGCATGGTGAGCAACACTAGCCTCCAAAGCTGGTTAAACAATAATACACAACTGATTGCTGCATGCACACATGCATACACCTCAACACACACACAGCTGGAGTTCACAAAAATAACAGACAACTCCATACAAAGAGATGGAAAGAAAGACTACCACTGAGAAGGAAAATGTATTTCTAGGTTATCATTGCAGCCCTTTGATTGGTTCAAAAAAGAGATTTTCAACTAACAATTGCTCTAGTGTCTCTAATGTTCTGTGGATGTAAAACTCTTCATTCCTCTACCTCTAACTCGCTCAGGGTCAGTTGTTTTTCAAAGAAACGAGCTGGGGGTAGATCTCTGTCTTCGGCTGGGGCCTCCCTCTGGAACAACCTCCCTGCCACTCTATAACTTGAGGAGAACCATCTCTGATTCCGAAGCACCTCAAAACCTTCCTCTTTGCTTCTGCCTTCGCTCCCCTTCTCCCCTGCTGATCTGCTCTCTTGGCACTGTGCACCTGGCCACCCTCGGTCCCCTGGGCCCAGTTACCTGCTCACCCTGCCACCTTCCTGCACTGCCTCCTGGCCACCCCTTGCACCCGGGACTATATCTGTACCCATACAGCCCCCCCCCCCCTATTTTTCTTCTTTTTCTGCACGTATTCAGACTTACCCAGTCTGCTGCCTTAAGCACAGCACTTGCCACTTGCTGGCTGCACTACCACAGTTTGCCTCAATTTTCTATTTATTTCATTTATCTGCGCTCCTCGGCTTCTGCACTTTCCACTCTCCCCCTTCCATGCACTTTTTCCCTTTTCCCTTTCCCATGCACTTGCGCGTTTCTCAATGTCACTGGGCCTAGTAAAATCATTGTTATGTTGTGCTGTGTTCTCCCTTGTTCCCCTCCCTTGCCTAGTCATATCATATCATATCTAAAGTTTGTTGTCAATGTTTTTTTTTTTTTTCTGGAGTGGCATTTTGATTAATATGTGCCTCTGCGACTTTAATAAATACACACCTTTCCTTAACGATAGACAAATCTGCAATGTTTTATATCATGCCTTTGGGGAATAATTAATCAAAAGAGGCTCACTGGGTTAACCTCAGAATATTGTTGACCTGTTTACCTTTACCTTTTATTACAGTGGATAGAAGCAAGTGGAGTTTTGCACACAACTGTGTATAACAATATTATTATTATTATTATTATTATTATTATTATTATTATTATTATTATTATTATTATTATTTTTGTAATGTTATTAGAATTATTATTATTATTATTATTATTACTTAATATATTTCAGCAGAGGTCTTTTACCAGGAGAAATCATGTAATCCACAGATACATTTGGCAGCATAAAGACATTGGCCCTCATTCCGAGTATGGTGGTAGTCATGGCGCTATTTGCGCCATGACTGCCTCCCATACTGGTACCGTCTCCGATTTGGTTCAATGGGGACTTACCGGTCCATTCCGACCTTGGAGGGACCGGTAAGTCCCCATTTACCAAACCATTCCCCATTCCCATTTGAGCCCCCATAAGGCTCAATGGGAATGGGGAGGGCACAAATAACGGGCCGGCGTATGCCAAGCCCGTTATTTGCGCCCAGGTCCCTTAAAGGGTCCCGTCCTTAACACCTGGTCAGACCAGGCGTTAAGGAAGGGACCCGCTAAGGGACCTCGTGGTAGGGCGGTAAGGGATTACCCGCACCAGTCTCCTTACTGGTGGCCTCTATCCCCTACCGCCCTGCTCGGAATGAGGGCCATTGAGTATTTTCACAATAGATCAAACAGTAGGAATCAAAATGGTGCAATCTTTGTGATCACTGTGCTGCTGTGCTAGATATGTTTAAAGAATAGGACACATTCTCCACCATTAAAGAAAGCGACTATTCTGATGCCAATCACTGTATTTTCTAGCAGATGCCCACTCTTTATTTGTCGCTTTGAGAGATGAGGGAGAGCCATGTTTGTCAGGTAGAAAGAAAAACTCCAGCTGAAACTACTTTCCTATGCAGAGCCATTATGCAGTTCCGCATGCACCATTTCAGGAATTGACAAACGTGGCCCCAGATTGTGCCCATTGTCACAATAAAACCAATCAAGCGGTGAAAATCAGGTGCCCTGGGAACAGACTCAGCAGGGCTGCTGCTTTGTGAAATGTTGCAAAACTGTATTGACTTTATGAATTCTTTCCAGGGGCAATGTTTTATTAATGCAAAGGAAAGAGTCAGCAAAAACTCAAAGTGAGATTATACAAGTAAAGGCTGACATTTCCATAGCATATTATGCCATATAATGATAAGTACAACATGGACAGAGCAACACTGAGGAACATTGGCAAATACGGATGTCTGCTTTGAAGACCACTCTGCAGCATACATGGGTCATGCCACATTCTGCCTGCAATGGGTTTTGTTTCATAAACAGTCATTTTTATATATGTATGTTCAAACCATTAGCACACGATGCAATCCAGTGTTGCTGTTTTTTAAATCAGTTTGTACACACATTCCTCTATTTAACATGCGGTTCGATGTATACTGAGCAGGTGATCAAATTGTATTTTCAATCAAATGTTCCAAACGCGTGATGTATGTCTCTTTTATGGAAGGAAAGTTTGAGGGTGCTTTGCAGAAGCCAGCATCCACAGGGCAAAAGAGGTTCGCACATTATTTGCTAGATTAAGAAATATGTCATCAGACACTGCACTGGATTTGAAAACTAACAAAAGTGTACAATAGGAATCATAGAAATGGGCATCATTAAACATGCCTATGGTTTGGGTCAGGGTATCTGGTAGAGGCTCGGACTGGCTTATATGGCAATAGGCCCATGGCCTAACCAAAACCGCAAAATGCTTGTGTGGGCCAGTTTGTTTGGGTCAAAGTCGGGCACTTTTCTGACCAATTTGGGCTAGTGTGATGAGTTAGTACGCTATGCGGATAATAGTTTTGGCCAGTGTTGCTGAATAAATATTCTTTAAAGTCAACAATTTGCATCACATGTTATCAAAACATCCCCCTCGAGTACTATTGAAACTGTGTCACCGAATTTAAAGGGTCACAATTGACCTTTTCACAATTGACCGTATATATATATATATCGGTTTGGTAATATATATATATATATATATATATATATATAGGGGTTTTGGGGGGTTTGGCGTTGGGTGAGAGGTTGTGGGGGGTTTCCCCCCACATATATGTTACAATTGACCTTCACAATTGGTCAATTGTGAAAAGGTCAATTGTAATTCGAACAGTTGTAAAACGAACAATTCGTACACAACCGTCTTAATTCCATCCACAAAAATACAATTCCGTAATAGAGAGAAGGTATGTACTGGTCTTCGCTTTTTGTGGGAGGCAGTGTTTTAAGGCACCCACTCCATAAGCTGTGCACAATGTTTTACATACTTACACTGATTATATGTCAATAAGAGGATTGTGAATTCATCATTGCAAGTCAAAGGTACTGGTGATGAAGGACGTTTTAGCTGAATGGGCATAACGGTGAGGAGATGTCTCATTATACACGCGTCTGTGAACAGATTTCAGAGACAATAGCAGGGTCTCGAATCTCCGTAGGCAGTGCACGTTATCATAAGAGATGATATCATTTATAATGCGCCTATACACAAGTGCTCGAGGCGCATGCTATTGATTTGTTTAAGCTAGTGGTGCTGTTTGCTGCACAAACATTTAAATCAGTGATTACTGTCTATTTGGGCAGTTTTTGAGGTTTGGAATCACATGTTTCGTTATTTTGGGGATACACGTATTGCTATGCTCTACCCATAGTGGGCCACCATTTTCTCATTTCTCTTTTGGGCTTGCTAGCGACAGCCTCAGCGTCTCTTAAATATGCAGAAACCTGCTGATAATGTTCAGAATTTCATCATGATTAATCCTGTAATTTAATGGGCTAAAAAGTCCATGCCCCAAAATCAACCGGATAATTCTTGCACATTTGACTCATGACTAAAGTATGTAAATTACATTGAACACATGTACTCTCAGGAAAGCTGAGCCACCCATCAAGGCCCAGACGACACATGACAAAAGTGTTCAGGGATGGCTTATTATGAATGTAACATAATGTGGCAGAGGTGGCCCAAATCTTTTGTTGCTGTTCCATTGAGAAGCAGAATTATTCCACACTTAGCATGATTCAGCAACTTAACATGGAACACATGCCACACATGAAGAGGCAAAAAGAGGAGAGGACACACAGGGAGGAGGACATATCCATAGCGTGCACTCATATTGCAAATCGCATCAAGTGAGGTACAACTACTGACATAGGTTCTCTTTCAGTTGCCCTTCCTCCAGCAAAGAGACTCAAAGTGCTGTGAGTGGGCCAGCTACAGGGGACATACATGTCTATTGAGCAAAGGGCATTACCGAAGAAAAACACCATGTCTTGTCCCAGAGATATGACAAATACATTCCAAAGGGTGCCATGTTGTAACATGCCCTCTTAGGGCTATTGAACACATCCCCTTGATTAAGTCTGTCAGCTCTGCTGCATTCCACATTGGAAGTATGCATTTGAATGTCTCTCAATCCACTGATGAATATATTGCCTGCAATCAGTAAACCTCAGTCTGCCTGTGTATGCTTTTCAACCTGCCATGTGTGGGATATGTTTACCCATCCCAATGTGCCCCACTGCATCACTTTACAAATGGGGAAAGAAAAAGCCAAAAATGGATGTGTTAACCCCTGTGAGTGCAAACATCGGCAAAACCGTGTTTGGGTTACAACCAAGGAAAGGCTGCACCCCTGCCACACACAGTCAAGGGGGGATGAAAACAGAATTCTCACTGCAGGAGCTTGACAATGGGTCATGCTACCTTCAACATGGAGCAAGGCAGCAGAATTGTGCTAAAAAACGAAAATGCCTTTCAAAATGTAGCTTTGCCACCTTCAAAGTACTGTTTTGGCGCTAGATCCATTTATTTTCCAGTGAATCATTGTAATAAAAAGGGTACTGAAATTACAGATCATCCAGTATGGCTCAGAGGAGCAGGGCCTCATTGACTGACAGCAGCTAAGAAATGTATCTCATGAAAAACCAGCCCAGCAACATTTGTTTTCAGTTCCACAGGAAAAATGAGGCTACAAAATGCAACATGTAACAATTTCATCTGTGCAGACAGAAACTTTAAACAGAGGCTGGATACATGTATCCAGACTGCAAAACAAATCCCAGCACTCAAGGAAAGAACTGGTACTGAATAAAATGTGTGTGCTGCAGAGGAAAATCTGATTTAAAGGACTCAGATTAATGTGCCTTTTCAGGAAAGAAGTGCACAATCGCCTGTTTTGAAAGCATGTTTTTGTTTAAAGGTTTAATTCTTTCAGAATGATTAAGGATTGCTAATGTCAACATCCCCTATGAACTGTGTTCATTTTCTCTTTTTTTAATGAAAGATGTAGGTAACTTAAAGTTAAAACCCAGTCCTGAGTTAATTAACTATTTAATTCTGATCTGACAGCCTCAGCCTGGGAATGGTTGACACCTCACTGCTGGCAGGAAAGGACTAATTGCTGCTGAGAGGTTTTCACATACTCATTACAAAGAACTCATCAGACTTTTGTCTGGGCCCCAGCCAAAGACAATGGCAGGCTTGAACACTCATCCCTACAGGGGAGGGTCAGGAAACTTCCCTCTCAAGGAAGAGGAACCCCACCCTGATCAAAGGAATTTGACAGCTGTTGCCAGTTGAAGGAAATGTAAAAACAAACATCTGCTAAGGACTTTTGGTGGTTAAATGCCTATTTGTAATTAAGCTTTAACAATGTTTTAACTTTGCCACAAGAAAGAGGATACATCTAAAAGTTGGTAGTTGTACATCTAAGGTTATGCTCTTTCTTTGAAGACGTGATTGAACCCTGTACTGCATAAGGAACACAAGTTATACAAAAACACTAATTGCACAGAGACTATTAATGCTGCAAATTTAATATGGTATACCCGTGTTCTAGGGCTGATTTCACATATATGTACCGAGTTAGGAATTGTTAGGCCAAACCTTTATGATTAAAATTGACAAAATTCCACAGAAAGACAAAGCCAGGGCTCACTAACATGGGAGTTGGATGTAAAGGTAACCCGCAAAATATGTAATGTATGTATCCGCCTTTATTGGAGGGCATGATTATGGAAATGTGTATTTGTAGGAACGTTACATGTTGGTCCTAATAACTGTGAGAGTTTCTTAAGTCACATCATAAAATATGCCAGCCCTTTCTGTCTTCCAACCAGAAAAAAAGCAAATGCATTTGACCAATCACAGCCTTGTGGGTGTGGTTTGTAAATCTGCCCCTACCATAAACTGAGTGATGCCACTTGGCAGGATAAATAAGGGAACACCACAACACACAGGCACACTGATTCCTGACTCCATCCTGATTTCCGCGTGGCACTCTGTTCCAGAATTCTTCATCTTGTAGCTGATTCCAGACTTCTTTGAAAAGCCAAGCCTCAGCATTTGCTGAACTCTTTTCAGCTATGCCCACATCCTGAACCATCCCAAACGTCAGGGAAATAATTCTGATCCAGTCTGGCTTGCTACCATTAATGCTTGCCTGCTGAAACTCACCATCCCACTGATCTACAGTGTCTAGCAACCAGAAGGGCCAATCCAATCCAGTCCAGTCTGAGGTGCCAGTCCGTTGACCAGAACCGCCCAGCTGATCCAATTCCACCAGAATTGCCCTGCTGCCTGTAGACCCGATCCGTGATGAACAGAACCTGATGGTCCAATCTTAATTTACAGTGGACTGTGAGTATAAATAAGAATCATAGTAAACCATAGTCTATTTGCCTTACATGTCCTATTCCTATCTCTCAACCCATCCTCTCTTCAATTTAAGAACTTGTAATAGTCTCACACCAGTCTTGAAACTTTGCTTTGATTTCTTGTGCTAGTGATAATTTCCTTTAAATCCGTTTGTCTTGTGAAATCCAGAAACCTTAAAATCATCCCACGGGAAATCCGACTGAGTCCACCAAGGCAGACACGGAGGTGCTGGGGTTGGTTTCCATGGACCACTCTGGAGCTTACTGTGTTTCAAACTGGTAACAAGCCTGAATACCCTAGTTTAGAGCATAATTGTCATTGTAAAAATGGATTTCTGTTTTTATTTTTGCGCCTTTATTTTCAAAAACACCTCTCATTAAATCTTGCATAACTTCCTCAATTTTATAGCTAGAGGCTTAATTTCAACTCTGAGTTAAACCCAAGACCCTTGGATACATCCCTAACGCATAACACATCCAGAACAGTATATTTGACCCATTTTCATAAAAAATCGCATAGTGAAAATGAAACGGGAATTCACAATTTTGCAAAGGTTTTACACATGTGTTTTCCCATTCAAAGTGTTTCTTAACTTCCATTCTGATTCCAAGTGTGTACTGTTGCTCATATTCTAGCTTACGTTGGTTAGAATATTTTTAGTGTTGCTCCCATAGGAACTTATATCAATTTCAGGATTTCTGCACAATTTTCATTGTTTTTCTCACCATTTTCAACTGTCATTTTAAAAGTGTACATTTCCAAGATGTTTTTCTCTCTTGTTTGGGGAGGAAAGATTGCATTCAAACCCTATACACTGTTCTATATTCCTAAATACCTGCTGCTTACTTACATCTGTGTAGAATCGTTCATTTGTGAATTGAGAACTTTGCAGGGGGAATCTTAACTTAAACACTATCTTTTCTACAAACCAAAGCTGTTCTTTTCTCTGTGTTTTATCTTCTGTTTTGCTATAAGTGAATACAGGTGCCTTACTTACTTTTTGAATTGTTTTATCACCACATTGGTGATTGCTGCCCCATATATAATATTTGTGTTTGATTTGAATTTTGAATAATAAATCAATAATACCTTTACCAACCAGCCTGACTCCTGGTCCAGTGTGACCTGGGGGGATTTTGAGAAGGGTGTGATATGAGTGGGATATCACTCTGAATATTGAACCTATAGACACAATACATAAGTATTTCTTTTGTGCATTACATGCTAGGTGAGACCCGGGTGTATTGCCTGATTGAAATCCTTAACATATAACACAACAAATGTTGGATTTAAGTTTTGTGTGTGTTGATTATCATGCATATGTGGGTCGGTTATGTGTTACTTCTCATGAAAGTTTCAGAGATACATTGTGATAGCCACAGGTCCTGAGAAGGATCAGATCATGGGGGTCATTACGACCTGGGCGCAAAGGGATACCGGGCACCGGTAATGACACCGGTGACGGTAATCCATTTGCGCCCTATTCCGAGGTCCCTTTGCGGGTCCCTCCCTTAACGCCTGGTTTTACCAGGCATTAAGGACTGGACCCGCAAAGGGATACCGGGGTCAATAACGGTACCGCAATTTACGGTACCGTTATTGACGCCTTCCCCTTCCCATTGAGCCCTATGGGGGCTCAAATGGGAATGGGGAATTGCTTTACAAATGGGGATTTACTGCTCCCGCCAAGGTCGGACTGGACCGGTAAGTCCCCATACCACCAAGTCGTTTGTGGTACCGGTACCGGTACCGGTATTGGTGCTAGTCATGGCGCTAATAGCGCCATGACTAGCACCAACCTCGTAATGAGGGCCCAAGTCTTCTGAAGGTTCTCATGCTTGTGGCTACGGCGACTGTAGGCTTGGACATTCTGGTGCATGTGTGGTGTGTGGTGTGAATGCCATATTCATTTGGGATATTGAAGAAATAAAGGTATCAGTTTTGTGTCATGTTGATCCTCAGTAGTAAGGGTGCAAGTGCCAATAATAAAGCAAACATATTGGAAACAAAATAATTTCTAGCACCAGGCAAAATCAGCTTTCCTTGGGAGTGTGCGCACGCGTGTGTTGACTAGAATCACAGTGAATTGCCCTGCCACCTCAGTTGCCACTCACAGTTCTTGCCAAGTTCTCATCTCCCCCCTGGCTAAGGGGGTATACCTGAAAATTACATAAAGGCACCTTTGTTATTTTTGGGGGTAGGGCAGGCGATTCCACGACTGTCTATAAAAATCCTCACTGCCTCCTACATTACTCTAGCGGTAGATTGACATACACCGATTTCATCTCCTGGAAGTGAGCTCTGTTTTCTTCATTGAACCAGTATCTCCTATTCAAATCTATTCAAACCCATATTTACTTTCCATCTTCTGCCCACAACACTCCAAGAGCGACTAAAAGCAGAATGAACATCATATGGAAACCTCCGTAAAATAAAATAAAGACATGTACTCGTATTATGAACAGACGTGTCCTTGCTGGGAAAGTGGACATATTGGTTTCCAATTATCAACTCATATTAAGCATTACAAGACAGCACATATACATCTTCAAATATGTTCATTACTGTACTATATGCACACATGAAACACAACTTGACGGACATTTATACAATGTGCAAAAAACATCAAATACAACCTGACCAATTGGTCATAATGTGACATTCAAATAATGTGTAGTTTATAAGACTTGATTGAAATAATAGAAGTAAGTGTGCAAGTCTCTTCACTTATGGCATATCAATTGCTTTTGGAAAGATTGCAAACCAGATAACCAGGTGTTTTACTTTCATCACAGCAGCCTCAGGCAACACATTGATGGAGGGTGTTATTTATTACATTTCTGTCTCATGCCTCATTGTGACTGATTTTCATGGCTTTAGTTAATCCATTTTCAATCAGTAATAATGCACACCTATTCCTCATTGTCCTGGACCGTGTCATTGGAAATGGTACTAGTACTGATCTATACTGATATCTATACTGCACGCTAATACAGCACAATGATGCATTATTTCACACTAAAAGGCGAATTTGTAATAACTGTTAAAAAAAATCTCATTCCGTTTTGAACACTTTAAATACTTTGCATTCGTAATTTCTGAATGCTTCCAACACTTTTAATTTCGGTGTATAATACTCAATGGAAATCCAGCATGAACTCTACATTTCAGAGGAATTTAATTAACGCCATTCTAGTCCAATCAAAATCCTTAGATCCATTGGTTCAACTGATTGAACGGTTCTATTTATTTAATTTTTCAGTTTTCTGAATGTCGCATATCAAAAACACAGATTTTTTTCAGTCGATTTCGTGTGGCCCTCAGAAAATGGGAAAGGGACATCAACGGTGTTTTTTTATTTAATTTGGGGGTTCCCCTCATGCCCCACCTTGGCCCCCTGCCGCCCCCCAAATCCCCGTCCGCATACACACACTTTTTGTCATACTCACTTGCACACAGACACATATACACCCACACACACTACACACACAGTTTGATTTAGAAAGGCTGCTCTGCGGTCACAGAGCTGTCTTTCTAATTCAATCTTTTTTAGATTCCTTTTTTTAAAAAGGTCTTTTGACCAAATAGCGATTGCACAGGTGCTAATCACAGCGAGAAGATCACCAAGATCAACACATAATTCAAAACGCCAGTAAAGGTAATGTCCTAAGTGTATCACGTGTTTTATCAGGTGTGTACCATGCCAGTCTCCCACAAGGGAACAAGAAAGGGGAAGCTTTTAATGACCTATATAACTTTCCATTGACAACATGGTGCCATAGTGACAACACAAACTGTGTTATTGTGGGTTGTGGGTCTAGTAACCTTCCTCAGTATTTGAAAAGAATTTCACTCTCACAGCATAAGTCTTCCTCTACCAAATTGGGAATCGCATTGAACTGACATAGTCCCATGCGCACATTAAGTGCTGATGCTGTTCACTGGTACTCATGTTTTTAATTTAGCCCAGATGTTTCTCTCAATTGTAACTAGTGTTACAAGTGTTAAGTTAGGGTATTATGTATGACTGAAGTTTGTATTGTGTAGTCTGAATTGTGTATGTATGTTTTATGTTGGAGCCCTGATGCCTGCAGGCTTCCGGCATTCTATAAGCATACACATAAATAAATAGCAAACAAGTCCCGTCCCATTGGAAATGCAAAGTGTACACATTCTCTTGACAAAACGGGTCAACCAGAAGACACATTACCCCATAGATTGACTATTCCGATGAAAGGGAAGGGACATGTAAGTTCTTCAGGACCCACTGTTCTTTCTTTGACTGCAGCACAAATCCGATAACATTTGCAGGTCATGAAAAAGGATGGGTTATGCCAGGTGTCTCTCCTAAGTAAACTGCGTATTCCAAGAGTTGTGATCGCTGTGGCAGATATGCTTGTTGATCCAGATGTAAAAAGAAAACAGCTTTCACCTTCAAGTAAGTCGGACTCAACTCATACAGAACTTGTACAGAACATCTGGTCAGCTGGAGATTAAAAATGTGACTCATTGGGAGGGCCAGAGGAGTCATGTACCTACATTCTGATTACACTGTAATCACCCTGCAGAAATGAAGTCTCCAAACTAGATGCCACTACCTTATTAGGGATCATGGATGGGACCATTTTTTTTTAATTGGATTTAATCAAGACCTGATCAAATGTTGTCAGGAACATGACAACAACAAATATTCATTATACAATAGATGTTAAGCTATTAAAATATTACAATAATATATCAGTCCAACATGCTACACAGCCTAGCTGTACACTAATTTAATTTGAGTTCCCACTTACCTTATTGGGATTCTCTGCAGTGATAACCCAAACACACTGAGCATTACTGTCGTATTGGAATGGAAAGTTTGGAGATGTGAAGGTGCCACTGGGTCCCTGAAGACTGGATCCACATGTCTTTACTGCAGAGGAAAAATTTAAATATAGGTCTTAAGGTTTTCATGAGTGTGCGAACTAAAACGAAAAGGCATGCATTCAGGATAATTGCAGCTGATGTAGAAGTAAGTTACTGGTCATAACATTGACTTTCCCTTGACTTAATTAATCTTCCATAAAACAATCAATACCAGAGACCACGGTCAAAGAGCAGGGGCCGGGATTCGAACCTGCCTGGCTCTGTGTTGTTTTGCTTCCAAGACAAACACGTTGCCCGTGTAATATTCACTTAATTACCAATGAGATACTTTTCGATTCGCAAAGACGTCACAGTAGCCTCTTTCCAGATGTGGGTCAGAATCAATTTTTTTATTTATTTTTTAATGCTGGTAGCTGCTTGGGGAATCATTCACAATATGCTTCATCCATTAAATAAAGGCACCTGCTTTGTTTTTAGCTCTTTCTAAAACCACGAGCTGCTAAATAGACTTTAGAAAGGGACTCGGTGCCCTATAGACAAGAAATAAAGTTGTGCTAAAGAATATTACCCACTTAGATAATAATAGGTGAGGAACAGCAGCATAGGAACAATCGCGTACCGCACTCCCACACACACATAACAGAGAACGAGCTATGCTTTGCTTTCCAATGCGACATATTCATGGGTCACACTACTCTCTGTGGTATAATAGCATTCATAGCTGGAAGCCTTTGCATGCTGCATTTCTCTTAGAAGGTACACAGAGTTTGGCCACGTGCCATTGTAAAGCATTAATCTAATTGCATTAAACCGTTATTTTAAAATGAGTAAGACAGGAAGCCATGCATGCATGCATATTATTTGATAGCAGATGCGAGCATGCCAGAATACACCAAATGGCAAGGAATGTTATATTTGAATGGTGTGATCGAAAGAACCAGCCAATAATGTTTGATTTAAAAGAGGTCATCAGTCATGAGAATTGTGGTTTATCAAGGCTACGCGAGTTTCGTAATACGCCATTATTTGCCACCTCTGTGTCACCCAACCATAATACTAATACACTCGCATTTATCACAGGCAAAACACAATCGAATGCGTTGTAACGTGAAGCTATGTCTTATCCGATGAATCTATTGATATCGAACCTCAGTAGGTATCAATCACCATGTATGCGTCTATGAAACATGCCATTATGCTCGTAATCCTCCTATATGTGAGATTATTTCACCGCTGTATCAGAGAGCATGATCAATTAGTTACAATGGCGGTGTGCATGTTAATACATGGACCACATTGCAGGCTCCTTGCTTCGGTGGCATAGTCTAACTTTCTTTTCATTGGAGAATTTATTTGGACATGTTTAGCAAAGAACACCAGCCCTGTTACCTGAAAAGTGAGAGTAGGAACATCGATTTCAGCTAGAAAGCCTGACATGCCAAACTGCCATCGTGTATCCATCCATGCTTTCTTGAGAGCTGTCTCCTATAGAAGGGCTTTTGTCATGCATGTTTAAACCCAATCTAACATTGATGCTGTTCGCTTAACGTACCATAATTCATTAATCACAAGTATGACAGACTATACCACCACACTTCTTATGCATATGCATTATGATGTATCCTTGAGGGCTGCCTGTCTTGTCATTGATTAAGCCGTGCATACAAAGTGCTAAGCGTCCTAGTGTGCTTGGTCATGCTAGTGTGTGGTGTAGACTTGCTGAAGGACCCAGGAGAAGAGCCTATGGCACAAGATGACAGCGAAAGCAAGTTGCACATTATAGGTGTAGCAAACTGGAAGATCTAGCGAAGAGTGTTAGGTGTCAGTATGTGTCTGAGAAGTTCCTCACCTGGCTAGAAAGCACAAAAAGGAACGGTCTAGTATAGTAGTGAGTTTGAGGTGCTTGCTCTTCGTTCTTGTCCCTTCAATCATGCACCAAGTGAAGCACTTCCTTTTGTTTATCAATGGACCAGGTGAGATGGTGGCTAGAAAGACTAAGGCTCCCCCTCAAGTCCTTCAGGCATTCCCTGTCTGCCACTATGGTCCTTAGTATTCTATATGCTGGACAAAGATTCATATGTTTTGGATATTTCTCCTCTGTGAAAGATAGTGAGCTAAAGACTCTGGGTCAGGCTCTCACAACCGGGACTAATGTCCGGTGGAGGGACTCCCAGGATCCTCATTCTTTTTTGCATATTTTAAGTAACTTAGGGTCTCCCCTAAGTTACTAGGGGGATCCAGATGTGGACCCTTTGCCCACTACACTTAGATAGGCACATCTAAACCCTATTGATGAGGTCCAACCAGACTGAAACACGTGTCTGGGGATGCTGTTGGTACTCTTGTTCAGAGGAGAATTGCCTAGCATTTCGATGCTGGACTGCCCCAGGGCAGGACAAAGAATGATATGTTTTGGATATTTCTCCTCTATGAAAGATAGTGAGCTAAAGACTCTTGGTAAGGGTCTCATAACCGGGACTAATGTACGGCAAAGGGACTCCCTGGACACCCCCCCTCTGTTTTTTTTTTTTAAAGTGAGTCCCACATTTATTTGACACAGTGTGTAAAGATGTTTGCTTACCGGGACCTGGAAGTTCAAAGTTGTGTCTCACACATGGTATGCTAGTTGATTGTTCTAATTGTTTGGAAAACATCTCACACACAGAAGTCAACCATTTAGAAGACCAACTACCCAAAAGTAGAGGATTCAGACTAAATGCCCGGTCGAGAGCCATGAGGATAGATAACAGAAATTAACCACTAATGGATTGAAGCACTCACACCTGGTGAAGGTTATCACATCAGGAAACAACTGTAAAACAGAGGAAAAATTACAGCCTGTTTTACGCTGACACAATCAGAATCACAGAAAAAAGAGTACTGAAACAGACATCAACTATTTCCAATGCCTCGGAAAACAACTGGAGCCAACTAGTAACTCGAACTTAAAGGCATATTTGAAAAGGTGTGTTGGGCGGGTGCATCACGTTATTGCTCACAAAGTAATTAGTTGATAGTTACATGAAATCATCCAAAATGTTGTGGAAATCATCAAACACGTAACACTTGATCTCCCTATTGATAATATTAATGGAGAAAAACACTGCTACTGTAATTAAGCCACATGACAATAGTCAGATATTTGAAAACAATCTGACATGTGCAGACACATGATCACATAAAATCAAAATAAACAACTACAATGGGTTGTGGTTCAACACAATGCTTACAATTCATTTGTAATGAATGCAGTATTCCTTAACAATTACAGAACACCTCTGAAGATATTGACTTCGTTCAATTCATCAGTGACAACAATGATGAAATAGTTAAGATAGTGTTTTATACCAGGCCTTTGGAACTAGTCAGGAAACATACTGATGGGTGTTGACAGCATGGTTGCCAGCATAAACTGGGTGGCTACATCAAACTGCCTAGCACAATCTACACCCTAAAAAGGGCAGGGGAAGGGAACACACATATTGTTCAGCAATGAGCCCAACATATGTGGGATCATTGGATGATTAGGAAAGCCATGTTGGGGGGTGCATTGCACGCACACCTTCTACTAAGGAGAGTGAAATGGAAGGAATGCTCGTGGTATTGGCTGCTTGTTAGGTTGCAGACTCAAAAGTGTGCCAAAACCCTAATAGGAACAATGGACGAGTGAAGTTTCTCTAATGAATATGAGAAGAAATAGTCATTACACTCATTCTTGTGATTTCCTCTTGCTCCAAGATTTAATCTGTCTTCAAGAAATGCCACCTTATATTGGAGAGATTTCAGTGCACACATGCGTTTGTACAATAATAACCCTGTGGGCGTCCAAAGTGCAGGCAACTGATTAGGGTGAAAAGCTCACTTTCTATCAGTAAAATACTGCTCGTCTCTACAACATCTCAATTATTATGGAATAACAGGAGTAGTCCATGTTTTTTTTTCTGAGGCATTATGCCACTTGATTCTAAATGTGTATCACCATCTTGGATTGCAACAGACCCACTTGCAATTCCAGATATTTAGTGATTTGCTCACCTCTTGGAGAGCTACATCTACCAATGAGTAGGTGAAAGTTTTGGAGCATCCTAATATGAGATGTCCTAAAAAAATATGTTTGTAAAATGGGTTAACTGGCATAATGAGCACATTTTGTTACTGTTAATGATGTTACATTTCCTTACAGCTCAAATTGAATTGAATGGTAAAACGTGTACATGCACCAGAGTTGCATATGCTTAATTGTAGAGTCTACGGTAACCATCCTGCAAATTTCAGTCAAAAAATACAACTTTAGTGTTGTGGCTTGGGTTTGACCTGGAGTGGGGTGGTGGCGTACCTGCAATAACGCACAGACACGGAGCTCTGCAACACACGTCTTCCTTTATTAAACTTCTGCCAACTCTGCTTTGTTCCTGCCTCCCCCTCCCATCACTTCCCTTCCCTCCCGTCTCTTCCCTTCCTGCCCCCGTGTCCATGGAGACATCAACGTGACATTTAGCATCACATATTGATTACATTTTTTCTATTGGCCCAAGGTTTTTTTCACCTCATGCAATAACTTTGTGTCAGGTCATTATCCCATGCCTTACGGCCCTTACACAGCTGTAAAAGGCTATTTGCACATAATGGTAGCAGCAATATATGCTTCAGAGATGAAGTAAAAAAGGTTAGTTTATTAATGTAAATGCCTGTCACCAAGCATTTCGATTGCAAACTTGGTTAAACTTCAGCAGGTTAAATATAAGCATGCATTACGAGCTATTGATATTTAACAGTTACTCTATAGGAAAGGTACATTAGTTTCCTATGATCTAGCTTTCCTGTTGGTGTGCTAAATAGGACGTTGGACGTCGAAGTAAAAAAAGAATGGTTCTCTTACAGAGGAAATGTCTTTTTGAAATGCATCTTGAATGGAAATTGCATAATCGTTTCCCTGTCTCGTTTCAGAATGCAGTCAATACCAGTACTTAGTGACTGCACTGTCTGCCTAAGAATGGGTCAATAACCATGTCCATACGTTAATATATCCATATGTTTACAGAGGAGAGGTCATTATCACTGTATAATGACCCACCACCAAGATATGGCGCAAGTTCTATTGCAAGTAGTGGAATATAGCCATACAACAGCAAATATGAATATCAATTGCATGTAAGAAAAAGAGGATACACATAAAAGCATAATATGAGAGAAACATTAGGTGAAGGAAGACATGTGTACATATTCATAAGCGCATTTGTATATGGGGGACAGGACACAACACAAACAAAACAGACGCTAACAAGAAGGGGAGGGAGGGGGACATTATCCTAAGTTATAATTATCCCTCCTTCGGTCTATAAATCTAGTAGCAAATATTGATCGCAGCACTACATGATTTGGAGTTTTGGTGATGACAATTAGTTACTTTAGTAATAATTAAAGTAAATAGACCAGCTAGTTTAGCAAATAAAATGTGCTTGTATGTTGTAGTATTTTAAAATAAAAAGTTGTCTTCATGTGTTTAGCATTTTAATAGCAATTTGTTTGAACTACAGTGAGTTTAACATGAATATCTACTAGATGTTGTGAAAAGGTAAACAATTACTCTATAAGAAATTTAAAAAAGGATTTCCCATGTTTTAGTGTACTCTTTGGTGTTTTAAACAGATGTTGCGAGGGGGAAAATGTCTTCCTTCATAGGAAGGGTATTGCTGAATGGAATCTTGCTTGTAAATTGCATTGTTATTTCCCTTACTGCTTTTGAAAACAGTATACCCAGAATTGAGTCAATATCAGTAGGTATTGACTGCAATCTGAACATACTGATGTGCTAAGAGGTCAATAACGATCTTGTTCTCATAGTCGTAAGATATGTGGTGAGCTGTGTTAATACCTGCTGTCACAATTATCAACATATTCTTTAAATTAAAAACAAATAAAAACTTACATTGGAGAACAATAAACATGTTCATATAGTGATGCAGTGAAACATACCGTATTCTATTTAAGATGCATTTACATTGTTTGTAGTGCACCAACCATGATGGTCAATATTTCATTTAGTATGAGATGTATAATGTGTAAAACCTTTGAATGCACTTCTAATATCGCTGGTGTTAGAAGCTAAATCAGCTTTTCTTTTCCAAAAAAAGAAAGAGACAGATTATGTTGCAGTAATGAGGTTACAACCAATTAGTGAATTACATTGGAACGTATGGTTACCACCATTATCTGCTTGGCTGCTTCCCCCCCCCCCCCCAGTGCCCCTCCCTCCAGTATTTTTTTTCTTTAATAACATGCATGACAAAGATAATTAACGTGCACAGATCATCTGGCTGAGAAATTGGTATTCAATAGTCTTCGTGAAGAAGCCTGGTGAATCTGGAGACATAACTGTGAAGCACATCCCACACATGGTCAAAGGGAGATTTTACATGTTGAAGGTTTTAGTAGGAAAGAGGTGCGAGCTCTACTGAACTCATTGTGATAACATTGTCAAATAGGATGATCACATTTGGAGAAGTGCACTAAGGATTTTCCAGCAAATATGGTCCTGCAGAAGATGAGAGGGACCTGCCCAGTATTATGACTTATAATGTTACTTCCTCTCACGGATATAGTGCACCATTCAAGCAACACTCACCGCCACATGTGTGACACCTTGAAATGTGTGATAACCACAAATGAGGACACTTGCAACAGGTATGTTATTCTGAGCATGACTTCTATTGACAAACCATGGATAATATGGCAGCCCACTCTTTACTCATGTGACTTTCAGTTTGCAATCAATTGTGTAGTTCGTCCTCCAAAGCATCTGCATCTGTTCCATCTGTCTTTTGACCTGGCTGTGATTGAAACGCCTTACTATGCCCAGTCTTGTCTTGCCCGGTTGCTTTTTCTGCTTGTGTTTGTACGTCTTTGGGCCCCTGAACACACCACTCACATAATTCTGCCAGTCCTTACACAAATTATAATGCATCAAATATGTGTGTGCCATGGCTATGGCCACAACTATGACCACATCTGCCCCACTGAATCCCTTCTTGCTGTGGAACCTTTTCCTGCTTTGCTATTGTGAGCACAATTATCACAGGGACTCAGAAGGGAAACTCCCTCATACACCCATCTCCATCCTCCCTAGGTGACAATGTTGGACATCTCATAGCCAATGTGGGGCATGCAGATAGTTAGCAGTTTTCCTAGAATTATCCCCTGGGTCATAACTGGTCTAATCCACACACCACCATTGCTGACAATTCACTTGATTTAAGTTAAGTAAACATCATACAATGAATATACCCAGGGCTAATAATATTTGAGGATGAAAAAGTTGCATTGAGATCTTGCTAGGTTTCCATAATGTAACATGGGGCAATTGATGCATGTGCTGATATTTTTGAAGCACCATTGGATTTATTTATGATACTGGGCCTCATTACTAGGTCAGCGGTAAGGGGTTAAGGGCAATGGTAACGGTACCGTTGCCGTTAACCCCTTACCGCTGCATTAAGGGAGCCGCTAAGGGACCAGGGAGCTAATAACGGGCCCTATGGGGGCTCAAATGGGAAAGGGGAATGGTTCTCAAAATGGGGATTTACCGGGTCCTTCAAGGTTGAAATGACACGGTAAGTCCCGATTCCGAAAACCCGGACCCGGAATGCGGTAAGGGGGTAGCCATGGTGCTAACATCACCATGGCTACCTCTTACCTCATAATGAGGCCCACTGTTTTATAGGGACCAATGAATGTAAGGTTTGCTTCTAATAACAAACACAATGGGCCTCATTATAACCCTGGCACTCCCTTAATGAAGGGGGCCGGTATGGGACCGGCCCCCTTTGTTACGGGAGCGCCAATTACAAGGTTTCCTTTGCGGGACCCGGATCAGACGTCTGGTAAAACCAGACGTCTTTTCTGGGTCCCGCGAGGGGAAGAGGGAGGTAATAACGGGCCACTTGTAATGTGCCCGTTATTACCTCCCTCCCAATTCCCATTGAGCCCTATGGGGGCTCTAATGGGAATGGGGAATGGTTCCTGCAAGGAGGAATTACCGGGTCCTCTTATGTCGGAATGACCCGGTAAGTCCCCATTGTAGGAACCCGGTAATGGAGCCCGGTTTGGAGGCAGCCATGGTGCTAATAGCACCATGGCTGCCTCCAATCTCGCAATGAGGCCCAATGTGTTTATTTATTTAGTGATTATATTTAACAGTTAAATGTGCTGACAATAGCATCCTCTTGGAGTTCGGTGGATACCATTATACTAACCTAATCACATTCAAGTTATAATTCACCAATTGTTCAACAGATTGGCAATGGCGGCATAGTCATATTATACATAAGTAGTTATATTTGGTAGCCAACAATCCCTTTCCCCATCTTCCCATATGGTACCTTACTTTCTATTCCTGAAAGCACTGAACACAGTCTCATTATAGCTGATTTCCAAACAATACACAGATTATCTTTAGAGAATTCTGTAAATGGGGTCCATAGCACCACATATTTCAAGAATCAGTCCATTACAAGCGCTATGATTTGTTCAGCCTTCAGAACGTACCAAACCATCCCAAACCACAGATGTATCAGAGGACCCTCAATATTTTTCCAGCAGCAGGTTATCATCAATGTTCCTGCATCCATCAGGTTATTGATAAGTGCTGCAACATCTGCAGCCTCTGGGGACATTCCCACGTCTGTGTTTACCAAATCATTCATTGGGAATTTAACATCTGAGATATGTTTTACCGTGGCAGATACCTTCTAAAATATTTGCACAATGTGGCATGCCCAAAACATATGCAACATGGTTCCCGTTCCTCCACATTTCCTTTAACACAGTGGGGGAATAAGAGGTGGACTTTTTACGAGTCAAGCGTCGGCCATGTTGCATCGGTAGCAAAGCTTGAAACAACTTTCTTTATTCATGGTGCATCTAGCTACAGCAAGAATATGGGACCAAATATTATTCCATGCATCCTCCTGAATAACTATTCCCAGTTCCTCTTTCCATCTGCAGTAACACCATAATCTTTGCCAGGTATCACTTCTGTCTAACATTTGATAGATTATTGATACTCGTTGCACTGATAATCGAGCCACAGTACTTCCTTCTTTATAGGTCATTTCTAATGCAATCAGCCATCGACTACCTGTTTTTCTTACCTGGGAGCTTGAGGCCAAATGCTTCAGCTGAACATATTGGAATTGCTCCTTCTCCCCAATATGAAAATCCATTAATTTTACATTGTTCAAAAGATAATGGACATGCAACCATTGTGAGTTTGTTCAAGTGCTCTAAGCCCCACTCTGTCTGACTCCAAGAACTCAACCTTTACTCTGCTGAGATGTAAAATCAAAGTTATTCTGTACCAGGCACATGGGAACAAGACATGTGCCAATATCCAATTTGCATATAGCACTTTTTCAGTGGTGACCTGTAGTGCAGGTTGATGACAGTAAAGGTCCTTTCCACTTACTACATGTAAGGTAATGAAAGGTAAATTTAGCAGCAATGTATTAGTAATCCCCAGTTCAATCAGTGTTCCATTAGCACACTGATTATCTTCTTGAATTTAAAGTGGCAGAGCCAGGCTTGTGTAAGGAAATCTAGGACCAGATGCATTGTAATAGCTGAAAATCAACCCACCCACAATATTTCCTCTTTACCCCAACCATCCAGATCTTCCAAAGCGTTCGGACAAACTACAGAAAGTTATCCCTATTAATCTTTGAAAGCATGATGGAATTATTATTCCGATATATTCTACAGTTTCCTGTACTGATTGCAGAAATGTAGGGGATTGACACTGGGCAAAAGGAATGCATATATGAAATCCATTTGATTTGGCATAGTTGATAGAACCCTAAGAACCACTTATCATTTCTCATTCCCTCTAGTAGAGTTGGCAGGGCTATCAAGTTTGTCAAACAAACCAGCATATCATCTACACAGAGTGATATGTTATGAAGTATTCCTTTCTGCACTATTGTGTTAATACTTCTGTTAATCCTACTCCTTCTAGATGACAGTACCAGGAACAAGGCACAACATCAGGGGTAAAAGAGGAAAGTCTAGTCAGAGCCCTTGTGAATGGAATGGGCTCAGTTAGAGTCCCATTTATATGGATCCTTGTGGACAGTACATGGACGTTTGTCAAACTGAAGGCACTCTAAAGCTATACTACTTAAGGGCAGCCTAGATAAATGCTCAGAATACCCAGTTAAAATCTTTGATATAATAAAAAGAAGTTCATATTCCCATAGTTTCTTGAGCTCCCACTACCGATGGCCTTCAACTGTGGTCTATGTGCATGTTGCACCAATATCTTTCATTTGGGCCCACTAGCCATGGCCACGTGAAACCATTGCTTTGTTATGAAACACCTATTGCCCCTTGCTCCTTATTCCCACAATAATGGCAGTAATAATTTCCAATAACAGAAATGCCTGCTGTAGCTGGAGCTTCAGTAATTCATTACCACCTCACTATCACAGTGGCCAGAATATAATGCCTACACATTTCCCCCCACAACTTTAACACTCTGCATAAGCCTAAATTGCCTTTAGCATCCTCATCTAACTCAACTAAGGTTTTAGCATCCTCTGTGTTCTGCTCTACTCTTATCTCCGCTTCAATAACATGTTTAAATGATCCACTCACACACCCTTCAACCACTCAGGTTAATCTCCCACATCTGAAAATAAATGTTACATGGGATGTCTCTCTATGCAGCTCCCTCTTCAAATTACCTCTTCAGGTTTTTAAGACCATTCATAGAATGAACCATCCTTACCAACTTCATCTCTCGTTATTCCCCCTCAAACCTCTCAATCTGAAGCCTGCCTCAATCTGACTCATGCCTACCCTGCCTCCCTCTTTCTCTTACCCTCCTTGCACCCCACAGCTACCTCTGCAAATTAAGGGCACTGTTCAGCTAGCAATTTGTTTAGCAATCATACCGTCAAAGATGCATTTTCAAATACATGCACGATTTGGCCCAGATGGCCTTATAAATGTGCCCACAGGTACCACATACTGAGTTTCTGATTTATGTCCTCTCTGTTCTTTCTTATACAGATAGATCAACTCTGAAACCCTCATTCTGTCCTCGCCTGCACTAGGAGACCCTGCGTAGTGGAAGAGTTCTGGTTGGTGATTGGTGGTTGGGGTGCCCGGGCTGGAGATTGTGAGAGGATGATTGAGCGGAGGGATATGTTCTATCCTCCCATGTTCTTGCTCTCTCTGCTGTCCCTCTTTCCCTTTCAGTGCAGTGCTAGACCTTGTAGCACTCTGGCTGCCCGTTCAAGGCCAAGGCCTTAAGGTAGAGCGCCTGGTCAAGGCCAAGACCTTAAGGTAAAGCATATATTGCAGCTGTATTCATAGTTATGGTTTTGTCTCAGTTCAAGGTCAGAAGAAGATGGCTGAGGGTAGAGTGGGATTTGTGCTTTCTCTTCCCGTGTTCTTGCTGTCTTCTTTTCCCTTTCTCTAAGGCTCAACGTACTAGCTGAGCAATGGGTACACTTCACCTGTGAATGGCAAAAGTGTGCATACCCTCTTTGGGTTTTCTTCTTTTTTTAATCCAGGCTGCAGCAGGTATGACTACCATACAAACTGGTTCTTGGTGAGTTTTATTACACCAAGACTCATGCATTGTACTGGGGCAGAAGAAGTCATTCATTCTTTCATGGATTGAATAGTGTGGGATTCCCAGACTGTGAGATTTGCAGTTTATAAATCTCCTTCCGCTGAGGGATAGCTTTCATGTAAAGTCAAACAGATGTTGGTGTCAAAGTTTCTACCTAACCGATAAAAGTGCTTTTATCAACAACTGGAAATAATCACTTGATTTGAATTCTTGCATTGCTATGAAAGTGGATGCCACGGTCTGCTTTGCGAAGAAATTGGATCTGTTTATCGGAACCAAGAGCAAAGATGCCTCCCTCAGAGATTCCTGGGAAAGTGCAGAGTATCTGTTGGCTCAGGTTAGCTACCAGGCCTTTTGACTGACATAATTCTGCCATCCCTACATGGAATTCTGCATTATTGATGCAAATCATTGTTTTTGTCAAATTGGGACAGGTTTTAAGAATTACAAAACATGTACTTGTTAAGAAATTGCAGTCACTCGCATAACTGAAAGAACTAATCCGTGTGCTTGTAAAATAATACCTTGATGAACTGATTTAACTAAGAATACAGCGGTTTGTAATCTTTGAACTTTAGATCTTCAAACTTGAAAATTGAACAACATTATATGATCTCATGACACATGTTTATCACCATAAACAGATTATGTGAAATGATAAGCAACTTAACTCTCATCTTAATTACTATATCATCTCTGAACTGATCAGATGTGTTAGCTGCACTTTCAAATTTTAAATCCAGGCAGAGCTGACATACCCCTTCATTCTTCTTAAGTTGATAAATTGAGTATGATTACATTTGGTAGATATAACACACATTACAGTGCTTAGATGCCACACAAAAAATTCAAGCTGGATTGAGGAACATGCAGCCCCTGGTAACATCAAGGTGTGGAGTATTTTGGACAAAACAACAGGGCACCAAAACAACAATAAATCAAGTTGACTCTAGAAAAGAATCTCTGGGTCAATGTCTGCCTGACCAATAAATACAAACCCTTCTCTCAAGATGTACCTTTTGTGAGTAGAGGACATTCAAGAAAGCAAACCCACAATGAGGTTTGTGGCAGGGGTTATTGATATATTGGTTTTATAGGTCATAATTCAACAGCTCACATTATTTCAGTGTGCGCACATTTAAACTGACTAGAATTTACAAGAAGGTAACCAATTCGGGGCCATCTTACAGAAGCTTTGCACCGGTACAAGTGCAAAGTTGCACAGTAATAGCACTAGGGCAAATTCTGTCATATTCCTTAAAACACTGGGACATATTAGAAAACAATTGCACCATGATAAGTGCAGTATGACATGTTATAAGTACCATGTCAACCACATTTGTCTTGATGCAATAATCAGTACAAGTTTTTATACCTTCCCAAACTGCAATTCTCATTGTGGAATGGTTTTCGAATATGTCCAACTGGTTTTAGAAATAGGACAAACTTTGCCATACTGATACTTCCTGTGACTTTGAACATACACTGGTTCACATTTTCTGTAATCTGACACCAGATTGTTATACTTTGCAAGGTTTCTACATGCTGAATAGCACCAGCACCAGATCTCTTGTTGATCACATCAAAAGCCTCAGGATGACACAGTTTAGCTGAGCTGGAACTTGGGTCTGGTCTGCAATTTAGGTATTTGACCATTACCTCAGTTCTACCTGGTTTAACTATGTAAAGGTTTGACCTTCACCCACCTTTGACACCACATCACATAATAAAGCAACCTATCTCATTTCGATGAGTGGTAAACCTGAACGCTTGCACTGCGAGCCACCGAAGGGCTCTCACCAGCTGTCTCACGCGCTTCCTGGAGGAGGCGGAGCTGGGTCAGTCACGTGACCTGGCACGTGACTTTTTGCTGCTAGAAAACACCGAGGCCACTACCCTTGCGGCGCTAAGCCCGACAGGTGCAAAGGGCGCCGACTGTTCAACGGCTGTTCAACGGCTGTTCAACGGCTGTTCGACGCTGACGGCGTGACCAGTGACTGGGAGTCTGCGGAGGGGTAACCTCATTGATCCTGGCCTGAATACAAAGCGCACCATACCCTGCGTCATCAGAATATATTATAACGGTACAGCAGAGGTATACATACTTGTCATCAGAGGAGCTGCAGCAACTGCCCATTTAACATCGCAGTGGGAACCGTGAACCACAAAGACATTCTACAGATTTAGACGCACGTGATAAGTAGACACGGCGTAAGTAATTGATCTCTATACCGCATCTCCAGCGCTGTGTATGGATGAAGACATGCGCTTGCGAAGCTCCAAACAAGGGGAAGAGTGCCAAATCAACGAGGACATAAGGCCCGTTATAAAGCACATCCCACGTCCTCATACCCCATGCACACCCAGTCCACAAGTGACGAGAGTGGGGGATGCCATCACCAGCTCCACCACCCCCCCAAAAAACGGTAAACTGAGTGCCATCCCCATTGATTTAGCATGCTCAGGGGTGGCTAAGGAAACGACCAGGGGGGGAGAACCAGGTCACAGCTGAGATTACACGAATCAAAGCGCTTTCTGTGGCAACACACGGAGCAGTGAAACTGGCCGAGTCGCAGTCTCCCGGAGGGGAGACTAGACAAAACCTTACCTGCGACCCTGCTCACGCCAAGAAGCGCGACATAGACTCTATTGCTGCACTGGGCACGAGCAGTAATGCTCTTACGCAGTCGAACTGGAGCACAGAGTCCTCGTCAACCAGTGATGAGTGTAACGAATCCAGTCTTGAGCGCACAAAGTCGCAGCGAAATAAAAAAGACAAGTCTATTTCAGTACCAACACACAACACGAGGGCTCAAGTTCACGCCCACAGTGACGCCGACAATGCACAAGTCCCGTCAGATCAGATAGGGTCACTGCCAGAACTGCAAACAAGCACCTGTGCAGTCAACAAACTATCAAATGCTCACAATTGTAAAAAGAGATCGAGAGACAAATGCACAAAAAGCATCAAAAAAAAGCTACCACAAGCTAGAAAACAACAAGCTATCAGAAGCGGCACGATCAAAAATGTAACATATACAAAACTTCGGAAAAATCATTCTTTGCGAATGTTGACTGATTTTTTTGAAATTCAGCCACAAGCAAAAACTAACATGTGCGACGAAATCTCTGACGCAGAAATGCTCGCAGCAGAGACTGACTTGCTACCCCCGGCAAAACAAAGAAAATTCGATCATAAAAGCAGAGTCATCCCAGATTTGTCAACAACGCTAGACCCTCAATCTGCAGACGCAGCGGTGCCGCGAATCATGGAAAAGCCAGATGCGCCAAACAACAGAGAAATAGCACAGAAATTGCCAGCCCAAAGTGGAACTCAACCCATGAGTAATGTCCAGGACCAGCACAATATGGAAAAACAAAATAAAGATGAGCATCAAAAGGTAAAAGGTCGGATTTTGGCTGAAAACACCATACCGACCAGTGATATTATACCCACAAGGGTTAATCCTATCAGGATTCCTCTGCTAAAAGAATCATTTCTAACAGAAACCCCGTTAGAACAAATTGACGGAGTACCAAGGAAAACAAACTTACTCCATCCCCCTGGCGACGACAACAGTGGGAATTCTAATGAAGGTGATCGACAACACCCCATAACCCATAATGACCTAATAGAAGCAGGCATCAGCATCATAAAATCTAATGCCTCAACAGATGCACAAGTACAGGAGTCCAAGAAAGTAGCTGCCGAACTCACGACATCCACAGACGGATACGCAGAACAAGAGCACTCATTTGCGAATCCTAATGTTTCCGCGAAAAAACTACGATCCCCAAAGACAGGCGGACGTCGGCAGCAAAGGAAACCACATCTAATCTACATGGACCGAACGCAAGTCGACTATCGACAAATAACGCCACGTCGCCCTCGAATAAAGGAAAAGTAAGTCCCTCAACACAAACACCAAGTAAACGGTATTCTGCTTCTGGGCTAACGCACTACGAATACACGAGTCAGCAACCAGTATACGCAGCACAAGAAGCGACCACAAAGAAAACAGATCTCCAAGGCATAATGTCAGTTATAACCATTGCCTTGAACCCCTTCTGTAAACTTTATGAAACAATGCACGAAACGGTGAAAGATCAGCAAGTGGTTCTAGCCATGATCCTCACAAAAGTGCTGTATTTGGAGACCTACATAACAGCAAAGGAAAACGCTGTAGGGCCAAAAGACAAGTTGGATCCACAAGTCCCATATTCAAAAAATAAAGGTGCACCATTGCATCATCAAGCCCAAACGCAAACAAGGAAAGAACACACTGCACACGAAATTGGAACACAAACCAACATAGTCATTGATCTTACAGAAGAAAAGCGCGTCATCGGCATGCGGGCAACGCAGACAATAGTGCAAAATCAAACTGACAAATGCAATCACAGGGGGAAGTCGCCCCTAAACTCAACAGGTCAGGCTCCCAAAATACTGCTAGTCCTAGACAAGGTACCTGCAAGTAATCAGGTTGAAAAGGACAAAAATGAATTAACATATTCTATTTTCGAATCGACCAATTGCAAAGACAAACTGAGTCTTGAAAGTACATTGGCAAATGCAAATAGCAAAAAGAACACCAAGGTGCCACAAAAAAGTACCCTTAACAGTGATAGCTGAAACAGAAGACAAGCACCGGTAAAAATACTTCCCACCGACAATAAAAAAGTCAGAAGTTTACTAATGATAATGTAAACCCCTCAAAACTGAATGAAACAAATGAAAAACAAAACGCCAGAGGCAACTCAGCGGCAAGAAACTATTCAACTGATTCAGATTCAGTAGATGCACTATTAGATCTCAGCGTCTATCCTGCTGACGACTCAGGCTCAAACATAACACCGGAGCAAATCACAAAAGACAAGGCAAGAGGGTATTACACAAATCAAGACATTCCCGCAACTCTGGGAGGAAATAATAAAGACCCAAAGGAGCGCGACTTTGAAACCCTGGAAGAAAGGCGTAATCGCCTGGCATATCACTTTAAAACTAATGAGGCAGAAAAGTGCACGAGGAAAGCAAATAACACAACGAAAACGCCAGACAAAGAAACTACTCATAAGAGATCTAAAATTGATAATCACAGACCCGAGATGGACAAGAGACACAGGAGAGGGAAAGAAAAGATACTTAGGCAAAACAACGAAACTTGTGAGAAACAAAAGAAATTCGAACCATCACCCCAAGATTCACGCTTGATCTCCTGTGGCGATCAAAATAATACATACGACAGAAACACAACGAAAAAGCATCACGGGAGAGATGCAGACAGTAGAACAGACGAAAAAGAAAAAAATAAACCAAGATCCCGCACTCAGCTAAACCACAGGACTAGGGAACAAACTCCTAGAGACATGTACCGTAATTCAAATAAACATACAAAGTATAGGTGGCTAATAAGGATGACACAAAGACGCTCTAACACTGATGATATCATCTTAAACAGAAGAACTGTCATGACCATATTTAGCAAAATTGGCAATTTACGTGAAATTCACACTGCAGATATAAAAATCGTGGAGCCATGGCATGACAGGTCAGGAGCAACCACCTTACTTCATGTAAATTCGAACACGGTACACATAAGAATCCTAAAACAAAAACTTGACATTTACAAACAGGGATTCCACATTGAAGATGCCTCGGTCCGTCAGCGACATAAAAGTCCAGACGATCTATCCCGCAGACAGCAAAACAGTCAACCTAGATTCACAACCAAGCAAGGCTCAAAATGATACACATAAGTATGAGCAACAAAACTCAGAACACAACCTGGTATCCTATTATTCAAGAGAGAGAAGTCGGGACAGAAAAGAACAAAGATCAGACAACAGACATAAATCAAACAATAAAACGGAACACAATCAAAGATCCCATTATTCAAGGGAGAGAGGTCGGAAAAGAAAAGAGCAAAGATCAGACAACAGTCGTAAACCAACTAACAATGCGGTCTCGCAAACATTAGAGCTGCAGAAGAGCGCACAAACAAAGAAAGACACAACTCGAAATATCAAAACAGGACTATAAGCTTGGTTGCCGAAAGTGCTCGCTAACCATTGTACTCAATAGCCATCCATGAATGGAGGCCCATCAACATGCGACATACCAAAGGAAGGGCCAACACGACTCACCCTCTGCTCCTGGAACACCCGAGGCCACTCCCACCTGACGATGGCAGGTGGGCCAAACCTAGGGGAATACGACATCATTTGCCTCCAGGAAACGTGGCTTCAACAAACACCAGTATTGGAAGGATATCAAATTATCCTAGTTCCGGCCATTAGAGGAAGCAAGGGGCGTCCAACCTCAGGTTTGATGATAGCCTGCCGCAATGGAACAAGAACCCAAATTGAGAAAATCTTACTGACAAATCAATCTCTGCTAGCAGTCGTGATATCTGTGCAAGATCTGACCAAGCCAAAATCAGAATCTAGAAATGTCGTCATAGCTAACGGATACTGGAACCCAGCGGTAATCACAACAAAAAGATTCATCGATCTATGTGAGAACTTGCTTGGCACAGCAATGATCCATTACCCTGCAGCAGATGTCATAATGTGCGGCGACCTAAACGCCACTTGCAAGGAGGCAACGGCAGCACAACAGGCATCAGCACAAAGAGGGAAAGAATGGCTAAAGTTTTGCGAGCCACGTGGCCTTCATAACCTAGATGATACATTTCCAGCATCAGACAGGCCACCCACGTGGGAGCGTCCACCCGCGACAGCCACTATTGACTATATATTTGCATCGCAGTCATTATTACCAATCATTGAATCTTTCACGGTACGTCGCACATCCAAGAGCGACCACAATTTACTCGAAACAACTTGGTCTCTAAAAAGTAAAAAAAATATGCATTACACCACTCAAATTGTAACTAACGCACAAGGCTTAAGGCTAAAAATAAAGGCCTCAGACATCTGCGAAGTAACAAACAAGTACACCAAAAATAGACATCCAGACGACAATGATGGAATAGATTATCAACCATTACTGACTCCCTACATGCATCACAAGCGGGGAAACGGATCAGCTTCTGATCCAAGCACCAAGCATGTTTTTAACAAGGAATTGGTTGAGACAAGGCGCAATTATAGAAGAGCGATAAGAGTAGTTCGCAGGACCACGAATACAGACATACCAAACGCCATCAAAGATATAAAAAAAAGGTATAAGGACTGGGTCAAATTTCATCGGCACAAAGTATATCAAGCGGATGCCGAGAAGATAACCAAAACTCTCGTCACTAACAACAGCCGAGAATTCTGGTCTCTAATAAGGGACGCAGATAAAACATCGGACAATCAGATCTTAAATAATATTAACCAGGTAACTTGAGTAAAGCATTTTACCAAAGTTTTCCAATCGGCCATCAGTACACCAGCCAAAGAGCAACAAGTAAATAGAGCAACCTGGGTCAATTTAGAACAAGAAGATGACATCCTCAACATCATCAAAAAACTAAAAAACTCCAGAGCCCCAGGGCCAGACGGCATTTCAAATGCAGAGTTAAAAAGTCATCCCAAAGAGTGGGCAAGCCTAATGAGTGCCATATTTCGGCGGTGCACCGAAACTCAATCTATACCACACTCTTGGACTAAAGCCATAATCATCCCAATTTACAAAAAAGGCAACATGAACAATCCCGAGAATTTTCGCCCGATTGCCTTATTGGATGTAATGGGCAAGGTATATGCCTCACTCCTTATGACCAAATTTCTAAAATGGGCAGCAGGAGCCAAATGCAACGACCCCTTCCAAGCAGGTTTTAAGAAAAGCGCAGGCACAACCTGTAACATCTTAGCATGTAGCACGCTGAAAGCAAAATCACTACAAAGCAAGTGCCATCTATTTGTCGTATACATTGATTTTACTCAAGCCTTTGACCGGGTGGAAAGACTGACACTATGGGATAAATTAAAAGCGTGGCATTGCCCCGAGGAGCTACTCGCACCTATCCAAGCCTTACATCGTGACACCTCAATGAAAGTTCGTCTGAACCGTGATGGAATACTATCAGAAGAAATCCACAGCAAACGAGGTGTAAAACAAGGGTGCCCGTTAGCATCTGCCCTCTTCTTGACATACATCGGCGACATCAACTGCATAAATGATACAATCAGAGCCTTTCCACCAAAGCTGGGGCAAACGCAGATCGGACATCTTTTGTACGCCGATGACTTAACAATATTCGATCAGACGGAAATAGGTCTGCAGCGGAAACTTGATGCTCTTCAAATATACGCCATAAAGAATCATTTGGAAATCAACACGAGTAAAACAAAGGTTATGATCCTTCAAAATAGTGAAAACAAAAAAAAAAAACAACAAAGAAACAACTTTAAATGGCATCTGGGAGAAATCAATCCCGGGAGCGTTACACAATTTAAATACTTAGGAGTGATTATGGACAGCTCTCAAAGAGAAACAGCCATGCAGGCAGAACTTTACGCAAAAACTAAAAAACTAGCTGCTCAAGCCAAATTTGTGGATGGCAAATTCGGAAAATTCTCCTTAGTACCAACAATCAATTTTTATAAAATGAAAGTTGTACCGACAATTACGTATGGCGCAGAAGCAATGCCCACCATACCAACAGGATTCTGGTCCAAATTGGAAGCGCTGTTTTGGCGCACAGTATTACATCTTCCATCTTCAGTATCAGGGTCAGCTATTAGGCGTGAATTGAGCCTATTATCGCTAGAATGCACAGTCCTCTGCAACTCCATCATGCTGTATAGAAAATGTCGAATGGCACATAATAACGAAGTCTTCAGATTACTAAAATGCGAAATGGACAGTAGAAAATGTAAAATGCTAAATGAGTGGCAGGATAAAAACCAATTGATTCTGAAGAACATCGCATCTGAAGTCCAAGAGCTCATAAACAATCCATGCAGAATACTCAAAAAATTGAAAGACAACGATTGGGCTCTGACAATAGAAAACGCCGCCAAATTGAAACTCACTCTGCATCTTCCCGGTAACACCTTAAAAAGGAACGAGTTACAAAGATATGTAATTCAATGCCCAAGCAGATACATACGAAACGCAATCCTGCGAGCACGGCTGAACTTATACAAAACAAAGGAGATTCTACACATTCGAGGACAAGCAGCAACAAACGGATGCCGCTTCTGTGAAAATAATCCTGACCCTCCAAAAGAAACACTAAGGCATTTGATTATGAGCTGCTCAGCCACAACTATCATCAGGCTACAATATCTATCACCTATGGCAGGTTTTGACATCTTGGCAGAAGAAAAGACATGGTGGTGTCGACTAATAGGAGGCGAAAAAACTACATGGCAAATTGCAATGGCACAAATAATTCGATACATCGAAATCAATCTACTAAATGAAAATGACAAGCAATAAATAAAGCATTATGTAGAAAATCACCTGTTCCGTCATCAACCGGTTGAAATGGATGAAGTGATAGCAAAGATTAATGCTTGTTCGAGCCCAACAACTTTAATAACAAAAAACGAGAAAAGCCTTGGCAAAGTCCTGCCATGAGAAAACGATCTGATGATGATGACTAAAGAACTTATACTTTGTATTGTAAAATCTTATTTTTTGATTAAACAATAAAAATAAAAAAAAATAAAGCAACCTGACACATCTACAAGGCCTTATATGTTAAGCAAATTGGGTAGGCAGTCTATTGCCTGTGTTCTATTGATTCTGAGCATGAGACACTGCAAACTGAAGCCTGCATGAGCCCCACCTCACTCTGCTCACAGATGTGTGCAGGGGCTGACAGGACCAACCTCACAGCAGCCTGGAAGAGGAAAAATGCTGGTGTGGAGAGAAGGTAAGTATGTGTGTGTGTTTGTTAGAGGGATGTGACATATGAGGGGTTTGAGGTTTAGGAGTGTTGGGAGAAATGCATATGTAAGGTGGAGTCCAAGGGGGCTTTAGGAGTGAAACCAAACAACTAAAAATACATCTCGCCAATGCATGAGAAGATGGTGATGGGCAGGCAGTTTGGTGGATAAAACTAACTGAAATAGCAAGTATCCCACCATTGAAGGCTGCACCAAATTGGTGTAATAAATGCAGCCTTTCTGTTGTATGGACACCAATGGGCAGAATTAAGACACAGAACCCCAAAACAAGTTGTAGCTGCACTGTCACCATTTTTAATGGAAGAATACAAGTATGAGAAAGTAACTTTACCTTTAAAGCTTAGAATCAGAATAAAAGAAACAGGGTTATCAAAAGGCTGCATTTGTTATATGTCTTCACACCTGACATGGGATAATTTTACTCCCCCTGCATGTCACTTCTAGAATGTCAGATTGGGCGCAGGGTTAATAGAGTGGACCGGACCCTGGTTTGTAATCTTTATATGCACATGTGTATATAATACTAATCCACATCTGCAAAAATCAGCATTTGATCCCTGTGGGCGTCATTATGGGGTTGACAGAAAACCTGCCTGTAACACCATTTCCACCACCTGACTTTCCGAGTCCACAGGGCTATTACAGCAGGTGGTGGAAACAGTAAATCCCCATTTCCATGCAGTGCAGATTCCATGGAAATGAGGTCACAGAGGCACTGATGCCAGTGTTTCCCTGACAACCATGACAGTAGGCATATGAAAACCTGGCAGTTCAGGCCTGCCAGGGGATCTGGAGCCACTAACGGCATTGTTGTAGGATGGCAGTCTGGAAAGGGTGCCAGTACGTTGCTGCCAGCACTCTTATGTCTGGACGGCCATACTTGGAATAAGGGCCAATGTCCTTTTCTCATGCTCAAAAGTGTGAGGAAAGTGCTTATTCACACAATTAATGTCATTCTATTATATCCATTATTATGTGGGTTTTTTGTGACTGCTAAATACAGATAATTTACGAACTGCTCTATTTGCATGGGTGATTGCAGGGCCATGCTCGAAACTCATGTTCACCTTTCTCAGACAGTCTCCCAATCAATTTCTCACTATAGACACTCTAATATTCCACACACAAATACATGCCAGTCTAGCTAAATAGTTGTTAATGATAATGATATTGTACTAACCAGCATCTAGAACGAAAAGGTGAGATGTGTGTGTGTGTGTGTGTGTGTGTTTGTGGTTTTGGTGTTCAAGGCACTTAGACTCTGTAGGGATTATTTAGTAAAAGGGCTTGAAGAGATCTCATTTTAAAAATATTAGGAAACAAACCCTTTGGCATTTTGGCCAGAGTGATGGAGGTGAAAATCAAATGAACAGCACAAACTGAGGTATGTTATTGCTTGCTATCTAGGAGGATAGTCTGCAAAAATGGAAAGTCAGAAGATACAATGGTGGTGAAGTGGTCTGGCAAAAACAGGATTCATTGACTTAAAAAAGCAAGAGGCTTGAAACATGAACATCTCACATTGAGAATGTATCACAGCTGGTGATGTTTGGAAGTGTTTAACATAGCAACATAGCTGGACAACGCCTTTTGTTTGAGAGTGATAAAGCATGAGGATGTGGATAGAACACAATACATCTTGTCAAAATAAATTGTTTGTGTGCACTTTTTCAGTCCCTTTGAATTAGCATCACATGGCCACGAGAAGGGTGAAGATTCCTTAAATCTTGATGCATTTAGATGCCTAATTGATTTTGTGTCCAGCATTGACAGTGCAATGGAAATGCACGTGTAAAATGCAAACATGTTTAAAGGCACTTCTTAAACAATTCAGAATGGGATGCTTGACTGCATGGTCACAGGCACTAGTTAATTATAAAACTGTTAAAAATCACAGATGATGTGGTTGTACAGGCAGATTACACAACCATTGTGTCCACATAGACTCTGTCAGCGATATTCTATCACTACATTGATGAACAATTCAAAGTAGTTGGAAGGTTTTATGGATTTACTCATTGTAAAGACTCTTGTACCATTGCCACTGCCTTAACAAACACATTGAACAATGTTTACCATCAAGATTGCCACACACAGAAGGTCATTGCTCAAATGATGGTGCAAGTGTGTGATGAATGGGGTGTCTGGTGGGGTTCAAAAGAAATCACTGACGTTTATTGAAATGCCTATAATGTACATAATAATGCTTGCCAGTTTAACATTATCATGGAACAAACTGCCTCCAAAATATCATAAGTTAGAATTTCTGTGATGTGTCTGCCTTGTGCATTTGTTTCACATTCCCAAAAAAGAACTGAAGTTGCGGTACATCATATGACCTGTGACCTCTGATGACATCACATGACGTGATGTAATATGACCCCACCCCTAAGTGACATCATAGGAAGTGATGGTACACCACCTTTCACCCCTTCACAAAACAGGAAGCAGCATCACATAGCTATAATAAAGTCATCCCGACCAGCATGTAGGTAAGGTACTTTATTTTATTAAATGGATTAAAGGACTGCAATCTTCCCTCATCTTCTGCCAGCCTCTAACTGAAAACAGTTCATAAAAACCCATTCTATCCTTGTAAAATTCCATGGCATTATAGGATCTCACTGGTTGTTGCCAGGGTTCCGTCTGCAAAGCAATGAAGTAACTATGTTCAATAAACAACAATAGCTTTGTTCCTCAGTACATTAAGAAACATTATGATATCACTGTAATATGATATACATTTCATACAAGAATGGATCAGCATATGTAGCGTTAATATTAGTGTGTATAGGACCATATTACCAAATTACTGTGAATGTAAGCAGACGTAAAACACAACAACCTGAAATATTGTACATCACTTGTACTAAACTGTAAGCAGAGAGACCATGTCGGAGAGGCCTAAACCCCAAAGCGCAGACATCCAGTGCCTGCTTAGTGTCTGGCCACAGACTGGAAACAGCAACTGGCCAACACAAATCCAAACAGAAGAGAATCAGAGGCTGTAATATTCAGGCCTTTACACTTGGACAGTATGCACAGGGATGTTCTTGACTATAGTGCACTTTGAACCATTGCACAGCAACCCACTCCCACCAGTCAACCAGATCCTGAATAGCCCTCAACCATTTTCACCATGGGCACCCCACCTGCCACTGTGAGTCGCTAAGGGCCTCCATCAACAGTTTTAAATGTATGGCACATACTCACACCCTGCAACACCTTACACATACAATGCCTTGCTCCAAGACCTTCATGCTTACACAGTGCCACCTTCTAGCAACTTACATCTCTAGTATCCTCCTTCAACACCCCAACAGTGTGAGTTTCAATTACCCTCCTCAAACATCTTATATCTGCATTCAATGCATTTCAACTCCCTTGCAAAACACTATGGGCCTCATTATAAGTCAGGCGGTAAGGGGTTAACGGCGGCGGTAAAGGTGCCGGCGCCATCAACCCCGCACCACCTGAATACGAGGTCCTCTATAGTGGCTGAGATGGGAATGGGGAAGGTCCGGGCCCGGGTTCCTGAAGGGAGGAATTACAGGGCCCTCCGAACTCGGAATGGCCCGGTAATTCCCCATTCTGGGAACCCGGACCCGGACCCGATTTTGGCGGAAGCCATGCAGCCAGTAGCGGCATGGCTACCCCCAAAGTCGTAATGACTTCTATGTCTCAAACACTCTCTCCCAACATCTGTTAGTCACTAGTGCAACATCTTTAGTCTCCAGCGCCAGCCTCCATAACATTGAGCCTCAAGCACACACCTCAGTTGCAGAGTTGTGCCAGTGGTTATGAATGATTTGAAACCTTCCAGCCATCACCTTTCTGTGTTGCTTATTTGGTAATTAACCCACAGGTTTTTCTTGTTCGATGCGAGATAAAGGGGAAGCATGTGTTGCCGGTCAAAGTAATTGCAGTGTTTTTTAATTTTAAAATGTAAACAGAAACAGCAGCCCCATGACAACACCTCTAGAAAAGGCCCATTTCATTAATTCCTTAGGGCCTCCTCCAGCTTCTAAGCACTGGAACGGGAACTGAACCCATGTTGCACTGCATCATCTTGTTCCCAAAGCAAGTACGTTGGCCCTGAGCTATCCATCCAAATATATATATATATTATTTTTTTTTTGCTTCAGGATGCAACAGGTGGTTTACTTCAAAGGTGGAGAGCAATTTCATGTACATTAATCATCTCACCTTGCGTCTATCTACAGTGTTCCTGTGATGGAGCTCTGGCAGATCTGGGTCAGGTCACACAGTGCCCAGGCAAGATTGGCGTCAGAAGCCACTGGGGCACACCCCTCTCATCACAGGCCCAGTGGCTCACTGGATGTGCAAAGCAGACGAGAAACACTGATGAGATTTGCATTCATGCAGTGCTGACCCTGAGTACTGCAGGCTGCTCTTAGCCAATCCCAGCTAGCTAGACCTAGGCCCCATACTGTTCCTGTTGCTACAGTACTGGGTATGAGCTGCACAGGCAGCCTGCCTCTGAACCCAACCATTCAGACATTCTGCACTATTGAACTCCCAACCTGATAGTGATGGCCGCTTCATGGTTTTTCCTGCAGCCCTGTTATTTCTCCAGCTAACCAGTTCTGGATTCCTGGTGAAAAAAGCTATGGCACATTTAGCTGCATTTACAGCCACCTTTTTCATGTGCAACACATATATCTGCTCTTGGCACTGCCTCTTTTGTCCAGTGTCCAAGGAGTAGCAAGGGCAGGTCTAAGGGTAACAGAGGGGGACCCAGGGGTAGCAGCTGCTATCCCTGACAACCCCCAAATGATGTACCTGATCACATTTTCTGGAGCTGCCACCCTCGGGTATGGAAGTCAATCTATGAGCACAGGGGCACACTCCTTGATAAAGTTAAGATCATTAAAAGTCAGAGGGACTTTGAAGGCATTGTTGGGTGAGTGGCCTGGGGATTAACTAGAACTATAAAAGACTGTCAGTTTATTTTCTTGCTTCATTCATTCAATTATATAATGCCGTATGTTCTATGTAGTCAGCTTCAGATGCAGGACATTATATGTCTATGTACAGAAAGCCAGACCCAGTAATCTGACCTGCATTTGTAGAGTTTGGGAAACCATTGAAGATGTGGAAGCTAATCTTCCAACAGAATCCAAGTTTTCAACTGGTGACATATTTTTTACTACCTTTATTCAAGTGGTAGAAAATGTATGTGACATCATAGTTATGCATGCCCAATACTGCTTTGCATTTAGTGGGCGCCTAACGGTTATGGAGTGACCTGTTTGTAATACTTACTGACTGCAACTGTCCAATTGTACCACATGCTACACACATATCGGCTGTGCACTGAACGTTCAGTTGTTTATGGGAATCCTTCATTATGTAGTGGAAGTGCTGGGCAATTGCTTTATTTAACTTATTAATTGCACACAATCTTCAAGAAGCATTGTGTGAGACAAGGGGCCTCATTACGACTCAGGCGGTAAGTTACCGCCTGGGCCGTGACTTTACCACCATGGCGTAAACTAGGTTTACGCCATGGTGGTTGGCGGATTTACCGCCCCATTCTAACCTTGGCGGGGCGGTAAATCCCCATTTTCCCATTTTCCATTCCCCATTCCGATTTTGCCCCATAGGGCATAATGGGAGTGGGGAAGGCGTTAATTACGCCACCGTAAATTACGGTGGCGTAATTAACATCAAGGTCCCTTAGCGCCATGGATTTTAACACCTGCTAAAAGCAGGTGTTAAAACCTCCATGGCGCTAAGGGACCTCGGAATCAGGCGGTAAGGGTCGGCACTGTTTACGCCGCCGTAAAACCCTTACCGCCTGAGTCGTAATGAGGCCCAATGCATTTACTGAAAAGGATGACCACTACACCCATGACAAGAGCTGAGTCTGAGTGCTGCTTGTCGACTAACAAACAAGGCAAAACATTCCTGAAAAACAGAATGATACAAGATTGTCTAAATGTATTTTCCGTGCTGGCAAAAAAAAAATAATAGAAAACACTCCTTCAAAAAATGACACATTTATTAAGAGGGGTATTAACACATTTGCCTCTCTAAAAAATGTTTAGTTAAACTCTGAAAATATTTGGCAGATGTTTTGTAATTACAGGCTACTTACAGTTATTTCTGCTTTACAAAAATTATTGAATTATGTATTGGTTTCAATCTCTTTTTAATGTTCACATAATTGTGTATGGTTGGAGTGATCTATTTGACACCACGGTTTGACTTACAAAAGCACGTTCAATTGCCAGTAGGATTACAGAATCCACAGGGCTGTTGAAGTGAAAACAGGCCTTTTATCCACCTTTTAAGGTTTTGGGGCACAAGTTGAGGGGGCCGAAAACTACTTTAATTGCTACTTTATGTATACATGGTTAAGGAAGCACCTCTCATTACATTCTGTCTGCATATAAATACAAGTGGCAGTTTTTTTGGATTTGTTTTTTGTTAATTGTTGTGATAATGCCACACCGAAAATATTTAATTTATTAACTATTAACTACTTATTAACTATTTCTGTTGCATTTTTCTCCATGCAATATGCATTTGCCATTCCTATTACCTGCGATCGCCACGTGTCTGAACGTTGAGCAACCGAAGCGATGGTGAGGCAGACTGTCATTAGTCATAGGAAACATATAGTAGTAAATAACTCATAAGCAAGTACTATTTTGCCGTAGGGTTTTTTGGCCTTTCAAATAATGCCTAAAAATCCAACCTAAGTAAGAGGTTGAACAGGTATGAATGTCAGTGAAGCATGAGAATAGTTTTCTTTCCAGTATTACTGGATACATATATAATGCAAATCTTTGTATATGAAAAATGTTAGTGCAAGATATACTTAACACACGTTTCATTAAAATACACCATTGCACTTGCACATGTCAGAATAATTTAACATCATAGTATGAATTTGGACAGTAAATTGCATAGTTTGAAACACATTTATTAAAACCTTTCTAGGAGGGAGAACTCCCACAACTTCCCCAATGGGGTTCAGCCTTACTCGCTGTGCTCCCACACTCCCACTGTCTGCTCCACAATTTACACCCACCGCCTTTCAAAGTCATCATCTGTCACCGTTCTCCTTCACTCCCTAATGCCTTCATTGGCATTCTCCCATTGCTTCCTATCGCTTCTGTTCCTTCACCATTCTTCAGCTAGTTCCATCGATTTAACCCCTTACTATCCATATTACAAACTCTACTAAAATCCGCACGTTTCCATCCTCATTAATATTCTCCCAAGGGAGAAAGAAGCAACCGCCTCTACATACTCACCCATTCCCCCTCCTATCAACCCTATCTGCTCTCTACAGCCCTGTGCTTTTAACCTGTTTCAGCCAGCGGGAGTCATATGTTTGCCCTGTCTCCCTGGTATTGCTATAACATGAAATCACAATTATCAACTGGCCAACTACCAATGTTCTCGAGCTTTTATCGTACGATAGCTGTTGACGTATTGCCCTGCAGACTGTTATTATTTTGTAAATATGTGTGAAAACACCCATATCCAAATAAAGATATAGTCAAATGCATACACATCTCCTCAAGCACATTCTTCTGATATTCAAATCCATAAAAACATACGCTATGTTAATACTCTTCTTAGCTGTATATAATCAGTGGGCTGTTTTCATTCCATGTTTGCACTGCTACACCCCTCCTATTCTATCTGCTACACGCGTATTTCTCTCTTTGCACATATTGTTTCAGATGCATGTGCTTGTCCTCCTGCCCATTAAAAAGACATGCATTTCTTAATGGGAGATCCTGCATGCCTCCTGCCTGCAAAGGCTTCCTATGCGGATGTTGCTGTCAGCCACTTTACATGAACTGTCCTCAATGCAGTGTCGTTTGCCTCTATACTCCCGCACTGCTATTACTAGAAAGAGGCAAACGGGCCCCAGTGGTATATCCAATGAATGGCATTAATAAGTAGATCCACACACAGTTTGCCTGATGGAAGAGTGCACATGTGCTATTATATGAATATAACTGTATGTGGTGTGTCATAGGCCAATCTGGCCCTTTTATTCTCTCTCTCTCTCTCTCTCTCTCTCTCTCCTCGCCTCTCTCACTCTTTAACTCCCTCTCACTCTTTAACTCACTCTTATCTTTCTCCCTCTATCTCTCTCCCTCTCTCTCTGTCTCGCTCACTCTTTAACTCTCGTTATCTCTCTCTCTCTCTCTCTCTCTCTCTCTCTCTCTCCTCTCTCACTCTTTAACTCTCTCTCATTCTTTAACTCACTCATTATCTTTCTCCCTCTGTCTCTCTCTTTCCCTCTCTCTCTGTCTCTCTCACTCTTTAACTCTCTCGTTATCTCTCTCTCTCTCTCTCTCTCTCTCTCTCCCTCTCTCTCGGTCTCTCCCCCTCTCTCCCACTGTTCTCTCTCACAAATACCCACACACTGTAACTCTCTGTGCTCTCTCTACCGCTCTCCCTCTCTCTATTTCTCTCTCCTTCTCTCTCTCCCTTGTACTATGTCTGCAAACTCGTATTCTCTCTGACCTGCTGTATCTCTCGGCCCCATTCTATGTCTTTGTCTGACTCTGATATGATATGATATGATATGGCATTCATAACGTGCCTATACACAAGTGTTTCAAGGCGCGAAGAGGCAAGGGGGGGGCAAAGGGAAAACAGACAGCGATCCTACTAGGCCAGGTGTCATTCAGATCGTGCAAGTGCATGGGAAGGGGGGAAAGGAAAAGTGCGAGGGGGAAGGGAGAGGGGAAAGTGCAGTGCATGGGAAGTGGAATACATAAGATAAATAAAACATATAACAGGCAAGTGCAAGGAAGTGCGGACAAAGTGCTGGAAAGGGACTGAAGGCATACAGAAAACAGTCCCCAAGTGCAGAGGTTGCCAGGGAGGCAGTGCAGGTGGGCAGTTGACAGGGCCTGGGCCAGAGATCAGAAAGGATGGCCAGGTAACCAGTGCAATTTCAGTCAGTAATTCAGCAAGGGAGGGGAGGAGAGAAAGCAGAAGAAAAGAGGAAGGTTTTGAGGTGTTTCCGGAACCAGAGGTGGTTCTCGAGTTTCAGGGAGGCAGGAAGGCTCTTCTAGAGAGAGGCCCCTGCCGAAGAGAATGATCTGCTACAAACTCGTTGCTTCGCGAAGCGACTGACCCTGAGGGAGTTGGAGGCAGATGAACGAAGAGCTCGAGACGAAAGATATTTAGGAAGAGAGAGTTGAAGGTATTGCAGCCCCAGACCCCAGAAGGCCTTGTGTACAATGCAGAGGGTTTTGAATTTAGTCCTCACAGCCACTGGGAGTCAGTGCAGAGATTTCAGTCCTGGAAAGATATGATCCCTGGGCTTGAGGCCAAGGACAAGTCTCGCAGTCCTGTTCTGGATAAGTTGCAGAGGGCGGAGAGTGGAGGCAGGAAGATTTAGATAGAGGCTGTTACAGTAGTCCAGCTTGGAGAGGACCAGTGCTCTGGAGACAGTGAGCTTTCGGGGTAAGGATATGAAAGGAAGAATACCTCTGACGAGGTGTAGCTGGTAGTGTGACTTCTTAGAGATGTCAGAGATGACCCCAAGGTTTTTGGCCTTGCAGGTGGGAGCAGGAAGAGGGCCAAGAGAGGCCGGCCAGAGAGCTGCAGGGAAGGAGGGAGTGGGTGTGCCGATGAGTAGAATCTCAGTCTTACTGGCCTTAAGGCAGAGGTCGTTGGCGGCACACCAATCCTGAATGGCAGACATACAGTCAGAGATGAGGGAAGGGGAGGAGGATGAGGAGGCCGAGGGTAGCCTGAAAATGAGCTGGGTAAGGCAAAGCTGGATAACTCTAAAGGCAAATGTTGCATTGTCAGGTATGTGTTTGCTAGAAACAATCTAGATGTTGCTGAGAGCAGTGCAACGCTAGGACACCAAAGATATGTGGAAGGAGAAGCTCAAGCAAAACATCTGTTTTGTGGTTTACTGCATCCATGACAAAGGCATCACCTACAGCAGCACCAGAGGCTTCCACCCAGCATTTTTAGACACACATTTACATTGTCATCTGAGGAGCTATAACAAACCCTAGTATCATCCAACAGTTGAAAATTACCAGGACCGTGGTGTGTCCGTCCACGCATGGCAGAGTCTACTAAGATTGTGTGCCATGTTTATTTCAAGTGTGTGTAATGACAATAATGGCTCTTTTGACTTTTGCACAGTTAGTGCAACCAGCACATTCCAAAACTGATTAACGTACTCCCTCCAACAGATTTACAAAATCCTTTTCCAATGGCGCAATCCCATTAAGAAATGCTGTGTTAATTAGTCCCAGAGTATACTATTTTTTACGACGAGGAAATTGCGACATGTGGGCAACTCTTCGATTGTCATGACACCACCTTGTGACTTCACATTGCAAATAGCATGTGGCATGCATGCCAAGATATGTGGCCAGCAGCAGTGCACACCCAAAGAAGCAAATCAATGCAGCAACAGTCTGGCCGGTTGACCCACAATGCAAATGTGCCAACATGCCAAGCCCTAAAGGAAGAGGGAAGGGGTCGAGAATCTGCATTTACAATGGAAGGAAACATACTATAATTAGTTAAGTTGACCAGACCACAACTTCTGCACGACAAAGCCTTGTGCACGGCCCTTGGCCTACAACAATCTGACCACATCTTTGCAACCAGATGAGCGCCCAACTGGCTTGCCATCAAAGCTCACATTGACTTTACAACTCTGACTACTGCCCATCAGTGTATTTACAATGAGGCTCCCTGCTCCCTCAACAATGGTGTTACTCAAAAATTCCCAGTGCACTCATTAAGAGCCAGCTTCAGCACTTCACTGCTCATCCCTTGCTTTAAGAATAAAGGAGCAGGAGCGTCAGCTTTTGTGTTACCGCGCTTGTACTCTGGAACTGGCTCCGAGCCACCATCCGAAATTAACAATCATACTCCACCTTCAAAAAGCTTGTATACACCTGGTATGATATGATTAATGCTTGAATCAAATGTACCTTCTATCTGTGTATAATGGTACCAGGCGCTGTGATACCCCAGGGTATGGGTGCTAGAAACATTTTACAAACAAATGCAGAAATAAATAAACACGCGTCTGCAAGCTAACTCAATTTAATCGTAGCAGCTCTTGCTTATAAAGCATACGCCAGCAGTGTAACATGGATTGGTGGAGTTATTTGATCAAATCATTCCTTTCCTATTTTATGTTGTACTACTAGTAAACTGCTGTGGTCGAGTTCGGTGTTGCTGCTCCCTAAATAGATGTTAGCCCTTACATAAAGCAACCCCAGTTTGATAAATAAGATCACTCTTCATCACGATTGTGATAATGTTTCAGGTTTTTCCCGTTCTTTCTTTGTTCGATTTGTTTGCTACCCTAAAACGGGATCACTCTCCATTTGCGGTTCACTCAAAATTCTCACAATAGTCAGTCGCTAATTTCGGGGCTCTGCCACATTGTTACATTCTGTCAGTGCTAGGAACCTTTTCATATGCATAAGATTATAGATTCACTCCCCATTGGAGCTTCTCAGCCTTCATATGCACTGCTCCTGTCGCTTTCTGCCAAAACCTATTTTGCTCCGAGTACACAACAGCAATTCCATGTGATCAGCAGTGCCACTGCTTCACACATGTCATGTTGTATAGCTGCAAAGTGCCCAGAGCTCCTCTGAGATTGTCCCCAGCACCATACATTCCGAATTCTGGGCATGGGTCCTATTTATGGGGCTGAAACAACAGGGCCTTCCACCGCAGACTCATGGGATTTGTAGTGTTGAATGCTGTTATCTGTCACCTGGAACATCTGTTATTCTGGCCCTCTCGATCCGGCTGTGCTAGAAAGGTCATGCCTTTCCTTGCCATATCTTTCTCTCTGCAAGACATTAGAGCATGCCTGGTAAGCCAGCAGCAGAGCCGCTTTGCATTGGGCCACAGGACTGCCTGCATTCTGAGTTCATTGCTTGTCCATGTGAGTCTCACCACATTGTTCACTTATAAGGTACAGTGACGCCGTTATGTGGTTTTACTAGCGCTTGGTAGGCCTGAACATATCTTGCCCCTGCCTCTATGCACCTCTGTCCTCACTCATCATAAAACCAAAAAGTGCTCCATGAACCTGCACATAACATACTAACGTTCACACTATATCCTCCTTCCTTTTTTAATATCTGTGTTTTGAGAACCTTTTCTCTGCACAACACTTGTGAGTTAAGAGGAGCTCTCTGTTCCTGGGCTCCTCATATATAACAAAATGTTGCCATCTCACAACCATACACTTTTGAATGTATGTGTAATATTTTTACGATGTTGAATAATTTAAATAATGGTCCAGTAAACCATACCTAATCATATTCAAACTAATGAAAAATACTGCATGTGTCCTTAACATCATGGCCCATATTAGAGATGTTTTGCGCCAATAAAGTGTCCTTGTCCACTGCACATTCAATTGAATCAATACAATTGCATTAGTGCAAGTGTGCTGTTTTATGGCCAAGGGCTTCTGTATGCAAATCTGTTCTAACCCGCGTTGTTTACTGTTTCTTAGATGGCGTATTTTCGCTCCAAGCTCTCCTGTTGGTGATATTACTGTTCACAAACATATGTTTTTGGCGCTGCTTAAATACACTGTCCTCTCCTCTGTGCAACATTGCACGATCTCAGAAAAACGCATACATCACTAATACAAAGAGATACAGAAGATGGTAACTGTTAGGGTGATTTACCATGTGTATGCTTCTTCCCCTCTCCTAGTGAGACCCCAGCTCTTTTTGCTGTACTTCTGGCATTTTTATGAAACCCTGAATGAGTGGAGCCTCTTGCCACTCTTTCATTCTTATAGGCTCTGTCTTCTGGAACTCTGTTCTTTGTATTTTAGCTGTCCAATGGAGTCTATTTTCCGCCGTAACTCCTAAAGACATCAGCATTTTACTATTGCAGCATGTAGCTTCTTATGGGAAGTGCTGCTGGGGACCCTTAGGGTCCTCCGTTGAGATTATTTCCTTTATCCTAGAGCAACTGAAACTGCACCTGGCTACCCTCTGATCTCGGGCCCAGGTTCCTCCCGCCAGTTGCACTCCTGCGCTGCCCCCTGGCAACCCTTGCACTCAGGGGCTGTTTCTGTATCCTACCGCCCTCTACCAGCACTTGACACCTGATGTCCGCACTTACCCTTGCACTTGCCACCAGCTGGCTATACTTTTTTTAAAAATTTTGTTTATTGTATCCTGTGTACTGCACTGCCCCCTACCCCTTTTCCACCAGTACTTTCCCCCTCCCTCCTCTACCTGCACTTGCGCAATCTCAATGTCACCCGGCCCAGTAAGATCGTTGTCTCTGTCTTCCCTATGTTCCCCCTCCCTTGTTTCGCCACACCTTGAAACACTTGTTTTTAGGCATGTTATAAATACCATATCATATCATATATAAATGTCCTACACTTTGATTGATTTTCATGTCTGAGATACATTGCTTGAGCACTGTTTAACCCTAATCAGTAGTGCCAGTCCAAACAAACCAAAAACATAATCCTCTAGCCATGTAGTACTGGGTTCAAGCAGCTGTGAGATCACTTCAAATCACCTGACCTGTTTCTGAGTTCTGTGATCCTACCATGCATGTTGAGCTGCCCAAGCCAAGCTAGATGACATCCATGCAATCAGCAAGAGAGACCTGTACCAAATATTTCTCTTCATGTTGAACCCATTGGAGGTGCGTAGATGATCTTCTCAATGAAGTCAAGCCGCCTTCAAAGAGTAATGGCTCGCTACCTGCTTGGTCAGTGCCAGTTGCAGGAATTAGAGTTACTCTAATCACTATGGTTTTTAAGGACTGGATTGAGTCTTATTTCCGTACCATAGCTATGTCTTCCTTTTGCCTATTTTTTGATTTCCCTCCTCTAGTGCAATTCACAGTTATCCTGTCTGCCCTTATTATATATTCAGCCTCGGTTATGGTGTGCGTTCCCTTATAGTGGTGAGGGGTTGATGGTTTAGCAATGCTGTTAGTATAGTAAAGTCTGCCATTTGTACAGGTGGTGTAAATGTCCTTTTATTTCATTATGTGCCATATTGTTGTTGTTTGGCTACTTCACTGCTGATTCCACTTCTTGAGAGTATTGGATTCTTCTGACCCATGATATCAAGTAGAGTGGAAGAAAGTGTGTATTTGATTTATTTGGTTTAACCTTTATGAGTGAAACATCTCCCAATTGCAATTTACAAATTCAAGCAAAGCACATAGAACCATGTTTACCCTCCCTTCTATATGTCTTTAGTCCTCAATAGAATGCAATATTAATACACATCTAGACAGACAGTTGTGAAAATCATGGTGCTGCCTCTGGAATATGTGTTATCTATTCAAAAGCTATGTATCCTTCAGTGAGGCTTCTGCCCCCGCCTGTGCAACTTCCAAAAGAGTGAAGGGCTTGATTGTCTCTTGTCAGAGTTCACATTGACACTTCACCTCCCGCCTCTTTCCCTCCTAACAGCTCTTAGCCAAGTAGTGGAAATTGCCACCTCATTGACATGATGGTTGAAGGGAGCACGATGGTTGTACTCTGGCACTTTAATGTCAAACATCTCCCTGGTTAATGGGAACACAAAAGGATTGCTCGGTCTGGCTAGGCACGTATGATCATGCATGGAACATGCATGCACTCACAGAACATGCCTGGTATTTCCACTCCTGTGCACCCACTGATGGTCAACAGGCATTGATTTTGGTAAATTTAATCTGCTGGTGGACATACTTATAATCTAACAGTTGTATTTGTAGAGAACAATTCCACCCACAATGGAGCTCTTGACAATAATAACATGATTAATTTTACCCATCCAGTGATTCTCATTAAATCAACCTAGCAAGGATGTCAAGCTGGGTTTTAAACTTGTGACCATGAGATCAAACACAGTTCTCTGCAGCGGATGGGTTAGTCTATTAAGTAATGGACTTCCATCTTCTGCAGCACGATATCCGCCTTCTGGCCTACGGTGGTCCATGGGCCTTTAACAGGGAATACAACTGCAATTAAACCGCCGATGCTATCGAGTGCCAAAACATTTTTTATTGTGTTTTAGTTCATTGAACTTTTCACAGATTTATAGCAAATAGCAAAACATATCGACCAGAAATACAGTTCATAAAATTACAGTTGCATTTAAAAGACATCATAGACATTTTACCATATACAAGAAGAAAACCGAAACAGAACTAAACAAAAATTAAAACTAAGCACAAAATAATAAAACAGGCAGCATACTATGCAGCAAACACAGCAAACTTACATGTCAGATAGCTAGATAGTGACTAACCAAACAAAAATAGCAGGTATATGTATATCTATGGTGTATTTAGTAACAAAGGGTGTGGTACCAGTTGTTCAAGACATCAAATATCAGATCAGATCAAATCAGCTCTTCCAGCTGAGTGAGATATAGAGACATAACAACCATTTGCGACATCAGTTTGGCGCTTGATATCCAGGTCCGCCAGCAATTGACCTCCTCTTCAAATTTTTGCAGGCGGCCATTCACCACCTTCCAAATCTGGGTAATAGCAATAGCCAAGCTATTACTGAACCCAGAGAGGCACCTCAGCCAAAGGATTGCAGCTTTATTGCAAGCAATGAATTGATGATGACAATCCCTTCTGCTTTTCCCTCGTGGGGCAAGCAGCCTTCAGATCCCGACTCATATTGCACATGCCTTACATTCAGAATGGAGGTCTTTCTGCGATCGATGTCTGAAAGTTATAAGACACTAGTAAAATCCATGCTCTTGAATTACCTGTTGGAACGTAGTCAATGGCGACTCATTTGCTGCAGTGTATCGACTCAAATGAGCAACTCTAGAAATGAGCCTCTTTAAATGCATGGCTTCTGAATAAGTTCTAACTACATTCCTACAGTGAGAAATAGAAATTACTGACAGAAGCATATACATTCTAGTGGTTATTCGCATATGACCTAATCCAGGCGAATGCACACGTATTCATGTAATGTGCTCTTAGCCATGTACTTATCACGTGAAGATGTATGCTGTAATCTGGTTAACCATTTCTGGTTTACATCAAATACACACGGGTCAACCTTTGATATATAAGTGCTATTTATAAGGTTAGTTTATAAAACAGTTAAAAACCTCCCAGTAAGAGGCAGATCAGTACATGGATAGCTCTACACATAGCACATGCATCTCCAGTGAGGAGGAGCTGCAGATTGCTCAAGGGTTTGATACTCCTCCGAACTGACTTATGTCGTCATCCTTTTGAGGTTGTAGATTGAGGACTTCCCTTATGGATGGAATTGATGGTATTAAGTCAGGTCTGTTACCGAGTGCTCTGAAACTAGACTTTTCAGCATACAGTCAGTGATGTATAAAACACCAAATATGAATCCCAATGATGTTTTTATTACATTATTTCAAGTGTTCCTTTATGCATACAATTCTCCTAGGGTGTTGATGTATGTGCATCTCTGTGCAGTTGCGCACATAAATCATTCCCTGAGATTTTGCAGCCCATCTCAGCTCCTTCTTTGAGGGGACGAACCAAGAAGCAAGGCAGGCAGACCCCTTTGCAATGCCAGATGGACCAGTCATTACATTCAAGCATTAACATCCTGGGGTTGTGTGAATGAACATTTATGATTTAAAGTAAATAAAACTTAGACATTAGCGTGAGTTTTATGAAAAAAAAGGAATGAATACCAAGCGTAGGGTGCAGTATGTACTGAATGATTCAAGCATACAACCCTTTCTCACAATTATATTTGCTAACTATAATAAGGTGTGGTTATTTTGTGTTCCCAAAATTGTCCTTGACTGTAAGACAAATAGCTAGAAACCCTCATTGGTGACATTTGTCGATTCAGCTTTTCTCATATGCATATTTGAAAAACGTACCAGACCATTCATCAGAACACAATGTATATTGTTATTCAAGGCTCTTACAATTTACTTTGCTCAATATGACAATTGCAATGTTGTGCTATTTCAAAGAACGACAATATCTAAAGGACGTACACATAGATTATGAATGACCTGTTAAGAGATTTTTGGGCTGCAAATACACTTTGTGCTTGATAAAATCTCCTTTCTTATTAGAAAGGGTAATGATCAGATTTAAACCAAGTACCCCTTTGTTCTCTGTCTGCTGGCCACTGATTGTTGTGTAGTGTTGCTCAACCTGCACATTGGATTCAGTATGCACAGACACTAAATAACTGGAAAATAACATATGCAGCGTTATGCCCTGCTTCCTGGTCCTCTGATTCTTTATGAAGTATGTCACAAGGCCAGCAAATCCCTAAGGAGTTTATAAACATCCCTATCACATCCCGTATATGGAAAATTAACCCTCAGCGTGAAGGCAACATTCCTGCTGGACACACACAATGTAAATGTATGTCTAAAAATGCTGGGCTGAGCCCGACTGTAGTGGCAGCCTCTGTTGCTGCTGTAGGCGATGCCTTTATCACGGATGCAGTTAACCACAAAAAGATGTTTTGCTTTACCCTCTCCTTCAACATATCTTTATTGTCCTAATGTTGCACTACTGTCAGCAACATCTGATCAGTGGTAACTTGTGCCAGCAGATATACTCAACTATGAATATGTTTGGAAACGTGTGTTAAGTTATTTAAAATATTTATAGACAAAAAGTTGTTAAAATAATAATAAATACATTGAGTCAACATTGGGCATTTCTGGAATTTATTTTAAATTACATAAATCATGTGCTATTCATAGTGCCAGAATGATTATTTGCCAATGTGTAGAGCAACACTGCTGGGACATAGTGATCAAACATGGATGTTAGGTAGGCAGGTAGAGTGTTGCATATGGGAGGGAAATATTCAAATTGAGCCTAATTTGCTAATTTCCCATGCGTCTGCTTTGTGAAAAACTGGAATGCATGCAAGGAATAGCATTTTTCTCTTTAGCATTAGTGATTCTTTCACTAGCACAGGCACATTTTTTTATTGCACTATAAATAGTATTTTGTCATTCTTTTATGATCAATGAGGAGGAGATTAAACTATGTAGAACTATGCCCCAGCACCCAGCAAGTCTTAGTAAGGTATGTTCCACATTCATTTTCCTTTAAACCAACCCCATTCTGTGTTATACAGAGTGTGACGAATCAAGTGAATCCATCCCCTCTCCCCAAGGGGTACCACCCACCCCTGAGACTAGGTGGGTGAACCAGCTCTGCGGGACATGACCGGAGAGACTCCACCTTAGGAGACAAGGACTTCCATTCCTGTGAGGCACTCCCCAAGCCACTCCACGTGATGGCATATATGGCACTATCTAATATCCAACATAATTTCATTTTCCATGATTTAGCTGAAGAAAAATGTAAACTTATGCCTTTACCAGGAAGAAAGAGAAGTTGTAGATTTTAAAAAAAAAATACCCAATTAAGTGTGACAAGTAAGTTGAAGAGAAAGGACACGACAAATGAACACTAGAGAGGCAGGAGAGACCCCCTGGAAGCAGAACACCTGAAGAACGTGGGGTTGAAGCAATCTGCAAATCCCGCGAGTTTCAGAATTGCTCTGATCAAGGGAAGGAAAGATTTGAAATCTAGCATGTGTCAGAAGCGAGAAACCGAGACAGCTGGAGTGCAAAACTCAGTGGTTACGTGACCACAAAGCAAATGTGGTGGGCAGGCTGCCCATCAAACAATGCCAACAACATACCAGGGAAGAAGCATCAAGTGGTCCACGTACCCATAGGGATATTGAGACACCAAGTGACAGAGAGAGTTGCAAGAAGCGGGTGCCACGGAAAGCGAGCCAACAGGGAAATGGAAGGAAGGAGAAGATGTCCATGCATCTACAGGCCCGGGAGATGATACCCTGCAATATTGAAGGTAATGGGGAAAACGGGAAGGCTGGGACACATCAAAAGTGACTAATTATATAATTACAGAGACTTGTCCCAGTATACATTATGAAATCTTGAAAACAAACTAGAAGAAATTGAACTGTATTCAGTGATCAAAAGAATCATAGAAAGACGGAGAGCAATGGGATTTGTGTACCACTACCCTGGGAATAGAGTAAAGTACCCTGCTATCCAAGAAGCAAAGATGGAACATGACAGAAATAGAATACTATGAACTGATGGAACGAGAAGTCCTTAGGAACAATATTAAGGTGAGAACGGGAATCACAGAAGCCCCGAAGAGGGAGAACAATAAAACTTGGATAGGGTATCTTTTGGAAATCAATCTTACCACTACCACAATCTACGCCCATACAGATGATAAGATTTGAATTGGGACTTACATCGCTTAGAGCTGTAGCAGCGTGGCCACTGCTATCCAATTTTAGGAAATGTAGACTTGCACCACTTGAAGTAAATACTCTATTTCCTGTGTTATATATGCTATTGCTGTCTTTCGATTCGGGCCCTTTGGCGTTCTGCAAACAAACGTGCTTAGCGATAATGAATCAAACTGATATTTCCAACAAATTTTTACTTTTTTACTTGATAACCCTGTACGAGCTAAGGTAAAACTCTATGCATGTGACTGGATAACTACGAGAGAAGAATGTATGAAATACTGTGTCTATAAATCTGGTGCTTTTTTGATAAAAATCCATTTATGAGCTCCCTGAATAATTTTTTTAATTTCCTAGCCGAGACTATGCTGATAAGATGGTGAGAGTGGGATTCTATTCGTGCCTTACGAAAGTGAAAATGGCCGCTTACTCATCTACTCCTAATCAAGATATCATCTGTCGCTTCTGTCAAGCTGGATGTAATGAAACCTTGAAGCACATTATTACTGAATGTTTAGGACTACTATCGGAAAGAATACTTTATTTTAAAAAGGTTTTTTACAAATAATATCCCTCTAACATATGACGTTATGTGGATGGAGATATTTAATGCCTCTCGAGTTTCATTGAATATATCTACCATCCAATTTTTGACAAAACTTTTTTCGATAAGAAATGAAATGATATGATAAGTTGAGCCCTGTTGACTCTAGAATTTTATGAGTAGGTTGATCAATTGATAACTGATAATAACAACTGAAGAATGCGGCTTATCATTATTGAAATAAAGGAATGAAGCACATATTGAATTTTAATTAAATGAATAACTATATGAAATGAAGAAATGATTTAAAATTGTTTTTACATATATGCTTATATGTATCATCTATTTTTATAGAATTGTAAGCTGTCGAATTGTTGACCATAGAAACAGTGTATTAATCTAAGTCAGATATTTTATCCCATCCAAATGTAAAAGACATTCATCGTGATTGCATGATTCAAAAGGATGGCATTTCAGAAGAGAGGGCACATGTCTAATAAACCACAATTTAAGCAGCCAGTAGAAGCGGATTCATGGGGGCAGCTACAAGAACGGCCCAGCTCTCATAGTTATGTTTGAAGGCATACTGCCACCACCTTCTGGAGGAAACAAGAGCCATGCTGTGCACTGCTCCCAAAAGTGCAAATGATTAATTGCCAGAACACACAAAGGGGCAGATTCATGGAATTATTTGCGCCGAAAAACAGGGATTTGTGCACCATTCTGCCTGCAAATCCCCATTTCTTAAACAGGGATTTGCGGGCAGAATGGCGCACAAATCCCTGTTTTTCGGCGCAAATAATTCCATGAATCATCCCCAAAATCTCATGATAATGCAAGAAAATGATCTAAAACATTGATTGGCTGTAACATGCATTGAGAAAGTAGTATCATCTCTGGACACTCAAACAATCAAATTGGTTTGGGCACACCCTCAAGTGATATTTGCAGTGGGTTCATAAACCCTTACCAAGTCAAAGCTAATTGATGGCATCAACAAATTATTGTTTTAAGTACTTTCAAGAGATATTTGCTACAGGACACATGCCCATGTTAAAGATTTCCTAACAGTGGTCGTCATGAAGTAATGGGGCAGCAACACAGAATCAATGTGTGAATTTTAGTAATCTTACAAAAATGTGATATTTTTAGGGCCTGAAGCCTTAATGAAATGAAATAATAATATATCAGCTATTGTTGGGGAAGGGGGATGGCATAGAGGGGTGGTGCAGAGAAGGCACAGGGAGGCGTTTTGCAAAGAACACGTTAACTGAAATTTCGCTGTGGCAATTTGGAAGGCGTTATTGGGACACAAAAGGGTGATTCTGCTACAAGTTTACAGGATTTAAAAGAGAGAGAAAGAGAGAGAGAGAGAGAGAAATGGAGAGCGAGAGAGAAAGAGAGAGCGAGAGAGAGAGAGAGAGAGAGAGAGAGAGAGAGAGAGAGAGATAAGACATCTACCCATTTTTTACAATGACACTGGACATTTAGTATGCAACTTCACACGATATTGCTCTTAGGACAGTCTTGAAAGCAGGTAGTAGTATCTTGGACCTCAGCTAGTTCACCTCAACTACCAAAACCTTTCATAATCTACAGGTTGTGCTTTCTAATACATTCACAGGAGTGGAGCCCATATTCACTCTATATCTGTCTGCACATACATGTGAAAACAAATTCCTGCTTTACCTTTGTAGGCAAAATAAAACAGTTATCAGTGCCATGTTTGTCAGGGGGACTGCCATTGCAATTGGCTGACTTCCCTTGATTGATGGCCTCCCAGATAAGCATTCTATCCATGAGTCTACGAGAATGATGGGGACGGTAGGTTCATGAAGGTCTATGTGATTCAAAGTGCTTCTGTGCCACATGCTTTGTTATCTCAGATGGAAAATAGACTGTGTATTGAATGCATCTCTGGAATCCTCTGATTAAATTCTATACAATTCCAGGAGGTGATTGCCTTAGATGTAGGTAAAAACACACCTGGTCAATTACAGTTTTACATAACAACACAAGTAGGATAAAAGCAATCAATGAATCTGTGCATTGAATAATAATAAATACCTAACCGTGTACCAAAAATACAGGACAATCAGTAGTTTCCGATGCATAAGGTGACAGATGTCAGAGGAGCTGCTTGAATACTGATGCTGAATTGATTGAGTGATTTAACTAGTTGATTTATGGTTCCATCTTCATCGAACCTCAGGTCCATCAAAGTTACAGCACGTGCTGGGCACATGAATACACATGTGCTTCAAATGAAGTATATGTCACACTGTCCTCCTGCTCACAGACCATACATATGTGTTGTAGACAGATGAGACCCTTTAAATCCTATTGCTAAATACGGTGCTACCAAACGGTGAACTGATATGCAGCACCTCAGAGGCTGTCCTGACCCATATCAGAGATAGACTGTGGCAGCAATAGGGAAGAGATGTGTTGCTGAGATGGGAGCTTGGGATGATAAAAAGAACAATTTGTACAGATGCTGCTCTCACGTACAGTAGTTAAGCCTATTAGGACATAGTATTTGATAAAGATATGTGTTGGTGATTTCGGACATTTCAAAACATGGGACATGTGATCCACTCTATGTTTCACTAAAGAAATGCACGTTGGCCGAAATTGGTCTAGTCTAGTTCACTGAAGAAATCCACTTAGTATTCAAGAGTCAAGTACTTTATCTTAGTTTACCTGTGCAAATTCATATATCTTGAATATTACTGAATTTGAAAGTGAATAAGGTATTTCCAGTTAAATGGCAAAGCATTAAAACAAAAAAACGGCGTATGCACTTTGTATGAAACCTGTCCAACCATCGTTATGTATGAATAGCTTTTAAATCTGTGTGTGCTGTCAAAAACACTGTAATGCTGAAAACATGCAGAGTGCATGCCAAAAGCACATTAACTTCTGCACAAAAATCCAAAACGGGTTTGCTGTCGCAGATTTTGTTTTGTACCCTTCCACTGTGATATGGTTAACTGCTGGTTTAAAAGTACACGCAGTTTTGTATTTGCAGTAATTGTTTTCAAGGAGTCAGGAGGTTTCTTACATACTGCAAATGCTTGCAAGGTGCATTGCCGCTTGTATGAAAAGAAGCACTCCAAATTCTCCAGGGATTCCTGAATGAAATTTATATTCAGATTATATATTTAATATGCATGTAATTCAGTAGAAATTTCCACTGCCATCTGGATATAAAAAGTCATTAGATTTGCTAATATTGTTACTTAAAATGATTCATGAAAGCTGTGGCTAAATAATTCACTTAATTGATTATAAAGATGATTTCTATACATATTTTACATAACATGTTTTAAATGTAGAATAATAAATAAAATGTGTATACATTTAGCATGGTTATCATTAGCTTTTCGATATATGGTGTTGTTAAACAGTTTTCAATAAATACTTTTTATATCTTTGCATAGCAGTATTTCATTCACAATGCTGCACTCAGGCTGTTAATTCGTTTTTCAGGGCGTATGACTCCTGCTTTGGCCCTCTGGCTAGGTCTATAAAGCTTAATTATAATCCTTGGAATGTTAAATTAGTTTTCTCATTAGAATAACCTGAGGTCTGTTGGACCCAGATCAGAACGCCACATTCCAATACTCCGTGCATAACAGGGATCCATGCGCCCAATTCCATGTATTCACCAACGTTGAGATATGTACTAAATCCACCATGGATGTTGCAGGTAAATGACTTCAGGATTAATACACATACAATTTTACTTTTACGAGGAATGCAGGTTGTACTATCTTCAGAGAACCCATATTCAGGCCATGATATGATAGGATATGATTATATCATTTATAATGTGCCTGTAATCAAGTGTTTCTAGGTGCGACAAGAAAAGGAGGTGGAAACAGAAAGAGGACAAAACAACGGTCTTACTAGGCCTTGTGTCATTCAGATCGCGCAAGTGTGGGGAAGAGGGAGGGGACAAGTGCTAGGTGCGAGGGAGAAGTGCAGGTAACTCAATAGGTGCTGCCAGGGGGTGGAAAGAGAAAGGACTGTAGGGTTGCAGATAAAGACCCTTAAGTGCTGGGGGACGGGTGCAGAGGCAGTGCAAGGGCAACTGGACATCCAAGAGCCTGGGCCCGAGTTCAGTGGGTGGCCAGGGGACGAGTGCACAGAGCAGTCAGAGACATCAGCAGGGGAGAGGAAGAGAGAAAGCAGAAGCGAAAAGGAAGGTCTTGAGTTGCTTCTGGAATCAGAGATGGTTCTGCTCAAGTTTGAGAGATGCAGGGAGGTTGTATCAGAGGGAGGGAGGCCCCAGCCGAGGAAAGAGATCTGCACCCCACTCTGACCCTCAGAGAGTTGGAGGTGGAGGAGCTCGAGAAGGAAGATGTTTAGGAAGAGAAAGTTGGAGGTAGTGGGGTCCCATGCCCCAGAACACCTTGTGGATGATACAAAAGGTCTTGAACATGTTCCTTGCAACCACAGGTAACCAATGAAGACATTTCATAGCTGGAGAGATATGATCCCTGGGCTTGAAGAAATATGACAAGTCTTCCAGTCCTGTTCTGGATAAGTTGTAAATGTCGAAGAGCAGAGGCAGGCAGATTGAGAAAGAGGCTGTTGCAATAGTCTAGCATACAGAGGATCAGGGCTCTGGAGACAGTGAGCTTGAAGGAAACGGGGGTAAGTCAGAATACCTCGAAGGGGGTGCAGCTGAAAGTGTGACTTCCTAGAGATTTCAGAGACGTGAGGAGAGATGGAGTGGGTGGAGTCAAAGATGACACCAAAGTTCTTGTCCTCACAGGAAGTAGCTTGAAGAGGGCCCAGGGTGGGCGGCCAGAGAGAGAGAGGAGAAAGGAGGGATCAGGTGTCCCAATGAGGAGGATAACAGTCTTACTGGCATTAAGGCAGAGATCATTAGCAGCACAACATTCCTGAATTGCAGCCAAGCAGGCTGGTATGAGCAAAGGAGCAGAGGTAGATGACGGGAGCCTGAATCAGAGCTGGGTGTCATCTGCATAACACAGAAAGTTAGAGCAGAATGTAGTGATGAGGTGGTCAAGAGATGCCAGGTGGTGGTTGGAGAGCTAGTGATAAACGTTTGAAGAGCTAGGGATAAAGGCTATACCACTGGGGAACACCACAAGTAGAGAGTGAGGTAGAAGAGAAGAAAGACCCAAGTTGGACCGGGGAGGGTCAGTCAGTAAGAAAGGACGTCAACCAGGCCAGGGCCTGACCAGTGATACTCAAGTTGTAGTGGAGGCGATTGAGCAGGTTGGCATAGTTGTCTGTGTCAAAAGCTGATCATAAAGGACAATGAGGACAGAAGGAAGGTGAGAGTCATGATTAGAGAGCACGTCTTCACAGGTGTTCAGGAGAGCAGGTTCCATGCTTTTGGCAGCTGAGAAGCCAGACTGGTGGTCATGGAGACAACCAACAGATTCAGTATTCAGATTTAGCTGGGAGATGGCCAGCTTTTCCAGGAGTTTGCCCAGGAATTGAGTGATGGATATCGGGAGATAGTTAGCCAGATTGTCAGAGGGTTTTTTAATGAAGGGGGTGTACAAGGGAGTGCTTAAGTGGGAGGGGAGTGTTCGAGTGCCAAAGGAGTGACTGTAGAAATTGGCCATGGTTGGAGCACGGGTATCAATGTAGTCCTTGACGGTTGTGTTTGTGCAGGGTGAACCTGTTTTGACAAGACTTTAATAGATCAGACATGTCTAGAAACATCATCAGGGGTGAACAGGGGAAAGGTGGAGAAAGGAGGAGGAGAAACGGCTGAAGACAGGCCAGGAGTCGTAGAGGAGGAGGAAGAGGTGATAAAGGAAGAAAGGGTGGACAGGATGTCCTGAGTTTTAGTTGTGAAATGAGAAGCCAAAGGCATGCAAAAGGCCTTTGAGGGAACAGGAGAGGTAGAGACTGCAGCAGGATTGGCCAGCTCCTTGCAGATTTTGAATAGTTCAGCTGGGTATTTAGCTGCTGCACAGAAGTGGGCTTGGATGAAGGCTGTCTTTTTAGAGACGACAGAGAGTCGTACTGCCTTTGAAGGCCATACAAAGCCATTTGGGCTTGTACAACTCATTACAAACCCATCAGTTTACACACACATTTAACTTGGTCTCGAGGGCCCGGGCCCACTACACATGGTACCATCCTCATACAGTGCCAATAAAGCAAACATGTATAATGTCAACACATTTCTCATCAGCTGAAGGAACAATTAAGCTGTATTCCCTTTTTATTTCTTTTGGCAGTGTGTTCATTAATGGAATTCAAGAGACTGAATAATTATATCAAAGGGTTCAGAGTTGATCATGGTGACTATATGTAAAAGTAAACGGAAATATCGAGGCTGAGTACCCCAAAAGGAAATACACCAAACACAGGCTTATAAAGATTCACAGATCTTTATTCTTAAACTGTACATTTACAAAGAAACAAAATCAAATACAGATAGCTATCTGGCCCTCAGTACATCACAGAGAATACCAGCCCTTTTGGTGTGAGAAGTGAGAGGTACTGGACGTGTAAACAGTTTTGCATTTTATACATTTGCAATAGTAATGTCCAGCCCCTCTGCAAGTTAATAATTCATGGTCTAGAGTTTGTGCCAAGTTCACTTCTGGCCTGTCCAACAATATGCACATGGATCATCCTTAATTCACATACAAACAAGTCACAATGGCAACAGTGTATTCTCGGATTTAACAATACGCCTTAACACATGTCCTTTACAATGTAGTTCAGCTAGTGTCCACATTCAGTATTTGTTCAGCATTGTGGTCGATGTATGTCCATGGATCAGACTTATTGGTGCAGACAATCCTCTGTCTACAAGTCAGGCATGGGGCAAGGTCTCTTTACTCAACCCAAACATTCGGCCAACGGACAGTTTATACATTAACTAACGTACAACGTTCAGGACGGCTCAGTTACAAGCTGGAAACACTGTCCACCATTTTAGAACACAGAGTTACATTGGAATAGAAATTAAAATGGCGGATGGACCTAAAATGGTCGATCTAGAATCGGAACTTTGCAACACGATTTTCTTCACAGAGCGACTGGGCTTAGGCCAATATATACAATAAAGGAGGCACGATATGTTATCCCGTTTAACATATATACTTAATTATCCTGACCTTCATCTGTCTCTAACCCTAATTTAGTCTTTATTTAAGCAGAATCTGTTGTTGTCCAGTTACAAATGACCTGAATAGGTCATGTACCAAGAACTGCTTAGGGAGAATTGAGTTTTGAAACATGGAATAAAAAGCTGATAATTCAATAATTACTGCACACTTGTGTCAGTACAAAAAAATATGAAGAACCACAATGCATATATATCAGGGGCCCATGCATGGAAACTAAAGTAACGAAGAAAGAAATAACATAACCAGAAAGTGTCAAGGGGCCTCATTACAACCCTGGCGGGAAGGGGTTAATGGCGCCGTAAAAGGCTGTGGCGCCGTTAAACCCTTAACGCCAGATTCACACTTTAACGCTTGCTTTTTGCTGGCGTTAAAGTCCATCCCGCTAAGGGACCTTGGTGCTAATTACAACACCGTAATTTAAGGTGCCGTAATTAGTGCCTTCCCCATTCCCATTGAGCCCTATGGGCCAAAAATGGGAATGGGGAAGGGGCCATGGTGAATGGGGATTTACCGCCCCGCCAACCTTGGAATGGGGCGGTAAATCCGCCATCCACCATGGCGGAATCCGGCATGGACCAGGGTGCTAACAGCACCATGGTCCAATGGCAGGGTTGTAATGAGGCCCAATAACATTAAAGTTCATCTTTATGTTTGCAAATAAATTGTGTGTTTTGGGGCCTGCTTATTGCCCTGTGTATGTGGCCCATGAGCACAGACCAAACCTTAAGGAAAATGCATTAAGAACATATGATAAGGATAATGTCTAGATATTTAGCACCTTTTGAATTTTCATATTCTGTCAGTGAACAAAAACACCTGGCCTAGATATGTCAGTGAGCAAAAACTGTATCGATAAAAAACATTTAAAAAAAACGAATGGTAGATATGTTCGAATTTCAGCTGTATGAACATTAAATACAGGTGAAAATTTCAAACACATCTAACATTTGGTACGATTACAGTGAACAAGTAGACGTTTAAAATAATACAGTTTAAAAAAAAGAAGAAAAAAAAAAGGTCCTTGCAGCGCCAGTTCCCATGCACGTAAGCAAAGCGAACCAGTGTCATAGACGGATGGTGGAGATGGCGGCACACAGCGAAGTGTGCTACCCAAAGGTAAATCAACGGGTGGGGGTGAGCGAGTTGTCAGAAATGTCTGTGGAAGAGAAAACCAAAAATGATTTACTTTCAGACATTTTGGATTCAATCAATTCATGGATATCCAGCAGAAACAAGTGGCTTAGATATGTCATATTGATGTCATGAATGCAATTTGAGACATCATCTTTGATGTCCTAGGTGTTAGTCTTAGCATTGCACGGTGGTGGCGTGAGTTGTGGTTGTTTAGTTTACCATAACTGGCAAATTTCTGGGTGTTTTGGATTTTACTTGTAAGCATAAATTCCCTTTAACAATGTTTTGTTGCTGAATTTCGTAGATTTTTATTAATGCAACTTAACCATAACGTCCCTTTAACAAAGTTTGTTCACTGAATGCTAAAGTGCAGTTAAAATGCACAGATTTAATGCTGCAAAAACAATGAAATTCAGCAGATGTGTGAAGTCAAGACTAGATTAACTCAGCAAAACTAGGTTTCTTTTGTGGACTCTAGCCATGGCATTTGGCCATATCCAGTGGCCACAGTCTTTCGCTTTGCCCCTTGACATATTTCCCACTAGGTACCATTTCCACTGAACATGTTCCATTATATTTCTTTTAGACCCACTAGGTGGCCACAGCCTTTGGTCGAGGCCACTTTCACTTTTTTTTGGGGGCAACTAGGACCTACTGTATCTTTTAAAAAATGACCTTTAATTCCCGCTCACTAGCCATGAACTTTGCCCATGACCAATTGCCTGGATATCCGCTGTGGTCCCTTTACACATTGCCTAATATTTTTCTTTTTGTCCCACTAGCATTACCTTCATCTATGGCCAATGTCCAGCCCCTTCTGCCACCACCTCTAATGTAATGCTCCAATAGGTTGCCTTCGGCATGGCATCTTGACATGTTGCCCACTAAGTTTTGTTGGGGCTCAATAGTCATTGCCTTACAACTGTGGTCACTTTCCATATTGCACCTTTCAGTTCCTTGAAGTGACCCAGTAGTCATATCCTTCGGCAATACCCATTACCACCCACCACAATGTAGCTGTAAAATTCTCCTTTTTTGGCAGAAGCCCATTTTTCTAACTCACGCACAACCGTGGTTATCAATGTACCACAGATAACTGCGGTTATCTGTAAATCCACACAAATAACCATGGTTATCCATCAAAAGTGCAAAACATTCAAAACCTTTCCCTGCACTCACTAAGTGCCCCCTCCTTGTGTCATGCTCCCTACACTCCCTTCAAACTCTTTTTCCCTCCCTAGCCCTCTCCCATTCTGCCCAACACTCATCCTTTCATCCGATTCACTTTCATTCCTGATCTAGTTTTCTATCATAACTAGTGTTATACCGCCGGATAACCTGATTATGCCAAAATGTTTGAACTCTGAACTTGGTTCCTTGTCCGCACCAACTCCCCAATTTCAAATATTGTCCTTTTGACTTCTGCCCACCTCTAGCCTGTTGACATTTCATCCTTTTTCCTCCCCCGAATGGTATTTTTTCCACATTTCATTTTTGGCTAACTGCGGCTATACCCATTGTAACTGTGGTAATCTCTCAAATTGAGAACACAAATAAATTGTACTTTTTTCATTTCTGAAAAGCCTTGCTGATCCATTGTGCGAAACATATATAGCTATGATTTTGAGAGAGGGGGCACTCCATTATCGAGGAAATATTTTAACGCCTACTGGATGGACCAAGTCGCCTCCTGGAAATTGTATTGGCGTCTCCCAGCCTCTCAGCTGATATAAGGAGTTTGAGGAGCAGGCGACCCCCTGTTCTCTGTCAAATATTTTATAAACTACTGGATGAATTTACCCCAAACCAATCAAGGAAATGAAGTCAAAGCTTTGTGCAAAATTTTATTCTTATTTGGTCCAAATCTGCCAAGCCTTTTTTACGCTACCTCTGTTCAAATAATGCACTTTTTATCTATTGTTCAGGGGAATAGGATGAACACTGCATTTTTATCTTTTCTTAAAAATGGATTCATTTGTTGATGATTTGTTCTCAACATGTCCAGTTTGGGGGGTCCCTTGAAAACTCTGCTGGTTTAGAAAATGTCAGCCACATTCATCCAGAAAGTCAAAGGTTATTAGCCTCTCTCAACCTCTCTGCTATAGAGTTTTGAAGGTGCAGGGGGCACCCTGTTATCTGCTGAATATTTTTAACATTACTCGATGAGTTTACCCCAAACCAGTTAGTGAAATTAAGGCAACGCTTTGTGCCCAAATTGATTCTTAGTTGGGCCAAACCTATCAAGCGGTTTTCACATTACGGCTGTTCAGAAATTGAACATTTTCTCTATGGTAAAATTAATGTGAATAGGCTGAAAACAACATTTTATATGTTTTATTAATACTCTTTTCATTTTCTAATGATTTGCATTTAAAAATTCTAGTTTAATGGGCCTCTTGACAAACTGTTTGTTTGTAAAATTTCATACAAATCCATATAGCAAGACAAAAGTTAATAGCCTCACTCTGCCTCTGGTCACGCTCTTCTCTGTCAAATATTTTAAAAACTACTGGATGGATTTACCCAAAACCAGTCAACGCTTTGTGCTGAACAACTGCTCTCATTCTCTATGGGAAAATGAATGGGCTGAAAACTGTGAAACTGTGGAGTTGTGTTTTCTTAATGACTTTTTCATTTTATTAGGTATTTTTCCCATTGCACTTTGAGGTAGCCCTTGACAAATATTTTGTTTTGAGAATTTCATCCATATCCACCCAGTAAGTCAAATAAAATTAGCAATAGGATGTTAGGAAACAACTCGCTGCTTTTTAATTTTTGAAAATCCTGTCAGACTCTCTGCTGCAAAAGCACTATGGGAGAAAAAGCTATAACTTTGGGAGATGTGTGGTAATCTTGGCGGGTGGAGGGGGCTGTGGCAAACCTTTTCTTTGCAAGATTTCAGCCGAATCCATCATGTAATTCAGAATTGTTAGCAATTAATTTTGTGTGGGTTTCCTGTGTATTTCGATACTCACCTAAACTATAGTGCGGTGACTGTTACACTATAATTTAATGACCTGCGGTGGCAGCCGTGTAGTTATTGTTAAGTTGCTCAACTCATAGAAAGAGCACATTTTGGGTGTTTTATAACTTTGCCCCCCCCAGACAAACGCTCACCAAACTCTGGAAGAAAAGTATATGTCCCCGTCAGAATGATTCTGGAAAGTTTGGTGCAGTTTTATCCAGGGGGTGGGGAGGAGTTATAGGTGGGGTGCCAAAATTTGTGGAAAAAATGTACGCATGCCTAGAGCACAAACCACTCAATGTATTTTCACCAAATGTGTGGCAGGAGCGGCAGTTTGGTCCCGAAAGCATGCTTTTGTAAATTTGGTGTAAATCCATCCCATAGTGTAAGTAAAACGAAACTGCAAAAAGGTAGGTAAGAAAAATGTTTGATATCTGGGTCTGGTCTGCGGACTCACTTCCCTATCATGGACCAATCAGAGTCTGGCGTGATGTCCGCATACATCAGATGTGCCCGCTGATTGCATGATGAAAAAAGTGAGTTGTGTCATATTTTTGGAAACGGCCGCCATGTTGGATCCGTGGACAGTCGCTGCTGACCGCAGACATCGCATTCGGGAAAAAGTGTGGACAACACATTTGGGGTTATTTGGTGGCCGAAAGAGGGACTGGAAAGGGTGGAGGAGTGGAACAAACTTGACATGGAGCTGTTTCTGTAGGTGAAAAAGAAGTTTGCAGGTGCTGCCGGTCCATCGCAACACCTCGGACCGTGGACAGCGCAGTTAGAAAAAAGTCTGTAAAACACATTTGGGGTTATTTTCTTATTTTTTATTTTATTTGAATTTTATAGAACACTCTACTACAAAGTGCTGTACATAGCATCAGACAGATGAGACATGATAAAACTTTAACAACCATTAACCAGAGTGAACAACTAGGGAGGGCAGTTTTGTTGACACATTTGTGGAATAGAACGAGGGTTTTAAATAGGATGTGCTCTGCAATTTGATAGGTAGCCAGTGTGGCTGTTTCCTGGTGGCAGTTATGTGTTCCCTTTTGGGGATGCCTATATCTGCACGGAGAACACTGTTTTGGATAATCTGCAGATTTGCCATGTTTTTTACTGATGCGCCCAGAAAAAGGTCATTATCGTAGTCGATTCCTGACCCTGTTATAGCTCTGGCAATGGTAAAGCAATTGACCTTGAATATGAATGGTCTAGCTACATTTAAATGTTTGGCATGGTATGGTGTGGCAGAGGCAATTGCATTATTATTATTATTATTATTATTATTATTATTATTATTATTATTATTATTATTATTATTATTATTATTATTATCTTGCCTAGTCATGGAGTGGTTTGAGTCTACGTATACTCCAAAAGTTTTCACTGATTCAGAGACTGAAATTTAGATGTTGTCAATAGTGAAGTGGCTGAATTGGGTGTTGAGTTTCTTCAGGGTTTCAGTGGACCCAATCAGGAGAAACTCAGTCTTGTCAGTGTTGAGACATAGACTGTTTATGGCCATTCAAGCTTGCATAGTTGTGTATACAGCGCTGAGGGCTATGGACTCAGATTCATAGTCACCTGTTAGTGGAAGGAGGACTTGTGTATCGTCCGCGTAGTTGGTGCAGGAGATACCTAATGAGTGCAGGATGTGAAAGAGGGGTCTAGTGAAAATATTGTAGAGGGTGAGCGAGATGCAGGACCCTTCCGGTACTCTGCATAAGATGATGGTAGGTGAGACAGATGCTAGGTTGGAGAAAACTTGCATGGTCCTACCTTGCAAGAAGGATGTGATATAGGCAGTGACTTTGGGTGAGAAGTTGGCTGTCGATGGCAGTCTGAGGCAGAGGACATTGTGATCGACAAGATCAAATGCCGCAGAAAGGTCTAATAGTAGTATAGAGCAGGTTTACCCTAATCTCTTGCATCATCCATTTGGTTTTTCAGATCAAGTACAGTAGTTTCCAGGCGAAACCCAGATTGACGCACACAAGGAATTTGTTCTCGTCAATGAATTGTTGCACTTGTACATAGGCAGCTTTGTCAAGCATTTTCAACAGGAATGGGACAGTTGTTATGGGCCTGTAATTGTTGGTGATATGGGGTCCAAGTTGTTTTTTTTTAAGAGAGGGTGAACCCAAGCTTCTTTGAGGCATTAACAAAGGCTGTCAGAAAGGGGGCAAGGGTGCTGGTACAACCCTTGATAATGGCCGCCGGGCAGATGTCCCCATTGCAGTGGAGGGTTTGATGGATTTCATGATATTAATGATATCCTGGTCCTGGATTTCTTTGAATGAGAACGTGGTGGTTGGTCCTTTGGCAAATTAGGGAGTGGTAAGTGGGCCAGAGATTATTTGGGTAGTTTTAATTTTGGTTTGGAGGGTGTCCAATTTGTTAAGCATGGCTGATTGGATCCCATCACACCAGGTCTTATCTTTGGTGATATTCTGAGGGGGTGGGGAGGCGTAGGAGTCTCTAAATCACTGAAGATAGAGAATATCGCTTTAGTATGTGATTTAGCATGAGAGATCCTAAATTTGAAAGAGGTTGCTTTGGCTCGGATGATGGATTTTTTTTGTATTCATTCGAGCTGTTTTGGAATTATAGCTTGGCTGAGTCCAAGTGATTCACACCCAGGCATTGGCAGAACTGGTGGGTTAAGCTTTCTGGGATGTGAGAGGGGCAATAGCATCCACTGCTAGTTTGATAGCTCTGTTGTAAGATTGTGTGAGAACCTTAGGGTTGTTGTGGGGCCTGAAGGCATTCACTAGTAGGTGGGGTATTATCCTTTCACCAGTGAGCTGGCGAGAGCTTCTGGAGATCGCTGGTGCAAGTGATTACTTAAGAGAGTTACTTAACAAAGAAAGCACTGTGATAGAACAAAGAGAAAGAGGAAGGGCGTTCAAGTGAAGGGGAGCTGGCAGAGAAAAAGAACAAAAATATTTCTGCACACAAGCAGGATAAGGGGTGACAAGACAAAATTACGAGCAAGAGCGAAGAGTGCTAAAGGGGGTTTAGAATGAGACCAGAGAAGAAAGGTAGTCAGGAATAAGACCATGAAGAGATTTAAACACTAGACATAAGAAGTTGAATTTAAGGCAGGATTGGAAAGGAAGCCAGCCAAGGGTGGAGAGTGATGAAGAAATAGAGTCACATAGAGTCTCCCGCTTCCGGTTCAATCGGTCCGCAATCTAGGTGTTAAAATCTCTGCCTCTCTGTCTCTCGATAATCAGGTCGCTTCTGTATGTAGTGCTGGTCATTTTAAACTTCGCATTTTGCGGAAATCTTGCCCTTTATTCCTGCTGAATGCCAGGCTCCGGTAGTGGCGGCCCTGGTTCTCAGCACCCTTGATTATTGTAACTCTCTCTATCTGGCCCAGCCGCGCTACCTGACCCAAAGGCTTCAATTTCTACAAAATGCTGCCGCCCGTTCTGTACTCCGCCCCTCCTTTGGATCCCACATCTCCCCGTTGCTCAAGAAGCTACACTGGCTTCCTGTAGCCAGTCGGATTTTCTTTAAATCGATGTGCCTGGTGCATCGTGCCTTCTATGGCTTGGGTGCTGAGTATCTCCAAGCAAAGTTTACTCACTATACACCTGCTCATCTGCTGCGCTCCGAATCTGCGTGCCTTCTCAGTGCCCCTCGCTATCGTTTGTCTCGTATGGGAGGCCGTGCCTTCTTGGTGGCGGCTGCTAGAGCCTGGAATGAGCTGCCTTTGGCCCTCCGTGCTACTGAAGACCACTTCACTTTTCGCCGGCTGCTTAAAACTACCCTGTTTTAGCCGCTTCTCTCCTTGGCGTTATTACTGCACTGGTTTTGATTCCCCTGCAGTAGCCAGCGCCAAGATGCCTTTGGGTGTACGTTTGCTTTACCAAGTTCATTTAACATAACATAACATAACATAACATAACATAACAAGGGGACAGAAGAAAAAGTAAAACAAAATAGAGGCATTAAAAATAGATTTGAGGGTAGACACATGAGTGAGCAGGAGACGAAAGAGGGCAGGGGAAGAGTAGAAAAGACTAGAACAAATTAAAAATTATTACAAGAGCTTAGAAGCATCGGAGGTTAGAAATTGACAAGCTTTCCGGATATTGTAAAGAGGGAAGTGACAAGCACATGCAGTTAATAAAATATGGGACCTAGAAATCTGAGGGGTGTAACAGGTAGGGAAGTGCTGGTGTTCTGAATTCAAACAAATGGTCATGTGCAGCAGTAGCAACATATGAGTTACCCTAGGCCTCCTAATATACGTATACCATGTGAGTGTATGTTGCAAATCAGCGCAGTCACCCTAAATCAGGTGATCAATTCGTAAACAATCCTATATACAAGTCCTTATTCAATATAGAACCCAAATATGTTCCATATAGATATATATATATTTATTGGCAAGATACAATAAATCAAGAGTCGACATTTGTTTCGACCAAACGGTAGTTCTCAAGGTGATTTGAGCAATAACCAAAATCCTGGTGTAGTATGGGCTAGACACGACACCAGGTTATTGGATAAAGGCACCACATTTAATGTGTACTTGATAATGTATCTAACGTTTTTTATCCTTATATTATTGCACAGCTTGTCCAAGAAATTTCACGTTGAAGTCAGTATTTCCAGCAAAGTGTCACTAAAGTATGATGAAATCCCTCTAGCTCAAACGTAGATATTTTAAAACATACATATGTTTTCTATTCAAATGACAAAAAATGATGGCACTATCCTGAACGGCAGATCTACTGTCTGAAAATTCCAGGTTCAAATACCAATTGGAATAAAGTGAAAAACTGGCTAGATCCCACATTATCTCCCGAGAACATTTTTGGACTCTATATTGAATAAGCACTTGTATATATGATTGTTTACAAATTTATCAGCTAATAAAATATGGTGTCTAAAGGAAAGCTCTTAGTCAAAGAACAAACCAAGTTTATGGTTCGTAAGAGAAATAGCTAGCTGAGAAGGGTAAAGTCTGAAGGTGGGTATCTTCTCTCTATATGGCAGAGTAGAAGCACAGGGCACCCCATCCAAGATTCTCTATTTGGTAAACGTGGGCGAGCAATCAAGGCTTAAGCTCTCAGGAGAAGATGTGGGCTGGTTCTTAAGTACAGTGTAGTCTCCAAGTACCCACAAATGAATTTTCACACACTATGTTAGTGAAAACACACTTCTTTATATACATAAGGCTTTGATTATTTACACATACAATAACAAACGTTGTGCTCAAGCAAGTCTAGAATGATAAATATATACAGTTTTTATGTTGTACCACAATTACCTCTTTGATTCCATTAAAATGCATCACCTGTAGACAGTTTCAAATGACATACAAATCAATTAATAAAGTGAACCAACAATAGACTTGGCAAGGAAAACAAGTTGGTTAAACAATTGGCAGTATACTGGGCCCCTACCACCAGGCACAGTTCTGTGTGAGGATCCCCCCACCTAGGCAACCTGTAAATAAGATAATAAACAAGCCCAGTCCATATATTGCTTTAGAAGAGTCTTATTTCCTTCTATAAAAATTCTACCACCCCAATGTACCTGGTATATCAGATTTCTTCGATGGATCATCAACAGATCCTTCTTCGGTGACACCCTTTAAGGCAGGAGCCACAGAACATCGATAGTCCTTGAAGAAGATGAAAAGGTTCAATGGGGTTGAGGCAGCGACTTCGGTCCTGGCGGTGCTCATCGATGATTGGTCATGGACATCCTGTGAAGACGAGGCGTGCAGTGCACCTCGATGATGATAGTTTGTTGTCTCAATGAGTCAATAAAGAACTGTGGTCCAGCCAGGATGTTGGGACATCAGGATATTTGCGGTTCTTAGGCAAGGGAGCATTGCAGCTCCGGTCATCGGCAGCACAACGTCAATCGGTCCCTGCTTCTAGGCAACAAGGCTTTGGCGTGCTTCCAGCAGTTACGGCAATCCTCCGAACCCTAGTCGATGGCAATGGACTTCGATGGCCTCTATTTCCGGGTGCTTTACTTCAAGATTCCTCAGTGATCCCCGTCTCTGGTTGAAAGTCTTTCAAAGGCTGGTGTCCAGGGCACTTCGGCGAAAGTTAGTTGGTGCAAGATGGTCCCTTGTAGCTCGGGAAGAGGTCTCCTAGCCAGATCCTCTCCTTGATCAGTTTCTTGTAGGTAAAGCAGCTTTCAGATTGCATCAAAGGGAAACAGCAGTTAACCTTCTTCTTCCGGCTCGGCTTCGAGATAAGCATCAAGTTTCAACTTCAGCTTCTGAACAATTTCCATCAGTGAGAGGTCCCCAGATAAACTGTTTGGTCTCTCATTCACTCTGCTGGGTCACAATCAGGCAACCAATCATTCAGAAGGGCAATCATGCAGGCAGACAACCAATCAGGCTTAGAGGGCATTCAGGCCATAACTCCCCATCCAGACACTCACAACAAGAAATGTGGATTGGGACAAGCAGCCAGCCATTCAGCACTCCACACTGCATTCATACCAGTTCCGGGCAGGGCTGTCTCAATCTGTGTGTCACATACAAGAAACCAGACACCCATAACAGGAAATGTGTATTGGTCACACACTCCATTCACCCATGTCTAACCCCAAGGGTGTACCCATAACATACATTCACTGGGAAGGCTCCATCCAGTCTGACCTGGACTTCTCCACAATTCCATATATGGAACATCAACCCAACAGTAAGTTAGGGGAAGGGACAGAGTTATGGCTTCCCAGGACTTTGGAAAAACAAGGTAATATGCAATATAAAGCAAGAGACCACAGGGGTCATCTTGTCTTCTATCAGGAATCAACTGATTCCAATGGCAGGGCCTGGGTATCCCAAAATGGAGGATACTCATAGTACCTGTCAAATGCAGCATGGAGCTGCCACCAAATCCATACCCTGCTCTGTAGGACACACACAGGTGCCCAAAAACATACACTAGGGGTACATGATTGTATGCCCACCCATGGGTGCCATAAAGATATCGAAAGGGTCTGTTCACCAAACCAAAAAGAGGAACAGATGCACTGCCAGGAGTCCCACATGGGCTCCTGTGCAGAAAATAACACATACAACACATGATAAAAGGAGTACAGGGTAAGGACATGGAGGTCCTGTTCCTCCAATGCCTTTCCAGCATCAAAAGGGAGGAGGGAAAGGAGAGGGAATCATACTTGCCGGAAAGAAAAGTACCTCAGATTTAGAGGCATTAAGTGCCAAGAAATGAGGTGACATCCAAGATTGGATGGCTATGAGACCAGCAGGATGTTGGACATGAAAATCAGTCGAAAATGAAGTAAAGGAAAGAAAGAGCTCAGTATCATCAGCATAGAAGTGATGAGAGAACCCAGAAGAGGAGATAACTTTAGCCAAGGGAGAGGTATAAAAATAAAAAAAGAAAAGGACCAAGGACTGAGCCTTGGGGGACACCGTGAATGAGTTGGAGTGAGTCAGAAGACTCAGCCGAGCCAGAGATTGAGAATGTCATTTGGGACAAATAAGATGTAAACTACGAAATAACCAATCCAGTAAAACCAAAGGAAGAAAGAGAAGGTAAAAGGGAAAAATTATCAATGGTGTCAAAAGCGGCAGTTAAGTCAAGATGAATAAGAAAAGACACATGATGAGAGTAACAAGCCGATAAAAGAGAGACAAGAATCGAAAGAAGAGCAGTTTCAGTAGAAAGAAAGGAGCGGAAGCCAGATTGAAAAAGAGAGAGAACAGCTTTATCAAAAAATGAAACCTGCAAATAAACAATACATTCAAGTATTTTAGACAGAAAAGGGAGCAAGGCGATAGGACGGAAATTAGAAGTCAAAGAATGGCCAGCAGGTGGTTTCATCAAGATAGGGATGCTAGTTGCATGTTTAAAGGAAGTTGGAAAGGTAAAAGATTGCAGACAGATGTTAAAGAAAGAAGTGAGATAAGAAACAAGAGAAGGATAGACTTTTGGAATATGCACAGAGGGTAAAGGGTGAGCCGGAGAAGAAGTAGGATGGGTGCTAGTCAAAAGAAGTGATGTTTCCTCGTTGGTGATCAGGGAAAAACAGGAAATAGTATTCTTGGGAATTAAGGTGGGACACAGCAAAGAAGATTGAGAAGTGGAAGATTCAATAACAGAGCGAATAGAAGCTACTTTAGAAGACAATTGTGCAAAATCAGTGGCTGGTAATGTCAAATTACTAGAGAGATCGTTAGTAGGAGAAGAAAGAAGATGAGCGAGAGTTTGAAAGAGACGCTTAGGATAAGTGGACTAAGTGTGGAGAAGATCAGTAAAATAGGAACGTTTAGCAGAGAGAAGAGACTCATCATAAAGAGCATGATAAGAGGAATACGAGTTATAATTCTCCACAGTCTTTCACTTGAGCCAGTGTCGCTCAAGACGATGAAGAGCACGGCAAACTGCATGAAGGTGCGAAGAGATCCAAGGTTGTAGAGGTTTACGGGAGGGATAAAGGTACAAGCAGGTGAGACAGCAAGAGAAGGAGAGAGAGTAGATGCAGCATCATCTGCTGTCAGATTAGCAAAGGATGAATGAGAGGCAAGAACAGAAATACACAAAGAAAAAAAAAGTGGAGAATTAAACTTGCAAAGATCGCAACGAAGATAAGATGGAGAAGCAAGAGAAGGAACCATGAAAACAGAGGAGGTTCGGAAAATAGAAACTGAATGAAGATGGTGATCAGAAAGATGAACTGAATGTGAAGAGACAGAAGAAGTGGAAATAGTAGAAGTAAGAAAAAGACCAAGGCAGGAGCCAGAAATGTGAGAGGGAGGGCTGGAAAGAGAAGTGAGAATGTAAAAATCCAATATTTCAAGCAGAGGGAAAGTAGAGTGAGTAGAAGAGAGATGGAGATTGAAGTCGCCCAAGAGAATAAAAGGGGCAACAACCCAAAGAATTGAGGAATGTAGTGTATCAATATCCTCACAAAATGAGCCGATCATCCCAGGTGAGCAATAGATAAGTGGAAAAGAGATTGTGTGAAGTTAAAAAAGGGAAAATAAGAGTAGAAGGAGTAAGTAGAAATTAGGAATGAAAATGAATGCCAGTTCCACCGTGAGTAGCAATATGAGGGTTATAGCAGAATGAAGTAAGCAAGGTAGAGAGTGAAGCAGAGACAGTAGTATTGAATGAGGGAATCCATGCCTCAGTAATACAACGGAAGTGTACATTTTGTCTTAGAAATAAGTCAAGTATACATAATAACCTGGCATTCCAAAGACCCAGATTGATAACAGTGGGATCGACCAGTACACGGAGGGTGAATAGGATTAGCATAGTTTTGAGGCAAAAAGTCATGTGAATAAGAGTGCGAATGCACAGGTGGCATCGTTCCAAGGTAAAAGGAAACAACAGAAATTGCAGGAAAAGTGACACACATACAATTGCTAGCAAGTTCAAATGCTAGGTGTGCTGGGGTTCAAAGGCAAGGCGAGGCTACCGGAATCTGCATTGGTGCAAGCAAAGAGCAAGATGTAAAAGTCAGAGGCGTGTCATGTCCAGCCGCGGACAGCCACAGACAGAGAGGTCTGACTTTTCCCAACTTTGTCCAGGCCAGATGTTATCAAGCAGGTAGAGCGGGGTGAATGTGATGCTGGAGGAGTGGTCACATCATTGCCTGGTAACAGGGAACGCCAGTGTTTGCACCGGTAGAGCAGACAGATTCACAGCATGGAAGCTGTGTACAGCAGCTGGTTAACAGAAAGCTTTTCAGGACCTCAAGACCAGGCGAATGTAATACAAACTCCAACAGTCTGGTGGCAGATGTGTTGCGCCACAGATCCCACAAGGCAGCTGGCTGAAAAAGGGTGTAGAAAGGGTAAGGAGGTGTAATAAAGATGCTATGGAGCTGTTTTATGGGTGAACAAGTGCTTGCAGATGCTCTCACTGTCTGTTGACATAATTTGGATGGCAAGGAGTTCTGGATGAGTTTTGCTATTTGAATGTGTATTGTACATACTTGTTATGCAGTTTACTTCTATTGTTCGGGTAGTGGCCAGGGGTCAGATTCTTGGTGGCATGGTGATATGCCATGCCACCAAGTATCAGGCCACTTTCAACACACACTATAGTAATATGTGTATAGTAATGATAGGTTACAGTATTTGTAATATGGTGGAATGATATAATAAAAGTCTATATGATATTTATGACAGTAGTAGAATTGATTATAGTGCCTCTTGATGTCTCCTCCACCTTGCACACGGTCAACAATTGTATCCTCATTAAACAGTTTCATAATACCATTATCATCATGAAGCGGGCACTGGACTGACTGATTTGTTTTTCCACTAACCACCCTTACCAGCTGCAATTGAGCTGTTTGTATTCCACCACCTCACTGTGTACCTGCAGAGTACCCCAGATTTGTATCTTATAATTCTGGCTCTTCCATATCTTTTGAGTCCCTCTGGCTCAACTGATAGCCTTCCTCTTTTCTCATTTCCAGTGTTATGGTAATAATTCACAGGTTTCTTTAAACGTCCCTGAACATTTTTGTTGTCCTTGCTTTGTATCTCTAATTGTCTGCCCGCCATCGAGGCATTGTGTGCCGCTAAACATCTGTGTCTGAATGACAGTAAGATGAGATATTTGTTATCGTGATACCTGTGCCATTTTTTTCTCCTACCCTTTGGCTGCACGTTTTGGGCCCTCTACTCTCACCATCCTGAGACCAAATACCTTGGGGTTACCTTTACGTCCTCTCTCTCCTTTATTCTTTACATTTTGGAGCTTGTAAAGAAAGCCCATGCTTTGAACTTGACCTCCATACAGGCATTGTACTGTTCCTCAACTTCCACCAGAAGCTCAACGTCTGTGACCTACTGCAACAGCCTCTTCCTTAACCTCCCACTTTGTTGTCTATGGTCCTTCATCTAATATAGAATTGTTGTTGTCATCTTTCATATCCTGGGTGTTAGTCTTAGCAGTGCACAGTGGTTACGTGAGTTATGGTTGCTTAGCTTACCATAACAGGCGCATTTCTGGGGTTTTTTCGGTTTTACTTGTAACCATAGCGTCCCTTTAACAAAGTTGTTTCATTGCATTTTACAGGTTTTTATTAGTGCAACTTAACCATAACGTCCCTTTAACATTTTTTTTTAAATATTAATTAAAATCGTATTCCGAATCCCAGCTGACTTTCGCTGCAGTCTAGCCCACCTACACGCCCATTACACACAAACCTTGAAAAGAAGCACAATATATGCAGGAAACAGATGTGTCCCCTGTGACAAAAGTAGTTAAGTGCTTCATCAATACAGAACATATTAACAGTGTACAATGATGTATTGCGTGCATTGATCTCCAATCATCACTGAGCCAAATTGAGCCCAGTTCTATTGATGCGAGCACGTGCCTTAATAATTTAGGTATGCTAAACTAATCCATCGCTGCATTACTCCTTTGCTCACTTTAAACTTGAATCATGGGGCTGCACTTTTAAATTGGCACAGATCAAAGTTCCTTAGAAAAGGAAAACATGCTCCTCTGCAGTAGGATTACAAAGAACCCTAAACAATAGCATCATTAGAAATAACCTATTTCAGGTCTGATTAGAGGTCATAACTTTGCAGGTATGGTAAAGGTTATATTTCGGATTTTAGGCTCACACATCTGACATGGCTTTGTGACTAGCCCAAGAGCACCTGCTCCCTAATTCATCCACAAAAGCATACTTTTCAGAGTGCATTCATACAGCGAATCAGTTAGACAGCCTATGATTATTATTTCTGGCAATAAAGAAAATTAATACTTAAACGTTTTTCAAACAAGCATGCAGGATTGCATGTCTCTAAGACATATGTGAAAGGGGAGGGGCATGACATGGCCTGTATTGTTAGTATTGTAAGGCTTAATACTGATGTTCCGTCTGTTTATAATAATTGCTCTTGTAGGAACTTCAACACAGGAATATACCACCAGCAAAGGCACACCTTCTAAGGTACTAAGCTTGTCATGTGTCTGTTCGGTGCCTTTCGTGCCTAGGGCCAATAGTCCTACACCTTGCCCACCCGCCAGCCCCTCACGCAAAAAGACTACTACCCTTGCAGCGCAACATTCACTCACTGCTGCCTTCCTCAAGCTTCAACGTGGGGACTCGGTAAGTACATCCGCTAAACATGAGACTGAGACCTTTCAAGACTACATACTAATATTCATGCAACATACTTTACCAGCCATGCCTCACGCTAACCGCTGCACTGCACCTCTATTGTTGTTACTATATTAGCACTGCCTTAGCTTCACGGCACTAGCCTTCCATCCTGCTAAACACTGTGCAATAACTGTCGCTAGCCGCTATGCCTCACTACTGTGGCCACTACTACACGAATCTTGCCTTATACTAGTTGCTGTGTCTTGCCTGATGCTAGCCACTGTACCATGTTACTGTTGTTGCTGCTAGATTAGCCTTGCCACATACTAGTTGCTGTGCCTCACCTGTTGCTAGTTGCTATGCCATACCACTGTTGCAGCCACCAGATTAGCCCTGCCTCATACTAGTTTGCTGTGTCTTGCCTGATGGTAGCCACTGTACCATGTCACGGTTGTTGCTGCTAGATTAGCCTTGCCACATACTAGCTGCTGTGTCTTGCCAGCCTTGCCTCATATTAGTTGATATGCCCTACTACCACTGCTGCTTGATATTAGCCCTGCCTTATATTAGTCCTACTGCACCAGCATCACCTCATGTCAGTCGCTGTGCCCCACGACAATAGCCTGTTCCCTACGTGCTGATATGCCCTCATTGTAATAACCTGATCCTATATTATTGGCATATATATTGTGCCAGCTCCAGCGCTGCCACATTGTAATAGCATAGCCCACACAAACTGTCTTAAACCTACTGTACTTGACTGCCCTACACTCTCAGATGTGCCCCACACTACTAGCCTAGCTAATACAATTGCCACGTCTCTACCAAATATAATTTGAGATAACCACTCTTCAATCGCTTGAAACTGCCTGCCATCCTTAGCCATCGCGAAAACTCACTCTGCTTACAATCCCCTACAGCAAACACACTTTCTCTAGGAATCTATCCTCCACCTTCAGCCCACCTCAAAACCGTACAATGTGCCTTAGCAAGAGTCAAACGGCCACCCTACTGTACCTCCTCATACCCTTACTATACCTCACCATTTCCATTGATGCATTAACCATGCACCCTGCAGAAAATGTACCTTTTCTGACCATAGAAAGAGACATCAGGCTTCAAGCCAGATTACCCCACCTCTACGAGCCCATCTGCCATAACAAGATCCCCAATCCTCTTCTGAGATCTACCTCACAACACCCTAAAGTATGCCCCAACCTAACTACACCCTGTAATAACTCCACTCAACCTAAACCTATCCATATAACAATCCAGGACACACCCAATACAACTACTCTATCTGGATCCAGAGCCTTGATCAACGCTAGATCCTTAGTGGCCCACGCCACAGAAATCAAAGATACCTAAGCCACTAACAACCTCGACCTAATAGCAATCACCAAATCATGGCTGCATGAAGCAGCAGGCCCAGCACTTTCAATAGCCATCCCTGAAAACTATCAAATAATCCGAATGGACAGACCCAATAACAGAGGAGGCGGTCTGGCCATCATAGCAAAGACTAATCTCGAGCTATGACTATTGGCTCAATCACCTCTCAAATCTTGCGAGCTCCTCACAGCCACATTGCCTCTCCAACTGCTGCACCTTAACCATTTATTTAATATGTAGGCCACCTGGACCCATCGGTTCATTCGAGGCAGACTTATCCAGCCTCCTAGCCAACAATACAAAAGAAAAAGAACCTGAATCTTGGTTTGAACGACCCTGATGACAAACCAGCACAAGCTATAGCCAACATGCTAGCTGAACACGGCCTAATCCAAAATGTGCTCACCCCCACCCTTAATAAAAGTAGGACCTTGGACTGGATCGCCACCTTGAACTGCGATCACCTAAACCACTCCTCAGCATTGGACAGACCACTACCTCATTGACTTCATATTATCACTCAATAAAGAAGTCAGTAAAGAAAAAATCATGGCACCACCACTGCCCACTATATATGTATATATATATATATATATATATATATATATATATATATATATATATATATATATATATATATATATATGCATACACACACAAACACATTCAAAGAAAATCCATGTTCTTACCTTTAATCCATTGGCCCAGGGAAAGAGGCCTTCATCTCCCTGCAGCAGCCAGGAACGCTTGTCCCATCGTATGCAGAGGATCTGGAGGCCTCCATGTCCTGGGGTCGAGGGGGCTTTATTACTTCGAAAAGAAATGGTTTCTTTTTGAAGTTCCTCTGACTTCATAAAGAAATTATTTTGGTTAAAGTACCCAACAGTAACGGAAATAATTTCTGTATGGAGGCATCCCACCCCATGACATGGAGGCCTCCAGGAGGCTTCCATGTCATGGGCTGGGGCGAGCCCTCAGACTTAAAAAGAAATCGTTTTTTTTTTTTTTTGTAGTCACTGTGCCTTCATAAATAAATTATTTTTGTTACGCTGTAACAGTAAAACTGTCTTTATGAAGGCAGAGTGCTTCAAAAACAATTTCTTATTTTCAATTTCTTTTATTATCATTTTTTAGTCCGACGGGACCGCCTGCCAGCACATGTGGTGCCGGCCCCCTTGCACTGCGAGGGCTGCTGAGGCCCCCGCTACTCCAGTGCCAATAGATGGTCCTGACAAGAATTGTAAAGCATCACTCAAGGGGAGATTACAGACGATTGTCCTTTGGAAACGTGGGATGTTAACGTGGGTGAAAGCCTGTTTGGCGCTGAATTGATAACATTACAGGTGCAGGTTGTGTTATTGCTTCATCTCCAATGATGCTCTAAACGAACGAAGTTACGAAGTGTTGCACTGCAAAACTGTCCCATTGCACTAAAAGCACAGTGAGAAATGAACTTCAGCATCCAATCAATTCTGCAGAATGACGCACATTTGATTTGAAGTTGATAAATAAAGCAAACGATCTTCCCTGATTTATTGCCCGCAGAAACAATCTTGGTGCTGTAAGCAACATGGAGAAAATCATTTCATTGATTATTTTTAACCCAATTCATTCTGTTTCATAATAAACCTGCTGCGGGCGGCACTATAGCAGGCCTGTAGGCTCACGACTGTATTGAGTGTATTGTTCTTCCTTTAAGCCCAGGGAGATACATGTGCTGTGGCTGGGAGATACAGCATCCCAGGCAAAGCAACAGACGGTCCATACCACGTTATCATACGATGCCCCCGGGCCGCATAACGTGCCATCATTCTGAAGCAAATGGAATGAGTAGAAAATAGCTCTCGAGCTCTAATGAGAAAGTTATCATCCATCAAAGAGATGACTGCAATAATGAAATTAAGAGCAGTTCAAATTCTTGCTAATAAGGCTAGCTCCAAACGTACTACTGATTAAACATCTGCTACTACTGTACTACTATTAATACTAACCCTAACACTACAATACTAGTGCAGTACTATTTATGATGATGATGCTAGCAAACGCTCTAATTTATGAACTTCATGCGTACTCCAGCATGAACCTGTTCAAACCTAGCTAGAGTTTGGGTAGTTTAGTACAAGAAGAGATGCTGGTCCAACTCTCCTCTCGGTATTCACAGTCTTGCCCAGGGGTGGACTGGCCTATAGGGAACTCTGGAGATTTCCCGGTATTTCCAGGGCCTCTTTGGGTTCCCAGTTCATCCCCGGTCTTGCCACTGTGATTGGCATATGGAAAGACAAACTTTGTTTGAGTGATAATAACAATGAGACTGACAAACAGTGAATGCTGTTCTGCTCCTTGTGCCATAATGTTTGCATTAAGACCAGACAAAACATTTCACAAGTGGAGGCAACTGCATGCACGAGGCCACAACATTAGCATTTACACATCTCCTGCATGCAATTTTAAAGGTCCATGAGGTGGAGTGGGTAAGGAAAGAGTGAGCGCGATGCAAGCTTGATTTTACTCTTCCATTTTCCCATCCATCTCGGAAAGTAAATCCTGCCTGCAGATGGTATTTACTAATGGATTCCTATGGGATCCTCATAGATTTAACCAGGTGCAAAAAACAGGCAGATTTCATAAAGATCAGTGCGTTTTATATCTGAATGAAAATCTCATGCCATGCCACAATAATAACACATGTCCATCTGAATGTAGGTTAGTCTAGACATGTATGAACACTTATCATACTTGATTGTTTATAAATGCCCAGCGAAAATGTGATGCCAGAGCAAGCAACAGATATACTGAATGCACGAAAATGTCAGCCTAGCCACGTAATAACACATATAATGCTTGCTTTACCATAGATGCCTAGTAAGACATGTAATGTCACAGTAAACAAATGCTAGATTGGATGCACCAAAATGACAGTCTAGTGAGGTAATAGTACGTATCATGCTAGATTGCTTTACCATAGATGCCCAGTACACATATACTGATACAGAAAGAAATGGCTAGACAGGCTGAACCAAAATGCCAGTTGTGCCATGCCATAACGCTTATCTTGCTTACTTCATCAGATGAGGAACAATAATAAATATCATGCCAAATAATTGGTTGAATTAACTGCACCAAAATGTCAGACTAACCACATAATAATACTGATCATGCTTGCTTTATCACAGCTGCAGAGCAAATAAAAGTAATGCTACAGTAAGAATTGCATATACTGGCTTCAACCAAATGCCAGCCCAGCCACAAACTAAGACTCAACAAGATAAATGCCAGTAAAACATGTCATATCATTTGAAGAAAATGTCATTAATGTCCAGTACTCCCTCCCCTGCAACTCGCACATATGACAGCTCTGCCCTTATACTTTCATGATGGCTGAACTGATATATGGCAGTAATCCTATATTAAAATAGACTCATAGTTGCTTTATGCATAATGTTATTAATGATACTGTAATAATACATCTACAACCCGGCTCTGGCAATATATGCCAGTACCCCATGTGAGAACATACTCTCATTTATGCTGCAATGAGAAAACATGTTCATTCTGGCTTCAATGTAGGTCAGTCAAGACACGTAAGAACACGTATCAATCAATCAATCAATCAATCAATCAATCAACTTTATTTCGTCAATGGTCACTAAACTGTAGATACAACAGTAAAACAAACATTACATTACATGAATAGATAGCTAAAACATAGAAAAAGAAATTATTGAAGACTTATCTGTGTTACTTTATTATAGATGCTCATTAAAAGCCATCATGCCACAATAAGAAATAGCTAGACCTGCTGCACCACATAATAACAATGATCATGTGTGCTTTACTATAGATGTTCAGTAAAACTGTGATGTCACATAAAGGAATGGATAGACTGGCTGCACCAAAATGTCAGTCTAGCTACATAAAAACATTTATCATGCATGCTTTATCAAGGATGCTTTAGAAACAATTGCATGCAACAGTAAAAAATAAAATAAAAAAAAATAAGAACACCTCCATCGGCTGTACCAAAACTCTAGTCAATTAATGACACTTGTCATTCTAGCTTGATGTATCATAGATGCCCAGTACAAAATGTCCTGACACAGTAAGGAACTGGCTAGACTGTCAGAACCAAAATGATATTCTAGCCATGCAATAACACTTACCATGCTCACTTTCTCATATGTCAAGCAAAGGAAGAATTTGCTAGATTGACTGCACCAGAATGACAGTTTAGCCACATGATAATAATGATCACACTTTTTTTTATCACAGTTACTGAGCAACACATGACATGCCACTGTCCATATTGGCTATTGGCAAAACCAAAATGCAAAGTTCAGCCTCATAATAATAACACTCATCAAGTTGACTTTACGCAAAATTGTCAGGAAAACATGCCATGTCACTTTAAGGACATGTCAACAATGCTCCAGTACTCCCTGGACCCCTCAGCACCTCACACACAAAAAACATGCCCATAATGGTTCCAGAGTAGGTCAGTATAGACTCATAAGAACACTTATCATGTTTTCTTGATCATAGATGGTTGATAAAACATGTCAACCACAGTAATAAAAGAATAGACTGGTTGCACCATCACTTATCATGCTTGTTTTATCACAGATACCTTGTTAGAAATGTCATGTCACACGTAAAAAAGGCATGAATCATGTGTGTTGGCATTATCATAGATGGCAAGTACAAAATCTCCTGACATAGTAAGAAATGGAATGGCTAGAAAGGCCGAATGAAAAAATATAACTATCCATAACACTTAAGACGTGGCTACACTGCTGCACCAAAATGACAGTACGACCAAGTAATAACAATAATCAAGTTGGCTTTACCCCAAAATGTTAGTAAAACATGCCATGCCCCGTTAAGGAAAAGTCAACAATGTTTCAGTACTTCCTGGTCCCCCACTGCCTAGCAGAAAGACATTATCACATTAATAGCCATTCAGCTACCAGTTACGCACCCATGCGTGCTCTCTCTCCTTCACTCACACTACATTCTCTGCATGAGCACCCACCCAGAACATGCACATACAATCCCATTTTACCCATTCACCCACCAGTCACTCTCCCATACGCTTGATCTCAGATTCACTCACACTGATTTCACCACACACACACCAACCGAGACAATTCACACACAATCACATTCATGCCAATTTACTCACCAGTCATTCATACATCTTCTCTCACAGTCACACACGTACATCCAGAACATTCACATTGTATTCTCCACACACGTACCCACCCATACAATTTGCAAACAATTGATTCTCATTCACCCAATGACACGCGCAACCAGCCAAAACATTTTTTCAGCCCCCAGGGTCTTTATCAAAACCAAACAAGTCATGTTTTTGGTTTTATTTGCAAATTGATTCCAAATTATCAAGGGTTTCTGACACACCCCATAAGGAGGTCATTCTCTTGTATATACTACTATAATATTCATGGTTTAGTACCTAAAATATCCATATTACTCATATTATTATCACTTCATTCATAATGCTGCCATTTTTTGTATGTCTTCTTGTTCTTACTCCTTGAAGTTCCCTATATTGGGATGTGATAATTGTATGCTAACCACAAGATATGCTGATGCTGAACATTGCAGTTTGTAGACTGGTGCAAGATGAATGTTTATATTGTTTAAATATGCATTGGCTATTTCTACAATGAATATACTCCCAAACCGATGTAAGGGAAATGTCACGGGGTAACAACAGGAAAACAGTGACATTTGGGTTGTGTGGCATCTTCCAGAAGTGCTCAATTATTTCGCCAGTTAGGTTGATAAAAAATAACATGATACTTTTGTTTCAAAGAAATACGATTTGTCAACATTGACATTGTTATCACATAAAACCTTTCATTCAAATTCATCTAATATTGAATACAATTTTCTTTTACTTTAATCAATATATATATTTCCAAATACTCATATTACATCCTTGGTACTGCACTATTATACTCATAGACATATTATCTGAAAATGAATGGTAGAACATTGTATGCATATGCATTCATAGCATGCAGGAGCTTCAACACATTGGGCCTCATTACGACCCTGGCGGTAAGGCACCAACAGTGACGGTAGTGCTACCAGCGCCGTTGTTGCCTCACCACCTCATTACCAGTACTGCTCATGGGTCCACCCTGTACGCCTGCTCAGACCAGACGTGCAGAGCGGCAACCGCTAGCAGAACAGGATGCTAACAACAGTCCCATCATTAACGGGACCGTTGTTAGCATCCTCCCCATTCCCATTGAGCCCTATGGAGCCTCAAATGGGAATGGGGATGTACCGGGTCCGGGTCCCGTGAATGGTAATTACCGGGCCTGCAAAGGTTGGAATGGCCCGGTAATTCCCGCTTTTTGGGACCTGGACCCGAGTTTGGGGGTAGCCATGCTGCTAAAAACGGCATGGCTACCTCCAAACTCGTAATGAGCAAATGACATTATTCTCAGAAGACTGAAGGAGAAAAATCAGGTTGATCTTTTGATTAAACAGCGATACTCCAGCAAAAGGGGGTGTACCCAGAGGGCTCTGTTGGACTGTATGAGATGTGTGTCTAATTGTTTTATTGCGCAATCTCTGAATAGATATTTGCATGTGCTTTGCTGGCTTTCCATAGTGCAGACTGAGAGGTGAAGCAACAGAGCTACACAGCTATGTGCAACTGAGTGACATAGTAATGAGTTACAATGATATAGAATATATTTCAATGATATAATGGTAAAGGTACAATTGGAAAGTACATGGGGAGAGCTAGTGGCCACAGGAGCAGGATGCATGTTGTGATGACGCAGATGAATATGTCAATACCACCTTCTGCCCCTAACCCTCCTGTTACCACAAGGGTGAGAGACCGTACAAACTGTGGCAGCCTCACTGCCCCCGGACCCTAGGGGTGTGAGAGACTCACCCCTCTGAACCTATGGATATTGGTTCATGAGGATCCATGAACCAATATGCTTAAACCATCAATGCATGCACATCTGCCTTAAAGGAATATTTAAGTTGCTCGACACTAGTAGGGCTTACAGTTTGATAGCCGAAAGCACAATTAGAGTGCTGTATATAGCAAAGAACGGACGAGAAATATGGGATACCAAGAGATGGACTCACTACACTGATAGGGTAGTTGAAATTATAGGCACATATAGATGCAGAATACATGGGCATGGAAACCAACGTTTGACAGAAGCACAAGGTGAATTTAACATAAACAAACATGAATATTGGCTGCCAATATGGAGGGGAGAAGTGATAAAGAATTGCCATTTTCCTAGCACAGAGGCTGTGCAGGTCTCAGAATTAGCAAATGCCCCAAACTCCAAGATGCTGAATTTGAAAACATACATATGTTTCAGAAATGTGCACGGCCCAGACAATAGTTCCCAGCCAGCCCCAAGGTCAGGAAGAAAGGAAGGGAGTAATAGATTAGCGGAATGCAGAGATGAGATAAAAGTGTCCAGGATGCAATTCGTTAGACGCCCAATTCAATTAAGTTAATAAAAGCACAAACAGGTTTTGACATCCAGGGGCTCAAGTTGGGTAACCAAAAAACTCCATAGATAATTACTGATGGGGCATCAACTGAGCACACATAATACAACATGTTACAATTAGCTAAAAGTCCAATGAATCATGAGAAATGTGTTCTCCAATACTGTACCCTAGCACATGATCCAGACATGAAAAGCACTGGCTATTCATTATGAGCAAAGTACAGACAGGACACCTGCTGAAACTCCCTAGCACACACACAGACACAAGAGGATACACAAGGCCAAATACAAAGCAACAGATAACCACATGACCTGGTAATGATGGTGAATATGTTTTAATTTGAATTAGTGCACACCATAGACTTGTCTCCTCTTACCCTATGTTTTGTTCATATCTTGACAACTTCTCAAAGTCTGCACGGTTAGTTAGCTAAATGTCAACCAATAGAAAATCCCTTTGCCACACCGCCTACGATGGACAGTGCTAAACAATCATCAGTCACTGTGATGAGGTAGTGAAAATAGCAGTCATAATTGGGTGGATCCATGAGGAACTCTCGGATAGGTATTGACCAATAAATTACCTACCCCGTATGTAATCCTTATGTAGTTTGAGGTATTAACCAACCCCAACTACCCGTCAGTTTTGTAAATTGATATTACATGATATGATGTTTTTGCTTACGTAATTTCGGCACACAATCTGCTTGTAATTGTTGAAACATTGAGAGCTATAAGAGAGAGATGTACATATGCTGTCCCAGCTGGGATTCATTGTTGTGAATAGAGCTGGGTTTTGCTGTGCACTTTGAGTTTCAATTAAGTGCGATTGTGGGACACTGTGTCATGATGCCTACCCCCGGGGACCCAGACCAAGCCCAGCAAACCGAGAAGCAGGCATCAAGTCATCCCAAGCAAGCCCAACAACCCCTGCTAGGGGCTATTTGGGTGCCGTCCTGGCGCCTATGGTGCCAGGCTCATATGGAGAGTCATTCCTGGCACCATGGTCGCCAGTCTCATAGATTAAAACTTACCTGATGCAGTCCATGCTGCAAACTTACCTGATGCTGACGAAGCTGCAAGAACTTTACCTAGGGACTATTTTTTACTCGGGTGGGGCTAGGGAGGAATACTTACCTGGGACTACTTTGGAGGCTATTTAAACCATGCCCGAAGAGCAGCACACGCTTCGCGTTATTCTGCATCCAGCAGCGTAACGCTCACTGTGCCTGCAAGTCTGCATCCAGTCTTCTGCCACGCCTGCCTCGAGTTTGGAGCTCCTAGAAAAAGGGAGAAAGAAGGAGAAAAGGTTAGAACAAGAGCAATACCTTTGATCCTTACCTGAATTCCCGATCCATCGCGTCTTCGAGCTGGAAGAAAGAAGTTATTTTATGCGCGTCATCTCGCCAGCTGCAGCGCCGCGCTGAACTCACCGGCCTTCGCAGCATCTTCACATTCCACCGCATCCTCCTGCATGTTTCACCGCACTCCGGCACCTAAGGAGAAGACAAGAACAGCAAGGTGAGCCAAGGGAACACACAGAGGAATATTAGTTACCCCCCATAGACTTACCTGATTTTACCACCGGGGGTACTATTCCTCTTCACGGGTCGGCGCAGCTTCCACTGCATCTTTGCCGAACCCCGGCCCCTAAGGGGAAACAAAAGGACAGCAAGGTGAATCAAAGGGACTAACAAGCGGAACCCTCCACCACAATAGACTTACCTGATTTTACCGCCGGAGGCATTATTCCCCGAGACTTCATACTTTCTCTCAGCGCCTGAATAAGGGAGAAAGCAACAGGTTACTTATTGACATTATTTTACCGAACTATGTTGGATAATACAAATCCTTACCAAAAAATTGCCGGTTGCCATGAGGAACTCTCACTAGGGTCAAGCTGCAACCTGCAAGGAATCGGACAAGAGTGAAAGTCAGGCATTTGAACTCTTACGAACTACATACTTACAGCGTCTTGCCGGGAATCTCTGAGTCAATATTGTTCTGGAACTCACCAATTCCTCCGAGCCAGTGAAGCAACTGGTTAATCTAGGCACCCCTGCGCTCAATGCAGGATGGAGAGCTCATCTTTTCAAACCATCAGGTGAGACTATAAGAGGGGACATCAAAGGTGATCAGTGGGGAGCACAACGGGGGTGGGTAGATTTACGCTCAACTCCACAGGTGGTTAATTCCCTTTCTCCATTTGCAGAAGAATATTCCTACGGGCCAAACAAACAAAGTTAGGTGGGCCAGTTCAGTCTGTCATCTTGGCCCTACGCGTCACATTGGTGGAGACCGCAGCTGTCCAGTTCAGATCGCTGCCTCTGTGGGAGTCAGCTGAGCGTAACACACCGTTACAATGCTAGGATTGTGAAGGAGGATTATAATTTCTCCACATAGCGAGCTGGTCAGAAAAATGGAAGAATATTGTTAGCTTCTAGCAACGCTGATAAAGAATATTATCCCATGCTCATGGACGGCTGTAATGTCTTTTTCAAGGGATTTAGCATTTCTTCAGAGGGATATAACTGTTCTTAGACAACCTGCTCCATTTTCACTTTAAGCAGTGCATCTTTGTTCATGTTGGGTGGGTCTATTTTAAATGTACTAGATTGAATATTCCCATTTGGTCATTCACAAACTGTAGCCATGGCACTAATAATGCTTGTGCAAATGTGTAGGGGCAAGTAGGATAGTGCTAATGATGTGCGTCATCTGTTTAGCCTATTCTCACCCCCATAAGGAGTAGAGACAAGAATTACATAGCTGATATGGATGAAGGGTGCTATACTAGGGAGGCGGGGCAGTCAAAGGGGAAGTTGATTAATTCCCAAAAGTTACCTAAAACATCACACGGTAACATTAATGTTGCCCACCAATATTGTATTTCATACTTTATAATTCCTAATAGTTTAATGATACCAATGTTGCTAAAAGGTACATAGAATTCCAAAACAATCACTGTTTTGTGTTACATTGTGTTACAAATCCCTATCCCCGCTATACATTCATTAGGTATTCATTGGCATTTACTGAATCTAATTTATGGATTGATGATGACTTGTTCACAGGTGTGTCAGTCCGTCCTTTCTCATCAAATACACTAAACAAACCCAAGAACCCATTTTCGATATAGCTACAACGCGCATCTTTTCTAATGGCATGTTCTGCGACTGTGTGTCTTGTCTTTGGATTCGTCCTTCCACAGTGAAGTTCAGCTGTACTTTCCCTCTGCCCAAGGGGGTATGAAATCGGATCGCTTCAGTGCAATTACCAATGCCATTCAGCGAAGCAGCTGGCAGTGCTGAAGAGCAATGTATTGTCGCGTGAAAAAAACGTCTATTGTTTTCACTCTAGTTGAACCTTAACTTCAATTGTGCAGACTACAATGTAATCCTTAAATTAGAATGCATGCTCGCTCTGATCAGTGGAACGTGTTTCATTGCCCATTTGCACACCTTATTTTTTATGACACATATTTACCAATATGTGTCATTTAAAAAAAATAAAACTAACCACATACGTAGAACAAATGTTTGTCATTCAGTCTTTGTAACCAATGAATGACCTTCACATGTGTATAGATGTGTATAGATGCAAACCAGATACTAGATTGAGCTCTTGTCGATTATATATCGGGCCTCATTACACGGATGGCGATAAGGATTTACCGGTACCGGTAAAATACCGGTACCGGTAAATCCTTACCGCCTTACTATGAGGTCCCTTTGCCGGTTTTGGGATTTAAAGCCTGCTTTTTGCAGGCGTTAAAATCCAACCCGCTAAGGGCCCTCAGAGCTAATTACGGCACCGCAAAATTGCAGTGCCGTAATTAGCGCCTTCCCCATTCCCATAGAGCCCTATGGGGCAGAAATGGGAATGGGGAAGGGCAATGGCGGAAAGGGGATTTATCGCCCTTCCAACCTTGGAATGGGGCGGTAAATCCCCTTTCCGCCAAGGCGGTGCCGGTATTTTACCGCAATCACCGCCTACCGTGTAATGAGGCCCATAGTCTTGACATTTGAGGATCTCGCACAAATGATGTAAACGAGTGTAGGCATATTTTCTATTTCTTTGAATTCAACCATCATTTAGACAAAACCCTTGTGGATTTTATCCCATACCATTTGTTTCTACTGGATCTAGTTTTTTTGTTTTTTAATGTGGGTTATTGGGCTTTGGACTGCAGTTTATTCTGGATTCCTCTGAAATGCTTTTATTTGGGTGGATGGTGTTTGTTTCAGTAGATATTTAATTGTATCCATAACGTTTGCACTGTACACAGACTTACACCAACACAAGTACATCATCTAGTTTATGCAGAAACGTTTTTTTTGTTCACTATATGTATTTTCTTTTAGTTATGCAAATAGTGTGGAGTTGGCTTAAGCAGGCATTGCCTTAATGCACACAGACATTGAAGGCTCGAGTTATGCTCCTAAAGGGCATCCATTCATTTGTCTCAGGGAGATGCCATACCAATGTATAGATGTAGAGTTGTGAACAATGCAGTTGTTGACATTATCCCTTCCCCTCGCCAGCATGTTAAGCTCATACAAAGCTGCCCGCTGAAGGTGCAACCACATCCATAAAGGAGCATGCTTCTTATTGAATATAAGTAGGAGGACATGATGATATGGCATTTGTAACACGTCTATACACAAGTGTTTCATGGCGTGACGAGTCAAGGAAGGGGGAACAGAGGGAGGACAGAGACAAAGATCTTACTAGGCCAAGTGACATTGAGAGCACGCAAGTGCATGGGAGGGGGGAATGGGGAACGTGCCAGAGGAAATGGGAGGGGTGCAGGGCTGTACATGGGATCAAAACAATAACAAGAAGTGCGGCCAGCAAGTGGTAGGTGCAAGGGTAAGTGCAGACAGCAGGTGTCCAAAAGTGCAGGTAGGGGGACTGTAGGGTTAAAGATATAGACCCAAGTACAAGGGTTTCCGGGAGGAAGTGCAGGTGTGCAACTGGGCGGACAGGTACCTGGGCCTGAATAAGAGGGTAGCCAGGTGACCAGTGCAGTATCAGACAGGAAATCAGATCAGCAGGGAGAGGAAGAGACAAGGCAGAAGCAAAGAGGAAGGTCTTAAGATGCTTTTGGAACCAGAGATGGTTCTTCTCAAGTTTCAGAAAGGCAGCGAGGCTGTTCCAGATGGAAGCCCCAGCCAAAGAAAGAGATCTACCACCAACTTGTTGCTTGGAAAAGGGACTGACCCTGAGGGATTTGGAGGTATTTGCAAAGAGAGAGTTGTAGGGTATTGAGGACCCAGGCCCCAGAAGGCCTTGTGGACAATGCAGTGGGTTTTGAACTTAATCCTTGCAGCCACTGGGAGCCAATGCAGAAATGTCTGTGTTGGAAAGATACAATCCCTGGGCCTGAGGCCAAGGACAAGACTTGCAGTCCTGTTCTGGATGAGTTTCAGTGGGCGGAGAGAAGAAGCAGGCAGATTTAGAAAGAGGCTGTTGCAGTATTCCAGCCTAGAGAGAACCAGAGCTCTAGAGACAGTGAGCTTCTGGTGGAAGGAGACGACAGGAAGAATACCTTTGAGGAGGTACAGTTGGTAGCTTGAGACGTCAGAGATGTGAGGAGAAAAGGAGAGTGTTGAGTCGCAAATGACCCCGGGGTTCTTAGCCTCACAGGTGGGAGCAGGAAGAGAGCCAAGGTAGGCCGGACAGAGAGTGACAGGAAAGGATGGTGCAGGTGTGCGAGTGAGGAGAATCTCCATCTTACTGGCATTAGGGCCGAGATTGTTGGCGACACACCACTCCTGGATAGCAGAACGATATTCAGAGATGAATGAAGGAGAAGAGGTGGCAGAGAGGAGCCTGAAAATGAGCTGAGTGTCATCTGGTTTGCACTGAAAATTGGAGCAGAGAGCAGCAATGCAATGGGTGAGTGGTGCCAGGAATTGTTTGAACAGCCTGGGAGAGAGGTTATACCCCTGGGGAATACCACAGGTAGACAGTGAGATAGGGGAAAGGAAGGAACCAAGTTGGACCTGGGAGGGTCGATCAGAGAGAAACGAGGTCAGCCAGGCCAGGGCCTGATCGGTGATACCCAGGTTATCACAGAAACGATTGAGCAGGATGGCATGGTTGACCGTATAAAAGGCAGAACAGAGATCGAATAAGATGAAGACAGAGAGGCAATTTGTATCAAGGTTAGAGAGCAGGTCTTCGTGGATGTTCAGGAGAGCAGTTTCCATGCTTCTGGCTGCTCTGAAGCCAGACATATGGTCATGGCCACAATCAACAGATTCAGTGGGCCTCAATATATGGACGACGGTAGTCATGGTGCTATTAGCGCCATGGTTGCTGCCGGTATTTTACCAAGTCTGCCATGGTGAATGGCGGAATTACCGCCCTATTCCAAGGTGTGTGGGGGCAGTAATTCCCCTTTCACCATGGCACTTCCCCATTCCCATTTTTGCCCCATAGGGCTCAATGGGAATGCGGAAGGCAGTAATTACGGTACCGCAAATTGCGGTAACGTAATTACCTCCAATGTCCCTTTGCGGGTCCCGTCCTTAATAGCTGGTAAAACCAGCCGTTAAGGTAGGGTCCCACAAAGGGACCTCGTAGTAAGGAGGTAAGGGTTTACCGGCACTGGTACCCTTACCGGTACCGGTAAACCCTTACCGCCATCTGTGTAATGAGGCCCAGTGTGAAGATTAAGCTGGGAGGTGGCCAGCTTTTCCAGGAGTTTGCCCAGGAAAGGAGTGATGGAGATCGGGCGATAGTTAGCCAGGCAGGAGGGGTCGCTGAGGGTTTCTTGAGAAAAGGGTGCACAAGAGAGTGCTTTGGGGGAAGGGAAGGCTCCAGCACCTCACATGTTAAGCCTTCATTATGGGGCCACAATACCTTCAACTCTCTCTTCCTAAATATCTGCCTTCACGAGCCCTTCGCTCATCCATCTCCAACTCTCTCATGGTCAGCCGCTTCTCGAAGCAACGAGCTGGGGGCAGATCTCTCTCCGCAGCAGGGGCCTCCCTCTGGAACAGCCTTCCTGCCTCCCTGAAACTTGAGGAGAACCATCTCCGGTTCCGGAAGCACCTCAAAACCTTCCTCTTCGCTTCTGCCTTCTCTCTCCCTCTCCCCTGCTAAACCTGCTTAACTCCCCTTCGAAGTCTGCACTTAACCTGCATCTGGGCCACTCTGTGACCTCGGCCCAGGGCCCAGCCACTCTCCACTTGCACTGCCTCCCTGGCTCCCCCTGCACTGCGGGACTGTCACTGCATCCCTACAGCCCCCTTCCCAGCACTTGCTCTGCACTTACCTCGCACTTGCCACCAGCTGGCCCTTTTATTTATTATTTATTATTTTATTACGCTACTTACCCTGTATTGCACTTTCCCCCCCACCTCCTCCCCCTGCACTTCTCCTTTTCCCCTTACCTCTGCACTTGCGCGATCTGAATGACACCTGGCCTAGTAGGATCGTTTGTCTGTCTTCCCCTTGTTTCCCCCCCTCCCTGCCTCGTCGCGCCTTGAAACACTCGTGTATAGGCGCGTTACAAATACCATATCATATCATATCATATCATTACAGAAACATGTCTGCCTAAAGTACAGTACTATTTTATACATAACATTTTCAACATAGGATAGACAGCTCTCAAGGATGCTGGCAACTGCATCTATGGGCCACCCTCATTTGCGGTCATCAGGGCAGTATAGAATGACGCTTGGTGGCTGGGGCATGTGGTCAAGTTGTACTCACAAGGTTATGGTGAAAATAAAACACTTCACTCAGAGAAGTGAAATCATAATTAGCCATGTCGGCCAAGTGACATAAAGCAAGGGAACTTTGTACTTTGATATTATGTCTACAGTGCTGCAGGGAACATCCAGTGATTGCTTCTGGAAAGGCTCCCCTTGGGTGGGATGTGGCCATCACAATTCGAAATATTGCAGTCACACTGAGATGGATGTGCTTTGTCCCATTAAAGTATAACAAACTTCCATATGGTTTACACACTATCCAAATGTAAAGCAGCCCTGCCCAGAAAGTCTGGCAAAGTCTCATTCAAGTATAGAAACAAGCCTGAGAAGGATAACAGTGTCCCTTTTTGTAAAATAGCTGCTATGCTGAACATTTGCCAGTATTATCCGATCAATAGTAAATCTGTCTTTCTAGCAAGTGGCATTATTATTGATATAAATAAGTGCTTGCACTATCACAGTAAAAACAAAAACACCTTGCTGGAAAGTGCTGTGACTGTGACATCAAAACTATGGGAGGCCACCTGAGATGTGCAACATACTTTGACATTGACAGTATAGCACCCTTGCCTAGAACTGCAGATATACTATATATGTTTCGCAGCTGGTGTGCCTTTCGGTCCACCATGGCCATGCACCAGCACTTTACTTACATGCAATGCTTTGTACTTTGATATTATGTCTACCTTGCATTAGCACTTTACTATCATGTCCTGAGTTGCACAGCATCATACATCTTTGTTTCATTGTACCTAGGAGCAGGTGTGCCTTTAGGTCTGCAAGGGCCTTGCCGTAGTACTTTACTTATATGTAATATTTTGCACAGAAATGTGTCCTGCTGACACGTATTGTTTTGGGGCATACTGCACCTTATACATGTGGCATATTGCATATGCACATTCCTGTAGTGACTGCCACCCACATGGGTTACAGGCCTTGTGCAGCTTATAGTCGCATGTACCATTTTGGGACTCTACACTGTCCCGCACTGCCTCATGTTTCATTCCTTTGCAGTATATTGAGGCACATTGCACTTTCAGTACATGGGGACATTGTAACCTCCATGTTCACATACACAGCGGCCAACATATGGGGAGTAGACTTTTTTGCACAGCTCCAGAGGCGTTGCTAGTGGGGGGCGGGGGAGGCTAAGAGGGCTATAGCCCCTGTTCTTTTGGTTGTAGCCCCGGATAGAATCTCAGGAACTACAACCAAAAGGCTAGCTAGCCCCCAGTCCCGACAGTCCCGACATTAGCCTAGCCCCAAGTCTTTTCCAGACCTAGCAACACTCCTGCGCAGCTCATTGCACAATGAGAGATTGAGAGCCCTTCTATATAAATGTTGTATTACCTCATGTCCTTATATATCGTGACTGTAAAGGCACTGGGCACTTAATTATAATGGGACTTTGTGGACAACACATACCCTCACAATGTGGTGCCCACACGGGCATCAGCCCTTGTTATGTTCTCAGTCTGACAGCCAATTGGTTGTGAAAGGTTGTGCATTTGTATTTCACTATTTTCCTCCTTGTTGCTTAGCAGCACACACTTGGCATTGACAATGTGCGTGCATGCAGTTTGCCATCACTGCTTTGCTCTTCGGCCTCCTGCATTCGGGTATCGTGCCTGGTAATTCTGTGGAATCACATAACAGCACTCCGCTGTATGGACACATCTCCGTGACAGGGGGCTTTTTGATTTGCAAAATGTGTGCCGTGCGCATCCATGCATTACACGACAGATAGATCTTTGCATAAAGGAAAACATTCTACCATGGATTTTTTCTACAATTGCTGTCTATACTCTTCCGGCGGGAACGGAGTGAGATTGTTAAAACATGTTTAATTAAACGTGCCTCGCACGTTGCTGTGCACCATTCTCGGGAGGGGTTTTAGATTGTGACTCCATGTCTTTCTTTCCGTTGCAGATCACTTGCACTGACGAGTGCTGTCAGTCTGGATCCGCATACATTTGGATCAGCAGATGTACCACTTCCAACACAGTGAACGGAATGCAGCATGGCCGCATGCAAATCTAAAGGGAATGAGTCCCTTAAATGTGTTCTCTATTGTAGCTACATGTAATTCCTCCTATAAATGCACACTGTTATGGCGGGGAGAATATCTGGCCAAGCGACGTGCTAGTCGCGAAACACGTAGGGCTGCCAATTTTTCGGATACCACTGTTTGTGGGAACTCCATATGCTTATGGATTTTAAATTGTTCATGATGCACGATTAAATGCTATTTGAAACCTTTTCGGACTCCGATTCCTGGTTTGAAAACATTGTGGTGACGCTGAAGAGTGCCACTCATTCTTTGTTGTTCATGCCTCAGAATTATAACATTGATTCACGTTGTGCACGAATGACGTGGAGTGAGCACCTGTGAAATCTTTTGTTTATGACCGTATGGATCTTGGCACGTCCCATTGCATCTCGGGTTGGTTTTTGATGCTGGCACTTTTACACGTGGACAATACAAGCAACCCATGGCTGTGCTAACTGGAGCGTTGGAGAACAGACTAGTGGGCAATACCTGGGTAATTACCTCTCCAGTGTTTGGACACGTGATTTTGCCATCTCTTATATCAGAGTATCCTGATACATGCTACAACCCAGTTACTTATCACATCTGATGCACGTTAAATTTATCAGTGCATGTTCTGATTCGTTGTCACTTTCCATGACCTTTTGACTCACTTATAAGTTCTAACACAATTAACCAGTGAGTCTCCTGTTAACATCGGAGTCCCTACACATCCTTGAAAAGGTGCACCATAACAAATTCTGAGGCTACCAGAAAAGCACAAGCAAATTCACATTTCTATAAGACTCTCACTATTAAGGAAAGTAACCATAGCGATCACAGTGGATAATGATGAAACCTCATTACTCAAGGAACTTGAAAAACCTAAAAAAAAAAAAAGATGTGAGTAAGTGGTGGGAAGAACACTCCCTACAAAATTACATTGATTTAGGAAGAATACAATGGGGATTGCGGATACCTACTATCCTCTCCTTTGAGGAACAAAATCCAGAGATGTTGAAAGAATCGAGCGATGCTGCAAACAGTTGCTCCAAAACTTTCCTTAAACTATTGGTGAAATATGCTGGGAATGATAACGATAAGATACTGCTGAAAATGGGAGGAATAGTACTGAAATTTAAACCTATTCCTGAAAGTGAGGCAGGTAAAAAACTAAAGCAGAACATGGCGAAGAACTTGTTGAGCCATGATGAAGAAATTAAGTTAAGGAAACAGAGGAAGTTCCTACAAGATAAAGAGGACTACGAACAAGGGCGGGTTTACACCTTTGTGCTGAGATTTGATCAATTATGCCAAACAGCTATGAGCTGTGGGATGTTTTTACCCATGCATCCAAGCCCTACAACAAAACTGTGCAGTACTGGCATGGAAAACATCATGATGGCCAGAACTCCCCAGAGAGTGCACAGGGAAAACATGAAGAATAGGCTGCCACCCATTTTTGCCTATGTTATGAGCACAGGAGGGCACTGCCTAAAACCACCAGTGGGCTACACACACAGTAGCCTGAAATCATTGGGAATGGCAATGCTGATTGCCAAAAAAGCAACTCAGAACTGTGGGGAATTCATTTTCTTAATCCCAAAAATGGTTGCATTACCAGTACTCACCACTATCAGAAAGCCGGCGTTTTAAAACCACCAGACTTTTGTGTAAAACTGAACAAATGAAACAAAACCAGACCAAGGAAAGACTTGCTAAGAGGTGGATACAATGTAAAATTATATTCTGAAATGACTTGAAGGAAGTAATTATTTATGCATAGGTACAAATTGTCAGTTTGATTTGAATGTAGAAAACTGGGAACAAAAAGTGACATTTAGCTTAACCCTGGCTTAATGAAACTGGATTCTGCCTGACAACTACCCCCGACAGGAGTTGAAACCTGCTCAGCCACTCCCCTTGCCAAAAGGAGTTGTCACCTCTCTGATTAGATTAGGGGTGGAGCAGCTGGGGACTACAGGGAGTTGAACAAAGGCCTGTCCTGGACTCAGGCAAATGTTATATTGGTGGGCCGTAAAGTGGCTTCCTCTTAGGGGAAACTGGGAGGGGCAGGGCTTCTGCTAGCATGTGCTGAGCAGGTAGTCACCCTGCAAAGCCATCTAGATAGGGAGAAGGCAGAGAGCAATAAACTGATTTTGAAAGACCTGGATACCCAGGCAGAGTTTGACCAGGAGCGCCAGAAAACTGGTGCCTTCCAAAGGCAAAGGGACGACCTGGCGGCACAGATGCAGGCTCTTAGTCAGGAAAGGGATACCTTAGGCCAGGAAGTCTGCCACTTAAAAAGGAAAATGGAAGAAAATCACCTGGCCCTCGAAGGACTGGGTGACCTCCAAAAAGAACACCAGAACTTGTTAGAGCACACCAGGAAGGTGGAGGATGCTCTGGCAAGAAAGGAGCAGGCCAATAGGGACACAGCTCAGGAGGTAACCCTCCTGCAGCAAAGACTGGCCCAGTGCTCAAGGACCAATCAGGAAACGCAGAGAGAGAATGAGGCTCTCTGCCAGCACAATAATAGGCTCCAACAACAGGTAGCGATGCAGGAGAGACTGATAGAGTCTAGTAAGGCCTTAACTGAGGAACTGAAGGCGCAGGCTCTTGCATTGCAACAGGGAGCAGGGGCGGATAGAGACCAGGTTCGCTGGGAAAGGGAAACTCCTGAGCATAACCTCAGGAGCCCTAGTACCAGAGGCATTTATCTCTCTCAGTCCCTGGACTCTGCCACCCCCCTGTCCCCTGGCGCAGATGAGCACCGGGCCACAGGGATGGCAGATTACTATCCAGCCAGAAGCATGGGGCTCATAGGCCAGTACCTCCCAGGAATGGAGGGGCGGGCATCCAGGTATGGGGACCCAAGCACAGTGCAATTTAGTGGGGAACCCCAGGGGAATAGGCCCATTAAGGGCATCCTGAAAACTTCTGCCCAGTTAGGTCAGTGGGGGGGTACCCATCAAATCCTGGCAGCAAGGAGGAATCTGAAGACTCCTCTGAACGGCGCAGGACACAGGAGACCAGGTCCCCACATTCTGCCAGCCATTCCCAGGCTCGCAGAATCCGGGAAAACTTGGAAGATCAGACAGGAACCTCTGGGAGCAGTGCCTCTGAGTCAGAGGATGAATGGACAAGGGTTACCCGAACCAAAAAGGCCAATAAGGCAAAAAAGGGCCTTGCTTAAGGACCCATTGAAACAGATTAAGGCAATCAGGAGTGTCATCACGCCTTATCATAAGAATGCCAAGTACTCTGTTTGGGAACACTTGGAGCTCTATGAGCAAATTATGGAGACTTTCCATTTGAAGGACAGCAGTAGCTGCATCCAGTACGTCAAATGGACATTCTCCCCAGAATACTCCAGTTTCTTTGCGGGGCTGGAGGACCAAAATCATTTAAGATGGTCCACCTATAAGGCGGCCATCTTGAAACATTTTTCTGTTCACAGAAATCCTCAAGAGGCTCGCAAGGCAGCCTACAATTTGCAATGTGGGGAGGATCAGGCCCCACAAGAATTCGTGCAAGAACTGAAACGTGCCTTTGGGTAGACCACCAGAAGGGTGCGCACAGACAGCAGACAATTTGTAAATACATTTTTCCATGCCTTGCCCAAATATATAATGACCCAGCTCGTGAGAGATTTTCATGAGAAAAGATCTTTAGATTGGGTCATTGAACAGGCTACCCGGATCTACGAGGTGCAGAAGCCCATAGAAAATAAAAGCAATATCCAGAAAAATACCAAAACCAACAGCACCCTTGCTGCTGCCAAGGTGGCAGAGGTAAAGGTTGCCCCCGTTTTGGATTTGGAGATGGGGGGGCCTAAAAACCTACCTGCACCTAATAATGCTAGGCCCAGAAGGTCCTCGGGCCAGTCACAGACAGGGAGCCAAGGAGGCAGCCCCACAAATGGGGTCCCTCGCTCTCCTGATTATGTAAGTCCCCGTTACAAGGGAAATCGACCCATCCTGGGTTATGTGTGGACTCCTCCAGCCCAAGGGGGGGGATCCAGCCAAGCACCTAACCCAGGGAACTTCCCTCCTAACTTCCCACCGGAGGGCAGAAATTCTCCAAATCCTGGGCAGAACTTTATCCCCAGGTATCCACCCAACTTCCAACCCCAAAATCATCCATCCTTCTTTCCCCAATTCCCTGAGCCCAGACAACCTAATCCGGGAGAGGGGAGGCCAAGGGTGGAGGGGTACCCAAATCTTCCCAATCCGGGATATTACCAGAGAAGGGATAGCTACCCTTCCCGGGATCAGCCCAGGGGAGAAAACAGGGCCCCGTATCAGCCTGAGCGGGTTTCCCAGTTAGAGCGCCAGGTTCAGAACATGGAACAGGAGCTGGGTCGCGTGCTAAGAGCTCAGCAGAACCCTCAGATGGGCATGCCGGCAGAAACTCTGGGCCTGGTGCTCCAGAGCAATGACGGGGGCAGCACCCCGACAACCCACCGGTTCCCAGGGAGGAGGCACAAGGGGAAGGGGGGTGTAAAGCCTTGGAGGAAGCTTCCTTCCCAACTTGTAAACAGCCCCTGGAAAACCAGGAACCGGAAACAAAATCTCCTGCCCCTGAAAGCCTGCCTCCCAAGGAGCAGAGGGGGGGTAGGAGAAACAAAGGACCCAAACAGACCCGTTTTGTGGAAGAAATACAGATCTTCCAATTTGAAGGAGAGGGATCCCCAGAGGATCCTGGGAAAAGGACCTTCTCCTTCAGAGATGGGGGAACTCCTCCCAAAGAAAAATGGGTCCCAAGGGATTCCAATCCAGACTGGGGAGATAGGGAGACTGAGCTACCGCCCCCCATCATCTCATCCCAGAACCCACAATACCATAATCCCCTGGTTCAAACCCATCCTGGTGACTGCCTCCAAAAAGGGGGGGGCGGCCCAGAACCGGAACCAGGGGAACCCACAATGGCTCTGATCTCCAGTTGCCAACTTTTTCTTTCAGATTCCCAAGACTCTCCACAGAATTCTGCCCAAATCTCTTCTCTAGCAATGTCCAAAACCAGAAAGTTAGCCCACCAGTTGTCCAAAAATGTGCATTATCTGTGCCCCCTTGAGGAGAAGGAGGGAAGATACTATGCCCCGGTACAAGTACAGGGGCAGGGTACAATTTTGGCACTGGTGGACACTGGATCCCAAGCTACCCTTCTGTCCAAAAGGGCCTTTGATGAACTAAATGCAGGAAGGGGGGAGAATTACCGTACTCCTCTCACCTCTCTTCCTGGACAACTGCAGAACTTTGACGGGAAGGAAATTCCTGTTGAGGGGACTGCAGACTTGGACATTAAAATTGGGCGACACAAGGTGAAACACCCGGTCATAGTTGTGACTCCAGAGGGCACCCTTTGTTTACTAGGGAATGACCTCCTGAGAAGGTTGTCACCCCTAATAGATTGCGTAAACAACGTCCTCTGGACCCAGACTAGCCGACCCATAAAATTAAAACAGAGTGTCAACCATGTTAGTTTAAACGGCACATGCCACATGGTTGAACAAAATTCTGACCAAGTAGAATTCCACTTCCAGATTAACCAAATTCCAGACGTGACAGTAATAGCAGTAGGACAACAGACTGGTGATGGGGGGTCCTCTCTATTTCTGAAAATCAACCTTCCTTCCAGTCTAAAGTGGTATTCCACGCTGGAAGGAAACACTCTGAAATTCTTTACTAATCCACAATCAGAAACTCCCACTCCTGTAGTCCAGAAAGATGTGAAATCAGCTCAGAGCCTGGCTGATATTCAGCAAATTGGAGAGCAGTTGTTCATCCCTGTTCAGTTAAATGAGTGTGTGTGAACAACGGTAAGAGCTTCATCAGCGAAGCCATGTTCCGCCAACTCCCAAAAGATCCAGCCATTCCCACATTCAAACTGATAGACAAATTGGAAATGGACCTGGAAGCACCCAATTCCAAACATCTCCTGCCAAGCAGGTGTATGCTCAAAATCTCCATTGGCAACAAGAGCATAGTCCACAATTGTTGGGTCGTGCGAGACGTCACTGCCGCTTTTTACTTAGGCAGTGACATTCTCAATCGCTTTGCCATTAGTTTGGACCTAATAAACTTCAAAGCTTGGTCCCGATTAGCGGATAATCCCATGGGCTTTGATGATCCAGAAAAAGCATTTAGGTCAGCTCAATTGCTACCTTATGCAGTTGAAATTCAGATCAAAGAGGAAGTCACCATCCCAGAAAGGACCCGACAATTCTCCCTGGAAGTGAAAGTTAAAAGAGGACAACATTTGAAAAACCCTGATGCTTATATACACCTAAATGCTTCTCTCCAACAGCAAGGGTTGGGGGTAAACCCAACTCCATTAGTCAACATAGAACATGACACCATTCTAATAGAGGTGGATAACAGCGACTTAAAGAGTATTACTCTAGCCGCAGGCACCATTATTGGAATGGCGGTTGATGACCGACATTTTTCCATCGATTTAGGAAATGAACTGTTAGGACCAATCCCCAAGGACTGTTTTGACAGTGACAGTGAGGACAATACAACACCAGACAGGATTTTTACCCGCCATGGGGGGAACTTCCTGGTGTACACTTCTTGCCCTTATGGTAAGGAAGATGTGACTTGTGACTTCAGGAGGGATGAGGTGATTTTCCAGGTCCATGAGGGCTGCCTTTCCCACCTGAAGCCTCCAGTCCAAATCAGCACTCTGACCAAGGACTTCTCCACCCAGCTGGAGGAGGCCGCTGATATAGCCAAACCAGAAGTCTTTCCAGGCTTCAGGCAGATGGTGGAAGAGAGAGTCAACCTAGCTGATGCCTGTGTGACTCTGGAACAGAAGCAAAAGTTGAAACAAGTCTTCTTGGATTTCCAAGATCTCTTTGCGGTAGACTCATATGACTGTGGTCGCACCGACATCCACACAACAACAATCCCCATGGACCCTGGCATGACTCCAGTGTTTGTGAAGCAATATCGCTTGCCTCTCGCATCAATGGAGTCCCTTACTGAAATAATTAAGAACCTTGAGTCCAGGGGAATAATCCGTAGCGTCCACAGCACCTTCAATAATCCGGTGCTGGGAATATTAAAGCCAAACGGCCAGTGGAGACTCTGCGCTGACCTTAGGGAGCTCAACAAACGGGTCCATACTTCCCGATGGCCTCTTCCCTACATTGACCAAGGGCTGGCCCAGATTCAGGGGTCACAGGTATTCACTGCAATAGACCTGACCAATGGATACTGGACCGTGCCGGTCAGTAGGGAGGACCAATACAAGCTGGCTTTTACCTTTGGGGACCAGCAGTATACATGGACCCGGACTCCCTTCGGATACCTCAACTCCGGCAATGAATTCTACATTTTCCTACATAAGGCCATGCCCGACCTGGGTGCGAGGGGTAACCTGGCTTATGTAGATGATGTCCTCATCAAAAGTTCATCTGTGGAGGAACACATAGCGGAGATCCGTTATGTTCTGACCCAGTTGAGGGCCGCCGGAGCAAAACTTTCCTTTCAGAAAGTACAGTGGTGTAGAACCCGTGTTAATTTCTTGGGGCATGAGATTACTCCTCAGGGTCTCTGTCCCCAGGAAAAGAAAGTGGAAGCACTTCAGAAACTGAAAGACCCCGCAACTCTGCGGGAACTAAGGAGCCTCCTTGGACTGACTAATTACAGCAGAAAGTTCATTGAGGGCTACGCAGAGATCACCAGACCCCTGATTCATCTCCTGAAGGGGGGGGTCAAGTGGGAATGGGGTCCAGAACAAGCCGAGGCGGTAAAACAACTCAAGAGAAGCCTCTCACAAGCGCCTTGCCTAGCTTACCCTGTCAGAAACAAGGAGTTCTTCCTGGAGTCGGGGTTCTCTAATACGTGCTTGATGGCAGTATTATACCAAAAGCATGACAAGGTCAATAAAGTAATCTCCTATGCAAGCAAAACTTTATCCTCTGTGGAGGAAAAATTCAACGATTGTGAGAAGGCACTCCTGGCAACGGTGTGGGCATTGAAGAATTACCGCCCGTTTATCCATGGGGAACACATCATAGTGGAGACTCCACACCAGCATCTGCAATATCTCCAAAGTGACAGAATCCGGGCCGGAAATGTGAGTAATTCCCGAATTACTTCCTGGATTCTGTCAATGCAAGGCTTTCCTGTGGAGGTCAGATATGGCCAAAACAAGAAGAGTCCCCTCGCGCAAGGTCTGGCTGACTTGCATGATTGTGCCAAAGAAAACTGTCTCGAGGACGAAAGTCTAAAAATCAAGGACAACACGGAGGCATACCTTAATTCCCCACACAAAGTCTTTGAAGAGGACAAGTGTGAGGGAATGCCCACTGTCTATGTGGATGGATGCTCGTAAAATGTTGACAACGACGGGGAGAAAGAACTGGTGGCTGGCGTAGGGAATGCATGGGTGAAGGAGTTCCCAGAACCCTCCGCTGGATACAAAATTGGTCCCCGAAGTAGTCAGGTGGCAGAATTGATGGCTGTGCATCAGGCCATCCTCACTGCTGTCCAACATCAACTCCACGAACTGGTCATAATCACAGATTCGGATTATGTCAGGAACGGGTTCGTGGAGCACCTGGTTAATTGGAAAACCAGAGGCATGTTATGTGCTAATAACAAACCCTTGAAACATGGGAAGTTGATCCAAAACATTGATGATCTGGTCACCTCGAATGAGATGACCATCTATTGGAAAAAGATCAAGGGTCATTCCAAAGTAGAGGGACCAGACAAAACTGGAAATGACTTAGCTGATCAGCTGGCCAAAACCGGGGCCATCCAAGGGGATCTAATTGAGATTGAGTCCCTGTTGGGGGAAATCCAGGTCACTGCTATCACTAGGTCCCAGACAAATGCTCACAATGACCTTTCAATTGCACAATGGAGCAAGGAGACCCCCGATGCTGATTTGATTACCGCTTAGAAGGGGGATCCAATAATTGGTACATTTTACCAACACATTGAGGACCCTGAGAACTTTCCCCTGACAGATACCAATTACAACGGGAAAGGGGACCTTAGAGTGTTGATGAAATGTCCAAAAATGTTCCCGATCCAAGACGGTTTGTTGGTAAGGAAATCCAAAGCTGGCCACGATCAGTGGGTGGTTCCTACCTCATTCCGAAGCCTGATGTTAAGTCACGCCCATGATGCGGCCACCGCCGGTCATAGGGGGTTTCACACAACACTGGATATCTTAAGAGAGGTTGCATACTGGCCACACATGGGCCAGGACCTCAACCAATACTTGAAGGGTTGTCTTGTGTGTGCACAATTTCAGCCAACATCCCTCACACACCGGGTGCCTCTCCAAAAGAGGGGGATGACACTGCCATGGTCAGATTTACAAATCGACTTTGTAGGCCCTGTGATTCGCTCAACTAGAGGAAACAAGTACATGTTGACCGTTACATGCTTGTTTACCAAGTGGGTGGAATGTCTCCCAGCCCCAAATTGCAAGGCAGAAACAGCAGCTGCCCTGATGATTAACCACATCTTTTCCCGTTTTGGTCTACCTCAAAGGATTGAGTCAGACAGAGGTAGCCACTTCACCAGTGAAGTAATGACAAAGATGTGGGAGATACTGGGGGTCAAGAGAAAGCTACACATTGCTTACAGGCCAGCTTCTTCTGGGGCAGTAGAGAGATATAACCGAACCATTGTGAGCATATTAAAGAAGTTTGTGGCAGATTCTGGGCCAAGTTGGGATATCCGATTACCTCTGGTCCTAATGGCCATTAGATCTACCCCTTCATCTGCAACCAAAATGTCACCATTTGAGTTGATGACTGGGCGCAAGATGGTGCTTCCCCAGCATTTGCTCTACAGAACTCAAGAGCAAACGTTGATAAATGCCTCCACAACTCATGAGTATGTGGAGAATTTAAGGAAACACCTTCAACATGCTTTTGCCTATGCTCAGCGGAATCTAGAAAGATCAGCTGAGAGTATGAAGACCCACTATGACAAGAAAACTTACAGGAAGGAATATCAGGTGGGGGAGCGGGTCTATCTATACAATTTCCAAAGGAACCAGGCCAAGCAGCGAAAATTTTTGCCTACATGGAAGGGATCCTATGAGATTATAGACAAGATCTCCCCTGTGGCCTACAAGATCCGCATCCCCAAAGGCGGTTTGGCAGAGGGGGAAGACAAGTGGGTACATATAAATCAGCTAAAGTGTTGCCATCCCAGGCACACTCTGCAACAACTGGAGGAATCCTCTGGAATCCTAGAGGGTACTGTCTCAGATTAATTCAGTTCTAACTTAAAATATCCTACATATCTCCTATCAAATTCTGAGTTTCTCAATGTGGGTGTTTTCGTTTTTGAATGCAAAAAGAAATGTGCATGTTCATATGTTTTGACTATAAATTTATATGCCACCCCACTATATCAATGGTGTGGGAAAAATGTCTATGAATAGGTATTGCCGCTCTTCCTTTGTCGTCCTAGGAGAAAGAAAACCTTGAGACTGGCCAGGGAGGACAATCCGGAGACCGGGAGCAGAGACGCGAGGGGCCCAGGGTACCGCCCAATATTCCCATCAGGACCGGCGAGGAGAACCGATCGATCAGTACCGGATGGAGGAAAAGATGCTGAACTGTGCCATTTGCAGAATTGGAAGAAGATTATGCGGACAGACCAGTGCGTGGGTCAAAACCCTTGTGCACCCGACTTCCCATCGACTCAAATTCAAAGGGCAGTCACGTGGGGGGATTTGTTGGGTGTCCTGACCCACGTTTGAGCTATCATGCTGCAACATTTGGTGCTGTGGGCTTAGAAAATCCAAGATGGCCAAAAAGCCCACAAGTGCGCCAGAATCCAGGAGAACCACGCAGTTTGTGCGCACACCAAAATGGTTACCTCACTTGCCACCCACCAGTGTAAGAAAAGATCTTTGTTAACAAAATTCACTGTTACTGATGTGAAAAAGTTGCTGAAATCGTGGCTCACCGGACCACTTTAAAGATTCAACCCTTTTGTGGGGTTCCACATAACCATTTTACTGTAAGGAGCCCCATCAAAACAATGTTAAGCAAGGATTATTTACTACTATGTAAGAACCATTCCTGTTTGGAATGCATTAATCCAAGAAAGATCCCAAAAATGGATGCAGTACCAACAAAATCCTTAAGGCGGCGCTAGCGGTCTATACTCTGACAGGAGAACTAAGTGCAGTTGCTGACAAAGGGATTTGACTCAGCTGACTTCAAAGGCTGCATTTTAATTAAAAATTAGCCACCTGCTGTTCCCAGAGGCCAGAAGCCTGGGAAACCCTCTCACCTCAAGAGATTGACACCACAGCCCAGGATATCACATGGTCATAATAACCAAATGCAAAGTGACCCCCTGGTCTGCTGACCTCAACCTCCTGGAGACCACACAATAGGCTATTGCACTTGAATAGAATATGTTGATTTTGACTGTTTCCTGTCAACAAAGGCCTGCCTGCCAGAAGACACATGTGATCACTGACCCACCCAAGTCTTGGAGGCGGACTCCAACACTCTGAGAACTGAATTGAAAGCAACATATATATTTTACAGAAACACTGATAACTCTTTGTAATCAAATGACAGGAATGTATAACTTTGAGAGCCTTCATTTAAAAAATGTACCTTCGATTCAAGCCCAAACTCCAATTTGTGTGATGTTCTGGGGCAAAACCCTGCTATTTATGTATACTACAGACTCTGTGTTTAAGCTAGAGACATGGTAATTTACTGGAGTATGTATGGACAGGCCGTGTACATGTGTGTAAATCTGGAGAAAAATCCGATGTTGCAAAACCCACTAAAAAGCACCAAAGGTTGCCATTTCTGAATGCAAGCCCCCAGGAAGAGCAGAGTTTGAACAGGGTATACCTCATGTGATATGTGATGGGTGCATGTAATTTCAAACCACTGTGTATCTATGAAATATGTCTTTTTGATCAAATATAGATTTGTGTGCAATTTGACAGTGTCCTTTCTACAGGCCATATAATGACATCGCTCTGACACTCCACTTCTTTTCCCCAATCAAGAGAGAAAGGAAAGCTTGACCAATGGGCAGTTGAGAGAGGGGCTGGCTAGTGATGCTGCACACACACCCACTTTCAAAAGACATAAAAAGAGCCACTAGAAGCTAGAGAGGACATTCTATTCCATCTGCTGCGGGACGCTCTGCCGGGAAAATCCATACTTTACCTCCATCAACCTCCAGAGAGCCAACCCAGAGACTTCAATCTATCCACCTTCAGAGACCAAGACTTTACTTCAGAATTTGTAGCAGAGAGGTCAACTACAAGCTAAATCCCTCTTTAGCAGGCCTCAAATCATTGCCACTATTCACAGCCAGGCGAGCTGTTTGAATTCCTTGCAAGAATTTTGGCCATTTGCCAGGGAGCAGTGTTGTATCCAGAGAGAGACCAGCTGAACCGGAGACCGCTGTATCCGGACCCACAGACCTGATCAGAACCAGAGACCCAGACCAGACCAGCAGAGTAGAGCTGACCCAGACGCTGTGCGCAGAAACCGTCCGTGGCGAGTGAAGAAAACCTGTTGACCAGATCCGTGGCGAGGCCTATTTCTAAATATATTGTGAGTACCTAGCAGAACTGTGCAGAACCAATCTCTTAGTTAAAATAATATAATTCAATCTATTTTAATCTAACCAGAACTGCCTCCTAACTGTCACCTGTCATTTGCAAAGCTGTCACTTGTCATTTTCTAGCTGCAAGCTGTAACCTGTCGCTTTGAACTTTTAAAATTTCAAATCCGAAAAACTACCTTTATTTAATCGTCCGTATCTCTGGAACCGTTTGGGCTAGGAACTTGGTTTAACTTTCCTCTGAAAGCTTAGAATCTCAGCTTTTCAACAAGCTTAGAACTCTGTATACTTTTGCCGTAATCACGATTCTCGCACTCGCGAATTTTACCGCGATTTGCGATTTGGTTAAAAATCCAGCCACGTGTGAAAACAGCAGCTTCATTGCTTTCCGTTGCCAAAAATTCGTTTAACCTGCTAGTTACTCCTAGCTCCTTGCTAAAGTGAGCCTGAACTCATCCGAAGTATATTTCACTCACCCTGAACCTCCTAAAGGGAATTAAAACCATTTTCAGCATATTTCTCACTGCATTGTCACCATATTCAAAGCATGTTGCCTGTGTTTCAAAACTCCTATCTGTTGTATAAGCTGCTGGGGGGGAATTGAACTGAATTCTATTTGATTGCATTCCTAAGAACTGTGTCATCTTCATCTCCTTACAGTGCATAAAAGGGGGGGTGAATTGTCCAAGAAAGTGATTACATTGTCTTTTGCTGAAATCCTATCAAGTTAATTTCTGTACTGCATTTCATTCCACATTGCATCCATTTGAAACCATAAAAGTATTGTTGCTATCGTATCCATCCTATAACCACTCATCATTGATTATAAAGAAGTGTGCTAGTGCCGGATTATCCATTATTGATTACTGCTTAGATTAAGTGTGATATTCAATTATTAATTTATTATAAAGTGTGATATATATATATATATTGTTTAAATTATCAAATAAACCGTTTAAACTTGCAAAACAGAACTACTTCGTGGCTCAGTGGGGTCAGGGGGATTCCAAGAGAGGGGTGTTATATAGGGGTAGTCATCCAGAACGCATGAACTGGACGTAAAGATATATCAATAAGGGTTTCCATTCAGTATCCCAGACTAGGCATTGACTTAGCTGTAGTGTTGAATTGAATCCTCTTACAGTTTCCATTCAGTATCCCAGACTAGGCATTGACTTAGCTCTAGTGTATAATTGAATCCTCTTACAGAGCAGACCCGCTGGACTTAGTGATACTCCATCAACTTCTGAGTCAGATGTTACCAGCAGTGACAATGAAGAACCCAATGTCCATCTACATTTTTCAGACTAGCTGTGTCTTTTACGCCAAGATGGCAAATCACAAAAACAAGTAAGTGGGAGGCATTCTGTACGGGGACGAGGAAGAGGTGGGCGGAAAAAAACGAAGAGGGGGCAGAGGGGCAGGAAATGTGACAAACAACACGTTGGTCAGATCACTGCACTCCGGAAAATCTATAACCCCATGAAAGCGAGAAATAGTAAAATGAAGGTCATTAACTTATCTGACCATATTATCACCAACAACCAACTAAAAGTCTTGAACTTGGGTCTTAATTTCTGTCCCAGTGCACATTATGACTACCTGCATACACATATAGATTTCTATCAATATATACATAAAATGAGGCTATTAAAGTTTTTTGACACCAGTATCTATGTGAAACCTGTCACCCAAAAGCCTCACAGGAAAACTGAAATCACAATAGGCACATTAGACACTCTTTCCATCTTAGTTGGCTTGGAGGAAGGATTGGATGCCACTGGGGGCAATGAGCAGATAGACTTGCAGCCCTGAATATCAACACTGATTGGACGGCCAAAAGCCCTTTGAATCCGAATTCCAGATTCAACCCCACTAGTATAGATGCCTTTCAGACTCTTGTCACAGAGGATCTCAAATATATACGGACAAAGAAAAATAAGAATCCTCTTGAAAATATGCCGCTGGCTAACAAAATTGCGTTTCAGGAATTACATGATCTATCGGACTGTATCATCAAGCCGTCTGATAACTGATGTAATATAGTCCTCATGTATAAGTGTGACTATGTGAAAGAAGCCTACAAGCAACTTAATGCTACGAAAGGGTCACTCAGAATCCAATGAAAAGTCTGGAGACTAAGGTGAAAACCTTTATAATGGAATGGGAGAATAAGGGCATCCAGGAAGAAGAAAACTGTAGATTCCTTTTCACCACCAATACTGTTATGCCGACCATCTACTTTCTCCCCAAAATACATAAAAGTAATTCTAAACCCCCTGGCAGACCCATTGTTACTCTCTCTGGCTCTCTTCTCTCGGCACCATACAAAATGCCCGAAAATAAAAATAATGGTGTTTGCATTTACAGCTTAATATCATGTTTCTCTTTTTTGATGTTTGGCATAATATTCTAAAAAAACACACCATAAAACATCTTTCATCGAATATATGTAAAAATACATAGTTGTTATCTGGAATCCATTTCATGGAACACAATTCAATGACAGCCATAACCAGTTAGACCATATCTGACAAATTGTGACATATGATATACGGTGAAGGCAGAAATCACTTGTTATTATTTTCTTTTTTTATTGCTTCAAGTTTTTAATTGTTCAATATTGTGATAACAACATATGTTTACACATGGTTAATCATGTATGCTGTATGAACTGTCAATTTAATAATTCTCTCTTGATGTTTACTTTGTTGGACTATTGCATTATATGTCTTCAGAGAATATCTAGGAAACAACTCATGAAATTACAGAGGATGCTGAAGAGGACAGCTAATCTCTGTTTCAACCTAAATAACAGGGCCATTTCACAGCCACATTTACATCCTGAGAAAAACACAGGTTTGGAAGAAAAAGTCACAAAACCACAGCACTTGTATGAATAAATATTAAGAGTGCACATAGGCTGCAGGTGCCTGAGAGGTGTGGGAGTACAACCTACTGTTGTGGAAACAATTTGAGCACGGGCAATTCTCAGTCGCACTGCGCCCAAGAGGGCAATATAGGCATGTGTTGCAAGTAATTGAAGAGAGATGTGATTATAAGCCAGATGGATTTATTTGCAAAGTAGCCTGACACGTGTTTCGAGTCTAAACCGAATTTCAGCACAGCAGGAAAAGCCAAAGAGATGTGAAAGGAAGCAGCTTGGGCTGCTTCCTTTCACATCACTTTGGCTTTTCCTGCTGTGCTGAAATTACCGCAATTGCGAAGCCGTGAGAGAGTTTTCTGGCAATGTCCTTCATTCAATTTATCTTAGGTCCCATCTCCCATTTACAGCCTCGGATGAAGAGTCGGTTTAGACTCAAAACACGTGTCAGGCTACTTTGCAAATAAATCCATTGGACTTATAACCACATCTCTCTTCAATTACTTGCAACACACGACCTTTACATCCTGAACTGCCTCACAATTAATCCAAGAGGGAATGCAAAGGTCCTCGACACAATACACAAAGTATCCTGTACAGAAGGTCCTAATTACCATTAGTCTTTGATGATGCAATACTTTCAATAGAAATTTAACATCTGCTCTTTCCACTCTGACATTTCACCAGAGACTTAGTCAAAGTTAGCATAAATGCAGACAAATGCAGACTATTTTGCAAAGCTCTAGAACATCCTTGCCCATCCACTAATTTATTAAATTATCATATGACATTTCAGGGCTCCAGAAAGCTTAAGTAAAAGTTTTTTTTCTTCTTCTAGCTTTCAGACATGTAACCAGACATGTAACACTAACAACTTCTTATTTAGAGTTGGATGATTTCTTGTGTAACTACCAATTTTTCATCTGTAATAATATATCTTCAAAGGATTGAGCTGGGCTGGGAACTGCATTTCAAACATTACGTGCTGCGTGCATACTTATACATGCAAAGGTGTGCACTGAAAGGAGATACACCCAGCATATAATGGTATGCCCACATTCATACCTTATCATTATTATGTATTACTAATTAAGCACACATTTGCGACCAAATAACCGTTGCACACATTATTCGTAGCTGCATGGGCCATGTGGTCATCAGAAGTCAAACTCATACATTGGTGTTCCACTACTTGGGAAGGGATTTAGGAAAAAGGTGACTTAAGTAAGAAGCAGACATTTATGTACCAGATCACAGGAAGAAGGCTTTCTCTAGAAGAGCTAAAAAGAGTGAATAATTTACAACATAGAACTAAGGTTGCGCATAGCATAAGTCATAAATTGAATGCCTCAAGGAGCAAACATAAGCATGCCAATGCACATTGAGCTAGAGAAAGGAAGGATGCAACCTCTATCCCCTTTCTTCCCTGAATTGAGTAAAATGCAGATTCATGGAACATTGCCAGCATCAGGAGTGACCTCCTATTACACTTCAATCTGCCTCCACTTCAGTTACCAGATATGTACCGGGGTACTAATTGCAATTTTTTCTCGAGCCGAGAAACGGCACTATGACCTGAAAAAAAAAGAAAATAAATGCCTGCCAGGGATCGTGTAGTCCAATCTCCCTTTACATGGCGGCCATTAAAACAAATGTAAAACAAAAGTAAACAAAATAATGACCGCCATGTATGGGGCGAAGGGACTAAACCTTGTCCCTTCACCCTTTGCATGGCATCCACTCGCGGAGAGAACTTTGTGATGCGGCAGCACTTTGAGCATTGCCAGGCAGGTAATGCCCGGGCGAGGGCCAATGAGCTTGCTTTTTACAAGCTCATTGTCACTCGCTGGGTAATAATGTCCTTTAGATTGTTGATACACTGTTTGGCATGATCTTACTTCAAGGTCAGAATAGATTGAATGTTATCCCACACCAGCACTGCCTCAGTTTTCACTATCATGCAATTTTGAAAGTCATTAAAAAAATGTTGATATATTTAATGACATCATCAACTTGATAAATTGCATGATGTTGACTTCACAATAACATCCAGTTTGATATGTTAGGTGGCTTTGGGCCTTCAATACAGAGGAGTTGTTTCTATCATGACCACGTAGGATTTGTCCAAACTAGGCACTCTTTATGTATGAGGAACACATTGAAATATTATGATGCCAACTTTGCTTCTGTACAAAATATCTCCCACAATGCCTTTGGATGATGATTTAAATGAGAAAATGTCAGGAAAAATGTGTAGTGTTACCCTGAATCAAAGATTTCTCACATCTAAAATCCTTTAATATGTATGTCTTTCTTGCAGGAGCTAAGCTTGCTCTGAAGTAGTTCATTGGGACCATGACCCCCTCGGATGGAGAATCTTGATCTTGCTCGTTCTATGTTAATGTTAATGTTAAAGGACATTTGTACCGCACACTATCACCACCGGTGTGGCCCCCTGGCGCTCTGGCGGCTCTGAAAGAAGAGGGGAGGTTGGTTTAGTGGGAGGAAGCAGGAAAAGTGCAAGAGAGCAGTGATGTGCTGTTGGCGGCCTCATCCCGGTGTGTCCATTGGCTGGGCCTGGGGTGTTTGCAGCCGGTAGTCGTTGTCTACTGTTGTGCAAGACTATGTGTGTTTTTGTTTTGTTGTTGCAATGTAGTGAAGTTTGTGCGGTTTGTTGTGCTGTAGATTGTGGTTGTGTCTGGTTTGGAGTTAGAGAGGTGTATGCAGAAATGGAAATTGTTAGTAGGGTTGGTTAGTTTGCGTCTCTATCGTGAATTGAGGCGCACGGCTTGCGTAGTCTCCCCTGATGCGGCTCTGTCCTGATCTGGGTCCGACTGGCATACAAGGTTCCTTACTCCTCTGGCCCCCACCTCTAACAAGCTCTGTCATAGCTCCCCTTATCCTCCCTTCATACTCTTGTGGCCAGTGAACCTGCCAATGTCAACCTCTCAGGGAGTGTGGTGATTGCCAATATCTCGACAATTCCACACCAATGTGGTACCTGGCGGTAACTAGGGCGGGCAAAAGTGTTGGTGGGATTGTCTGGGGTAATTGAATCAGTCTCCATGCTTGCCACCTGTGTTCCATTCCATCCAGTGTCACCCGTCCAGGTGTCGTGGGAGTTACCCTCTTGGGTTGGGTATGTCCGTGTCCTTTCCGGTTTAGTCATCCTTTTTCGGTTTTGGTTTCCATATTTAGTCTGTGGTGTTTGAAGAGACAGGTTTTTAGTGATTGTATGAGCACAACCTATTTCCTGTTGGTATACAGCTTCTTTGCTTCATTATTGGCTCTGCATACTAGAGCAAATGCTGATCAATGCCAAAAGCCATGCATGTCAGTTTAGTTCTAAAAGCATTCAGGATTTTCCCCAGTGATTAAATGACCCGCAACAAAGGATAGCATTATGTTGGTTGATGGTCCAGCTTTTTGTAAATAGTAAATGTGCACATCTCAACTTTGTTCACTTGATGCATATTTCAGAATATGCTATTATGAACCTCCTGTACCCACTCTGTATCCTGCTCCATTATCTTGACCAGAGATATGGTTAGATCTAGGGTAGGTTTACCATCATGTGTTATCTTATCTTTTTGTCACACAGTCTCAACAAAAGCTGATCTTGCATCACTTCACAAAGGGTCCAGACTCACATGTCATTGTAATGGTTTGGAGAGCCTTATAGAATGCCCCCCTCCTGTTGGTAGCAGGTATAACATGTCTGTCTTTCCTTACCAGAATAATTTCAGACAGTGGACTTTTAGATGGGGAACATTGCCACATGTTCAAAGACATTCCCTTGTTCGTCCATTCCCACCACGATGGGAAGGGGAGCACAGCACTGTTGCTCTCCATCTGATCCAAGGACCTGACGAAGCATGGTGATGTTCTACAATCTAGATAGTCCATTTCTCCTGTAGCTTCTACATATGTTAGGGAGTCTTACTTACATTGAGTTTTGTACACATCTGGCAAAAGATCTCTGTGTTGCATACACCACAAGAATTATACGAGGCAAAGTGTGGCAGAAGTGTTCCAGTTTGCACGTTATAGATCACCACCGAATAGATCAATCATTAACTGTGTTTGCAGATGCTTGTCTTCCAGTACATACATCTATATATAAAAAAGTGACACAAGGAGCTGTTCACACTCAATGAAAGTAACAAGAGATAACTTTGCCGCGCACTTCCAGCTTCTGAAAGAGTGATACATCTTTATTTTGTTTTATTTTTACCTCAGACAGAAAAATGCAATTTCTAGTTTAGTTATAAAACATGTCGGCTGATTTAAAAACGAGTTTTACAATGGCACAATCCCATTGAAACACGCTGTGTAAATCAGGCTGTATGACTTTTCGGGTTCTCAAATTATTTGCTGACAACAAAAACATACAACAAAACAAATTGCTCAAGGGCATAGGTTTAGTCACATTAAGCAGGGCACACCAGTGGTGGCACTCTCAGTCTAAAGCTGTACCCATGCTCGTCCCCATTTTTTGAAAACCACCCCTTTCCTTGTTTTTGACCCTTAGTTTTACCCCCCTTTATTTCTGAAAACGAGGAGCCGGTAACGTTTGGTCCACCACCCTTATGCGTGAAAATGCAGATTGCCACACATTTTTCTTTAATATTCTTTTTTCTATGTAATATACAGATGGGTCTAACTAATAGGCCTACAGAAATCCTCTGATTCTTTTTTTATGAAAATTGTTGTTTTTTTAGTGTGAAATAGATATGTAGGTCTGTGCTTCTAGATGGGATCCGGATTGCCCAGGTTTTGGAGCCTCAGCCCAATAACTCATATACTTATGTTTTGCCTAAGCACTACTGACCCAGAACTTGTGCATTCGGCTTCTGGCTGTCAATACCAGGGTCCATACACTTGTGTTATGGGCCATTAGTAGAGTGCTTGCTGCTGCTGGTATGGCTTTGTAGCACTGTGGACTGTTTGGATGTGAATATGGTGCACACAGGGCATTACATGGGTCACTTACAGGCTCATTTACTAGAATAAGGAGAAGGAGAGCATGACAGAGCCTACTAAACACACCAGGCTTAGGTTCCTATTGGAGGACGATGTTGCATATCATAGCATCAGATCCCTGGTGTCTATCGCTTTACCACACATGCCACGCACAGGGTTGTGAGTTGTGGTATGGTGTGTGGCTGGCTGTGTCTGTTTCTAGCAGTGGGTGCGTGGCTGGCAATCAGCCCACTTCATTACTGAGCTCAATGGAGCCTGTAAGACAGAAGGGGGGCTGAGTTTGAATTCAGATGCATTGCACTGCTCCACCTGAATTCCTTACACCTCATTTAAAGTGCTTGTGACATAGGCTTTCAATCACTGCTAGCGGGTTGAGTAACAGCCCCATAGTGGAAGCTGTAGCTTATATGCCAGTCGGTGGTTAGAGTTCTACCAACCTACTCAACGGCACGTAGGAGGAGGCTCATTGGCGTGCTCGCTAGCTCTCAGCAAGGGATTGTTACACTTGCTGTCAAGCCTGACTTTCTGTCCGTCAGCCGTCTTTCATTTGTGAGTGTGAGACGTCCTTGTGTGAATTAAAGTGCATTGCGCATTCAGTCGTTGGGCTGCGTTACTTCTGAATACATGTTTGTGCCTCTTTTGATGGTCTTGTTATTCCTGCAGATCCCCGCCAATCTAGCTTTTTTTACTTTTGGGTTCCGTGTATTGTAACAGTACTCCTTATAGTCTACAATTTAGTGCTGGGTGCATGTGTCATGTTTCATACATAATAAAAGGTTTGGCGTAGAGCCGACGCACTGAGATTTGCACCTATCTTTCGCACTCGCTGCAGTTATCCATTTGGTGTAAGGTGGGCCCGCAGTTTTGTTGTGTCCTGGTTGCCTAACAACGGAGAGAACCCGAGAGAGAAGCTTAGCCTATGATCCCCTCCCATAATCCACTTGTGCAACTTTAACTTCAGAGCACAATCGCTTAAAAGGAACCGGGGAGTGAACCACCACAGCCTTGCCTGAGGCTACCTATGACCCCCCTGGCGGACACCAAGTACTGCCATCTTGCCTTTTCACCTCAAACACACATTCCCGGCAACCCATTACATTTGACTTTCCTTCGTTGATGGTGTGCCTGTCCTGGTGGTGTGTTTGCTATGATAATCACCCCTATGGGTAGAGTATACAAGCAAGAGTAAAGACACACTGGTTAAGGGGTCATTTATCATCGGCTATACAAGCAATCACTTATCTTTTCAAACATGTAGTCATATCTTGGCCTAATACAATGCCAGTTTCGAAGTTAGAAGGGAGGAAGAGGGGCGCGATATGTGAACCTGGCGACAAATTTCAGTTGACTTTGTGCCTAATCGCAAAAGAGTGAAATCTCCATTTAGGCGACTGGTGCAGCTAAAAACATGCCCATCTTCGAAAACCATTCTTAGATAGACCGAATGACCCAATGTTGTCTTGACGACATCAAAGAAATACACTGGACCCGATTCACAACGTGCTTTTCTATCGAGAATCAGGCCCATCGACTTTTTTGCTGAGGGCATCAGTGAGCCAAGAACCGAATGGTCCAAAAGACAGTTGAGTATCCATCAATACAATGTCTTAGGTGTCAAGAGTTTCCTGCCCCCGGCTATGGTCTCATTCACACAAGGAACGTTTTGTGAATTTTGCGATTCTGAGGGCTCTTGTAACCTTGTAACCTTGGCTTCTACTGTTTCCTCAATACCGATGTTGGTGTCAGGTATAAATGACTAAGGAATGCAACTGTCCAAAAGAGGGAACACTCAAAGTTTGCCTTGGAAAGCAGGCCTAGTTTGGCCATGGTGAAAAGTAATTGAATCCCCTCCCCCACAGCCACACACCCCCAGTGGCAAAGACAATTCCCTGGCAGGTGAAAGCAGATTTTCTGTACCCTTAGTTGCCCTTTACCGGGGAACTGGCCTTTATGTGTGTCCTGTCCATACTCCTATTTCTGCAAGCACTGGGTGTGTGTGTGTGTGTGTGTGTGTGTGTGTGTGTGGGTGTATGTGCGTGAGAGAGAGAGAAATACCCAAGAACCATCAAGCCTTTTTACTCTTGACCGACGATTGCAATTTCCCGACTTTATTTTTCTGGGATACTGCTTTTACATAAAGAAAAACACTTTTCAGAATTAGTTTGCGGCCTCTTTTTTATTTGCCTGATCTTTAAAAACACCATCGACTTGATTCACGAACTCCGCTTTCTGAATTAAACGATTTGTGTTAGTGGTCAGCATGTGTCCCCGCTGTGTTATTCTGGCTAGTTTGTCACAACTATCTTGCCCCTCCACTCACTTTTGTATTTCTCTTGTCAAAATGTTTTCGGCGTCATTTTCTAGCCATTCGATGTGCGTTTGAATGATTGCCTTTTTTTTTTTTAGAAGAAGAAACCACAAAATACGCAAACAAGATGTAGGTCAATCTTTTAGGGTCCTGTGTATGTTTATGTTTACCAATCCCGCGCCATTCCCTGCACCACTTGTCTCATGGGGCTTTGTGTCTCGTGGTGCAAGGTATATTTTTAAATTGTACATGATGAGAAAGAATTGTGCACGCCAAGGTCACCCGAGCAAACCATTCACACCAAGTTCCTAACCAGTGTCTTTGCGTTGGCTACATCCACGTAGAATCAAAATAGTGACCGATTGATGCAATATGCGTTTATATGTGTAGCACAAACGCCAATCTTTTTCCTCCTTTCTCTCTCTCTGCAGGCAAGCACACAACACACCCCAAACCTCTAAATATCTGCACATAATAAAGTATACACATATTAATGTCAACGCCATTGCAGCACATTATGGAGATGCCTTTGTTTTGATAGCACATTCAGTCAGCTTGATGCCTGAAGAAAAGAGTCCCGGAAACAAGTATGTTTTGTTTTGGTAACATAAACATGCGTCAGCTTTTGCACATACATACAAGGACATGTGAAAAAAGCAAATGCACACGCAGACATAAACAGACACACAGACGTGCAACATGAATACATAGATCAATAGGTATATAAGTCAAACATACACTCATGAGTACATTTTCAAGCAAACACATTCACACCAGATAATCACTTTACAGTGGAAGGAACATAGAAGCAAAGACAAACCTCCGGCCAAGTACGTCTCATCTCTGAGCAAAGTAGAGAGGCCTGTAAGAGGCTACCTCATGGGGTGTGTGGCCCGACAGGCCTGGGGCACTAGGGACCCAACCCCCACCTGGGCCCCCATCCTGCCCAAACCCCAAACTCACTCAAGTTGGGTGATGGTCCTGGGGTGACTGTCCACTGGTCTACAAGCCTGGTCCCGGCCTTGTCCACGGGCTGGTCCACCAGATAAATCACTGGAGGCCTAAAGTGCCTGAGGCAAGGCCCCAGTGTAAGGCCACAGGAGGAAACCGTGCACACGTGCCTCTGCTGTAAACTAACAGCAGATAGAAGGTGGCCACACATGCATAAGAAACCATCCCCTACCACACTAACACATTTTTTGTTGGCTCACAGACAGCTTACACTGTCTTATGCTATATAAAAGTGTGAAAAGCTTCCAGTCGGGCCTCCAGCATAAATACACTGTTTGCGTGACTCTAGGTCTGCCTGCCCACCCATTCCCCACCCATACACAACAAAAACGTGCATAGTACGAAAAAACAGCACTCTTTCCCTTAAAAATCAAGGATCAAATCTTCTCGATTTCAAGTGGAAAAGCACCCCTTTTCTGCATTTTTGGGTACAAGCATGCATACCATAAATGTTTGTGCATGCCACCAACAGGCAGGGCACACTTATATGATGGCATGGTGTGCCGGTTTTCAAGTAGTGTTATTTTTTTTGCATAAAGCGATATTGTGATGGATATCTTGGATTTGAGATGTTTAATGAAAAAACATTGTATTGCTCATAAGTGGGTCAGAGTGAGAGTGTGACGTACATTTATGCTCAAGTGATTATATATGACCACTTGGTGCCAAATCAAATGCCTGCTTTTGACTTTTGTACATAGCTGACATTGTTGTTGAAAAGATGATGTTGTCAGTAGTCATTAAATTAATGTGCCTTGAAAATGTAAGATTATTGTTCTGCCTCTTTGCTGATCTTATTGGATGTCTCCATTTCTGACTGTTGATATGTCTACGGGATTTGGACGAACAGCCGCAGAGACTTACTGCACTTTTTGGATGTGTGTCTTAAATATATATTATCATGTATGTCTATTTACCCCAGCAGAATATATCAAATAATCATTACTTCTAAGTTGGCTCTTTTTATGTTTGTTTATCTTTATGCTTTAGAAGCCTTAGAATGTTGAGATGTTGGCAGTATTGACTTGGACCACGTGCTAAACTAATTAAGAAGCTAGTGATCATCAACGTCCAACATTCTAAAGATAACCAACTGCTTAAAGATCATCAATGAAAGTCTTATTTTCAACAGCAATTGTCCTGCATTTTAGCTGTGAAAATGCATTTATATTTCACACTGGCTAACCCCAAGCATACCAGTACCCTTGTTTTGCTGAGATTATGCATTTTAGCTGAGCTGAAGGAAAGTGTATTCATGTGATATGGGCTTTTTCAGAAACCGTGTAGTCCTGTTACATATTTAGGTTACACATAGAACTTAAATAGTAGGCATAATGTAAGGATATGTATATTGAAGAAAGAATTTCAGAAAATGAGACCCTGTTTTGCATTTGAATTGTATTTAAGTAATGTGCACAAATGAATGATTGATCGTTTGCTGTCTTCTGTGCAGTCTGTGCTTCAAGCCAAGATATTTCTTTATGGTTCACGGTAGAACACTGTAAATATAGGTTCCGGGCTTGGATACATTGGCTGTTTTGTTTATACAAATAGTCACCAATATCCACATAAGTAATAAACAATGTTTTGGGCTGAACTTAATATGGCATTTGGCCAAGTTCCCATAGACCGACCAGATCAGCCAATTCCAACTGTCTCCTTGTACCACGCTTCAAACTCTCCGCTTCAGACGCTTAGCCTATGAACCCCTCCCATAATCCACTTGTGCAACTTTAACTTCAGAGCACAATCGCTTAAAGTGAACCGGGGAGTGAACCACCACAGCCTTGCCTGAGGCTACCTATGACCCCCCTGGCGGACACCAAGTACTGCCATTTTGCCTTTTCACCTCAAACACACATTCCCGGAACACATTACATTTTACTTTCTTTCTTTGATGGTGTGCCTGTCCTGGTGGGGTGTTTGCTATGATAATCACCCCTATGGGTAGAGTTTACAAGCAAGAGTAAAGAGATACAAATCACTGGAGTTCTAAGGTGCCTGAGGCAAGGCAAGGCCCCAGGGCAAGGTTACCATTGGGGATCTAGCTCCCCAGATAAGGCAGCTCAACTGTGGAACTCCTTGCCTCCTCTCCGAAGAGAATCCCAAACTTTCAACAAATTTAGACAGAACATGACTAATTGGCTGAAAGAAAAAGACAAGTAAATCGCCATGCCACAGTGATCATCACTAAGCAGATGCCAGTTTAAATATGTTTTCTATACTCTGTACCTCATGTGACGCTCTTTGCGGCTTTCATGCTCTTTCTCACTGTATGCTTTTCTGGATATTGACCCCTATTACTTATTGCATTTTGTCCTGCTTGTAGAATTGTGATGTCTTATATAATCCTACGATGTACGTCATGTACCCTTATGTACCTAAGCTGAACATATTCTTATGTCTTGCGCCCTGATATCCTAGGGTCTGGTACACACTATAAATAAATAAACAAACAAACAAACAAGTTCTGATATTGTGGGAGCTTTAAGCCTTGTGGAGTGAAGATTTAGAAATACCTTTTGATATTCCTTCAGAATTTGTAAACGTATACTCGGGAAACTTGATATTACATATTCCTTCAGAATGCGTATACATATTCTCCTTGAAGATGTTGATGAAGCTAGGGGCAAATGTTTTTAAAGCCATTAGAAAATAAAAGACACATAAACTAGATATTATTTAAAGAGAGTTGCTGTGAGCTTTTAAGGGAGTGCTATCCAAGATCATCACAGAATGGTGTTGAGGGCAGAGCTGAGCTGAGGACCCAAGCTAGATACCTTTTTCCATTCTGGTTCCTGGAGAAGGGGAGGGCTTTTTTTGCACCTTTTTCTGAACTGTATTTTTGCAGCACTAACATTGGATTTTTGATTGCATAGGCGAAAAAAGCATCTCCTTTTGACATTTTGAGAGAACCATCTTTTTTATTGAGCTGTATATGGAAGCAATACGCACTTAACTACAGGAGCTCAAACTCACTGAACTATCTTTTTTGGATTTGGCTTATGTTTGCATCATGATTTATCCTTTCGGCATAGCATTTTTTTTAAGGCTTTTGTTATAGGCATTGGAGACCATGGTGTTTTTTTTTAGGTGACATTTGATTTGGATTTTATATTTTGAAGATATTTTAATTACTTTAGGTATTGTACAACTCAAGCCTTCGTCCAGATACAGACTGTTAGCTTTCAACTCTCTATTGTTACAGACATCCGGGGCCAGAACACAGAAACTTTTCACCGGTGCAAGTGCAAAGTTTGCATGGTAATAGCACTAGGGCAAAGTTTGTCCTTTTTTAAAAAACACTTGGACATATTAGAAAACTATTGCACCGTGACAAGTGCAGTTTGTCATGGTACAAGCACCAAGGCAAGCATTGCCCTTGGGCAAAAAAAGATACATTTCCACTCCATTTTTGCATCAGGGCAAAGTCTTCTGAACTTACCCAAACCACTAGCATGAGAACTATAAACCCGCACAACACTTTTTCTCCATCCTACCCTGCGGATACTCAAAAATACTACCACCCTCCTTTTTCAACATGAACACTTGCTTGAACGCTGACAGACAATGGGCTAAAGTTGAAACTGTTTACCTGACATGTCCAGACACAAGGGTCAGGCAGAGTCAGGCAATTAACCAGAATCACACACACCAGAAAAGCCCTTTCCCTTCCCCACAGGGATACAAGGTGGAACACAAAAGCACACTATGAGTAAGGCAGACTGCAAGATGAGGCAGCTATCCAGATCCGGCAGTTTAAGAGAAGGAGAAGGTGGCAGGAACTGAGAGGGTGACAAGGAATAAAGCGACCTTGCAGTTTCCGTGCCAGACCCGCAAAGCCTTCATAAAAGGAAACATAAGATCACGAATAATAGCGCAAGAGTTTTGCCACAGATGTCAGCGGTAAACGGAGCATGTCAGCACCGATAAACCACACTGAGGGCGACTCCTGCTCTCGTAGTACCAGCCTTGGCTCCACAGACAAGGACAGCCAAGCGGTTCATCACAGCCAGTGCGTCAAAGGTGAAACCGATAAGAAACCAAACTGTGTGGGTGCTGACTCGAGAAACTCTGGTTGCTCCTGTGTTGATTGAAAACTACTGATACCAGAAGGCCATAGCAGAGCTGCCCAAGCAGGTCAAAGTGGTCATACAGGAGGTTGAATAAAATACATGTACAGTCAAAAGTCTTTGACCAACAAACTGTTCACAAGGTAAGGGAAGTGAATCATACATCAAGAAGAGAAAACCTTTGAAAAGTAAAGGGGAGTTAATCCTGCTAAAATGAACTATGAATGTGAAGTGGCAGGAGTAAACACAAACAAGGGTGCTAATGAGAAAGTGCAAAGTCTAAAGTCCTGTGTGAATTGTCTATAACCATCAGCGAAAGTTTACCCGGCAGAGGGAAGCTGACAACCAAAGGTCGGTGAGAGTGAACCCGGCAGAGGTAAATCAGCAACCAAAATTTTGGTGAGAGTGAACCCAGTAGATGGAAACCACTAACGAAGGGCAAAGCCTGAAAACCTGTTTAAAAAGACATTAAGATTTGTGAACACCAGAAACATTGCAAGACAAGGGAAAGGGAATTGCCCCCCTTGTCATTTGGGATCTGGGTCCGGCTGAGGGAGAACCAGGGGTGGAAAGCTATCACCCAAAGTTCAACGAAAAGGGGACTCTCTTGTGAATTGATATAATACAATTTCTGAAGGGTCTACACTCAGAAGAGGGGGACCCAGAGTTGAAGCCATCACCCAATGTGTTCGTAGAATAACACTTTTGTATTTGTTTGTTGAAAGCACCAGGCCTAGAAGGCAAGAGACTTTTATTGAAAAGAGACTTAAGTGTCGAAGAACCTGATAGCGGATACGGAACTGTCAGCTTGTGATGTTAAGGCTTGAGCATGTGCTGTGCTCCCAAGTCCGACCTTGTCCCGTGCTAAAAACATGAGGAAGGGAGACCTCAAGGCAATCACATCCTGGCGTATTATTTGAACACTGTTTCCTTTCATTTTTGTACCCTATCCCACCCACTTTCTGTAATTAGTTGTAAGAAATTGGCAATAGGTTTTTCTTAGTATGGGCCCTTTTATTTTGTCACAACACCACTAGGTCTGCTTTATCTTTCATGTGATGGTCGAAGCTTGATTCCATCTTAGATTTAGGTTTAGGTTAGGCATTTTTCCGCCCTGCATTAACAGTTGAATAAACACTCTCGAACTATGATCACTTGTGTCTGTCTTTACTGTTGCAACCATGAGTTCCTTACACCACGTCTATACCTACCACATCCCTTACTGTGTGCGTGGGGGGATCTAGCACACTCCCTCAGGATTGGAGGAAAGACTCAGTTTGTCCATGTGGGTATTTGAATGTACCTATGAAACTTGCTTTATGTGGGCACATGTGATTTAGAGGATTATCATATCCCCAGTCAGGCCTAAGCTCTATGGAACTGCAAGCTAGCCTGTGTCTTTTCAGACATAACCCATGCAACTACTTCTTCAACTATGAAGCAAGCACTTGCAAATTGCTGGCTGCACTACCACTGTTTGTTGTCTTTATTATTGATTTATGTATTATTATTTATCTGTCTCTCCTCTGCTTTGCACTTTCCACTTCTCCCCCATTCCATGCACTTTCCCCCTCTCCCATGCACTTGTGCGTTCTCAATGTCACTGGGCCTAGTAAAATCTCTGTTTTGTTCTGCCCTGTTCCCCTTCCTTGCCTTGTCAAGCTCTGAAACGCTTGTGTACAAGCATGATAGAAATAAAACATCAATATCAATAACTATGAAGCTGAAAGGTGCTGCACACAGGAATGGCGTACAGGCAGCCTCATGACACATGACCAAAGCCTACATTGTATCTATAGCCAGGCACCACATTTAAACTGCATTACAATTGTAACGCGGTATGATAGACACATGACCAAAGCCTACATTGTATCTATAGCCAGACACCACATTTAAACTGCTTTGCAAGTTTAATGTGGTATGATATAAGTGCAGCATACATATGTGGACACTGCACATCTTTGATTCTATTTAAATATTCGTAAAGCTAAAAGCAAACACATGCACAGTATCATGTTTCCATGTTGTTCAATTAGCAATGTGTGTATCAACATCTGCCTCAAGGTGGTTGGTGAAATGGTACATTTCATATGTGCTGATCTGTCTTTGTGAATGCTGCTATTCTAGTACACTAACATAGGTAACTATGGAAAGAACATCACCAGGTGTGTAATTTGTCGGATACGTTCAGTATGTGTTCTGGGGTGGATTTATCAGCTTCTTGTTCACTCTAGATTTGCATTGAATGGACTTTGTCCAACATAAACGTGCTTTCTTTGCATTTCACAGCAAATGGCATTCAAGGATGTTGGCTATACTTTTTCACATGTTCATGTGGTGTCTTTGATCTTCTAACTGTTACATTTTTAGATTCTCTTTTCCATCGGAGTAAGACTTGCCGTTATTGCTATATATCCAGCTCTTGGCTTTGAAACGCTATTTCAATTGCCATCAAATTGGCCTCCTTAATGCATTTCCACTTGACCTTGAAGACCTAATTTTTTTCATTACATTCACTTCACTCTTTACAATGATCTTGAGTCTAAAGGTATTGCCCCTCCAGATGCACATGTACGTGCTTTACAATAAAGACACCCTTCCATAGCACAATAGTGCATTGATTACAAAGAAAACTTGCAATCACTTTAAGTGAATTCGAATTGAACTTCTCTTTAAATCATCGTACAGGTTACTGTAGATTTTACTTTACACCTTTCGATTCATTTTTAAATAATGTTAAAAACAGAATAATTTTTTGTGAGTACAGTTTAATCCAGACAACTGTTTACTGACAACATCTAGGATTCTGATGCCACCCAGTTCCCGATTAAAAGCAGCTGAAAGAGGTAGCCACACAATTATGTCCCAAATAAGTTCAGCATAAATGGGCATCAGGTGCTGAAGATAAGTGAAACTGTACGATATTTCGTTTTACTCTTATGAATTGTTGCTCTACTGAAAAGACAAATGTGTTTTTTGCTACTTATTGGTTTTGACATGATCCCAATTTTCTTGTTATTGTATTGGTTTTCATACATGCTAGATTATCAGTCCCATTCAGGAGACCACATTCCAGTCCAGGTTTAAATTAAGCATTATGGTACTTGTAGTCCTGGTTTTATAATGGGGAAAACCAGGGCTACAGAGGACTGTTGTCTTCGAAAGATATGGATAAACAGCATCTTGTATTGCTTGCAAGGTAGCTGGTGGGATTGTGTGTCCCACAGAAGTAGGATGTGTGGTTACAGTATTGGTTGAGGAAGATGAGGTGGAGGAAGACAGTCTACTACTTGCTTATAAAGGAACAGCATTTCTGAGAGCATTGTGGTGGTTGGATTGGGTGTAGTGGTGCATGGAGGAGGTCCAATAGGAGTACTGTCAGGGTAGTCCGCACTCACTGCATTTCACTTTGGTAGCTTTAGCCTTTGGTATGTTCCCAACAGTGGTAAAGATATGCCACACACATGATTCTCTCTTGGTGTGAGCACGTCCTCTACCTCCTCTTCATTGTCTTTGTGAGTACTGCACTTTTTTTGTTGTGTAGGTCCACCAGCTGGTGGTGGTGGCTCTTGGGGAGGAGGGATTGCAATAGCTTGCTAATATTCTTCCGAGTTTGTGCTCTGTGCTAGATTGTTAAGGGATAATGAATAAGAATAGGTGTAGGAGCTGTGCAAGGGGACCATTTTGAGCTAGCGTAAGCTTTTGCGAACACGTCATCATGCCGCACATCTGCCTGTAGTCACCTGACACTGTCCAGAAAGCCAGTGAACGTCAACGGACACAAAAAACTGTGGAAAAAGTTGCAAACATTTCAGAAGTGTTCAAAATGATGCTAGAAGGTGGAAAATGTCAGAGTTTTAAGGTGCAACTTTGTAAACTGGAGAGAAATGTTGCTATATTGGGGTAAGTATGATATTTGTAAATTGTAGGAAATTAAGAATGGATACACTGGTAAAAACCCATGCAATTCACTGAGAAAAACGTTGTTAAAGATATGTTATGATTACAAGTATAGCCAAAAAACGTCAGAAATTCACCAGTTATGCTAAGCTAATCAACCGTAATTCACAGCACCACTGTGCACTGCTAAGAATAACACCCATGACATCACCAAGGCTTAGACAGCAGATTTGAAGTAGTTTTTGTGAATGAAGGGCTTGACATTCTGCAGGAGGCAACATTGTTAAAAGCCATGTGGGGCTTCCTCGCTTGGTGCTCATTGATGGACAGGCATCTGTTAATGAAGAACCCAAGGAATGTAGTGTAGGTGGTGAGCTGTTGTGTGAAACCCAGCTGATTCAAAGCAGAGAGCCAGTTCTAGATGTCAGGGAGTACGGTGTTGAGAATAGATAATATTGTCCCTAGGATGTTCACAATCACCACTTAAGAATCTGAAAATCAATATTTATTTCCATACTGATGCCACCTTGGCTGCAATTTCCTGAAGAACTTTTATGACAATTAAACTAAAAAGGAAGACCCATACAATATTTCGAGATATTTGCGTGAGTACTAATGTTTCTGTCACATATCTATTAAAGTTATGTCATCTATCACACACTTTCTGGGCTGCTTACTTCATATCCACCACACGGATTACATGTGACATAGTGGATAGGATTAAGTGTGTAAACAAGTTCCACACGTTTTCCAATTCAAATGCAAATACATTATTTGGAAATCTTTCACCTCTCTTTACAATGAAAACTCGAAATGTGTTATTTCCTCTTTACCTTTTCATACCGGTCTGTGATCACTCCATGCTGCAAACACATCTGCAATTCTTTGGCAAGTGATACTTGACAATATTTCGAGATATTTGTGTGAGTACTAATGTTTCTGTCCCATATCTATTAAAGTTATGTCATCTATCACACACTTTCTAGGCTGCTTACTTCATATCCACCACACGGATTACATGTGACATAGTTGATAGGATTAAGTGTGTAAACAAGTTCCACACGTGTTCCAATTCAAATGCAAATACATTATTTGGAAATCTTTCACCTCTCTTTACAATGAAAACTCGAAATGTGTTATTTCCTCTTTACCTTTGCATACTGGTCTGTGATCACTCCATGCTGCAAACACATCTGCAATCCTTTGGCAAGTGATACTTTTCTCTCCCTGCAGTACATAATCTTCATCACAGGAATACTGTACTGTTGCCCCAAGGCTAAAACACAGAAATAAGAAAAATGAATTAAGTACATATAGATCATAATTCTATGATTCTCTTTATAGTAAAAAAGTAAAGCTTGCAACCAAAAAATAGTAATACAATATCCTCATCTGATGCGTTGTCTGGACACAACACCATGTCCATGTGGAGACAGTCTTTGAAGAGCGTAATACTTCCACATGCGCAAAATATCTTTCTACACCCAGATTAATCCCTGCATTCGAAACACTTTTCTAGTAGGGAGGGTATCCTGAAAATCATATAGCCAGGGACTCAACAATCATTTTTGCTGAACCCTACTTTGCTATTTTCCCTAATGGATATTATCTGGCTGTCATTCTCCTTAGGCCTTGCACATGTACAGCTTCTAATGTGGACAATAGCCTTAAATGGCAACTAACAAACGTCCTAAATAAATAAATGCACGCTTTCAAACACTCAAATGTTGGTGATTGCTGGGAAGGATTGCCATATGGCAAGGGTTTAAAAGCCCTAGCATTTTTCATTTATATAACCTATAAAAAAAAATGATGATGGTAATGTATCTCAGAAAGGGTGGTTTGATGGAATTACTACTGCCCGCATGAGCACAAGGATGAGTAATGGCTAGACTGCATACTTGAGCGAAACCAAAGGTTGATGACTGGAAGCTTTTGAGCAAATGATAACTATGGGCACAGCTCTGGGCAACCCTTCAGACCATAACTTTTTCATCCTGCCAATCCATTACAGAAGGGGAAAGACCATATGCAAATCAGGCTTGGTTACACCCCAAAAGAAGCAGTCCAGCCCAAACTGCTAAGGCACATCCCTTCTGCTGAAGAACAAACGCATTCCAAGACATGTTTCAGCCTTGTTGGGCATCATCTGTGAGGAGTAGCTAGGGTCTCTAGGCCAAGACGACACGGGATCCACGTCTGGGCAAACACTTCCCACTGGAGGTGACTGAAGCAAAACCAGATAGCTGGAAGGTTTTGCATAAATCATAACCACAGGCAGAGCCCTGGGCTACCCTCTAGACCATTGTTTTTCAGCCTGTTAAATGACTACAAAAAGGGAAAGAGCAGATGTATACTCAACCATCACACTTCTTCAAAACAATGGTGATCCCAATCATGAAGTTTAAACAGGCACAGTTAGGAGATAAACCACATTTTCCTTTTATGGCAACGTGGCAGGCTATTCTTTTAAGCAGGGTGTGAATGTGAGACAGTGGCTATACAGATAGCAATAGGACAAATGTCCAAAATAAAGGAATGCCCAATTTAGGTTCTAAACAAATATATATCCTTTAAATAAACACACCAATCCACAGTAAAGAATGTCATAGACAACCCCAAAAAACCCACTCATGTACAGGAAGGCAGAGAAATGCAGACTGTAGCACTCTGGATACTTAGCAGAGAGGAACAGACAATGCATAACTCCAATGTTTGTCAAAAAGGGTATGTCTTTGTGAAACAGGTACACAAGGAGGAATAACCAGACTCTAGTTTCCTAAACTAATAGACATGGGAGTCTGGGGCCGTCAAACAGTACAGTAATCAGTTGTTGGTAGTTGTATGGCATCAAGCCAGGCATCTCAAAATTGTGTGAGAGGGTCGAACCAGGTTTGGGTGAAGCTATGTGGTGCTCCAAAAAGGGAGCATGTGATGAGTCAGGTTGCAGATAAGGCTCACAGTAGTTTAATGTGGTGCTAGAAAGAAGAGGGTTGATGAGTCTACCATGTTCAGTTTGGTGTCCAAGCTAGGTGAATGACCAAGATGCTTGTGGTTGAAGACACAGTCCGAGACATGGTGGTTCAAAGGCTTCCACAGTGGCAAGCTTCTTCTTCGAACCTGTGCAATCACTGTGCTGGACTTTCAGGGTATGGTGGCAAACTCGTTCAAGTATAGTATTAATAGTTCAAAGAGGTCCCAAGAAAGTGCCAAAGGGAACACCTGGGTCCTGGGTCATGTTGGCTTCAAATGCCATTGAATGTGTTTGAGGATAGATCAATGTGGTTTGCTGTAGTAGAATCAGGAGACATGCTGCTTTGCTTCTACAGTTGTTGCAAGTTCCAATCTGGGGATCAAGGACAAGATGAGCCCTTGTTCATGTTCTCACAACCCAGGGGAAGGATTGTTAACACATGCAGGGGTTCTTAACCTTCAGTGTGGTCCTGGGTACCAGGGAAGCTGACAGACTGGCAGGTCTTGCTTCAGCAGAAGCAGCCCATCCCCAATGTGCCCTGAGGATCAGTATGAAACAGAGCTAATCTGTGCCTTGGTACAATCCTTCACCTCAATGGTTGAAGATTTTGGAAAGATCTGCTCTCCCAAAAGAGGTCACAACTTAATTATTCTTGAAATCCTGCAATGAATCCCAAAATTAATCAAAGGAAAAAGGAAGAGACCCTTCCATATAAAGTAGACAAGCAACAGTGCATTGGTTAAAAGCAGCAGTGCTATAATAAAGTGATGTGGGCCTGTTTGTCTCATACACAAAATGGGTTTTGCTGCAGGAAGTGTGGGAGAAGGAAGGAAGGAAAGAGATGCCCACAGATGGAGCATTTTTTCTACATTTTGCTCTGCTTAAGCCTGCCACCTTCTCTCACCCTACACTTAAAATACCCTATTGTGTGCAACCCGCTTTTGAGAGGCAGGACATTGTTATGGAATTGCCTATTTGAAGCCAGGCTCCCAGGATATCAACTGTTGTTACCTACAACGATTGGCAGGGAGGAGTTACACAATTGTACTCATGGATGTTCTGTGCTCACAGGTTTGACACTGGTATGCTACAAATCTGATATGGCCTATAATAATTATGCGGGCCATCAGACACCATACCAAAACCTAGATGTGTCTTATATGACCAGGTTGTCCTGCCACCACTTTGGCAGTTTAGCATAATTATGTAGGTTAGGAACATAGGTGCCAATTGAAATGCAGCCACTGCATTGCAGTGACTTTGCTGTCATAGTATCTGTCAAATAGGGCATCTGTGGCATTTGAACCTGCTCTGTGCCACAAAAGAGCAGGGGCTGCAGATCAGGGTGTGGATGCACGGGCATATGTGTATATTATTCTTATGAAAGGGGGGTCTAGATAGAAGACCACCATTTCTGAGATGGAACATTTTATCATTAATACTAATCAAAAAAGCAAGGGCTTCCCTTGCCAAACCTTCAATTGTGGTCGGCTAGCCAGGCCATCCTTTCATTAAATTCCATGCCATAACCATACATTACACCTTTCTCAGTATCCAGATCTGGCAGCTGCTTCAAACCTCTGAGGAGTCATGGCTTGAAGTGTTCTTTCATGAAATGACCCTTGAAGTTATATTATGGCCCATTCACATCTACACCACATGGTCTGGTGAAGGTTTGACTTCTCTGGTGGACAAACTAGACTAGAAGGAGTGCTACATGCACAGTGTTATGCCATCTGTATGTGCTCGCCAAAGAGTTTCCGTTTTGACTTTGATGAGGATTTCTACTTGGACTGCCCTTCCCATTTACTGAAGGTCTCCACGATTTAGTTTTAAAGGTGGGAATATACATTGGAACACAAATAAAGGGAATAAGATCAAATGTAGTAAATGTTAGTTGTACATTAGTTTCAGGTCATCCTGGAATGGTCTCTTTACTTAATCAAAGAATGTGCATAAGGGCATACAAACCTCATCCTACTGGGCCCCACATATGCAGCATTACAGGATGCTGAACTGCAAAGGTGACTTTGTATGATGCACCTGACCCCAGCGGACGGCATACCTGCCTTGAAGCAGATGCGTCTGCAACTTGCAAAACTAGAACATGCGGCTTGTTACCAGAGTTGGAGTAGCCATCTGACAAAGTATCACTGAGAACATTGGGATACGATTGAGATGTGAAACCAGCCTTTGATTTCTGTGTAAATATTTCTTCACGCACCAACTCCGGTGGCTGTGGGTGTTTTAGAGTGCAGACAGATGCAAAACCAGCAGAGGGTTTCAAAACCAGCCTAAATGATCCTTCAGGACTCAAGGCCTAGTCCAGTGTTTGGAAGTACTTTATAGAAGGCCTTTACCAGCTAGTGTTGTTTGAGAACTAATAGAAGTGGTTGATTTTGAGGAGCCCACGCATGTCTCTGACACCATCTAGCTCTAACCCAGGTGCCAACCTCCCATTCCCTACCTACCATCTCCATGTTGGTGAATCATCATTTTATGAAGTGTTCTTTAGCGCTGGGATCTGGGAAGAATATCCCAATGTGTGGAGCCTCATCTGGGACAGCCCCGGCACTCTTACTGCAAAGATTATGTCACAATAAAAGTGACTTCTTCAGAAGGCAGCAGCTTCTCTACAAACCTAGTACCTGGATCAGACTGTGTGTGCTCACATGTCAGACATCCTTTGGTCTAGAATCTGGTATAGAGAGAGGATCAGGCCAACCCAATATGTGTGTTACCTTTATCACTGGATGCCATTTCTCTCCATAGGAACCTCTTGACATTTTGAGGACAGCTTTTAAAATAAGTGTGCTTAGATTTCCTTTGGTGGATTTGTTTAATGTGATTGGGTTAATCGCTTAATTTAATCGTGTTGCTTTTTTCTGATATGGTAGTATCAGTAATATGCATTTCCAGCATTGTACTATGTTTGGACATTTGCATTATGTAATCCTTTGTCTATGAATGTTGTTTGGGTATTTAACATATTTACACATCACAAGCCTTGTGTGGGCATGTCTAGAGTTGTGTCCAAATTGCAAAGGGATAAAACAAGGGATATATTGTATCGTCTGTTGGTTACCCAATACATAACTAAAGGGTTTATTTAAGAGTGTGTTATCAATGCAATAAACATTTAGTATTAGTTAGAGAAATGACATTACTCCGAATATTAGTGCTTACATGGTAACAATAATGCTGGACGTGCTATACGGTGAAACCAAACATAATTTTAAGCCATTTTAAGATGTTGGAGATTGCAAAAGATTGACTTGCACCAAATGTGCTTTGCAATTATTTGATTAATAAACTACATGTATCTTGTGCATCCAGCTTGCATATTACTGAGCAGCAATTCCAGTTCCAGTGATTCCAAGACACCAACAAAGACAGCACACGGTCTGGAATTGCAATTGGAACAACATCTACCCCTTTGTGCTTGAACAGACAAAGATATCCCCACTTAAATTATATCTTATGTTGGTTCATTTTGCATGTATTATGTTTATCACATATCAGGTAGCTCCTCAGAGTATAGGAATAGATTGCATCTTCCAATTAGATAGTGATCTCCAATGTAAAGTATTGTATGTCACAATGCACTTCTGGAGAGAGATTACATAAATGTTGCACTTGTCCACGGTATTAGTACTAGGCCAGGTTTGCCCTGTTCCCAATAACAGTAGGGAGGAAATCTCAGTGGCAACGTGCTTGCCTTGGAAGCAAGATGACATGAAGCAACACATGTTCTATCCCCGGGTCCGCGCTTAGAAACCTCTGGGTATTTAAGTGCGTTATAAAATTCTGTAACAGAGCCTCGATGCCCCAGGGCTGTGTGAGCGCTTTAAAAATGTAAATAAATAAATAAAGGTCCATGTTAGAAAACCTGTGCACCATTACAAGTGCAAATTGAAGTGTATTTGCAGTAAGACAAAGTTTGCCCTTTGATAAAAACATTATTTCAATGCATGTTTGCACTAGGTCAAACTTAGCCCTATTGCTAATACCATTCTCTATTAGCACTGGGGCAACATTTGGCACTGGTGATACAATGCATTACACGTATATGTTCTTTGCACTAGGGACATTTTTGCCAGACCATAGCCAGTATTTTAAGATTAGCAAATAATTGGGACACTCATCTGTGGAACACATGATCAAGGTCTATGCGGGCAATGCCATTCCCACAGGCCGTATGGGTGCTACAAATGGGGGTACACATGGGGCCCCTGTGTGCAAAATATAGAGACATCTTTTATCAAAAAAAAGATTGCTTCTTAGACACCCTTCAACACATAGTTTTGTCTATGCTTCTGGGGAAAGCTATGGTATAGCTTGCAGACACTATATATGTGAGACCTATTTCAACCTGGGCTTCATTGTGGGCTGGAACAATAGCCACCTAACAAAACACCTAATTAATAATCAAATTACTGTAAGTAAATATCATGAAATTGGTTGGCTAGACCATACAAAGTCATTCCTTCACAAGCTTTCTTGGGCAAAATAATCTGATGATTTGGAAAAGATGGAAGGTCTCTTAACAGCACTGATAAAAGCAAGGGCTATGCAACTCTTGTTATCATGAAGGGAAGACAATATGATGCTCAAAACACAGGTTAGAGCCTACATACCACTTGACCGTTCAAACGGAAGTGCAGTCTATCTGTGTGTGGTGACTGTGCCTCTGCACAGTGCCCTCCTTACGAAGGCCAGGTTTAATGTATTATCTGTGGGGTGGTCAAACAGATATGGACCAAAGACATTGAGGGGGCACAGATAACACATGTATTTGTGGCTGTTTTGAGTCCTTGCCCCGTTGTATTTTGTTATGCCTATTGTTTAAGGATTTACGGGTAGATTCTTCTTGAATATTCTGTGTGAGGGTGGCATATGGTGATGTTCTTCCTGTTAACTTCAACAGCACCTGTGGTGTTTTCACCCTTGCCAGTTAAATACTGAAAGCATGGTGGAAAAGTTACACCTTAAAGAAAGGCGGGATGGGTTTTGTCGGACTGGCCTACAGGGGTTTCACTCACCTGTCCGTATCAATGAGGGAGATGGCGTTTTGAAGTAACAGCTACTTGCTGGAGACATAATCTTTAAAAACATATGTTTTTACATCGAGTGTTTCTTAGACATTGATTTGGTGCATTTCAAGTTTGTGTTTATATATGAATGATGTGTTTCTATGAGTTGTAATAATTGAGGGAGCTGATGCAGATACCATTTTTCTATGGAGCCTGTTTTAGATGGTGATTTCTTAATGTAATGTAACATTCGCCTCTGTGCAGTTTCTGGAAAAATGTAATATCATTATCTGAGACTGGATGAACCCAAGGGCAACAGTTGAGTGGAAGAGCATTTCTGGAATCACTATTGTTGAACTCTTTCATGATCAAATGATGAAATATAGTTAACTGAGCTTCACTCTAGCTGGAGAAGCCCAAGCAGAGGAATGTCAAGGATCATTGTCTTCTTCTAGATTGTGGTATTGGTCAACAGGCTTACAATTTCTGTGAAGGTCGATACATTGTTTTTATTTCTTTTTCTTAAACAAAAGTACTTTCTTTTTTTGTAAAGGTTTGTACCATATACAAATAATAAAAACAAAATATGTATTTTTTGAGTATGAAATGTGATATCTGTGACAGATTCATGGATTTATCGCTCCAAATAAACTTTGGGATTGATTTGATTGATAATTGGTAAATCTATTTATGAAACATTCATCAATACTGTCTACTTAAATAAATGCATTTGTCACAGACTTTGATCATTTCCCATTGTTTCTCAATTCCGATTTTGCAAAGCAAAGTATTGTATTGACATGTCAAAATGAAACAGTCATGGATGGGCTATGCTTTACCTAAAATCAGATCCAGTTCGTTTTCCATTTTCTGGTTCTCCAGGATCAGGGCACATATTTGAAGCATGTTTAATACCTCCTTCATTCACTGTAGAATTGAGAAAAAAAAAATATTCTTTTTTAATCAAGTGCAAAGTATGTACAGATGGAAAGCAAACAATAAATACAGTGATTTTAGAAATCACGTGGTTAGATGATTAGTTTCTACAAAGTAAATATTAGACATTAACCATTTCTTACTGCTTATATTACTGTTGTAGTGATCATAGCCATAATGAGATTAACTAGCATGTCAATATGTGAATTTACTGTAAACATAGATGATGTGTTCATGCATGTACATTTTATGCACACCAAACTGTGCAAAATTGGTAGATGTTGGAGAGGCATTGATGCACCCTCTAAACTTGGATTTGTCCTAGAGGCTGTCATGCATACTGTGTTCTAGTGGACACATCTGCATGTAAAACAATTAAATACCCATCAACAATCAACTGCTAGCCTTTATACTGCTCCTTTAACTGAGTGCCTTAAGGGATTGTCACAACCTGCTTTACTGTGTCTTTCATTCTACCCATCCTTAAATATAAATATGTAAATCAAAATCACAATGCAAGACTGTATCATGTGCCACAGACTTGGAACCATGACACACTCCGATTTGGTGCACACATCCTCTTAAACATCCTGCGTTGATGGGGCATTTATTTTAGCTTTAGTGGGAAGAGTGCTTCCACATGACATGGCAATTCTATCAAGAGAAGAACGAGACCACCCCCCGCTATGTGTTCTATTTCAGCCTCTGCAGATGAATGTCCCACCAAGTCAATATGATTTCAGTGGTGAGATATTTGTAAATAATAGTGGAAATTGGATTCAATGGAACCCCCACAATTTGTAAAAAAAGGGTATGAGACATCGGCCTGTCTCTTACCAACTTTTATTGAACATTTTTCTGGGGAACTGATTATTTCATCGATAGCCATTGCAGAATTGTTTTTGCTACTGATTAGATGTGCCCATATGAGCGCTGTAGTAAAGCGATCTCCAAGCGAATAAACTATGACCCACTGATCTCTGTAGCCCAAAAAAATGTAGAGCTGTTATCAAGGCTTGTATGTATACTTCAGTTGGTATTTATAGTGCTGATAAAATTAATGATCATATTAAAAGTGCCAAAAAAAGCTATTGCAAATGGGTAAAAGAACACAAAGATTTGTATAGCCACCCTGGCAACATCTAATTATAATACCGAAATATGGAAAACAATAAGAGTGTCCTCAAAAAAAGAAATACCTATAAATGGTGTGCCTGAGCCAATATGGGTTGATTACATCAAATCCACCTTGGGTACCACCATCGCAGAGGATAGTGAGTTAGCTATACCTCTCATAACATGGATTTTCGATATGATCTCAATCATAGAGCACCTAAACCAATCTCGTGCCACAGGCCACAATGGTATATGCAATGGCCTATTAACAAGGTCTCCTTATCTATGAGCAAATGCACTACACTTGTTACTTATGGATATCGGTAAAACAGGCATACTCTCTAGCACGTGGCATTAGAGCCATATCCTTCCAATTCATAAATAAGGTTCCTGTGATTGTTCTTCACATTATCAAATGCTGGCAATGCTGGATATTCCAGCTAAAATATTTGTAAAAGTGATCTGGCTGAACTGAGGGAGTGGATACATGTCAAGGGTATTTTGAGCCCCAATCAGACTGACATTTGATATGAATCCATGATATCTTACAATAGTCTTACTTTGGTGTTGGTGGCTGAATACACAAGGTTGAGAAGAGAGATGGTTGTATATTGTGTTTTCATAGACTTTAGTGTCGCTTTCGACACTGTGTTGAGGAACAGATTATGGCAGAAATCTGTGGCATGGGAGATTCCCCCCGGATTACTGAAGATGATTATGTTGCTCCATAAAGATACAAGTATCAGAGTGCGTCTGCTTGGGGTTGGTAAACTGTCAACTGCTATACCCACTAGTAGAGTTGTGAAGCATGGATGTATTGTTGTGGCCACATTATTTAATCTGTATTATTTAATCTGTATTTAGCCGATTTAAATGTGTCTTTCAACGATATACAACGCTGTCTAGTTAAACTAGGCACATCATTTATAAATCAGCTCACTTATGCAGATGATCTTGTACTTGTGGCTTACACCCGTAAAGGTATACAGTCCATGATTGGGGCACTTGGTGTGTATGCATCTCAAAAAGGCTTAAAATGTACCATAGCTAAAAGCAAGATCATGATATTCCCTATGAAAAGGAGGTTGATATCAAGTTCTGTATGGTTAATGGATGGTGCTAAATTAAAACAAGTTCACACTTATAAATATCTCAGGCTCTTTATGGATGACTCCTTATACTGGAATACCCATTGGCATGAAACTAAACTCAAATGCATGGTAATGGTGAACACAATTAGTGCATTTATTGGTAGGAATGGTGGATCATCTATCCATGATATCCTGTTGCTATACACTTTGAACATCTTGCCTGTGCTGATCTATGGGATTGAAATCTGGGGCCATGCTTATGGAGCTGACTTAATCAGATTTGAGGCAAAAATACTGCATACACTATTTAGAATGCCTCTAGCACTGTCTATTGAATTCTTGTAGTTATAGTTTGTTCTCATAACGATAATGTCCATTTACATCTCAAGAACAATTATGTGTTGGGTAAATTTACGGGCACTTAACAATGGTACGAAGACTGTGAAATATGTTTAGGCCTTCCTTTGTCTTGAGAACTATACCAAGTTGGGGTCTTTGGCTAAGATAATAACTCTTTATAACCAATGGTAGGATGGTCTGAACCTTATTGTCACACCACATTCTATGCAGGCGATACAACTCTGGTTGACAATTAAGCTAACTTCTTACAGTTATGAAGATCACAGTGTACAGCTGTCTACGAAGTCCAATAGTGGCCCTTTTATTAGCTATAGAATTGACCAAATTATTAGACCGTCATCTATAGCAGCATTTCCAAAAGGTTGAATTATCAGACACTATCTGCTCTTCTCATTTAACGTATGCAATGTTTTGGAGATGAAAGGTGGGAAAACTGGAATCCTAGGTGCTGAACGGAAGTGTAGGCTATGTGGTGAAAACGTAATAGAAACACTTGAACACATCAATATTACATGTACCACTCTTGTTTCCCTAAGAGCAAAGTATATGAAAGCGTAAAATAACAAAGTATACTCTACTGATTTATGTTCATTATGGCCTCAGTTTGTGGAGGGAAATTATCTAAATCTTATAGATTTTGTTTTCAAATTTTAATGGAAGTGCAGAAATATTTTAGACATATTCTGAAAACTAGTTATTATCTTGTTTTATCTGCTTTTATGGAATTGCTGTTTTGATGTTTTCTTGATATATGTCTATGGGCCTCATTACATGGAAGGCGGTAATGGTTAACGGCCACCGTTAATGGTAACGGTGGCCGTTAACCATTACCGCCTTACTACGAGGTCCCTTAGCGGGTTGGTGTTTTAACGCCTGCTTTTTGCAGGCGTTAAAAACCAACCCGCTAAGGGACCTCGGAGCTAATTACGGCACCGCAAAATTGCGGTGCCGTAATTACCGCCTTCCCCATTCCCATAGAGCCCTATGGGGCAGAAATGGGGAAGGGCAATGGTGGAAGGGGGATTTACCGCCCCACCAACCTTGGAATGGGGCGGTAAATCCCCTTTCCGCCAAGGCGGTGCCGGTATTTTACCGGCATGAGCCATGGCGCTAATAGCGCCATGGCTTACCGCCTTCCGTGTAATGAGGCCCTATGTTATTTACTGCTTTTATCTATTTTCTTATCATTTTATGTTGAATATACAAAGTGGTGGTTTCCTTTTCTCTAAAGTATAATTTAAAATAGTCAACTCTTCCTTCGAACTAACATTTTCCCATAAACCATCCTACCATGCCTATACCTGTACCTCCATAATCTACCGGTCTGATGCCTACATCCATCAGTTTCTCTCCAAGAAATAGTCGAACAAACAAGGTTTTTGGGAAGGAGGGTGCACTTTGCACCAGGGTCGATCATTATTTCAACACATTTACCATTATTCCACATTGGGTCTGCAGCACCTTCAAATCCCTCATCCTCTCCTAATGCAAACACAGCTTCTTTTGTATACTCATACATCCCTTTGATGAGGTTGATCATCTGTGACCAGCAACATTTGATTAGGTGTCCCTTTCTTTTGCACCTGGCGCATCTTGCTTTCAGAGTAGGTCAGGAGGGACTGTTCGCCAAATGACACATGAATCACACCTGAAGCACAGTTTCTGCAATGGCGCTGTGCTTCACATGTTCATTTTTTTATTGACTGGATTTGCAGCTCTTATGAATTGTCTGTATGTCACATTGGCTTTTGTTTGGGCATTGGATATTGCCTCATCTAACTCAGTGACTTTGACTCCTTTGTGTTCTCATGATTTGTGTTATAGAGCTTTCTTTTTTAGAGTCTGAAAACACTTATTGGTGTGTTCAACTTTTTTGGATATCCTCAGAGCTTCATCTAGGGGAGGATCCCCCTTTGAGCACAGTTGTTTCCTGGTCATGCTGCCTCTGCGCTCAAGCATAAATTGATCTCTGAGCCATTTGTCTGTCTGCTGTTCAGCACTGCACGTTCTGGTGAGGCTTTTAAGTGCTGTGATGAACTGTTCCACTGATTTCTCTTGTCTTTGTGCTCTTTTACCAAAAATGTACCTTTCCAAGACACTCATTTTTATCTCATAGAGTGTGTCCATTTTGGAAATTAACTGTTTGTACTTGTTCAGGTCATCTGACATTTATGGTGGGGGATCAGGGAGAAGATCATTTTTTGGGGGCAGCAGTTTTAGGTAAGATTTTCAAAATGATAATACATCTTCCAGACATGTATCAACCCCAGAATGTTGTGCTTGGTCTTGGTAATTAGTTTACCTTGTCCCTAGGTGATTGGGAATCGTTTTCTCCTCTCATCAAGTCTTTTACTCTTATTTTGGGTGACATTTTTACGTGTATCCATAGTGTAGGATTGGAGTTATAGTTTCCTATAACTTTAGACTGACTGTAATGTATTATTGTAGCACAGAGCATTTCAAATGCAGCGGCTTTCTGTTAATTCACTTATTAGTTCTTGGGTGAACTACTGTTCCCAAGAGATAAGTGTGATTCACATTTTTGTTAGTGAGCCATCACCCCTCGCCTTATGTGGAGAGCAGGGGGGTTCAATGTATCCCCTTTCTTACTTAATTGGCAACATTGTTGTTAAA